>NC_138661.1:53100222-53749222 GCF_964273445.1 Streptopelia decaocto
CAGTCACAACCCCAGTACACCCTCTACACTGAAACCAGCTCAACACGCAAATGAAGTGGTGTCAGGAAAACATGCACTGTCACTACTTTACCAGCCAGTTAAAGATGAAAGATTTTTATTTCCAGAAATAACTAATTTGACAGCAACACTTAATGCATTTGGAAAATGAGACTACGGAACCTGAGGTTTTCTGACTTCAAATCTCTTCTGTCCCCTTTCAAGTAAATTAGTGAACCACAGTAATTAAGCTAGTTGTTCTTTCAAAGCATTTGAAGATGATTGCACCTTTTCTGGAGATAATGACTCTATTAGTTCCTTCATCTCCAATTTAGACAAAGAAACAAAAGGCCTGATCTACAGCCTCCTGTAATTAATGAGAAGTTTTCCAATCTTGAACGTTCGCCTGGTATTTTTTGCTAAGAAAAATAAGTATATGCACGGAAGACTGAAATAGGGTTTAATATTTAATGAAACAGTCAAAACATTTGTGATATTATGCATCTTTATAATATAATGCTTAAAACCGGTAATGTCTTAGGTGATAAAACTAGAAGTTTCTTATGCGTAACAGGTGTTAGCACAAGATTCTTCTAAGTGTGCTAACAGATGTTAGCATGGGATTCTTTGTGCACAAGATTCTTCTGACTCTACTACTCTTGGCAACATTATTTTAAAAGACTGAAAGGCCTTAGCTTCTTGTTCCAAACTATTGCAAATCCTTCCATAAAGCACATCTGTTGTAAACACTACCTAAATGAAGCGCTAAAGAGATATTTGATTTTCCTTTTCTCCAAAAAGATAAGTGTCAAGGTGCTGCCTTTCTTCTTCAAAATAGTTCTGAGCTAAATTAAATTCACTGTTGATGGGGTTTGGTATGGAATACTGAGCATCTTTCTTATTATCCTTGTTATAGCATTCCTGGAGATTTCCACAGCACAGTAATGTAAGTATTTGCACGGGCAATTATCAGATGAGTGTTCCTTCACATTCTTCAACCACAAGCGAGTTTTCCTCTTCCTTTGATGAATACAAAGTTTAGCTCTTTTGTTACACCACAATGTTTTATTAATAATTATTCCTTCTAAGGAGGAACAGAGGGACATATGGTCACATCTCTGAATGCAGAAAAATAGGTGAAAACCAGAACTGGTTTGTCCATGTCAAATATTTTGCATGAACAAAGACAGCAAAGTGGATAGCTTTCATGTGAAGTTATTTTTCCTGCCTGCACCACAAAACATTACTGTTATTACAGGGCTCATCAGCACTTTCATCAGGTATCTCCTAAGTATTTCCAGAAAAATTATGAATCACAGTGGAACTGCTGGGTGACCAAAGCAAAACAGCCTTCAAAAGCCAGATAAAAATTGTGGCTACAAATGAGGTCAGAAGAGATTGAAATGCAGATAAAACTCCAGCTGCCTCCAGGTTGGTTTCTGGTGTACCACAAGGAAGTTCAATCAGTGTCATTATATTTTTGAAACTACTTAACATATAAATACTTATAATGAGTCTTACACACTAGCGTGTGCTGTCTGTCGTTAACGTGGTTTCTTAAACAGACTCATCATTCAGAAGACAAGATAATTATTTTTCTGGTTGCTATACAATTTGTCTGTCTTTAAATCAAACAAACCTATAAAAATCAAGCTCTCATAAAAGAAAAATCCTGCTTCCTAAGCCAATTAATTACTTCAGATTCAAATGTTAAACGCAGAAAGAATGCGATTCAGCTACATATCAGTAATGTAATCACTTTATCTAACCTGAGCTTTCAAAGGACACAGAGTAATTTCGCATCGTGTACTTTGTCCTTCACTTACATTTATGTTTTGACTGCTCCCTCCAACAGGAAAACCAATTGTGTCATCACTTTCTATGGCACCAAAAATCTGGTCAAGGGGAGGGAAAAAAAAAAAAAAAAAAAGAGAAAGAAAAAAAGAGATTGCATACATCAAGTCCCAGGTATATGAAAAATGAGCAAAATCACAAGTACTAGGGTTTTGAAGCCACCTAGTTCTCATTTAACCCACAATTCACTGCTTTAATAAGATGATATTTTGATTTTTAATTGATAAAGCATACTAAGCATTTGCTTTCAGATTTAACTTTAAAGCTGTCAGATTTGACATTCTGACTTCATATATTTTCTACTGTCTAATTTTCTTTGCATGTACTAGGGGCTCTCCGCTATTCAACAAAACATTAGCTGAAATTATAATGTAACATAATGGACTCCAAATTGCTCCTGCTGCAGCACGCACTGCAATTTGGGGTTGTTTTGGTTGGGGTGTGTGTGGAAGATCTCTAGTTTCCTACAAGATTTAAGTAACAACTGTACAGATCCCTACATATTTGAAAAATACAACATTTATAATTTCACAGTGCAATAGCAACGTTACTACTTGCTATTACATACCTTTAGCATTTGAGTGAGATAGGAACTGATGTTTTGTAAAAGAAGTCTGTTTGGCATTTGTCTGGAAGATTTCTTTGCAGCAATATAGGAGTTACTCTGACTGACTAACGAACGCATTTCTTCTAAGACAGAGCGAGTGTCAATATTGTCACACAGTGCTTCATGAATTGCTGCCTTCTTGTCGTAAAAACTAAGAAGAAAAAGATTTTTTTTACTGTTGACGGCAAAAGCATCTGCAACCTACTCTGAAGAACTTCTGCTGGAAGAGTAAGGGGACCTAAAAGTGAGATAATGTTTTGTTGGTCATAGTTTATATTTGAAGGAAAACAGATGAGTGAGAAAAAGGCATTATCACGATGCTGTTGTTTTGCAGCTATGGCCAAAGGTAGTCAGGATAATCTAATTGGCAACAACCATCCAAATATCTAACACTTTTTCCAGCAACTGACCTTTTCATACCAGTTTTTAAAAGCAGTATAAACTGCTTACTTAGTACCTTCTTGTGTTTACTATATTTTTAAATAGTATTGCTCTCGTATCCCAATGTACCAGCCAAGTACTCTGTTTAGTATCTTTCCAGTGAGGAACATCAATTTGGAAATTAACTTACCACAAAGTGAAGTGTTACGAAGCTGTTACAAGCAGATACAATGAATAAATTTATGTAAACCTTTGTAATGTTCATGAATAGGCATAATAGATAAAAAAGTATATTAAGTACCATTTTATCACACAAAGGGTACTGCTGTTTCAAACAAAATCCTTTTTCCGTAAAAAAGAGAATGAGAAGTGGTAGAGAAAGAAGACAAAACCAAACATTCATGAAGCATATATTTTGTTCTTCCCACTCCTTTGTCCCTTCCCTTTGACCCTTCTATTACTTACTATCTTTCTCTTTTTTTTAGTAAAAGGGTTCTCTCTACCATCCTCAACTGAAGATGAAATTTTAGAGGACATCACTAAACTGCATTTGGTCCTTCAATAGGCAACATCTCTGTCCACAACAGTGAACTGAACTAGGAACATTTTTAGTACTGCAATATAGAGGCTTCTATTTTAAATTTCACTCATAATAGAAGTCATACAGAAACTGTTCGTATTACAAATGATAATGTAGTTTTGTTATAAAAGTGAAAGACTGCAATATTGATATCACTGTCTCTGTCAATAACACATTTTCAAACATTGGCACTCTGATCTTTTGTGCTTTTAGTCAGGTCATTTAACTTCTGTTTGACTCAGTTTGGTCACTGCATTTTGAAATGTATAAAATACTATTTTTTCCAGTTTTAATGACTGTGAATTATCAGTCACTTATCAGATAAAAGGACAGCATTTTAAGTAGTGAGGAAAATAACAGCTATCTAAAAAAAAAAGTTCTCTTTCCCTTCATAAGCAGGGCATAAACAAAAAGGAAATTAACAATTTCATATATACTTCATAAAGCTGTGGCAAGATTAAATTCCCTAGCTTGTATAGAGTTGGGGAACTCCATGGAAATGCTATGGACTTATAAATATCACTATATACAGAGTAAGAAATTTTGTAAGAAAAAAAATTTAAACACGTAGCTACACAATGGCTATTCACAGAGTAGTAGGAACATTCCACTCACTTCTTGTTCAGCTCTGCTTCCTGATTTTCCCATTTCTGAAACCGGCCTGTCACATCAGTGGGAGCTCGAAGAATATCCTTCACATTTAAAAAGAACTCCTATAAAAGAAGAATATAGCTAAAAATAAATTTAAATTAGACAGAACCAATATTTACTACAAAAATAAATTATTTCTTAATTAGCCTCCTAAATTTTATGGTTTCAACAGTTTCAGCCAGGATCTACTTGATATCTGTCAAAACAAGGAAACCCACACATTTTGCATAACTCTGTAAATCACAGTTGGACTATAATTCAGTTCTATCTCTTGGCTCTGCCACTGTACAATACGCTATGAAACTGAAACTGCTCAAATACAATACCATTTTTTAAAAGTTTAGGCAAGAGTTCTTATCGCAGATTGTTAATGTGTGGCTAGCAATGGAAGCTGAAAAATAATAATGGCTTTACAGTAAGGGCCTATTTTATATGGGCAACAGCTTGGTGAAAAGTCATTTTTCACTTACTCTGTGGCACAAACCAAACATTTTATATAAAAAGCAGAATAGCTTCAGCTGGAGAGACCAACAGCAATCGCCTCAAAATGCTGTACAGCCTCCTCATAGGAAATGTGGGTTTAAATCACAGCTCCAAACTAAACAGGGAAAGGAACTGTGCATGACCCCTCACGTACGCCCGCAAAGCATAGAGGCAAATGCTTGATATATGTGGTGAGGAGACAAGGTAGGAAGGACACTCCTTCTTCCCCTTTGGCTATATTTGTGTAAAGTCTGATCTGGTAGACATGTTACAAAAGTGTCTGTTGGACTGAGTCCTATAAGCAAGCTGAACTGAGAAACTAATCTTGCATATAAGTGCCAAGCTGCTCAGAGATGTTAGAACTTTGAGAGAGCACCCAGCTGCAGAGAAATGTAGCTGTCTGTGGAATTTACAGGAACTGAATGTTCAATGGTAGCTAAACAAATACTGTGACATCCCACCTGATGAACTCAGAAGGCAAACTCAGTCTGTGGATATGGCCTATATATCCTTGGGTTCTATTCCTTGAACCACATAGGACAACACAAAGCCTAGAAAGCTGGAGGAGGAACGGAAAGCTTACTTACATTCATAAACTTCTCATACTGAATAGCTGACTCCATGGTATTATTTGAATAATCCAGTGTATCCTTCCAAGAGTGCATGAGGAAAGCCAACCGCAACTGTCGCGCTATTAGGAGTTTCAAAATAAAAAAGGAAAATAATAATAATAATCTAAAGTATTTTTATGGCCTTCAACACTGCAGTGGCTAAGAACATATTTTTTAATATTCTTACTATCAACACATCTACCAAAAAAGCAAGAACACTATCCTCCATACAGATAATACCAACAAGGAACAGAAGAACAAGGAAGCCATTCTAAAGTTAGTGAAGAAGAACGACACCTGAAGTTAGTCATTTTTGGAAACTCTATTATATGTCTGAATAATAAAATTACCACAGTCATCACTCAAAGTACATGAAAAGCATCCGGAGTAATTTTTACCTGTATGTTTCTTCAGTGCATCTTTTATGGTAATGAAATTCTTCAAAGATTTGGACATTTTACAGCCAGCAATTGTTAAGTGGCCAGTATGCAGAAAATACCGAACCCAGTGATTGTTTTCAAAGTACGCCTGCAGCAAAAACAAAAAACCCCAAAGACACAACACTGTTTATATACATACCATGAAGTAGGATAATTTAAGAATAAGAACCGGAGAACTGAAGTTATGCTTATATAAAACACACATAAAGTTTTAAAAATTAGTTGATGGATTTATGCAATCAAAGCAAAGCATGTTGCTTTTTCACTGCAGAAACTGAAGGCCAGTTCATTCACCTCGGACTGTGCCAGTTCATTGTCATGGTGGGGAAATCGGAGGTCAAATCCTCCTCCATGAATATCCATCGACTCTCCTAGAATGCATCCAGCCATGGCGGAACATTCAATATGCCAACCTGGACGACCCTGTTAAGAAGAAGACATGACTTGGCTACTTAGTTAATTGTCTCTCTCTCCTGCCTGTGTATCATTCCCTCATTGCTCTGCCCCTAAGCAGAAAAAATGATAGTGTTACCAAGAAAAAAAGATTCTCAGTCTTAGCTTCATAAAAATATAGTGTTGAATTTAAAGATCAAACATGGCATATCTATCTGTGATGCTTTATCTGTTTATTATTCTTCTAAAAATTACATTAATATTTTTGATCACAAGGGAAAAAAAGGATATAGAAATTACTGCAGATAAAGCCTGTAGATAAACAGAGGACAAATGACCAGTAACAGCCATCATGAGCATACATGGTGATTTCTGTTTAAAAATTATCAAACAGATAGATGGATACATATTCTAAATTATTAAACTGACATAACAACAGAACCTATGATGGAATACAAGATCCCCATAATCTATGCATTATTAATATGAGAAGAGGCAAAGTATTTGTGTAGCATGCTATCTAATAAGGTGTAGAATCCTGCTTATAATGTCCTTACCCTTCCCCACGGAGAGTCCCATGAGGGCTCTCCTGGCTTGGAGGATTTCCACAAAGCAAAATCATTTGGAGAATGCTTCTCACTTAAGCGATCAGCTGAGATGCTCAGGTCACCTTTCAAAAGAGAAAATGTAAATATATAAATTTTATTTAAACACTAACAGTATTGATTTTTTGCCTCACTGTACCGCACATCAAGTTAATTTAAAAAAAATAAGAAATTTAAATTAAAAAATTAAAACAGTCCTCAAAATCCCTCATAATTAACCTTGATAATCCTTTAGGGTTTTGATTAATGTTTGGTTGGCAGAAAATGTGACAAGTGTCACTTGCACTGCCTTCTAAGTTTTAACATGGGATTTATCTACATTCTCTCTGTAGGCACAATTCCAATATTTCAGTTACAGAAAAAGAAATATAGAAACAAAAACTCCTATACCCATAGACAAATATGTCTGCAGAATAAATTCACTCTAAAGTTAGAAGGATCCAAATTAAGACTAAAATTGTCTTTTTTGCATGCACAACGTGATCATAGGATATTTCTTCCACCTCTAATCTCAGTTGCTGCACAGAATGGCTGGTATTTGTTCAATAGCTATGTTTACTGTTCTGATACCATCACAAATGTGTTACGCAGGATATGCTGTTAGCTCCTTAGGATCATTTAGGTGTTACTGTCATTATAATATCTTTAAAACACAAGGAATTTACCACTTCTGCAGTACTGTCAAAGACTAAAAGTGATAAACAATACCACCTACCACAAAAGAATCCAAGACAGATTAAAGGCAAAATTGTCAAGGTTAAACTTGTCATTTAATTTTGACGTACAGGCTGAGATACCTGCAGTCTCAATTGTTTAGAATATCTAACATTATGCACTTTGAATATAAAAGTATTATGTTTTTATTTACATTAGTTGCCATATTCAAAGCTTAGCATTTCTGCTGCCTGTAACAGTCAGAATGACATTATCTGTCAGGTTAAGGACAGTCATCACAAATGAGCCAAAGCAGCTAAGCTGACAAGCAATAACTTGAGGTATGTGTACTGTTGGTTAGTTACATTAATCACTCAGCATCAGTTCCTATTTCCAAAAGGACACAACAATTCAACAAAATTGACTAGTTCTGTGGTGGAAATGATACTTTCATGTTACCACAAAGACCGTGGTTTAGGCTGGCACCTCTTGTTTCATATAGAAGGTTTCAGCTATAAGGGTTTGCATTAAAGAAGGAATAAATCATTATATCCATTTTAAGTTGCATCTCTCAGATACTGCTAGTTTCACCTACTATGAGTACCCTAATTTCACCTAACATGACTGTTATACAAAAACCTTTAAATATTCTTCTTATAGATTTTGTGGATGATTTGCTACTAAAACTGTACCACCTTAGGAGGAGATAACTAATGAGTCTGGTTTACTGAGCATTTTAAGCTACTTCTCTGCTGTGGCTCGACTCAAAAAAAAAAAACAAAAAAAACCCCCCAAAACCCAAAACAACAACAACAAAACTAAATCCAAATGTAGGGGTTTTTTTCTTTAACACAACAAGGTTTACAAAGTAAAAAGAGTCCTCAGTACAAAAGAGGTACTCAAATATTTGTAATGAAATAACCACAGCCTGGTGTGGAGAGCTTTCACCTGGCATGTGGAAGACCCAACTTCTAGTCTTTGCTCATCCTCCTTTGAACCAGATGAACAGCCATATAACAGGTCTATAGTCAAATGACTGAGCTATTCACAATTCTGACCGAAAAAACCCACCAAACAAAACCATCCCAAAATTAATGTTTCTTGGTATTTTCCAATTAAAAACTTTTCTAAAAGTGCTGGTTCACGCTACAAAATCTTGGAAAAGAAATCTATTGGTAAAGCAAGTGCAGCAGGTAAACCATTCAACTCTGACAGTAACTTTGATCCAAGTATCAGTGAAATGAATTGAAAATATCAACACATCATCAGTTTCTTCAGCAACTTAATCAACTTTTATTTCCCCTATTTACCTTCACCCTCTTGAAGAGCTTTTTGGTCACCTACAGCTTCAGGAACCAACTTAGCATAGGAGTGTTTTTCACTAGAATCAAACTTCACAGTATCAAAGTATACAGATCCATTGGACACATACCTGAAAATTTAAAGATCATTATTTAGCTAACTTTCTACAAAGAATTAACTGAATTCTATTCCCAAAAAAATCACTGTCTTAAACTTAAGTTCTCTAGTGAAACCATATACAGTATGGTACTGCTCAGTATTGTAAAGATGACTTAGGTGAGCATAAGCTTGAAGGCCTTAGCATAAAGAATTCAAACAAATCACTGAAAGTCATAATAAAATTGATCAAGGGGAAAACAACTAACATCCTTTGTTAAACTCTTAAGAGGTGAGATGTTAGATAACTGTCCAAGAGAATATCTTCTAAGAATCATGTTTGTCTCACAGTCCACTTTGTCCACCTTCACTTTGCCAATTTTTTCCCACTACAGCCACAATAAAAACTCTGACACAAAAGTAAGTTTCAGGATCACCAAGAATGCTGATAATTCAGTGCAAACGATTTTGAACTGTCCCCCCTTTTTTTTCTTAAGAAAATTCTAAAATGTAGATTTAAAGGAAGAACATGCAAGAGAAATTATGACAGATTGAATAACAGATTTGTTTTCTTCACAATAAAAATACATCCATGCCGAAAAATTAAGATTATCAGAAAGATAACCCAAAAATTTCAGACAGGAATCTATCATGATACCTAGGAACTTCTGGAGTATTAGCATGATTTTCACAAATATTAGACAATGGCAGAAAACCAGTACACAATTACTTTTTTTTAAACTTACTTATTTACAAGTGATTTCTAGCCATCTACTCAGGCATCCATTTTTGAAACTCCTTGCTGAAGTCCAGGAGTCAAACACAATTCAAGTGAATGGGACTTGGACTATTTATTTTAATGAACGAGGATTTCACACGATAGGTTAAATAATCTATCTTTTCTCTTTGTAAGACATCATAATAAGCATAGAATAGCACATTTTCATCAGGTGAGAAATAACAGGTCTTTTGCAAAAGAACCTAAAGTTTCTTTATTTGATGAAACACTACTTCTGGAGAAGACTACTACTGCATATGGAAACCAAGAAAACAGTTCACTGTTTAATGTTGAAAGCAATTATTCTAGCTCTGATACAGTATAAGCGGTAAACAAAAGCATCCAGTAGCAAACCTACCCATAACCATTATCCACAATCCTTTTCACAAAATCCACAATTTCTGGCACATATTCACTAACCCGTGTTAAAACATCTGGAGGTAAAACCTATGGATAAAAAGTACAATTTTATATATTTTATATATAAATGTTTACACATATGCAAATATGCACTAGATATATATTTACATTGGTTAAAAAACGGCTCAAAAGCAAGTGTCAGTAGAATCTAAGACTCTCATTTCAAGCTTTGTGCTCAGAAACAACGTGCTGTGGCCACTTTTTCCTCAGCCTTTAAGGCAATGTTAATAACAGACTCCTGTAGGAGATGTCAGCTCTTCCACTTATTGCACTTCCGACAGAACAGGCAATAAGTCCCTCTGATTTGCAGGTAAACAAATAAACCTTCAGTGATCTGAACCATTGCATATGACACAGCATTTCATCGGTAACACACAAATCTGTCCTTGGTGGTTATTATCACATAATTTATTAGTGGCTGAAGACTGATAAGTAGTCAGTATCAATGCTGAGGTTGGCAGGGCGCTCTTGTGTAGCTAACAGACTCTACCTCAAACTTCTGGATCAGTTTATGATTACAAGCCCATGTTACACCAAGGGGAAGGGATGGAGGGCACACATGAAACTCGATCACCAGTCAACAAGCTTTGGTAACATGTGCAATGGATTTAAGACTGTTGGCACCGAAACAGAAAAGGTACCTATTCATGTTAAAGGAAATACTTTATCATTAAGGTTAAAATACCAGGTTTTTGAAAGTTATTAAGGAGATACATTGTATTCTGGATATTACGAGGCATGGCACATATACTTTTAGAACAGAAAACAGTTTGTTTACTTACATTGAGCGCTTCCATATCTTTATGAAATTCTGCTTCCCAGAATTTGGGGAGCTTTGAGAATATGGAATTGTCAGTCACCTGACTGCCAAATTTCATATCCAGCCAGTCAGACAGCAAATCTCTGGCTTCTTCCAACAGTATCTATAAAACAATAATTGTAAATGCAACTGATTGAAGACTTGCCCTGTTTAAACTCTGCAGAAAGATCCTATTCTGAACAGAGAGATTTGCTTAAGGAAAAGACACTTAGATATGAATACAGAGTAATCTGTGATTCTACCAGATTACTATCATATTGCTCTTCATAAATATGGATTAAACAAACAGAGGAAAGAAGATAAACTGATAAGTGGTATCTGTTTTGATATCAATTACTTAAATAGGCATGTGGAATTTACATTGGGAACACCATATGGGAACTGCAGTTATATCATGTCATCTGTTTCCCCCCATTACTACTGGATAATACTAACAGAAGCCTTACTGTGCACATTGCTAAGAAGCATTTGAAAGACTAATTTGAACACTGACAAGGATACATTTCAGTCTTATATTAAAAGATTACATTTTTTTGCAATACATTATAGCCCAGAAGGTGTGATTGCTTAGATTTTAATTGTTTTTAAAATTGTAGGTCAGTATACACTTTTATAAAGGCACTTCATATTAGAATAGGTGCACTTTTTTTTTCAAAAGATAATTGAGAGTTTTCTCAAGAAGGGACTAACCACCCTATGCTTCCCATAGTAATTACCACAAATACTCTGAAAGCAAGAAAAGATGAAAGTGGAAACCAATTGCTAAAAGACCGTAGTTATACTGACCGACTTGGTTACTGGGACAGTACCAAAGCCCAATAATGTCAACAAGATTACTATCACTAAATGTAATGGTCTTTGGATAAAAATTATCCCGAGTATAATTTTTGGGATGTATTTTCTTCTCTGATAGGAGATGGAAACACTTGTGTAGAAAACTGTCACTGATATTGGAATGTCAGTAATTTATACTGAAATTAATTCATCAAGACAAAAAATCAAAGAGAATGTCTAAATATATGCAAGAGAAAAAATCCCATTGGAAAGATAAAAATAACTGAGTAATTATCACAGTGACAGGGGAAAAAAAAAGTCATTGATAAAAAGAGCATCCAAAAAATATACAGTTGAATTTAAGGATCAAATTTTCTGTATTGAATACAAAGTACTAAAAAGTCCTCAAGCCCACCATCCCTCTTTTTAAGAATAAAATTTCCCATAATGTCGCAAGCGATTACCATAAGCTAAATATTATTTTTAAAGCCCCTAACAACTATAAGCCAAATATAACTTAAAAAGTAATAATACTAATACTACTACTAATAAAGTTATAATAAATAACTCAAACTGACCTCATGACATCTGTTGATCTCTTCTGCAGGGAGTTTTGCTTGCACAGCTTCTTGTAGAGGGTCAAAAGCAGACTTCACTGCATTCTGAATTCTTTCCAACATTTGCTTTTTATCTGGGTCAGTTGTCTCATTTAATTTAACTGAAAAGAGCTACAATTAAAAAAAAAAATTAGAAAGTAACTTGCAGTACAGTAGTGCTGTTTTCCATAAACAATATATGATCTTAGCCACATAGTACCTTGCTAGTGATAATACATTATGCCACATAAAAAGCTTTGATATTAAACTACTGAAATACACTCCGCATGAGAAATAAAGGTGAAGTCAAAAGAATTTAGTTCACATCCAAATTCAGTTTTTCAGAAAGATTATAAATTACTACATGATCATTACTGTTGTTTAGTAATTTTTATTTTCTATGCAGTTATCATCTTAATTACACAGCTGATTATCACAAATCTGAAAAGGAGAAGCTTTAATGTGAAACAGAGAGATTAAATGCTATGCTTAGAGAGTATGTCAGGCAATGATACTTGGGCAAAATTTCCAGGCCTCCTATTCCCAGGCCTGTATTAAATTCATTAGACAATCTCTTTGTAATATGCAGTTCTAAAAAGTGATCAAAGAATCACCTTTCCCCACCTTCCGTCCAGCATACACAATTTAGTAAATCACTAAGAGCCTTTTTGCTCTTTCCAAGGCCATCAATGGTAAAAAAGAGAACTCTCGGAAGCTTTAAAAGATTATGGACATAGCACCAGTTTAAAATATTTTAAAGGGTTATTTTTAAAGTTTGAATTCTATCACACAAACAACCAAACGCATTTTGAGTTTCTTACCCAGCACCCCAACAGCAACATACATGCACTCACAGTTTATGGACATAAAATCAGGTGTGGCTTTACACAAATAGATCTTGTCAATTTTAAACCAATGGAAAATCAAAGTGATGTGCAGTTCCAATAACATTTCTAATTTGTGTATTACAAGTTCAACAGAATAACTGAAACAAGCAGAAAGTTTAAGGAGGTAGCAAAGTCAGAGGCATTTTTTAGATGCTTTGTTACATTATTGAGTAAGAACCTAAGACACTAGAGGGTATTAAATACTACTCCTACCTCTGAGGCAGTTTTAACGTCTTCAAGTAGCTGATCTGGTGCTGATTTGTTCTCTCTATACCGTTCAAAAAGGTAATTTTGTCTTGCTCGCTTGATGATCTACAAAGCAGAAACACAAAAATATTTTCATGAAGCAACAAAAGTTAAGCAAAGTGCGAATAAAATCTATTACATACCAAAGGTATTTCAGAATCCCTGTAAATTTGACAAGCGACAAGAATTACACTCAGTAATACAAATTAAACATACCATACACAGTTAATCAGCCACCTCAGAGTTAATTAGGTATCTCAACAACATGCAAATAAAACACGTTATCTTTGTAAAATGCTTAGTCTTCGTTATTTATGACAACACTCATTTATATACAAGAATACAGGTTTTGCTATCATAAGAATGCTACAAAACTGAGAAAACTCAATGATTGTGTACAAAATGTATGTCTGAGTTAATAAGTGCAAGATTTATCTTGTCTTATCAAATGGCAATTACATATGACTCTGACTTCCATACTCAAAGCACAGTATTTTAGATTGCAATTTAAAAATACCTTACCTTATCATCAATATCTGTAATATTCATACAATATAAAATTTCATATTTGAAATAATCCCTCAATATTCTTCTCAGGATATCAAATGAGATGTATGACCTAAAAACATAAAAGATAAAGGGGTGTTTTTAGTGAACAGCTCAAGTCTATTTCTATTCTATGAAAAAACAACTTTAATCTCAGAAAGTCAATAATTTTACAGCAGTTTTAATCTTCCCTCATCCACTAGTAAGTTTTAAATCACACAATGACATAGTATAACATGCTTTTAATCTTAAATCTAAAGTGTTGAGTGTAACAAGACTATTTTCGAGTAACACACTCATCTAAATGAAGTATCTTTTTCTATTAACCTTTTGCTTCCAATAGGCACTGTTATTACCTATATCAAAATAAGGAACTGGAGTACCTGGCATGTCCCATGTGAGAAGCATCATAAACTGTTGGACCACAGCAATACCACAAGACCTTTTTTCCATTCTGAGGCTGAAATATTTCCTTAATTGAAAAGGAAAGTACAGTGATCAGATGAAATTGAATTGAACGAGATCTCAGGCCAGTAACATTACATTTGGGGATTAGAACATGACAATATGTCTTATGATTACAAAAAATAATAGTCACTCCCAGGCTTACCATAAGAAAAGATCACCACTAGCTTCTTCATGTAAGAGAGATAACAGGGTGTGGCTGCTTATGCTATTTGTACTCTTTACCAATCAAGATATCAGATTACAAAGACTTGGACTAGGCAGGGCATTGAAAGTGTATTTATAAAAGGGAAGATCATGCTTTCTTTTGCATTGAAAAAGGCTACAGAGTATAATAATTCCACGTACACTTGGATACTACATCCCATATGACATTATTATTCTTAATATTTCCTCTCTTTCACCAAAGATCTTTAAACAAGACCACAACAAGTTTTACCAGTTTATATGCAATAATACAATTGGCAAGACTTTTTTTCTTTTTCCACCACAGACAAAATCTACAGAAAGAAACTCTGATTTTGTTCTGTTCACATTGCCTTTACTTATGTGTATTACAGTTGAGCTCCTGGCTGTTTTACATGATGATAACTAGCAATGGGGAACCATCTATTATGCGATATACATATACATACACACACTTGTAGTAGATGTATATTTATTGTGTATATGATAACACTTGTGCAGCAAACACGCTTCACTGACATAGCATCTCTGGCACGTGCTTATTAACATTCCACAAAATTACCCAGCAATGTGTCTACCAATAGGGTAAATACTTAAGAAACAAACATTTGATGACTTGTCTATTTGTGTTTCTATGGAAATTTCCACTTCTCTTTCATTTAGTCACCTTATTGCGAGTCAGGCTGTTGTAGAGGCAGAGCCTAGAATGTTTTGTCCCTTCAGGGGGAGACCAGGGAGGCTGCACACGCTTGCCTTTACCTAGGGGAAAAAGTAGCTTGAAGAGAACTGAAAAGACACTTTTCACAAACAGATTTGCAATATAACATTTTCTTCTTATCACATCATTAATTTATTTCAAAAGAAAAACCAATACATATAATTAGGGAAAGCAGCTCCAACCCTACTAATCCAACTACTTCTGTTAGAGCTTCCTACAAAGCCACTAAAAACAAAGTAAATTATTCCAATATGGTTTATTTTCTACTCTCTGATGCCCTATTCCTATTAATTTTTGATCCAAGTAAAAGGAAGGAAGAGGGTATATAAGTGAGAGCATGTAATTCAGTTAAAGCATTAACAAGAGCTTTGAAATTTAATGAATTATTAATAAAGTGTTATAGCAGCTCTGGCCTTTCTGCAACACCACTGATTTTACTGTCCCAGCATAACACAGATCTCATACAGAATTTGCAAAAAATCTCCGGAGACCAGAGTTAGTCTCTAGAGCCAATATTGACAGAGTATGTGTATTCAAGGTGAGAGGGAGGGGAGATAGAAAGGTTTAGAGAGAACCTCAGCTTTTAATCATACATTGTTGCTATGTACACAGGGCATTTTTGAGCACATTCATTTACCACAAATATGCTCCATTCAGCAAAAAGCTACATTTTACCATTAAAGAGAGTAGACAAAACCCAGTGTAATATTAGTGACACTACTCTTCCATTTGTTTTCTTTTAAATTTTTAAGAAGCAAAATAGTTGTTAAATTAATGTTTTTTTCAAACAAAAGCATGAGTATGTCATCTGTTGAAGAGCTGCAGTTTGCTATGCACAGGGCTGCTTACAGCCATAATGATGTTAAACTAATTATCACATTAACTAGGAATTCAAGCAAACCAGGAAATTCAAAAACACAGCAAGGTTTCCAGCTTAATACACACAGCACTGTCTTTAGGAATTCTCATGGTATGCATTTTAACTGCAATTAAAATGTTACACAAACTATTCGTTTTGACAACAAAATTGCTTTCTGATCCTGTCTCTCAGGGTGCTGCTCTTCATTAACTCTGCTTCCCCCGATATCTTTGTATGAATATTTTGGCTGAAAAACTTCAAGTAATGCAAACATTCGTGGTATAAAAAATTTAATATATTCCTCATCTTCCTTTTTTGAATAACTGCCTAAATAAGAAAAAAATACATTAACCGTAGTACTCTGTCTCAAAAATGGGATCAATTTAATCTCCATGTTATGGATCCACAGAAATATGTGTTTATTCTAAACATTTTGGTGTATGAGATTCCCTGAACAGATTACCTCAAGTTCAAAAGCAGTACATCCATAAACCAGACCATATACACAGGTATGGATGTGTTTACTCTTTGATTTACAAAGATTATGCCGGCATGCTTAATTGCGGCTAACGTTTCCCTCAGGGAAAGAAGCCTGTGTGGGTTAGTCTAATAAAAGATAAATCTGTAAAGCTTTCTTTACTTACAACCACACTAAACATAAGAAAAAACCCAGATACTGTACTCAGCTTATGAGTTAGGTGTCACGTTATATCCACTACATGGACACCAAGGGCAAAGTAAAAGGCATACTGTTTAGTCTGTTCAAATACAGTCTTCCCTCTGGTTGAACTAAAGTTCATTTGCTCTAATCCACCCCTGGAGCTCCCTGATACACCCAAAAAAAAACACTGATAAAATATCCAAGGCCTAAGACATGTGGCAGATTCATGTGTAATTTCCACAGTGAACACTGCAGAACACCATTTCAGGACTTCTGATACATATGCACTGATCATGAAGATAACAAGACATAACCCTTTAGAAAGAGAGACTTAACATTAAAGATTTCATGGACAGGAAAACAGAAACCTTTTTTCTTATTGTTCCGCCCTGACCCACAGAAGTATGCAGACAAACTGTAGTTAGTATCATTAAATCTGCCATTAGAGCCAGCGATACAGCTGAGATCTCTTCACTGCTGAAAGGAAATCAATAGCCAGCCTAAACGCATGCAGGCACACACACATACGCAGCATCTACTTGCAGCAGTCTGATTTTAACTGCTGGTCTGCTAGGAACTGAAAACACATCTGATGAGAGGTTGTGAGAAGACGGCATTGGAGTAATATTAGTCAACAACCATCAACAAAAATGACAGACATCATGCATTCATTTGTAGGTATTGCAAGCACTATACAACAGCTCTGTGTTATTAATTATTTCATGACTCCCTGAGCAAGGATCTCACTATAAAGCAATTAAATTAGAGTAGCTCATTGGAAAACAACTCAAGAGAGTGATCCATCTCCCAAAAATGCCAGCACCCATGCTTACATAATGACCTAGATTAACTGGTTACTATTTCTTCAAATCATCAGCAATGCCTAAATTACCAGGGTTAAAAAGAGAACCCCAAACATTCTTTTTGACATTCAGTGTTAATCACAATCATAAGAGGCAGTATTCAGTTTATTTTGAATTTGTATAATGTACAACAACTATTTAGTTACCCTTGCAGTGGAAAAAAAAAAAAAAGTGGACTGAGCAAATCCTGATATTTTAGGAAGTAAGCCAAACCCCACATATTCTTTTACAATCAGTGGTTAGCTTTTTAAATAAAATACACATAATCAAATTCTGTACACTGAGGAATTCTAAAATTAAAGAAAAGTGGAAACAGAGCTTTAACATTCAAATAGGTCAGTATCTATGAATCACGCAGTAACTGTATGCCAGTAGAATTTAATGACCTTGAACATAAGTTCATACAGTAAATTTAAAAGTGTGCAAGAGTTTATGGAAGGGAAATTCTAGGAATTCTCGGCAATAAAAACCAATACAATGTCAGCTAGTCTATAACCTGCCCACCAGTTTCATATTACTCACTTGTTTGAAGTTTACAGGGCTCATTTTTTTCATTGCTGCCATCATAGATTGCTTCTATGTGTCTGTACCACCGGACAACATGGATATACTGGTCCACAGGTGGCCTTGAAAACTTTCTGAATACCTCCACATCTGCATGTGAAAATGTGAACCCCTGGATATAACTACGAGTGCTCAGGTACTCGTTCAAAGCCTTCACCCTGGCTTCCTCTTCACTAATGCTCAGAATAAAACTGTAGCTGGAAGCTGTAAAGAGAGGTACAGGACATTTGGTCAGCATCAAAAAAAGAAGGAGATCCCAGGACCAAAATATATCCTTATACTATACATCTTCCCCTCTAAATAAGCTCTGGCAACTGACAAGAAATTTGAGAAAAACATATTTAATACAAGCTGCTGAAAAACTATGTATTTCCTCTTAATAGGATTATGCTCACGCTGTGATAAGTTTTTTGGAGACATCTTTACAAAGAGTAATAAGGACGAAAGCACAAGTCCTTTTCATGAAGAAATGTTTGTTATCTACTTGAAATTGGAGAAAATTCTTCACACACGGCAAACATAATCAGTCACTCTTTTTCATGCTGCTAAAACACTCATCCTGCAAATATTTAAATATGGTTCATTTTATACACTGTGGATATGCTGTGAATACATCTACTGAAGTTTAGCGTATCGTTAAATCTTTGCAGGGCTGGTGCCCACACACAAACTCCCAGTATGATGCTCAGTTACACCCAACTTGCTCGAACAACTCAAAACTTAAGCTGTTGCTGCATATTCCCAAACTTCTATACCACTTCCTCTCCTCAGGCATACGAATACTAATTAATATGACTAAGACCTACTCAAATGAACAGAAAGGATATTAGGCTGTGCTCCTCCCTCACGATTTTTTTATTCCACTATTTGTTTGGTATAGAGGCAAACCAAGTTCAATTATGTCTCATCTTTGCAAACACAGGGAGGAAGCAGTGGAGGGGTTCTGGCACTCAGTGAGGATGCTCACAGTGACAGAAAGCCCTGTGCCAGCCAGTGGGTATGGAGCACTGCAGAGGATAAGGCATCTGGGCTAGCACTGACATTAGGTAAACCTGGCATTCAGATTTTCCTAAAATGATTCAACATTTGTTAACTCCATTCATATTCAAAGCACTGTATAAACACTGAACCAATATCCACTTAGGTAGTCAGCCAAGAAGGTAGTCTAAGATGTACTAAGATGTGCAATGAAGTGAGAGCGGCAGCATGAGAACACATGTCCCTGCTGCCAAACCCTGACAGAGACGACGGTCACTGAACAACTTTTGCACAAGTGGTTTCCAAAGCACTGGAGGTGCTCACAGACCAACACTCATGGAAGGGGAAGGATGAGAGGAGATGGGGAAGTCATGGCTAGGAGAGGATGTGGGGAACTGCAGAACTGAAAAGTTTTTCCAATATCATCAGTTAAGATTTTATGAGCAGCTTATTTCCTACATGGAAGTCAATTACTAAAATATTCAACAGGAACTCAGGATGACAGGGAAATGTCAGCTAGATATCAAGTATGCTTGTGTTTGACTCCTTTGAGTAAAAATGAGATATAGTGGCACACCAGCAGAATTAATAGAAAAGATCTGTGATTACAAAATAATAATTAAAAAAAACAAAGGTCACAAAAGATATTTAAAATTCATACAGAAAAGCAAAGTCAGATTCATGTAAACTCTCGATCACCTCTCAAGAGCTATACAGGTAATTGTTCAGTAAATATAAGGATAACAAATAAATAATGGTTCATAACTTGACCTTATAGGCTTGCCTCACCCAGCTGAAAGGGATTCAGCTTCAGCTCACATAGTTAATATAAACATTTCGGGTTCCTAAATACTGATGTTTATCTTCATAGAACTTCACATGTTTATACACATTAAATAATTGGATGTAGTTATGTCCATTAACTATGGAAACCTAAGACATAAGTCTTCCTTGAATGTGAATTTTGTATCCATGAATCATGAGGGAGAAGGCCCCAAAAAAAAAGTATTACAGGAATGATCTGTGTAGAAATGAAACTATATCTCAAAGAAAGATCTTTAAAGATCTATTGCAAGGAAAGCAACACTCAATTTGCAAAGTATTATTAAGGTTATTATGGCCATTATTCACATACTGGGCTGCTAATGGGAAACAAGTCAGTGTATCTGAAACAGTATAAGTGCTTTCCAACCACATCTGCAAACCAATCTAAAAGGGAAGTTGCACAAACTTACACATAAATACAACAAAGATGACAGAACTCATACAAGCTAATTTTGGTAAGGAGAGATGTAAAACATGACCTGTGAATGTCAGTGCCAGCTCAGCCCTGATAAGAAGAGCAATCAAAATTACTTTGAACAATCTTGGCACGCACATTGATACTTGAAATTACAAAGTCTGACGTTATTTCTAGTTGCAAGACCAACAGCAGCCTTGAAAGTATAACACACCAAAGAAACCAGTTAGCCCAGGGGACCTAGCAGGAGGATGTCTTTATGCTGAGACTGATCACTGACTCAAATTCAGCCCAAACTCAATCCGTGCCTGCACACCACAGCAAGTGCGGTACAGCATGAACACCCCTGAGCAGCTGGTGAGAGGGTTGCTCAGGGCACAGCAGCAGCAGCAGCTGAGCCACAGCAGTCTGGAGCGCCCAGCAGGCTCACTGTACCAATTCCAGTTTCCTACACTGGTTTCACAGGCTGTGCTGAGTTCCAAACTTCCTTTTCTAGACTGACAGGCACTTTTCCAAGCATGACAGCTAGCTTAACGCTAGCACAGGTGTGTTCTACTCTCTGCTGCAGACAACTGCAGAGATACAAATAAATTTGCTGTGTTTGAGCGAGGACTGAATGATCAGTGCAATTCTGCAATACCTCTGAGCATCCTATTGCAATACATACAGGATAATGTCAGTTTCACTTCTGGCATTCTTGTGAGTAACTCCAAACTGGACTGAACTAACTAAACAAAAGCTATTTTTTTTCCTGAAGCACAGGGTGCTCTCCTGGGAAGAAAGAATGTATATGTTAACAGTCTTTTGGATAGCAGTATACCAGAAGACCATTTCTTTTCAAGCAAAAGAAATCAGTCAAAACTATCTTTACATAAAAGTCTGTTCCAATTTCCTTTATATCCCTACTAAAAATAAGAGTAATAAATCTAAAGAATCTTGTTTGTCTGTGATTTATGTTCTGCATGCTTAGTTCACCTCCTTAAGTGTCTTGCATTGCCTTTAGTTCATCACACACTCCCACCAAAATATTTCCAGGTACCTCCTAAGCACTTCATCCTCTCTCCCCACACACTTCGGGATCCCCATCCTCCTGTACAGCTCCAACCCATTTTTGCTCAGTCTGCCAACTGTGTGCAAGGCACAGCCCACTGGGGCAAATGGACATATATAGGTCTGACCTGTTTTACCCCTGCTGCTTTAGGAAACCAGCCTAAGAAATAGCTCTTCTCTCTGACTGCAACTTTTTACCCTCCCAAAACAGAAAAATTACAGCTGCTACTACTCAATTGCACTAGGAAGTGCCTTCTTGACAAAAAAAAAAAAAAAAAAAAATCGCAGCAGTATTACAGAGCTATTGCAAAACACTGAGTATTAACTCATGTGAATGGAATGATCCATAGACATCAAATCATATCGCTCAAGAGCAACTCCGTTCAGAAAACAAGCACTGAGCATGAGTACTGGAGAGGTAGCAAAATACCCTTGAAAAAATCACAAGAATAAATGTTTATAATTTAACACTACTCCTGCATTAAAAAGTTGTTTCAAAAAAAATGCACTCTAGACATTAATAAATACACTTCTCAAATAATAATTTCCAGTGTATGATCTCCGTGGAAGATATAATTGTCACACATTCTTCTTTCCATCATGGGGTGCTTCAGGGACTATTCAAGGACACGGGGAATTTGTCTGCAAGACTGCAGTAACACAGAGACTCAAAGGCATAAGATCACTTCTACATTTTATTTGAACACAAAATATCTTTGAAGTTTAATCAAGAAGCGTAACCCACACAATATCAAATTTTATGGAAATTTTTCACTTTTATTAACTTGAAAACAAAAACCTCCGTTCCTTGAAGGTGTTGACAGCAAATTAAGTACAGCAAAGCCATAAAGTAGGCAGTAAGCTAGCTGACACAAAAACAGGGAGTTAACTTTGCTTGAGGGAAAAATCAGGTTTCCTGGGCTTCCCTGAACCTGCTAACCTTGTCAGTAATAATTAGATGTCAACTGAAATGTTTCAGGATTTCTGCATGGGCATTTTCTGAGAAGTCTTAGATGTTTCTGAATATTTTAAAATGTAATTTCTTTTCCAACTTGGCTTTCATAAATTTAAACACCTCACAGAAGGTAAATGTAACATAACATTAATAAAGCTCCAAACTGGCCATTTATCATTTTGGCTGGTCACTCTAGTAGCTTTGGAAGTCCAGCTATATGCTCAGCCAAGATGAAATATCCTTTTCCATAAATATTTCAGAAGAACGGAACCGATGCAGCTATCCCAGCTATGCGGAGACAGCATACACGCACAGAGACCAAAGACTTTTCAAGATTCAGACAAAAGGATCAAGAGGCCTTTAGCAGAGAAGAGATTTTTAAGATGGGAGTATCCCAGCAAGGAAGAGCTTGTCAGTCCTAGTCACTTTAGCCCTGTAAGTTCCACTTCCACTTTTCCTGAACTGAAACCAAAAGTAACGATTACAATTTCAGTAAAAGGCAAATACTATTTGCCCAATAATAAACATAGCTAAAAAGTTTCTTAAAGCACACCTGAACTGAGACTTTGGTGGGTTTTTTCGCCCCGCCCTTACCATAACAAAGGTACTGAAAACACATCTGAAAAAGCCAGTCCCTTGACAACAATAAAGGTTTCTGGACTCCCTTACAGAGGAATGTTACTTGTGATAAATAAAGAGCAAAGTAACTTTGAGTAACAAAGAAAAAGGGGCAAAAAAATTGAATCTACAGATCCTTGACTAGAATGACAGAAATTTCCAACCCCTTACATACCATAATGGTATTTCATACTTGTATGACTGGTATTCCAAGTTTCTATTTGCTACAGTAATGCCAAAAATTATAGGACTACCCTGGCCCTCCTTCCATATGGAAGACTGTAGCATAACTCATCATTGAAACACAAGCACAAAAATAAGTCCAGAAAAGTAAAAAACTTCAGACGTGAGTTCAAGGAGAGCACAGACGACTAGGAAGAACAGTAAGAGTGACAGAAGCAGGGGAAAGAGAGCAGACAATGTAGTGATAAGCACACAACTGACTAAGCTGTCTCTTCGAACCCATCAAGCTGGAAAACAGCTGTTTCCAAACTTCAGTACTGAGAAGCTCCGAGTTTTTTTCACACATCATCATGTGTCATCATTAGCCTTCACATTAGAGGCAAGGCACGACGTGGATCACCTCCCATGGCCTTTGCAAGGCACCGGAGGTGCTCTGATCCATAGGCACCAGTGTGAGAGGTGCAACCGGCACCTGTGGATCCACGTTTCCCACCACTCCATACACACACGAACCCAGCCACATGATACACTTTAAACTGGCATCAGGAGCTGCCTACGTGTCACCCGCCGCTGAGGGTCACAGGTGACCTCCCCAGGGACACCCACCCAGCAGCGGGTGAGGGGGACTGTTTCCACACATCACCTCTGCCCCTCACGTGTGGTGATGGCTGACGGCCGCCTGTCTCACACCTCAGAGGCTTGCGGCGGCGGGGCCCCCCGACCCACCCCTTCGGGATCCCGCCGGCACAGGCCCCCAGGGGCACACTGCAGAGGCCGCCAGGGCGCCGCCCCAACGCCCCCGGCCGCCATTTGCCGCCCCGCCGCCTCAGCCGCCGTGACAGGGCAGCCGGCCGGCGGCCCCCGCCGCCTGACGTCACGACGCCCACCTGACACCGTGACAGCGGCGCGGCCGTGACACCACTCTCCCACCGAGCCGTGACAACCCCACAGGACCCTTCTCCTCGCCCGGCCGGGCCCCCCCGGCGCCGGTCGCTGCCCTACCCTGCTCGGCGGCCGCTGCCATCCTGCTGCCTCCTGCCCCCGCTCGCGAGCTGATGCAACAGCGTGCCCGGAAGCGTCGCCCCGCCCCGCCCCGCCCGCCTTTACGCTACTTCCGACGGGAGCCCCGCGTCACCACGGCAACGGGGGAGCACCACACCCCCCCTTCCCGCCCACGGCGCCTTCCCGCCAAGCGCGCGGCCAGGCTCTGCTCACCCCACCGCCACGCGCGCACAAAGGTCCAAGAGCCAACCCCGTCTTCCGGCTCAACCGGGCTTTTATTGCCGCGCTGCAAACAAAAGAATTCCAAGCATGCCGATACAGAACATAACTGTTTCAGAAACAAAAGCATGGCAGTCTCCTCAAAACCAGCAGCAGCCTCTTCATTGCTGCTGCCCAGGCTGACAGCACGGTCCTGCCTCACACGGAGGGAAGGGCGAGCTGGAGCATCTCACGCTCAAATTGGCGCCCGAGTTTAATATCGTACAACTCAAAAGCCCGTAGTGAGCCTCACAACCAGAGTCCATGTCAACAGCAACGGCATTCGGTCACATCCAGCTCCCCGCGGGAGGGTGAGGAGGATATCAAGTCCATGCCATGGCTTTTACTACCAGTTTGTTGATGTCCTCATTTACAGGAGGTTTGTAAACATATATATGTACACAGAAACATTTTTTAAGTCCATAGTAAACATTAATCTGTAGCTTCTATTTTAGTTATAACGTTATTACTTTTTAAAGTGTTCAATATGTTATCATAAGCCTTGGTATCTAGATACCTTAACTCATCCAGTAATTTAATAATACATCGTTTCTCTCCCAGTGTGTTTTTCCAAGTGAGAAGCATCTGATAATACTGTTCTTCTCTATCTTTAGGAAAGTCATAAATAATTTTAGTAATATCATTTTCCTGTAGATGAGTTCTCATAAGCCGTTTCCATTTGTTGGGTGGTACTTCATTTATAAAGGCCCAAAAGCTATCTCTCAGTTCTGAAAGAAAAAACAAACACCACACATCAGCTTAGGTTTTAAAATACAGATTTTTTCTTTTCCTTTAGCTAACGTACATGCTTTCCCATTAATTTTCAGCCAATACATGCACAGACCAAACAGCAGCAGCAAGGC
This sequence comes from Streptopelia decaocto, assembly GCF_964273445.1. Taxonomy (NCBI): domain Eukaryota; kingdom Metazoa; phylum Chordata; class Aves; order Columbiformes; family Columbidae; genus Streptopelia; species Streptopelia decaocto. The sequence continues at coordinate 53,125,407 of NC_138661.1, forward strand.
CACATTTGGTAACTAAGACACAGCAGGAAAAATATGTTTCCTACTAAATGATGCTGAAAGAAGCTAGAGGTATCAGTCTACTTATCTCAAAAGTAGTCTTTTAAGATGAGACATCATTCAGTAAAGGTAGTTTTGAGGAAGTTTTCATTGGCCTGCATGTCTTCACTTAAGCTTAATAGGGCTGCTCAGCAATAGGCTTGAACCACTTCACTGTTCTACCGGTAAAGGTTTGTCATGGGAGACCAGTGTGAGCAAAAACCACCGCTTGGACATCCAGCACATCACCGTGCTGTGTACAGGTAGATGTGTGGGGAATCAATACGGTCCACACCATGTGAGCAGACATTTGACAGAAAGATCTGCTCTGATCTACATCTCACTCATTAAAGCAGAGTGGACTGCTGCAATGCAGACTTGTTTAAAACATACAAAAACCATTTTCTGTGATTCTTAAAAGCATGCCTGCACTAAGGCCTGTGCAAAAAAGCCATGCTTTAAAGTAGAACAATTCACCGCAAGGATTAGAACTTCTCTCAACCACAGTAATAATCCTGTTTCAGCATATTTTACAATAAACTGAAAGACTTGTAGCTCTAAGCAATATTCATTAGCGTCCCCTGTGCTATTCCTTAATTAGACTGAAGTCAACAGAAAAAAAAAACAAAAACAAAAACAAAAAAAAAACCCACAAAACCAAGCAACAACAAAACATGAAATTCCAAGTACTGTCAATTTATGGAATACTTACCTTTTTGAGAGAGATCTTTAACAATTATTCGAAACTTTGGTTCTCGGGCCTGTAATATAAAATTGGACTGTTACTCCAACATATCAGGGCGCTTCACTCACGATTATTCCTGAGCTACTGGACAGTTTGCTTCCACAGCATGCATTCTAATAAGAGGGAGGGGCAGATTTCACAATACAGATGAAAGTATTTGAGTACAGAAAATTGCATACTGGAACAGCCATCCTACTAGCTCTAAAGTGAAGCAACAAGGCAACACTTTTGCTGCTATTGTAAAATATTAGCTGCTGTGTACATATTGAACAGGGAGATGAGAGAAAGAGCACATTAAATGAGGGACTGAAGTTTGCTTTCCTGAGATGTCACTTTCCGTACTTTCTATTACATCTTTAACGCAAAGCCTCCTCTTCCCTATTGTTCCATCTGAAAACAGTATCTATCGCTCAAGGAGTAATTATGAACTCAACAAAAGTCACGCATATCATAGAAAAATATGATCATAATTTCACCCACACTTACCATACGATTTGCTGGCATCCTCCCGCTTTGTATGTTAGACCGGGAATTCTGATGAAAACCAGGATTGTGTCCAATTTTTGCTGGTAGTGAAGACATAGCGATCCTCCTCCAGAACCTTCCCATGTGGCGCCTCAAGCCCCCACGCAGGATGGCAGCCCGCTCAGAAAGCACACCACCATTTTCCTCTGGTGATGTGTTATTCACTTCCAAGTTAACGTTGGTTTGTGCTTGGCCCTCTGGGCTCTCACCAGAGTTCTCACCCTCTGTCTTGGCTGCCTTATTTGCAGGTGCCTCCACTTCTGGTAAAATGAGGCTTTCAGTACTGCCCTCCAACTCCTGTAAAGAATAAGAATGTATTTTAAGAGATGCTTCATAGGTATCCCTTCAAGGACAGCATGGAAGAAGAAAACAGAACACCTGAAGTCACCAGATGTCAGAGAAATAATAGGAGAGCAGCTCATTTGGTGAAGTTACAAACACACAAGTTACATCCTTTAGAGACTTGGACTCCAAATTAATTCAGAGCCTGAATTCTCTGTTTCTCTGGCTGTTCTGCTCCCCTTGGACTGCACGGTAAGACACACAGGCTGCCCCCACAACAAACACAGGCAGCTTTTCCTAATGTTTTCACTAGCACATATTGCTACTTGCTCCTTTCTAGCTGTGAGGCAGGAGGAAATTAAATTGCCTTGCTGCACCTGAGCTGGCTTAACAGCAACAGGGGCTTCCAGCCTATTCTTGTATCAAGGATGATGCTCTCAGAGCTTTTGCCAAGCTGATGATAGCCTGTCAGCTCTATGTAAGCACACTAGCTTGGGCTTTTTTTTGGCTGGATTAGTTTTTATGTCACATTTACAAACTAGAACCAGCTGAAAGAAGCCAGTAAGCACTGGTGCATATTGCATAGCTTTTGTGAGGGGACAAAGATGAAAGCAAGTGAGGAGGGCTGCATCGTTTCTAGCATTGTCAATACGTTCAGCAACCATATGACAGGGAGCATAGTTCCAACTCTTGTGTTTAAGGTACAGTTCCCCCACAAGCATAAGTCAGTGTGACTTCTGTTTGTACAAGGCCAGTGACCCATGTGTGATGCCACCATGTGACTAACATGCGTAGGCAGGGATGTCAGGGGAACCACCCTACATATTACACATGTAGTTGTACAACATCCTCACTGAATACACATTCTGTTTAAGGGTGCAAACAGGTTAAACAAGTTGATCCTATTTGTACAGAATACTTCTTAAGTAGGTAACCGAGTGACTGAAGGTACACAGTATGACTGACCAACAGCTGCTGCTGCTCCATTTTGGAATGAAATAAAGTATCAGCAGGTTCAGCTTTTGGTTTTTGTTTTTTTTTTTTTTTTTTCCTCCTCAGCAGTATTAAGTTCACTGGTGCTTTGGATAGGACAGTGTATTGGTGCCAAAACATCTGGTCTCAGTACTGCAGTGTAACTCTCCTTAGCAAATAACATTTATTACAGTAGCACAAACACTCCAAGTGTGCAGACATCACAACTCATGCCTGCAACAACCCTTACATCAGAGCTAAGCATCACCATGCACCATTTGCAATTGCACTATTCTGCTACCATTTTATTCAAATTAAAGAGATGTTACATTTGCCTATTCCTATCCTACAGCATTTCAATCAGGTTTTCTGTCGTATTTCTTCATCAGCTTTTATGAATATACATGAAGCGCTGCGATTCTGGCCGGGGTGTCGGGGAGGACACAACCCAACAAAAACCCATGGGTGATTCACATATTTGAGGCACTTATGGACCTTCGAAAAAGAAGAGAGTTTAAAGTGATTTTTTCAACAGATCTTTCAATTCTGTTTCTTCAGTCTTCAAGTATTTGTGGCATAATTAAGATGCATTACTTTAAATGTTTAACTAGTAAGATTAGACAAGAGCTTACACAGCAGGTGAGTAGTACATGCACTGGGTCGGGGACAAGGAAGGCAGCAGGGAGAAGGTGCTGCACATGTGCTACAAAAGGAATCTGGATGCTTTTCTTAATTCCTCATCAAGACAAACATTTGTTTTACAGCTTGGTGTTACAAATAATTAACTATACTAGTGAAGACTGAGTTCATTTTTGCCTTGCCATGCTGTTACAAGCATAACTTCTAAATAGAGACCCTAAAGCAAGACTAGTTAAAATACAAGATAGTCTTGTCCTTATCTTGCAAAATGCTAGACTAGCAATAATCTTTTGAGACTGAAGGTTCTAAAATAGTGTTTGACTACAGGAGGCCAGGGTGAACCTAGCTTTAAAGTGGAACATGTGCCAGCAGCCAGTCTTAGCTTGATAAAATCTTTTCAGGGATGTACTTCTCAAGTGCTCCGCTCAGAGTCCTGAGCCCCTTACGAGTGTCTAGCACCAAGGAGTTGGGCTGCCAGGTCCTGGTCTGTAGCTTGTGACATGAGTCCAAAGGCAGAAAGACTCAGTCACTTTGCTGGAACAAGAGAAGTCAGTCTTCTAAACAAATAATGTCACCAAAATGCAAGGAAAGCTGGAACACCACCGTGCAGCATGATGGCTGATGTTGCCATGTGGAATACACACATGAAATGGCAAAGAACTAACTGGATCAAGGCATCACTTGGAGGCAGTTTGAAGAGAAACCTTGCACTCAGCCTATTTTTTTTTCCACTTTCAAAACATCCTGGCCACAGGCTCTGGAATGTTTCCAAGGGAAGTACTGGAGAGGCCAGCTGCAGTAGACACGTGCAGCTGATGAATGCATCAGGCCTTTGCTAACACCTGGTCCTGAGTGAATCACAACTTGTCGCATCCCAGGAATGCATCCTAGCCCAGGTACACAGCGTGACAGAAATTGAGAGCTGTGCAGCAGGTACAATCAAGCACTGCACACTTAAGCTGCACAAAACTGAGATGAAATACTTGATCCATCGTATACTTACCAGACCTTTCTCCACATCTTTAACAGTTGAAGGAGCTGGAAAACAAGATAAATGTCTAAGAAACTTTCAGGAATTGCAGCAACTTGAACATATATGAATTGACACAAGATTTATATGCAGGAGACTCATTTGTAACACAAACCAAAGCCCTAATACAAGCCATTCAGTTTCCTTAACCTGACATACATTACATGAGAGTACTATCCTTAGTTTGCACCAAAGCACAAACACCATACAGGGGGATGAAGAGTCCTGCCTAGTAATATACAGATCGCAAGATGCAGTTTGGCTTTTAAGCCACTCTTTCAACCTCCCCTCCCAGCTTATGCTTCTTAGCATTTTTATGGGCTATTGCAATACAAAGGAGGCAGAAATTGTCTTTACTGCAATACAATATTTAAGATATGATTTGAACAAAGTTAACATCCAAAATTCAGAATAATTTTCAACATTATTCTAACTAAACTAGTCACAAAAATACTTTAATATGCAGTAGTGGAAAGAAAGGTTTATCATGAAAACATCTCCATTTCCACTAAAAAAATAAATTCACACAGGAGCTAAACCTAACATTTATGTTAAGAGGCTCAAGTGATGAAAGGGCAACAATTTCTAGCAAAAATCTCCACAATTGAACACAATGAATGAAAGTAATTAATGATCCAATTAGTTGCTACTTCTCGCATCATGTCCCTGAGCTTATGCAGATTTGTCTCACTCTTTGCCAATACAATGCAAGTAGATAGGAAAAGTCCTTTTAAGGACCTTATGCTGATCTTGCTTTGAAGAAAAGGCATCTGTCAGTGAAGTAAAAATGTGTCAATTTTAACTATGAGCTTTCTGTTTACTGAACAAAACTGGTATCCATTATACAGGAGTTACTTAATTGAATCATATAGTAAATAAGCTAGAGCTTAAACAGGTCCCCATAAGGTAACACAAAAACCAGGGTAGCTTTGGTGCATGCTTTGCCTAGTTCTGGAAAGTTTATGGATAGTAATCAATCAGTTACCTTTATCACTCTTCAGCTTTCTAATGACGAAAACCAGCACCAGAACACCACAACCCAAACCAATCACAATACTCCACGCAAGAGCTGCGCTTCCTGCAAAGGAACAAGGAATAAAATTAGTAGTGAAGCAGTTCCCAAAAAAGATATTCTGAGGTACAAGTCTTCTCTGCCACCCTAGAGACCAAGCCAAGCTCAGCACTAGTACAATGACCCAGCCAGCTTGTCCTGGTAAAGGCGCTGGGACTATCAGCTGACCTGAATGTGCAAGTACTCATTCACACTGCACATAGTTACCCCAAAGGCAGCAGGGGATTCTGTATAGAGCTGCAATACAACTTGTACAAGGCTTTCTGCAGAGAGATTTAAGAAGAAATGGAAACAAGAACGCAAAGGATCACAGCAAGCTTCAGGTGCTATAGTGCTGGTAGCATCAGTTTATTCTTTTTCTATTCTGGCAGAAGCTACCCAACCAGCAGAAGAAACAGCCACTCCCTGTGCAGGTTCTCAGACACAGAAAAAATGAAAGAAATATTTGCATTATCTGTAACTTTCAGTGTCACTGTTGCAACTTAGAAAATCTTGGCAATATATGTAGCTTTTCACTATTAACATGATTTGTCACTCCAACCCCTTTGAGAAACTGTCTTCAGCAAATAATTCCCAAATCAAAATAAAAAAGCTCTTAAACATGTTACAGTAGTTCAAAACACTGTTTCTCATACTGCTGTTTTTTAGCCTGAGGCCACAGACCCAACAAACCAAGCAGAGTGATATTAGTGTGCCAGACCTTGATCAGGTAAGTTATATCCTAGGCCCGTAGTAGCATTGCAATTCTGCACAGTTTCTTTCCCTTCCGGATACCTGTAATGAATAGCAACACATGGTTGTATTGACATTTCCAGAGCAATATGCAGCTCTGCCCAGGCCTGATTTTTTTCAGGTAGAGCTCAGAGGCATGAACAGAACACACATAAACAGATAACTTTGTTAGAAGTACACCTTTAAACAAGATAATACTACAAGATTAGATGGAAGCAAAACAGATAAAGCTCATCTATGTTAGCCTTTAAGTGGTGAGGAAAAAAAACCCCACAAAGTAGATGCATTATTCATGTACAGTTTGTTTCCTTAAACAGGTGTTCCCACCTCCCAAAATTTTGGACTGGCTGCTACAAAGCTCACTCAAGTGCATTTGTGAGGAAGTACTAAACTGAAGACACTAAAGTGTAAGCTTACAGCCATAAGCAACAAGTACAACAATACCAAAATATCTTCCTAGATCTCAACCTCATGTAATTTGACACCAAAAATTTAAAAGCATGAATAATGCAAATTGGCTTCAGGGCAATTATTTACAGCCTAATAACATGTTATGTATGGGCACAGATTAGGCCACAGCTCTAGTGTTCCCTAGAAGGAAAAGAATCGCTTACATTAATTATCAAACTTACACTGTACTGCATCTCTGACATACTTCACAGCCCTCAGCAGGGCAGAAATACCCTGGTTTGCACTGGCATTCAGTATCACGCATCAGAGTACAGGCTCTCAAAGTTATCTGATCTAAAAATAAAATATAAGTTAGAAAGTAAACATAAGAGCTGTAACTCCCTGCCACTATGCAAAAAATAAACTCAAGCCATAAATGCAATTTATTTGTAAGTTCAATATTCTCAGTGACTGGAAGTCCAGAAAAACAAACCACAACAAAAAAACAGGCTTTCCACATTAAAAAAGGGGAAAAGGGTTAGGGTTTCATCGAAATCATGCTTCGTACCATCTTTGCACTGTCTGCACAACAAGCATTCTTCCAAGCCATTCTCATGAGCAGTATAACTTTCTCCTTCGATGCAAGGGAGGCACGTTCCTCTCAAATGCGGAGCGCTGCAGTGCTGATCAACGTAAGTACCTGTGGAAGAGGAGAACCCACAGCAGTCTCAAGGGATCCTTTACCAGCCAGAGGACTACAACAGGATGTTACAACAAAGTCATTTTCAGTTAAAGTTCAACCCTTCCTCACAAGTGAACGGTGTGCCACAGGAACCGAGCAGCACAGCCAAGTCAGGAGGCACATTGACAGCTTCCCCCCCAGACAGGGAGTGGTGGCAGAAGACACATCCCACCAGGCCTCTGTCAGGACTAGGATGACTCACCATGGCAACACAGAGTCATCCATGGGGCCACCACCATCTTCTCTGAAGGGACACAGCGGGTACACGGAGAATTGCTTGTAACAACCTCTCTTCTCCTTTGTCTGAGTTATCTCTAATCTGATATCTATCCCTCCAGTACTATCGAAGGGCAGCGTGCTTCTTGGCACAAAGCTTATTAACTCTGCACACATTGAGCAAGGAAGAGGCAAACCAAAGTCTTGCCTACAGATACAAAATTATCAAGATTCCCCTAGGCCTGTTCTTTGTGCTAACTAAATATAAATAAAACCAAACAACAAATCACCACCTGACTTTGAACGTTTCATCTTCAACTACAGGCAACATTTTCCTGACTTGCTGCCAAGGCACCTCTCCCAGTTATCACCTATTGCATAAGTGGCTCTCGCTTCAAAATGGAGCCTGGCCTTGACAGCACCAGGAAGCCACCACAGCTCCAAACGGGCTTACGCTTTCACCAGATGTAATGTAAAAAAAAAAAAAACAGTAACCATGCAGTCATCTCCATGGGGGAAAAAAAATGGCTGTTGTCAGCCCTAACTGCTTGAAGTCTTACCTGCGGGACAAAATACACAGCAGCGACCTTCGTGTAAGTATTCTCCCTCCCCACAGCCCTCTGCTCCGGTTCCAGGCACTATCAGCAGGGTAACCTGCAGCAGAGACAACCAGGTGTTTGAGCAATTCATCCTCCCAGGACACGATAACCATCTCAGGGAGATGTTCCTGCAAAGACTTGAAAACACCTGCAGAAGTTCATAGAAACCACAAAGGAAACTCAAACTAATTTCTTCTAAGTGTGCCGCTCACAGCGGTAATTACAATCACAAAGCTGGGGTTAGAGAAGCACCGTGCAGCAGCTGATGGGTTGTAGTCAACTGTTGCCCCAGATCCATTTTAAACTTCTATTTTCTTTTTAACAATCCATTGTAATTGAACTTCAGAGGCCGAGATGTCTGCCTTTGTGCAAGGGATTCGTTTCTTCCTCCTCCCACCCTGGTAATTCGGGATGGCCAGTGTTAGTCTTCTTACAACAAAATGGTGTAAATGTCCCAGAGACCTCATCCAACACTTCTCGCTGGCTCAGTAATCTTCATCAGAAGGCAAGTAGTTGAGTCATGAACAAAAATAACTCACAGTAGCCCTCGGAACATTAACATTAGAAACTTCCCGCCCCGCCTCCGGGAAACTTGCACGGCCGCACACTCGGCACAGCCTCCAGCGGGATCAGCTGCATGGCAGCCAGGTGTTCGCAAGGAGGCGAGCGGGTTGCGGCCCACGGAGGTACATCCTCACTTAGAACACACACGCGAGGGAAAGTGGTGAAACAGAGGCAGGAGGAAGGGAAGCGGCGGCCGCGGAGCTCCCTGTCGCTAATCGCCATCAGCTGCCGCTTTCTAAGCTGAAATCAAGAGTCCTCACTCCCCGGCTGCCGTGAACTTTCAACTCTCCCCTGAGGACTGAAAGTCTTTCTCATAACCGCGGAGTTGAGAAAACCACCAATTTCACAATTAGATAATGTGAGGAGTATTAAAGAACTCACGCCCGACTTCTAATTTTCCCGAGAGGGCGAGCTGCAGCCACTGCGCACAGAGAGACCCGGAGAGGCTCCACCTGCCCCAACCCCCCACTCCGGGGGATTCCCCGCAAACCAGGGCTGAGTTTACCCCCACGACAGCTCCACTTCCTTATCTTTTTAGGTTTAGGCCAGCTGCGTTAACTCAGGATTTCCAAAACTTCAGGCAACACGAAATAAAAACTAAGGGAAGTTACTAAAGTCTGTCGAGGAAGAGGATGGTAGAAAACCCCGCAAGGCCGGACTTGAATGAAGTTTTTCTCCTCTCAAAAGCAGGGATTTGGGGACCGGCTGCGGCCAGGTGGCAGCCCTCACTCGCGACGAGCAGCCGGAGGACGAGCCCCTACCCACAGACAGCGACCCCGGCACTCACCAGCAGCCCTGCCACCCCTCCGGCTCCCATGGCAGCGACCAACTCCGCACTGCCCGCTCCGAGCGGCACGTCCTGGGGCGGTGCCGCCGCCGCTTTATCCACCCCCGGGGCGGGCGGCCCCGCCCCTCCGCGGCTGCGGGGCCTTCGGGAAGCAGCGGGACAACCGGAGGGCGTGCGCCCCAAGAGCCCCCTGCCCGGGCGCAGGGCCGGGGACAACCACGTCGGGCGCTGGGCCGTGCCCCGGTGCCGCGCCTGGCACCTACGAAGAGCCGGCGGAACCCCTATTAGGAAATGGCCCGATTGGTGTCTTCCCACCGAAAGCTCACGTGCTGTTGGTCGCTGATCGCCAATAGGAGGGGCAAAGGGTGCAAGGGGAATTTTTCCAAAACCGCACCAACTGGGTGCGTTACTGCGTTTTCTCAGGCGATAAAAAGGTTCCCAACTTTTCAACAGCAGCTATTCCTTCTAGAGAAATAACATTTCTGGCCATGATTTTCCTCAATAATACCTTTCATCCTCCATTTGCACGTAACTGGCATGTAGGGACATTCACCTCCAGATGTTGAAACTGGATTAAAATTAATGGCACAACAATCTATAGATTGTTCCTTTTTGGATTATTTTTTAATCCCCTATGGCAGCAGCAATAGATGTTGGACATTCCTCATCTGCTGATGCATAATTAGTTTATGTAGGTTAATAGTTTCTTTCATTGAACTGCTCCTCTTGTGGTAACAGCATTTGTTTTATTTAACTGCAGCAACAAGTTCCAGTGAATCCCTCTGGGTGTGTAGTTTGGTAAAATGGAAACAATCCAAACAATTCCAGGCGCTTGCTTTTACACCTACTGAAGGCTTCCTGCTCAGCACTGCTTCTCTTTGGTATAGGTGAGTTTGGGGATTTTTTTTTTTTTAGTAACTATTCCTCAAACCCAGAATACATCTGTATCCAAGAGACATACATATCCCCACAGCAGAGGAGAGGCTCCTATCAGTAACTCCAGTCCATGGTCTCAAGGGGGGATGTGTGTGATGAGGACAGCTGTGCTGACAGGACAGAGATGTGCTGACTTGCTGATGCATTCAAGGGGAGATTTAGGCAGGAAATTAGCAGGTGTGTTTGCACAGCATGAGGAGCGAACACTTTCAAGGTGCATACAGGACTCAGCATAGCCGGGCAGGCATGATTAGCCACTGGACAGTCTCTCACAGGCAGAGGTCAGGGGGACACCCTCTCACCAAGGTTTACACCGCAAAAAAGGCATCCAATCTGGATTGATAATGTTGACTTTCTTCAAGGATGATACCTCAAGGATGAAGAATCCTTTGTTTTTTTGAAGATTTTTGCTGATAATGATGTGACTCTCACCCTTTATGATTTGTGATCTATTTCTTCAATGTCAGTTTCTGGATGCTGGTTCTGATCCTGTCCATGTCAGAGAGCTGTGGTTCTCACCATGGAACTATCTAGTCTCTATCATCAAGTTACCTCCTCAATATAAAGGTTTTCTAAGTCCAAGGCAAGTCTGTGCATTTATATGTACAACAGTGAAAATCAAAGCAACCACTTTTCTTTCTATTTTGAGGAACCTGTTACAAATGGAAGACACGGCCAATTTGAGTCCAAGGGGCATAAAAACGCTATTGCTGTTCTAACTTACAGCCTATGTCTGAGATTCTGTAGCTTTTGTAGCTTTTCCTCTAAAAAGCATGGCCGAAGAGTTATTTACATGTAAAATGCTACAAAACACAAAACCAAGTTCAAACACACAAATAATTTCTCAGATACACTGCTACTGAAAGTTGTGTGTAGTTTTATTTCAACATATCAAGCACAAACAGGTTTCCCCTAATTGGGGAATATGACGAGGAATGTACTTAAAAATTTGGAAACATTTACATTGAAAGATAGTCCAGACTGGCACCACCACTAAGTATTTTAAGGCTGTATATATAGCAGTACTTACCACTTGGAACTACTTCAGGCCAGAAAAGAAAGGCTTAGTTTTGTCCGCAGTCTACAGAAAATATTGCAAATCTTTAAAAAATGGTGTAAAATAGGAAGACTATTAACAGAGTTGAACAATGCAGTGGCAAAACCTTCCTCCTTCCTGACCTTTGACAATAAATGTGCCTACAACCAAACACTTGTACACCTATGTCACTCCCGTCATCACCTATCCTGGAGCAGTGGATTCCTCTCTACAATGCTAGTGTGTGACTTTATAAAACAGCCATATAGCAAATAATAACAACAATAATAAGTGACCAGGTTTTACGAACAAGGCGTGTCTGAGGTTACACTTGATGGGCCCAGGACACCAGTCAGCTCCGTAACCAAACGAGGAGCTTTCACTGAATACTTCCCCTTTCCTAAAGAGGAATGGCTCTAGGAAATTGTGCATATTTACAGTTCCCATGGAATGGAAAATAAAACACATCCTGAGGTCCCATTCTGTGTGTGCGCTGACAAAACAGATCATGACTTAATATCCCGGGGGGTGGAATTTCTGCACCAAGTATGCTCCCTCCCATAATTAAATGCAGCCGGATAGGCACCGTGGACATCAGTTCTTTAAAGCTCCCCAACTGCATTCCCTCACTCATAGAGCTATGAACCAGGCCGGCATGACCTTCCCAAAATGCTGGGGAGTTTACCATTTTGGGGGTATCAATACTGCTAATTATTAATTGCATCAGAAAATGACAAGACACAGAAAACAAATTGCACAATTAAAGCTACATTTGGCTTCAGCATTAAGGCCCGTACAGGTTAAGAGGTCCTTGAAGATGTACATGTAAAAGGCAAAAATGACATAATCTGCAGGAACAACGTTTTGCAGGTTCCTAGGTCCCTTTTAAACCTCCTTTTTCGACTTTATTCCACCTCTGCCGCGTTGGTTCTAAAGTGCTTTGGTGCCTCGCTGGGCTCCTTGCGTGAGTGGCCCCCCTCCTGCAGCCAGTAATCATTATTGCTGCCAAACGTAGTGATTTTATTTGAAGACATAATTAATGAATAGTTGACACGTAAGAAAGATGCAGAGGAGAAACCAACAGCGAGAGTCCAGGAGGAAGCTTTCAGAAGAGACCTTCCTGTGGAAGGACTTTTTGTTCAGAGCACTGAGGTTTCTGGAAAAGAAAGCAGCATGTTTATTTGGGTGTCACAGGGTGGTGTGCATTCACACGTGTGCGCGTACCCAGAGCTTCCTCACAGGGAGGGATCCCCACACTTCAGAGACACCCCCATGGGTACAGCACTGTGCCCTGCAGACTTCACCTCCCCGCTTTTGAACAGAAAGAGAAGCACTCCTGGCAGACACTGGATTGGGCAGAGCGTGCTGGTTGGCATAACAAGGTTTAAGGGCACAAACCCCAAGAAATCTCTTCATCCAGCACCCACTCACAAACCTATGCCATAACATTCCCAAATACAAGAACTTGCCCTGGACACCCCCAAAGCAGCATAGAAAAGCTAAAGCCTTATCACCAATGGCTCCAACACCCAGAAATGGAGGGCCCCAAGTGATCCCACCCCACTGAAGCCTGCAGGACTCACTGCAGCAGATGTAGCAATTAATACTTCCCCTGCCGTCCCCACAAGAGTCTGTGGTGCAAAGCCCTTTGCTAGCACTATGTTACACAGGTGTGCTCACTACTTTCCTCAAACAGCAAATAGCATTTTATACAAAAAGCGGGAATTTAGTGCTTTGCACTCATGGAGCCCAGTTTTGAGACCACATGCCTGCATCTCTGCAGCAACCAGAGCAAATTCATACCATGCTTGCTAAGAAGGGAAACCCGAACACCTTCTTGCCTAGCAGAGATTTATGTATAGCCAGGATCTGGCTGAGCCCTTCCCAACTTCTGCAGCTGTTTTGCAGTTAGGAGTGCCAAGAGACAGCTTAACACGCTGAGGTGATGCTTTATTGTCCCATAAAGACAGTCTTAAGAGAAAGAGATTTCTTTACTGTTTCAAGGAGGGAGTGGCTTTGTCCTTCCGGTGTGTTAATAGGCGTGTTAATAGGGTGCTTATTGAAACAGTGGTTAACGGCAGCCCTGCAGGTGATAAGGACGCTCCAAAGGCCACAGGTTATTTTTAGCTTATTAGGATGATTCATCTGATGAGAGAAAATGGTTACCTGTGTATGTCCTGTTGGGCTCTCTGTAAGGATAAGACGGCTGAATGAATTTCCTTCAGGTGATTCATCTCTTTTCCGCACTGAGCGCACAGGCTTTCAAACCCTACAGCAAAATATTGAAGGACACTGTATTTTGCATCACTGTCTCTGGTGATGGTGATGAAACACAAACTAGGTTCACCCAGCAAGTGGCTGGCTGTGATCAAATTGTCACAGCCAGAGGGAACATTTACAGGAGGAAACCTGGGGAGAAGGAAACCTGGGGAGAAGGAGACCGGGGACATACTCTTCCACCCCAAAGACACAGGTCAATGGAACAAGTCCTGTGATAGTGGCCTGGGGCTCCTTCTTGGCTCTCAGTAAACAATTTTTGCAGCATTCTTCTCAGCTGAGGGCAGGGGAATGGAGTGCTCACACCTGTCCTCATCTCTGAAATATTCAAGGTCACCACCAACAAAGGCAGAGAAAATGGAATGAGAAATGAAGCCTGGCTCCTCTCTGTTGATTGGAACTTCAGTGTATTTTTCCAACATGTTTGTGCCAGGAGTTAAGAAGCCCTTGTTGGCATGAATAGCATAAGGCAGAAAAAGTATGTACACAGAACAGAAAAGCAAAACATTCTCTGTGTTTGCCTGTGGGGTATGGGCCTACGACATTAACTGGGCTACAAAATGTCCCAGGGCTGGCTCAAGGAATAAGGTACCAAGGGAAGAACATTAAAGCCTGACCCAGTGATACCCAAATACTTGCCATCATCATCTGAGAGCTCCTGCACCGACTCAGGCGTTGAACAGCTGCTCTCTGTGTTCTGGCTGTGGTTAGACGGCTGATCGCTGGTTTTGCGGCGCCTGCAGTCTTTGGCAGACCTCTGAATAAAACAGGGATTAAAAAAGACTCAGTCAACAGTCAAATTGAAGACTCTTGTGTTTGACTTTAAGCAAAATAACCTGTGGTGCTGGGGAGTATCTGTGAGATTGTGAAGTTTGATTGCTTTCTCAGCAACTCCTGGTAGTTGGACCCCTGGCAGCCAGTTAAGGATATTACACACATGCCCCGTACAGAAGCATTTCCTCAAATAACATCCTTAAGACACCCATCCAAGTTATTCTTGTTGTAGCTTTAACTGACGCATATTAGTGAAGAATCTTGTAGTTTTTTTTGCTGAGTTGCATACCCACCAACCAGATACATAAGAGAAAGAATGAAAAGAAGAAAAATTTAGAATAAAATTTCCTGGGGAAGATTCCTCAGAAGGTGCTGGGAACATTTAAACATCACAGAACTTTTACACCTAACTTCTTGATGCACTTTGGAAAGTTTCTCCCTACCTCTTGAATGGGTAAACCAAACATGTCCAGAGACGTTCAGATTCGGGGTATTAGAAAAGTCTATGTTCATAATAAGATACGAGTTCCTCAGTGTAATACAGGTTATATCTAGCTAGTTCAGCAGTTCTACATTTACAAAGCATTTTCTGAATGACATATATTACTTCAAAGATAAATGCAATGAAATAAGAAAGTATCATCCCTGTTTAAGGGAGAGGATGGAGGAAGGTTTCTTGTCTTGTCTAAGAGGAAGTAAGTAGTAAAGGCAGATGGCAAAGACCAAAATTGAAGTTGCAGGATCTCAGTTGTGTACTCCAAAACCTTGCTCACACCCTCACTATGGGAAGTTTTCTGCTTTGGAAACACCAAACAGTAAAGTTCACCTCAGTCGTGCAAAACCCATTATAAGAGTCACTGTCACCAACACTGAGTGGAAGAAAAATACCAAAACAGATAGGATATGTCAACCAAGAATTACAATGATTTGCAGCTAATGATGGTATAACACTGCAGGTCTAGAGTCATGAGCTGTATTTACCCAAAACAAACCTTTCAGCCTATGCCATGCTTACATGAAAATGCTGCAGAAAAAGGCTCTGTATCTAAACAGTCTTAAAGAATATTATATTCCCCAAAGCAGGCTTTTTACCTTGTGCCGTGTAATTTGATTGTTTACGCATGTTGTTTTGTGGTTTGACATCCTTGTGGATAAGTGTCTTTCCATGGTCTGAAGTATTCCATCCTTCTCAAATTGGGCAATGTCGTTCAAAGGATCCCAAGGTCTTAAACTTTTGAGACCAAAGGAAAAAAAGCATTAGAAAAGCAAGAATACCACCAGGTGTGTTAAAAGCAATGCACCAATTCCACATTCATCAGGGCATTCACTCCTGACACGAACAAGAGTTTCTGCAGATGCAGTGTGAGGAGTAACAGATACTTTCTCTTATGTTCACATTTCCTAGCAATAAATAGGGGGAGTTCAGTCTCCACAGGCTTCACCCTTCTTGCCAGGGGAGGAGAGCGCAGTTGTCAACTCTGCTCGCAAAGTGTAAAAAAAAGTCTGCAAAATGATTCCACGCTTCACTGCACCAATAGGGATTTCCACCAATGGCACAGCAGATTTTCCACTGCCAAGCCCCCTTTTCCAGCTATTCCCAAATAGCATCAGCAATATGTATTCTAATAATGAGATGGAGCTCAGAAAGAAGAAGCCCAGGGCACAGTTTGGGGAAAGGCAGGACTCAAATTATGGGTCTGCAACTTAGCTTGCATCCCGGGGGACTCAAGCAGCGAGGCCTGCTCGTAACCCCCCAGGCGCAACACTCACTCCTCGTATTTGTAGCGCCACTCGTTAGTTGCGGCGTCGTGCCTGAAGAGCAGCGGTTTCCATTCTGTGCCGTTCTCCCTCCGCTCCCGGGCGGCATTCCTCTGCTCCTCTTCCAGCACAAATTTTTCCTGCGTCGCCTTGTGTTGATCTCCTTTGTTTATTGCACTGGTAACGTGCTGCCAAAGCCTAGAAATAAACAGGGAAGCAAGAGAAACCACCTTAAAACTGACAATGTATCTTGCCAACTTGAATGTTGGAGCAGACACTTTTCTGCTCTCTTGATACTCCAGAAGAACTGTAACAGGACTGCTCAGCCTCAGTTTTGGCTTGTAAATTAAAGGAACATTATGAGCATGGCACCACTGGATGCTGTATACAACGATCCACTGAACAACAGGGGAACTTTCCCTTCGATAACATCACCTACAATACTCAGCAAAATCTTCAGAGCTGTCTGTGGGAGTTATAACATAGTTATGCTCATTGAGGTCAGCGGCCTTTTTAGAGGTGACTGATGTGTAATGGAGAATCTGTTATCTTCCTTGCCCTTTCAATCATTTATATTTAGGAGCCTTTGTGTTAATGTCTATCCCTGAAACAAAGGCTTTATATTTAGAGTTTAGAAGCACTGGAAAATGAATTCATGTGCACAGCTTGCAGCTGCACATGCAGTGTTTTACTTATACATAGGATTAGCAACCAGATCTGTAGAAAGCTGCTTCAATCTGCAAGAAATGGATCTGCACTTGTGCTCACAAATGGTAAGCATGAACATAAGCATTCACTTGCACTTGTTGTCAGATGCCAAAAGATATGTGATCTTTCATATGATATCTCATTGAGTCTCTGCCCGGAGGAGAGGATCTGCCTTTTACAAGAGAAAAATAAATTTATTTA
The DNA here is from genome assembly GCF_964273445.1 of Streptopelia decaocto. Taxonomy (NCBI): domain Eukaryota; kingdom Metazoa; phylum Chordata; class Aves; order Columbiformes; family Columbidae; genus Streptopelia; species Streptopelia decaocto. The sequence continues at coordinate 53,142,428 of NC_138661.1, forward strand.
TTTATTTATTTATTTATTTATTTATTTATTTATTTATTTTTAACTATAGCCAAGCTGTGATTTCCCTCTCCACACTTCCTCTAATCAGAGCACTCTAATCTTCATTTCGGATTGGAAATAGTTCTGAGATTAGCAGCTAGCCCTCCCAAAACATTACCGAGTGGTTTAGCACTTAGAATAGGCACTGGAGATACAGGCAGTTCTAGTATTCCTAGCTCCAAAAAACACCAGTCCTTCATTTAGAAGATGAATACATTACTGCATTTAATTTGGAGCTTGCTGTGAAGCTCTTAATTTAAAAGGGATACTGATGCTTTCTTTATATTTCTGTCACCATATATTGACACAACACTTCTAAAAAATCAGCCTCTTTGATAATTACCAGAGGAACACTTTCCTGACATTTGACACGTCCCTCCCATCTTCCTGTGTATTAATCTTTTCTCCCAGAAACAAAGGAAGGAAACTCAATTCAAACTCAAAGTGATGGGGGCAGGGGAGGGAGGAGTGAAAATAACGTCCTGAAAAAATACTGTGGTGGCGTAAAGAGTCAGTTCTAAGGAATGCAGTGGTGTAAAGAGAGTCCTCTAATTCCAGGAACCTCAGAGAGACACACACAAAATTGTTTGACAAGGGCAAATTATTCCATCAAGAGCTCCATGTGTCAGAGGAAGAGACCCTCCATGGTGAGCTGCATAATGGTATGAGCTTCAGAGACTCTCCAGCGTTCGTGAAAATAAACAATTTTCAGCACGGCAGGAAAGACTATGCAATTCAGATAGAACATAACCTGGATGAGATGGTAATTTATTCATGCGATCGTCAGCATTATAAGGAGCTCGGTGGAATGTCTGTTAGGAATCTCTAGAATTTTTCCTTTTGCCTCTTTTCCCTGGCTGCATGTATCATTATCAATCTCTGATGTAGCAAAGGGAGTCAGATTCTTTGTCTGCAAGACTGAGATTTCTCTTCTCTAAAAGAATCTTCTTCAGAAGAATATCAGAGAAATGTGATGCCATCTGCTCTGCTCTGTGACGACGAGTAAGTTACAAATACAGATTTTGTTGCCCATAACACCCACTGTAGTCCAGAACAAACTAAATGTTCATGTATTTTTATATTTGTGCACTCCCTTTCTTTTTTCATAAGAAGGAGAATCTTGGTGTGATGTGATGCAACATCAAAATTACATGCCCACAGGGAAGTGGCCAATGTAATGTAGGCAGCAAATTGCATGTGCTGGTTCGGGATGTTAGCTGGTATTGGCAAAGCATATTGCTGAGATGGTCGGAGTAGTTGGTTTGAAGCCAGCATCACATGATGTTGCTGCAACTGTTCTTGCTCAAGAACTGGCTCAGGGATGCTCACTGCATCAGGAAGTCAAATTCCTTCCATTTCCTAAGTTGTGTGCTAGGACGATAAATTGTGTGCCAGGACAATATTTGTAGGTAATCTAGATTACCCTAAAAACACTGGTGCAGACTTCACTGGAGATCTCAGCTGAGATTATGAGACAGGTTTAAACTTCTGTTTAATTACATTCCCTCATAAAATCCTGTTATGTGGTTCAAACTACTGCTCTGCCCATGCCAGGACTTTCCACTTGATTCCTGCACCTAATTTATGATCCTGTGGTTGAAATAACCCTTCTTAACAAGACATCCAACCTCAGACTGACATCTTGTGCTTTCATAAAATGTTCCACCAGTTACAGAGACTCTGTTCAAGATGTCTGGAGTTCAGAGACAGCTGTTATTTTAGCAGATAAAATACAGCTTCCACAATTTCTCAGCCCAGCCTCCTGGCTAATTCAGAGCTATACTTCATGGAAATACTCCAGAGTTAATAGACTAGAAAAAAACAGGTAAATGGCTGGGTAATATGTACAGGCAAAGCAGGTCACTACCTTTCCAGGACTGTACTGTGGAATTGGAGCCTTCTGATGAGAGCCCTGCTTCAAGTGGGGAAGCAGCAGCGAGGCGTTCTCAGAGCTCCTTACCTCTCCGACTCAAAGTCTGTCTGCTCCTCAAACAGCACAATATGGCGCTTCAGTCTCTGCCTTCGTACTTCACTGGTCGGATTCCAGAACATTTCTGCGTTCCCGTTTTTCAACTCATTTATATGCACTTCCCCATCCTGACACGGAAAATTAAGTGAAAAAGTTAAAGACAATCAGAAGTACAAGGCAGAAAATAATCCTGACAAAGGGAAGCTGCTTCTGGGTGATGACTGGGGATGGTGCTTGGTTAGAAGGCTTCTTTTCTCCTCTATCCCATTAAATCTCACTGAACACTTCCTGAAAGTTTCTAAAACTAATGAAGAGAGACATTCCTGGAAACACTGGCTGGATTAATCAGAGAAGAACTAGAAAGGGACCCAGTCCCTTCTGTTAGTGTTGTCAAGCGTACTCACAGAAGCCCTAAGATGCTCTTCTTTCCCTACTGTTCCTCCCAAGTACCACCCAGCACACATAAATAAGATCCCTAGTTCCTCTTCCAGCCTTTCTTCTATTCCTCAATGCTGAAATCTCATGCAGGGCCTACTGAAATACCATCCTCTCTAGAAAGGACAGCTAAAGCTGAGATACTCTTACACATGGGTTGGTTTTTTTCAGTTTAGCCAGGTTTTTGCTCCTGAATTTAATTTAGCACTTCAAAATGCCAGGAGTCTTCAATCCTTATTCCTTGCCAATTTACCTGGCAACTATTAAAGCAGCACTTCTCTAATCTGAGGCTGGCTAGACAATATTATTAAGCTGCCTCCCAGATGCAGCAATGTCATGGAGCCAGGCAGGGTAGTTTACAGGGTGCATAGTGAACAGCACGATGCTGACTGCAAGTGGGATGAATCAGACAATTACAGCTGCTGAACAGCATAAGCACTGGGCCATTCAGCTGCCTGGACATGGGACGAGTATCACTCAAACCTTTTTAAGTCATGGCTATAGGCTTTGCCTGTCACTGCCTAATTTGCTGCTGCATTTGTCCCCCTGCCACGGTCCAGTCCCTTGATGCACTTCTCAAAGTCCATCTCCCACATCTTCAGCTGTGAAACTCCTTCAACCCTGAGGGACTTTCGTCCCTCCCTGAAGTCTCCCTCAGGACTTCCTCTGCATGTCCTGAGGTGCCAGTTCTAGGACAGATCTCAGGTCCCCAAGACTCCCCCAGCTGTGGATAGGAGGAGGCAGGCAGACATTACCAGACATCACTACGTGCATCTCTAAGGGGCATATATACAGGCTCTCAACTGCTGCTTTCATCTGGGGCTAAAAAGCATTTTCTTCCCTTCTTTATTCAGGTGGGTTTTCAGGTCCTGAGGCAGAGAATTAGCCTCTCAGCTGCAAGGGTTTCTGTCAGGAAACTGGACGGTGCCAGAGAAAAGTGTGCAGAGAACAGGAGAGCAGGCTAATACTCTCAGCAGGGAGGGCGGAGAACAAACAACGTCCCTAATGCTGCACAGCAGCTACTCTATTCACAGCATGCAACTGCAAACAGCAGCTTATGGAGCCACCCTTTCAAAGCCATTAAACTTCTTTTCTACATCATTCTAATTTTGTGCACCACAAACAACCAGCACAAAGAACAAGGGAGGAATAAATTATTTTCAGGCTGATAAAAACCAAACACAGAAGGGTGGAAGCTGAGCAGCACACAACCATGTGGCTCATTGCCCCAGGGGAGCCAGATTACGTGTTCTCATGGATGGTGTTTGCAGGACCCACCACAGACAAGGTACTCCACACTCCATCACAACCCACAAGTGCCAAGGCTCATCCTGCAGGAAAGGGGGCTCAGAATGGAAAAGCCACCCAGGCACAGGGACCAAATCTCCTTGTATACACCTAGAATAGGCAAATCTCCCCATTTCCAAATAGTCATTAGCTTTTTATGTAAAGAGACAGATTGCCTGAGTGGATGAGTCCAATACCAAAGCCTACACTGGGGTTAGGGCCTTACTATAGAATGAGCTTTATCCAAGCACATTTCATCTGATCTACTCTAAATACCTCCTTTAGAATGAGAAAAATCTTGTCTCAGGAATGACAATTTATGTGGACTGGAAAGGGAGCATAGCTAAACTATAATGAAGATGTAGATGCCTAAATGTAGCTGACATAAATAACTAAGTATGCAGCCCAAAGCCAGGGCTCACTGCCTTTGCCTCAGTTATCAGGAGTTCCCAACCAAAACTCTATCACAGTATCACAGTATGTTTGGGATTGGAAGGGACCTCAAAAGATCATCTAGTCCAATCCCCCTGCTGGAGCAGGAACACCTAGGTGAGGTCGCACAGGAACATGTCCAGGCGGGTTTTGAATGTCTCCAGAGAAGGAGACTCCACCACTTCCCTGGGCAGCCTGTTCCAGTGCTCTGTCACCCTCACTGAGAAGAAGTTTTTTCTCAAATTTAAGTGGAACCTCTTGTGTTCCAGCTTGATCCCATTACCCCTTGTCCTATCATTGTTTGCCACAGAGAAGAGCCTGGCTCCATCCCCATGGCACTCACCCTTTATATATTTATAAACATTAATAAGGTCCCCCCTTAGTCTCCTCTTCTCCAAACTAAAGAGACCCAGCTCCCTCAGCCTTTCTTCATAAGGGAGGTGCTCCACTCCCTTAATCATCTTGGTTGCCCTACGCTGGACCCTCTCCAGCAGTTCCCTGTCCTTCTTGAACTGAGGGGCCCAGAACTGGACACAATATTCCAGGTGTGGTCTCACCAGGGCGGAGTAGAGGGGAAGGAGGACCTCTCTCGATCTACTAACCACCCCCCTTCTAATACACCCCAGGATGCCATTGGCCTTCCTGGCCACAAGGGCACAGTGCTGGCTCATGGTCATCCTGTTGTCCACCAGGACCCCCAGGTCCCTTTCCCCTACACTGCTCTCTAATATGTAATCTCCCAACCTATACTGGAACCTGGGGTTGTTCCTGCCCAGGTGCAGGACTCTACACTTGCCCTTGTTAAATTTCATTAGGTTAAATTTCATTAGGTGGCGTGCGCCTGTTGTCCCAGCTGTGCAGGGAGGCAGAGCCTGTCGGATCGCTTGAGCCCAGGGTTCGAGTCCCGCAGAGCGGCGCTGAGACTGCGGGAGGTGTTCGGTGTTGAACCCCGGAGGGGTGGGGCTGGGGGCACCAAGTGTAGTGTAGTGTAGTAGTAAACTCTAGTCTACATCCTTCAATGTGCAACTTTATTCTTGCTGGATTTTGGCTCAAGGATACCTTGGAGTGATTCACTTGTGGGTAGTAGGTGTGCAAAGGTGCTACCTGCTCTGCTGACTATTCTGAGCTGCCCATACAGATAGACGCCCACAGAATCTGTCTCTTCGTCCTTCATCTCATGAACAGACGAATAACCATCTATCATAACCATTTGCTGTAAAAATAATGAATTTTAAACCTTGTGAAGTTCTTCCCTGATGTTGCTGTAGCTGGGGAAGTATTAAACACAAGACAAAAGGAAGCCTCATGATTGTCACAATCACACGTAAAACATACTATGTCTCCTTCCATCAGTGCTTGTCACAAACCTGGGACCCTAAATAGTGATACTGGCTTTGATAGAAACACACCTCACTGGTCCCAGCTTTGGCCCAGGCTCTGGGCGTGCAAGCGTTACTCGCTCTGCGGGTGGATGGGACTACAGAAGTGTGAATGACCTTGAGAGCTGTGGCCCGGAAAGCTCTGCTCGCCTGCACTCCCTGGGGACGGCGGGAGGAGGCAGGACAGGGCCCCCACAGCCCCCGCCCGCCACGGGGCCTGCCAAGGGCTGCCCGTCCTCCCACGCACCCGCTGCCACCCGCACTCCGACTGTCAGCAGCTTCGATTATCGCACATTACCCAGTGTCCACTGAGACTTGCTAACACTTCTTCTCCTGATTTAATCTTCCCAGAGATTTGATTAATGCTTGCGCTGCCACCGAAGAAAGGCTGTCAGGGGAGAAAAGAAATAGAAAACACGATCAGTCCAGTGAGAATTGGGAGAAAGCCAAATGTGGTGATGTAGCAGGAGGGAAGGAAAGTGCAATCTCCTTGATTTCCACTATTTCTGGGGAAAGGCAGAATGAATTCTAAAACAAATTTTACTGTCTAGCACTGTGCCCTCCTCCTTTTGTCTGCAATACAAAAATCAGTGTAAGAGCTGCAGGAAGGGAGATAAGCCTTCAGGTGCCTTGTCTTCATTGCAAATACAGTTATTGTCAGCTAGACATCAGGATAAGTGTATGTGGGCAAGTCCTTCCCATTGTTCAGAATCACATTGCAGTTTGCAGCCTTATACTTGCAGCCTTGTCCAAAGGAAAGGAGCAGCACTAACACAACTGGTGATTTTTCCTGCTTATGGCGCAGCAAGAACAGTGTGGCACTGCTGCTGGCTGCATCTGCATGAAGTCTCCAGTGTGAAGAAGCTCTCAGCAGCAGCAAACAAAAGAAGAAAAAGGGTATTTCCAGAGTGAAGGAAAAGAGTCTCAGAACAAAGGAAAATTCCCCTCACCTCCTGCCTGCCCAACACAGGAAACAGCAGTGATAGAGTGACCAGCTCTTCCATTCATACCACACATTTCTTCAGATATTTAGGCAGCTACTTTCCAATAACATTCATGCAGAGGAACTTTTTTTTTTCTTAATAACAATATAAACCTAAATTTCCCACAATATCCATGGAAAAAGAAATCACAAGTATCTCAAGAATCAGTGTATGCAATCCAGTAGATAATTGGTATGTATCCGAATTAATAACAAAGTTACGGGGTTTATCTTTAATTTCTCACAATTCTACTAAGAAAGGTGCCTAAAAAATATCCAAAGCAGAACATGTAATTATGTCCCAGGGAACTTTCTGAGTCATGTTTGGACTAAGCATATTGTTTACAAGACAGAAAAGAAGGGGCTGCATTTTAAGCTCTGAAGTGTTTGTAGGTTTGAGATGACACTGACTGAAGTCAGGGAAATACTCCATTGGCCTTGACACAGCACATCATGCCTACACGAAGAAGAGGTTTTAAAGAGAAGTGTATGCAAATGTCAAGGAAAGACATGGAGCAACAGTTCACTTTGTAAGGGCAAATAAAGACAGAAAATTATTACTGTTCCCAGAAAAACACAGTCTGAAAAAGACTCCCCTAACTCCAGTAATCTCTCACGTTTATGTTAGCTAAGGCTGAAACTCTGAAGTCCTGCAGGCTCTCAGTTCTCCATCCTTTATTTTATGCTCAGGCAAGTTCGTTGGAACAGATGAGAAATGGATGCTCCTTAAAAACCAAGTTAACTGTCCAAGAAAAGTTACAGGTCATCACCTTCCCTCCCAAATTCTAACACATGTAACTACAAGAATGCTCTAAGATGTCTCAATTTTATCTGCATACCATAAATCTGTATCACCAGGCTTTCTAGGGGAGGGAATAGCTACATGAACAAGTCAGTACAAGGCAACGACAGTGCAGCTCATCAGTGTGATAGCCACTCAAAATTATCTGCCTGAAAATGGGCTCTTATCCTACCACCAAAGCAAGATCCTGTAGCCTTAAGAAACACAAGGTACAGTTCATTTTAACACCTGCAAGGTAAGAGTACATGTATGATGACTACTGGAGACGTACACTGAAGATCCACATTCTAACTTGGCTCAAAGTAGCTTGTACACCTCGCTGTATTTTGCAAGCAAAAATAATTGTACTTTTCTGAACAGAAGCTACGCTGTCATTGCCAAACATTCAGCTGGCTGGCAGTGAACAAGTCATGTGTAAAACTCAGGCTTCCTGGCTTCAAATCGAGTTGCACTAGGAAAAACTGACTGCAGGGTGATGCCTCCTCTCTGGGTAGGCCACCCCGTCATACATGCATATGTTGCTGGTACATAAATGTTCTAGTGTGTATGGTCAAACCTTGCCTGGAGCACAGGGGCAAGCCTGAGACTCATTCAAAATGGGGGCCACGATGTCTCTTACCTTTAGCTTGAATTCCAGTTCTGCCCTGTGGTTAGTTTTCTCACAGTCGATGGTAACTTTTCCTCCAAGCTCCATTGTCATGGTACCATATAAAAGTCCTGAAATGGAAAAAAGAGACTTAAGAGAGGCCCCACTGGAAGTAATCTGCTTTCTCAACTCAAACTGGCTCTCACTGAAATGCTGTGAAATTCGCTGCTTGGCTTAGAGTTCTGAAAAGACAGAAACCAAAGTTTCTTGAAAATGACTCTTTACTATAAGCATGAAGAATCCTCCCCTGAGTCCCTATTCCCCGCTTATTACACCAGTTAGGAAACAGCTTGACTCAGAGATTCTGATAGTGCCTCTGTGGCAAGCTGAAAGTGGGAAAGGGAAAATAAGGAAGACTGCTCAGCAATCTCATTTATACTGGTGCTTAGACAGCCTCGGTTGCTCCTCACAAGGTGGATGGGGCAGAGAGGAGCTGCAACGGGATGCAGCAGAATATGGGAGACTAGCAGTCATGTAAGGGATTCTCTTTTACACATGCTTACCATTTTCTGAAAAGGTCATTTGCAGAACAAGAAATATTGACAAGAGAAATATTTATGCACAGGAATAGTTCACAGCATAATTTACAGAAGCTACTGTTTCCAGGTAGCTAGACCCTCCACAAATATTAACTTAGAGGTCAACATGCCAAAACAAAAAATATGGAAAAAACAAAATTGGATCAAACTGCTGCAGGAGTGATTTTATCACTGTGGTTGAAATGGCACGCAGGCTTCCCATCCTACCGAGAAATGCAAAGTTACAAGAGTGAATCAGCAGCCATCCCTGGCCTCAGGGCACATTCAGCTCAACAGAGCAAAGCCACATCATAACAGGTAGTAGCCTCACTGAGGCAGCTCATACACTGAGGAATATAATGATTAGAGTAACAAAGGAATCAGAAGTCAGGAATTTCCTTTAGTCTCGAAAAATCAGAAAATATATTACACAATTTCAGTGTTAACATTAGAAAAACTTTTTATCCTCAGAAGCGAAGAAATGTACTCTTATTCTTTCCATCTTCACTTTATCTGCCGTGCATGTATGCAATATTTTTTGTCTCTACACAGTGTTAAAATTAACTTAGATGGGCCTAATTCTGTCCCCAGCTCTGCACAGACAAATCGAAAAGACTTCAGTGAGGATTACCCGTCTTCTGCTGAGCGCCATGACTCATGTGTGGAGCAACAGCTCCCTGGAATTACCAGCCCTGCGCCGCCCAGTATCCCAGAGGGGAGAAGAGAGCTGGTGAAAAGTCAGCCAGTAACATACCATTACATTATTCTGTTTGCTTCCTATTTGAACAGTCACAACGTACCTTTACAGTGGGCGTATGGCATAGTAATTATATACTCTTCCCCCCTGTTTAGAAACGTAAGCTTTGCTTTCCCATCCAAGAGTGCAGAAAGTGAGTTACCTAGAATTTAAAAGAACAAATATATATATATATATATATAAAGAAAACGCATGTTATACTTGGTCACTTGTCCTACTTTAGAAAAACACTTCCATTTAAATCTAGGTCACTAATAAAAGAAGAGATACAATAACTCAGGACCCCTGCAAATCATTTACTGTTGGAGGCAGTCAGTTCTAATGAAGTCTGGTGTATGGCTCATATTTGCTCTGGCATTTAGCTCCCGTTGCAGAAAGAGCAGTAGATTAAATGAGTCATCAGTGGAATGCAGAAAGCAGTTCCAATGCTTAGGAGATTTTCAGGTCCTTCTGCTCTCACAACTTTTCTGATTGTATATGATCCCAAATAACAAATAAAATTGCCAGAAGGACAGCAATGACTATTTACAAGTGTTTCAGCAAATATATTTACCAGACGATCTTACTTCAGAGGTGTTTGTCTTAAGGATTTCCAACAGCAACACTGTTTCAGAGCCTGCAGTTGAGCTGTCTGCATTGCAATTAAAATATCCCAGAAAGATTCAACTCTCAGAAATCTGGGAGCTAAATAAATGGTTACATTTACACAGAGACTTTTGCAAAAGTCAGTTGGATGATCACATAGCTATAAAATGGCTCATCGGTGAGCATATGCAAAGTGGTCTGACAAACAACTGCCCATACATTCTTAGGAACCTTTGCTTTCTGAAAACCAGGTTTTAAAAACTCTCCATTTTTCTATCCGATTTTTTTTTTTTTAACATCAGTATGATTTCCCACTGAACTGGTGGAAATGGGGAAAACCCAGGAGAGCCAAGACAAGGAATTAGGGTGTCCTGCTGGTAGATGTCTTAAGCATTTATTTGTTATTAACTCTCAACACACTCAGGAGTGACTGAAAACCAAACCAAAACCAACACCACAATGTTACCCGAAAGATGCCCAGGCTTAATGCCTTACCGTAAAACTTGGATCTAGCCAGAATGCTCCCCGTAATGCAGAATCCGTCCTTCCTATTGCTGACATGAAAAGCTGACACTGGCGGATGATGGGAGACCTAGAAGAAGAAACAGGCACAGGTCACATGCAGTGGTGTGTACAGGCTGAGCAGAGCAGTGGGTGCACACGCAGCCCCACACGGTGTTACACCTGCCCCAGGGGAATGGCAACACGGGGGCCACAGGACTGAGCAGAGACCTCTCAGCCCCAACCGTACCATTAACCTCGGTGCTAAAGGAGGGAACATTATATGTGAGACCATTATATATGAGAACATTATATACGTAAACTTTCTCCCCTACTCCGTATTTTCTGGTCCTTGTGCATTTGATATCACTTTGGGCCAACACGCACACTGTCACATTTTCAACACAATAAATGACAGCACAGAAGTTTTTGGCAGCATCTGAATAACCTCTATAAAATGGATGCAGTGGCTGAAATAAAATAAAACAAAATAAAAATTCTCTGATAAAATAGAAAAAAAAGTACATGAAACAAGGGGTCCCTGTACCAAAGTCCACATGGTTCTCAGATCCCTCTATTAACACTGTAAATCTCAAATTTTGTCAGGCCAGTTACCCTGTGAGCTCTGCCCTTCATTTTTCCCCGAAGACATAGAGATAATTTACTCCTGTTAAAATCATTATAGAAAGTTTAGAAATAAAGGAAGGTAGGATGTGGTGATGTGTTTTATGTCCCTTTTGACAGAGGCAACACAAACCATGTTTTATGAACAATAAGAAAGCAGTAAGGCAGAATCCTATGAAAAAGGTCTTTATTGAAGAGGCTAATGTTTCATGAGGGACACCTGCTTTTATAGTCTTGAGTGGCCACCAAAGCTCACATTATTACTGTAAAAAGAAGATCAGCAACTAGTTTTATCCCAATGTCCCTCTCTGGATGTTTACACAGAACTCCCAAGTTTCTCTCCCAGGGTGAGATGAGGAGCATGTTCCTAAGCACACAGGTTCAAGGAGGATGCTGCTTGCAACACCTGAGCACTCAAACAAAGCAACTTACCTGTTCTGCTATGTAAAATGTGTGACTGTTCGTCTGAGGGTGAAACCAACAGCAGCGGAATGTCTCTCCCAGAATAGGGTTGTATGGCTTCTTTATTCCCTGAAGAGCAAAGCAATCAAAACCTGCTACAAATGAAGATTTGTGATCCAGCTCTATAGAGATGGCCACAAAAAAACATAATAATTTTCTCCCTGATATTTTAAACTAAGTCAGTCACAAGAATCAAAACTGAAGAACTGGCTACATACATCCTCCTAATCTAATCTTGTAATCTGAGCCACAGATTCATCTGCTATTCTCACCAACCTTATCCTTGATACTGCCTGATCAAAGCTTTACAAGATGATCAAACGTTATTATTTCTGCCACTACATGCAGCAGGTGCATTGTGATGTGCAAACATGGCACTATGGTACTAATGGGCCTGAAAAGATAAAGGAGACTTGCTTTCAGCAAAGGGAAAAGTCTTGCATCAGAGGACATGTTATTTGTTGATGACTAGTTTTGCCTTCTAACAGTCCAGTGCAAAGGCTCTGAGGTTGATCAACACTATTTTGCACTCAATATCTACTCCAAAACCAAATGCAAGTTCAGATTTATAAGTAATGGTCAAAGTCTTCTGAACAACAGAAGAGGTAGTGTGTCAAAGGAAAGGCAATAAAGAAATACACAACCATAGCAGAAGATTTCAATGTCTGTTACAACCCCAATATCATGTATTCTTTTACCTTGGGCTTCTTATAGAAGCCAGACAGATACCACCTCAAAACTTGCTTCATTCGACTGTATGGATCATCTTCAAGGACAGCCCTGCAGGACAGAACACAAAATGCTCTTTATACTGTTTACACATCATATTCATTGCATACAAGTATAATAATATTACTTTCAATAATATTTCCCTAGAGCTAAAGGGAAGTAACTTCTGTGCTGCTGCCAGTGAAAAAAGTGTCTGCCAACACAAATGATTTTTTATAGTAACCTACATCACACAACACACACACAACTCTTAAAAAGTGTTGCTCCTTGCCCTGCATTCCTGAAAAAATACTAATAAAATTTCTGGAGTGCATCAGGTCTGATTGCCTGTTCAAGTATGTTAATGTGGCACTGCCACTCACATTAGCATTTAGTTACAGCTAATAGTCCTGTGTGAGTCATAAAAACAATAATACTTATGCCACCAAAATAAAAAATGACTGTTTTTCTCTCTTTTTCTTTGTTTCCCTCTTCCTTAAAAGATCTTTAAAGCTGATGTGCTATGTGGCCTCATTCAGTCCTTTGAGATTTCATACAATAATGTAGGTTGGAAGGGACCTGTCAAGGTCATTTCATCCAACCCTTCCCTGCTCAAAGATGAAGTGGGAAGTAAACATAAATCGAGTTACAGGTACTTCCAATCATTTAGTCAGATTTGAAAATCAACCTGGATAAGTTCTTGCAAAATCCATTCAGAAGGATCATGTGTATCACAAAGAGCTTTAACAAAACCTCCAAACCTCTTGAAGTTTTCTTAGAACTCAGCACTGAGGAGAACAATTTTCTTAACTTCAGACATTACAAGTACCACAAACAAGGCTTGAAGATACCACAATTCTAATATAACCCAGAAGCAGTAGAATAAACTTGAGTAACTAGTGCTGCCACTTGAATATTGCACACACTGATTTTAAAATATGCCAGGCATATCTCTTTGAGGAGGCTGGTTCTATTTGCAAGCATAACATTTTCTACTTTCTACTCTGCTGCTCCCTGCAGGTCTCTCTCATCAGTGTTGTTAAAAGATGTTTCTTATTTGTTTACCAACCAACATCATTATATTGCTTTTGGGGCTAGAAGTGTTTGACAATTCTGTATTCTCTCTGTCCTGTTCTGCTCTGTACACGAGCACACCAGAAGGTGGCACAGCTCTGCTGCAAGACGCTCAAAGGCAAGAGCTGAATTCCCCATCAGCTCCAGCCAATGCTGGTAAACATGTGCATGTACAAAGGTAGTTTTGTCTAAGTTTAACTGTTTTCCTTGCCCCTCGCTGGGGGACAGTCCATCTTTAAAAGATCACTGAAGCTGGCGCCTGGCTTGATTTACACTGAATCCAGCAACCTGGGTATTATTTGGGAGCCTTCCAAGCACACAAATGCACCCCAGCCAGCACCAAGCTAACACTGTAACTCAGTTTCAGAAACAGAAGAGAAGTGCCAATGTTGGGAACACTCAGTGTGCTGCTTACTGGGAAAGCAGGTCGGCATGGTAGTAGTAATCAGAGAGTTTGTTAAGGAACGAGCGTGGCTCCAGGATGAAGGTGGGCAGCACCACACGCGACAGGTCCATGCCAGGCCGCAGCTGCTTCAGCAGGATCCACATCAGGCTCTTGTTCTCCTCAGAGACAGTTTCTGTCTGAGACGATTCACCTGTCTGCAATGGGAAAAAGGAAGTTCAGGGCAGAAACATGAAAACCATTTCTTGTGGGTGCATCTACCTGAACAGCCCAAGCTCACCCAGGCACACCTGGCCCTGGCACAAGGGTGAATACTCAGCTACACCACTGCAAAGAGACAGCAGCTCTGTCGCAGGAGAAGTGAATCCTCAAAGCACTGAAGTGAGTGGTACGGAAAGCCCCGATCCCCTGCGAGAGCTGGCATGAGGCAGGGAACACACATTTGCTGTGCCCCTTCCTGAGCCACTGCCTCCACACACCCAGGACTGCACTGGGCCAACCTGTACCGACAGTAACCGAGGGGACTCTGCGCTGCGGTCCCTCAGGGGGTGTGGACATGCCCAAGGCTGTCACAGCATCACTGCAGCCTGGTGGGATGCATATGAGAAGCTCCTCTCAGTCCCATTCTCAACAAACGAGAGACTCTAAGATTTAACACTATAGGCATAGAAAAAATTTAGGAAGTAAGCAAGTGATTAACAAAGAATGGAAGCAGTCCTCCCAGTTCAAAATAAGAAAAATTGGTAGTGTAGGTACAGCAGAGGCCCCTCTGCCAGCAACATGCACAAAAACTACAGCACCCTGTAACGGTGCTCAGTGCCCTTTGTAGTAAAAGTGCAGGTTACAGTAAAAAGGCCAGGGATTATGTTGTGGTTTCAGTTATAACTGTGCAGTTTCTCTGCATTTACTGGGGCTACCCAAGCTTTAACATGGGGGACTTGGCCTTTCAAGCCACTGGAGAAAGTCAATTTTCAAACATGAATGTCATTTTAACGCATCATAATTTAACAATGAAAGATAATACTTTGGCTTTCTACTGTTTCTAGGCAAAAGATTTTTATGAGAAAAAGAGCATGGATCCATTTCTGAAATGGACTTTGGTTTGGGAGAGGACACACAGTGTATCCCAATATGATCTGCAAATGGTGTAAATCACTAAACACTCATTTTCACCACCTGAGCATTCCCAGCACTCCCTTCTTAGCTCCCAATCAGCCCTTTTACTAGTCATGCAGAAACACACTAAGTCCTGCTTGCAGGCTGAGGGGAATTTCAGATTGAGGAACAACAAAGCTCTTTCCATTTCACTGCTTTTCCATTACCACACCATTCCTCTTGTGACAGGCTGGTGCAATACACAGCCTGAACCTCCAAGAAGAAATGGAAACCATTAAAGAACATAATACCACAGCATCTGCTAAGGCTTACAATACATATGGGTCTCTCAGAACTTTCATTATTTATCCAGGTTCTCAAGTGTGTGTGTATTGGCAATATAAATTAATGCCATCTTGAAAATGCTGTACAAATTGTTACTTAGAATTAATCATTGCAGAAGAGATGGATGAAAAGGGAAGGAGAAGGTGGTGCAGGAAGAAGAAAACAATTTCAAGTAATTTCTAGTTTGCTTCCCCCTAAGAGATATCACCCTCAATAACCCTTTTTATAACTTCTTAAAACTAAAAGATTGGAAAAAAAGAGGGTTTTTTTGTTATCTATCTACCTACTAATGAGGTGTCTTTTTTATATTCTAGATCAACTTTTTTCAATCTCAAAGTCTTTCTTACACCTGTCTGTGCCACCACATGCCTATTGCAAACAAGGCAAAGCTGGAGCATCAGATGCACAAGCACACACCTTCAAAGGCATACAGATGCACAAACACATGTAAACCTTTCAAATGAGCTTGCAAAGCCAAGCTGAAAATTTAACAGTGATAGTTTGCATCTCCTCTGACTTTTGTCGTGCCAAATTTTGAAGGAAGATACACAAAAGGGAGAGATACACAAAAGAGGAGTTGGATTTCTTTGCCTCTGCAGGCAACAGTTCTGTTTGCAGGGGCCTTCACCTCACACGTGACATCTGAAATGGCAGCAAACATCTGCCACCTGGATTGGTGGCTCCAGACCACGAGCTGGTACTCTTGGGGGTGGTTCAGCTGTGGAAAGGGGGAGGAAAAACTGAACTTCTCCTGCACCCCTGCAAGGTGCTAATGGCAGAGGCAGTTTTTGTGGTCTCTCATGTAGGTTGTCCTGCTGTGAGAAGTCTGTGGAGAAATAAATAGGAGTAACGTAATCTGGACATGGAACACCTAACTATTCTCAGTGTTTTAAGTTATCACTCAGTGAAACACAGAGTGTAACTAGGATATATTGAACTACTTGTTTCCTCAATATTAGTAGTACACTTTCAGGAAAACATTGAAAGAAGAGCCTAAGAGGCTGTTGAAGGGTCTGGAACACAAGTGTTATGAGGAGTGACTAAGGGAACTGGGGCTGTTCAGCCTGGAGAAAAGGAGACTGAAGGGAGATGTTACCGCTGTCTACAACTACCTGAAGTTGTAGCGAGGTGGTGTTGGTCTCTTCTACCCAGTAACAAGCGATAGGACAAGAGAAAATGGCCTCAAATTACACCAGGGGAGATTTAGTTTGGATATTTTGAAAAAAATCTTCACTGAAAGGGTTGTCAGTCATTGGAACAGGCTGCCCAGGGAAGTGTTTGAGTCACTATCCCTGAGGGTATTTAAAATATGTCCAGACATGGTTCCTTAGGGACATGGTTTAGTGGTGGACTTGGCAGTGTTAGGTTAATGGCTGGACTCAATGATATCAAGGGTCTTTTCCAACCTAAATAATTCTATGATTCTAAGAAAGAAACAGCTTTCTAGCAATGTGGTTTTCTTCGAAGCATCAACCAGACTTCAGTTTCCTTGTTCGAAGTGATAGGCAAGGGAGCACTCAGAGCCCTCCCAGCACTGGAGCAGAGCTCCTCCTCTGCCTGCCCAGATGGATTCGCATCCAACACACCTTCTGCCTTCCTCAGAGGTGTCACAGTGACATCCAGCTAACAAAGGCTCTCATATGGAACAGAAATGCATCCTCCTGCTGTTAAGTGACATGAGAAATGGCTTTCCTACAAGAAACTGTCATTTAGGAATCAAGTGGTTCAAATGCTCCCTTAGGACACACAAAAAGGATGTTCCATGCATAATGAAAAAAATGAAAGTATCATATTTTGTATCATGCAAAGACTGAGCATCCTAATTGGCCAGAACACATGCCCAGAATAATAGTTCCCCCTCCCGCTGGCTCCACAAAGCACTGTGCCAATGCTATGCAGCTCTTTAATGCAATAACTGGTTAAAGCAATCGCTGATGCTGGAAACGCGCCAAAGCGCTGTAGCGGAGCTGCTGTTCATAATGCATAATTATTAGAGCAGATGATAATTCAACATAATTTAGCAGAAAGCTGTGCATTGCTTTATCCGTAAAGCACTGGAACTCACAAAACTG
This sequence comes from Streptopelia decaocto, assembly GCF_964273445.1. Taxonomy (NCBI): domain Eukaryota; kingdom Metazoa; phylum Chordata; class Aves; order Columbiformes; family Columbidae; genus Streptopelia; species Streptopelia decaocto. The sequence continues at coordinate 53,159,543 of NC_138661.1, forward strand.
GTTCTTAGCTGCCATGCATCTAAAAGGCCGAATGCTAAATACTATGAACAAAGACATTTTAACAGAAACAGGCAGTGATTAAAATGATTTCTTTTTCAGTCTCAAAGTCTTTCTTACACCTGTCTGTGCCATCACATGCCTATTGCAAACAAGGCAAAGCTGGAGCATCAGATGCACAAGCACACACCTTCAAAGGCATACAGATGCACAAACACGTGTAAACCTTTCAAATGAGCTTGCAAAGCCAAGCTGAAAATTTAACAGTGATAGTTTGCATCTCCTCTGACTTTTGTCGTGCCAAATCTTGAAGGAAGATACACAAAAGGGAGAGATACACAGAAGAGGAGTTGGATTTCTTTGCCTCTGCAGGCAACAGTTCTGTTTGCAGGGGCCTTCACCTCACACGTGACATCTGAAATGGCAGCAAACATCTGCCACCTGGATTGGTGGCTCCAGACCACGAGCTGGTACTCTTGGGGGTGGTTCGGCTGTGGAAAGGGGGAGGAAAAACTGACATTTTAACAGAAACAGGCAGTGATTAAAATGATTTCTTTTACCTCTCCGAATTCCTCATAGATCTGTTCAATATAAGTTGTCCCTTTCCTTCCTGGAGAGACTTCCGCCTGCATTTCTGACTGATCGCTCTCGCTTTCATTTGTTTTCCGGCTGTTCTCCTGTGTTTCGTTCTCCGACTCTTCTACGTTGTCTCTCTCAGATTTGTCCGAAAAAGCATCATTTTCCAAATGGTGATGGTTCTCCAGGCCTGATTCATTCAAACTGGAACACACAGTTCATTACTTGCTTCAATTCCATTTACAAAGTCAGATTACTTTAGGCCCTTTAGATAAGGTAAAAACATCCTCCAGGACTCAAAATAGAGTGTGCAGCCAAGGAGAGTGTAAGAAATTGTTTTCCTGAATACTAGGGTTTTTATCACAGAAACAGTGGGAGATTCTCCATCAGAATTCTCCCCTCCAAACTGCACTTTGCAAAAGCTGCTCTACTTACCCACCCCTATGCAGAATTGCTGCTGGCAATGGGAGCCCACATACTGGAGGGATACAGAGCACACACTAAAAACTGTACACGGCTGATCAGAGAACTGAAATGTCAATCAGGAAAGATATTTCCCTTTACAGAAGCAAAGCAGTGGATTGTAGCATATGGGAAAAAATGACATTATGGGATACATTCTCTTTTCAGCACTACTGCTACTTTATTTCAGCAGATGGTGGTCCTAAGTCAGCCCTACACTAGAAAAGGCAAATTTAAAAATCAATAGAAGCAAGTGTTTTTTCACACACATACACACCCCCACAGTAACCTGGGGAATGTGCTTCCCCCAGAAAATGCTGTGTGGAAGAACTCAGCTGAAAGCAAGGACAGGACAATTACATGTAAGAAGAATATCCAGATTATAACAGCATCCAAGGGAAAGCACAGAAGGTGTAGCAAACATCATGTTCAGTGATCCAGGCTTTATAGAATGAGGAGAAAGCCAAAATTCTCTCTCAAGTAGCCTATAGCATCTCCATCTGAAAAAGCAGATGCAGTTCATATGACAGATGGCAAACATGATCACATGGGCCAGAGGTCAGACACTGTAAAGTATTTACTAAATGCCCATTTTTTTCAAGTGATATTTAGCATGGGCTTCAGTTTTCCCTATTTATACAATTCTTGACACACATATCACCTCTTCCATGGCCTAGCCTAGCTCGCAGGTGCTGGCTGACCTTCTCAGTTTGACCCTCCTCTGAATATTTCTTACCCAAGTCCTCAGGCAAAATTTCCCTTGGACAAAGCAATACGAAAAGATTTCCAGCTATACAAGGAGTTTCAGAGGATCTAAACAGGCTCTGGATCTTGAAGAGTTTTGTTACCTGCTGTAGTGCATCTCCCTCTCAAAGTAACATTTTTCTCTTCAATACATGGGAGTGTTCTGTCAAGGTTGAAGTCTCTCCATGATGGGGCTTTTCTCAGGCCATTCTGGCCATATTCCAATTTTGATTATAGCTTAATGTTGAAAGGTTCCATCCCTGGTTCTCCCTCTCTCTTTTTTTTTTTTTTAATTAAAAAAAAAAGATAATAAGGCATTGCTAGTTAGAGCCAGATTAAAAATCAAACCAACAAACAACAGAAGACTCAGAACGTAGAACTGGCATCAGCTTTTCAGAAGATCTCAACTTCCAGCTATGCACTGAAATAAGCTCATGATTTTAACACGCCAAGCAAGCCATATTGTGACAGTCACAGCCCAGCTTCTGGAGAAGCTCAGTTTCTAGAGTTCTTTTGAAAGTGTCGTCTACAGCTTTCTGTGCCTGTAGAAAATCTTTCTTTTAACTCCATATATGTATGTATGCATATATGTCTATGTGTGTATATACATAAACTGCAAGTTTTTTTAATTTACAGTTCTACTGTAAAACAAAACTAAGATCATAAATCAGACAGTCAACGACTGCTATACTCCAGCAGTAATAATTCACTATCAGACATTCCATGTCTTCATAATTCCAGTGCCAGGATGTTCCTTTTCTTTTTTTGCTGTTTTTTGCTAGCAACTAGCAAGTGTAATGACTGATAACTAAATACACTGGAAGTACAGAGTACAGCACATGCATAAGTTTAAGAAAATAAAGGAGAAAAAAGGTGAGGAGAGAGGTGTCTAGAGAGATTATCCCATGATTCCTCAGCAAAGATACTTCCTGGATGATAAGTCCAGGAAGTTATTAGTTGCTGAGCATTTAAATTTATTTCTAATTTATTTCTTAATTTTTCAATATGTTTGCCTGTGGTTGCTATGCTCCCTTACCTAGTGCAGTTTTTCTCCATGGAGCAAAAATGTTTGAAAGAACAATTCATTATAAGGCTTATGGTTCATGGCTGAGAAGTAGCACTTGTTTCTATTTCACATTTGTAAGAAGAGTGTTTTTCAGTGTCACCTGTCTCACACTTGGGAAATATTTCAAGTTTCAGAGGAGCAAATGACTCTCTCAGTTTCCTCTGCTCTCTCCTATTATTTTTTAAGGATTTCAGATTTAGTTAAAGAGGGAATTAAATTCACATGAAATCCCACTCAACTGTGTGCTGATTACCTACCAGCCACAAACAAGACAGGACTTAACACATCCAGAGCCAAGGAATCGTTTTGGAGAACCAAAGTGAAAACAGGTGCTCCTCATTCTGAGTATGAGGAACAAATCTGAGACGTTGAAGTGGAGCCAGGCTCTTCTATTCCTCCAAACAGAACCATCACCAAATATATACGATATTCTAAAAACAAAAGCCACACCATGAGCTTGAACTACACTCAATGTGAAGACTTCTCAGGGGCTTCTGATGAGATTTGGACCAGGCTTTAAAAGCTGGGAAAGAATGACTATGCTAAAAGTCAACACTGGATTTCTGCCATGAACATGGCATTTTTAATGGCTAATTTACTGTTTCAGTATATTGGGAGCTATCTTATACCATAGTTTTATTCTCTAGGGCATTCCTGGTAACTTCAGTAGGTGACCAGGACTTCTTTGGGTTTGATACCACTCTTCTACACAAAGCAAAAAAACCCTTTGGCTCTTGCTAAACAGGAAAACCAGCCAGATTCTTGGGGTTGCTGGAGATAAGACATGGAAGCCACAAGAAATACAACTTCATATTAAAAAGAAGAGTACCTGTTGCACTGAAGGCCTCTTGTCTTAAATCACAGATTTACACAGTATTTTAGCCTTTGATTCACTTGCACAGTTCTCTCCCTCTCATTTTTATACACTACTAAAGATACACATTTTAAAATCACTATATAATCTTGACTTCTTTCCCAGCGGGAAAGGAGCAAAGCAGCCAGCAGACAAATGCAACTTTGGCTCAACAGAAGATTCGCCTTTGCCAGCTCCCTTGGGTTTTGTTCCCCCTATAATATCCATGATCTCCCTTTTCTTTTTCTTTTATTGACAGAGCAGTTTGGCTAATTTGAAGATAGAGTTAAATGTAATTAACTGCCCCCCTAACAAGAGCATGCCAGTTTAATTGGTAAGATTCCCTGTAGGGAAGGCATTTAATTAGAATGATTGAATCCCTATGAGGAAGCCACTGTCAATGGTAAACCTAAAAACCTTTGCTCAGCACTTGCACAGCTTTGGTTTTGCATATTCCCTTCTTTAAATGTTCTTTATTGCTCCAGGGATGGCAGCAAGTCATCTCCCTGTCCCCCAGCCATCAAACTCCCCTGGGCTTTAAGCACTGGCCAGAGTCTAGGTACATATTAAAACCAGTGGTAGGACTCAGAAAGGAGAGTGTATTGTCCAGACAACCAGATGCTGAACACCCAGCGTGAACCAGACTCACTAACATCTGAGTCTGTCAGAAAAAATCTGGTTCCAATTGTGGGTACTCTGTCTTGCTGAAAATGCTGCCACATGTGCTACTACTGAGCCCAATCATTCAAGAGGGCTTTTAATGTGGAACAACTAAGAGGTAAAACAGAGGCACCATTTTAGCATAATTTACGCATAATATTTTATAATATTTTGTAATACAACTATAACTCTATCTCTGCACATCCTTACAGTAGCCATGAGTCTGCCTGTATGTTTTCAGTGCCACAGGCTCTTAGGATTTCTGTACACACATCCACCAGCCGAAAACCAAGTCCACTGCATTCCTGGACTCATTATCACAGCAAGTACAGCCCTAAGAGACTCTCTCTTAGGCAGAAAGAAATTAGAACATAAAGTATTACAGAAGAAGCCCAAGAACAACAGAAGTATATGCACAAGTACTATGTGACACACCCTGGCAACACATCAGATTGCCTGCTCTTCTACCATTGCTCCTCAGTAAAGCTCTTCTTCAAACTCTAGCTAAAAACCCAAACAGCAGGACTGGAGAACACCTGCTGTGAATATCACAGCCTAAGGGCAGACCAAAATGCTGCCATGGGACCAGAGATACCTTGGCTCTCAGAAGAGGACTCAGATCCCTGCTGTTATTATAACAGAGCCTAAGAAAACAGTTAAAGTGAGGTCCCACTGTGCAAGGCATCATCTTTGAGGGGTGCAAGAATTACCACCTTAAAAACTGTGTAACCAATGGTGCATTGCTGTGAACTCTAAGAGTCAAATTCCTATCAGCAGAACTAGAAAAAGACACTACATCTCCCTGCTTCCACTCCAAGGGCCACGTGTCTACACCAGAGGGATTTTTGAAGTTGCCTATTTAGCTATAAGCAACAGATAAGGCCTGGGTTTTTTAAAGCTTACAGAGCTTTGATGTGAGTTGTTCCAAAATGCTGCAGTAATACTAGGAATATGAATAGGAAGAAGGCTGTGCGGACATTTTTCCCTTATGTAAAAATTTATCTGATGCATCAAGGAAGAAATTGGAAACCACTCAAAACCCCTGTAGAGAGAGAAAGTAATTATAAAACTGAGGATGCAGTCTGTGCACTCTGCTGACTATGACACAGTATTACTAGAAAAAAGAACACATTATTAAAAAATAGATCAGACCCAGAGCTGTATGTGCTAGCCAACAGACACCATTAGTGATTGTGTGAGGAACCACGGGTGTACTGTAGTAGATGGATTCTGCAGTCTTTACTTAGGAAAGCTATTTTTCATGCCAGCATCTCCAGACAGCATTTTGGCCCAAGCAGGCAACAGCAGAAAATTGTTTATGTACACATGAGCACAGTTGAAGTTCCCCCCAGTCTGTGTGCTCAAGCGTCAGGTGACAACAATCCTCATATGCACCAAACCCACTAGTGATGGATGCAGCAGAAGAACATACAGGCTGGTTTTTAAACAGGTTTTCTTGGTGGACTCTGGCTGGATTATGCTAAAGTTAAAAGAATGACAAAGTGTGAGCCATGCAACAGCTCTCTGTGCATTAAGAAGTGATAATGCCTTCTTACTGGAAGAACTCCTGGTCTGAGATGGTGCTTGTGTGCAAGAGGTGGTTGAGCCCTGCATGTGCAGAATCACTGGAACAGTTCATTTCTCCATCCTTTCCCTGCTTGGAGGCACTGAGCCGGAAGAGGCTGGAGCAACGCAGGGCAAGTTCCAAAGCATCCAGCCAGCATCGGCCTGTGAAAACAAAAGGAATTATCTAAGCACAGGAGAGTAAATAAGACCATTCATTGCTTCTCAAAAGCTTGTTGCCTGGGAGTAAAGCTCATTAGAATTCAGGAAGTCATTGTGTACAATAACCTATTTTTCATATACATAATCCCTAGGTTATCTTGCCAGAAATCGTGCATTTTAGTGGCTGCATGAGTGGTACATCTGCACAGGTAATACAATGGGAAGCTGTCCTGGTTTCGGCTGGGATAGACTTAATGTTCTTCCCAGCAGCTAATTTAGTGCTGTGTTTTGGATTTATCATGAGAATACTGCTGGTAACACACTGATGTTTTAGTTGATCCTAAGTAGTCAAGAACTTTTCAGTTTCACGTGCCCTGCCAGGTGCACAAGAAGCTGGGAGGGGGCACAGCCAGGACAGCTGACCAAAACTGGTCAAACGGATGTTCCACATCATATGACACCATGCTCATTATGTATTTTTGGGGAGGACGTGTGGAGTTACAGCATTTGCGTTCCCCAGTAACCATTACGTGTGATGCAGCCTGGCTTTCCTGGAGATGGGTGAACACCTGCCTGCTGATGGGAAGTGGTGAATAAATTCCTTGTTTTGCTTTGCTTGCCTGCGTGGCTTTTGCTTTACTTATTAAACTGTCTTTATCTCAATCCATGAGTTTTCTCACTTTTACTCTTCTGACCCTCTCCCTGTCCCATCTGGGATGAGAGAGCGAGTGGCTTTGTGGGGTTTAGTTGCTGGCTGGTGGTAACCCATGACGGAAACTCACCCCAACTCCCTCTCCCCTAATAGCGTCTCTTCCTCTAAATTCCCACAACCTGTTCACATCTCCTTTTGCCCCTTTCTGATTTAGTCTGAAATGCAGGAAATGTGTACAGATACGGTCCTTTCAAACCACCTAGCAGCTCATGATTGCAAGCAATACACCCCGATAACACGTTCAGCATCTGGCATCCCCATGACACACACTCCCCAATGGCAGGGAGACACCAGGGCACTGCGCCGTGCAGGAGAGGCCCCTGCTTGGTGTGGGATCACTGAACCACAAGCAGGCTCGAGCATCCCAAAAGGGTGTAGTGCTGCAGTAACAATCTCTCGGAACAAGAGCCAGGAAGATCAATACTTGCCAGACTGATTAAGACTAGAGGCAGTTGCTTGTCAGGCTGTTTATTTTTCCTTTTCTCTGTATTTTTTTCCCTTTTCTCTATTCCTTCTCCCTGTCCAGTCCACCAGACAATGTGGGGGGAGCATCAGTTTTCCTTATCTTGTCACAAAAAATCTTTACTTGAAGGGTCTACTTTGTAATACCAGAAACTACAAGCATGACTCAGAGATGAGACAAACCACACACAGCTTCACCAGACTTTTTTAAGGCCTGAGCAGGTCCCACAGGCAGGCAGCAAAGGAAAATCACAGGAATCCATACAGACCCTTGGCTCCTTCTGCAATGATCCATACAAATCTGCAAAGCTGTGTGTTAGCATAAAAGCCAAATCACCACAATGCTGGAGTCACTGTGTTCGGGGAGCATCTGAAAATAGCCTGCTTCTGTAGCGCAGTCATTAATGAGGCCAAGACACCTGCAAATTGGCTGAACATTCAAGAACTGAGGTATCAAGGGAGTTATCCTCTAATTTCAAGCATGTAAAACAGAGCTCTTCATTACACTCCTCAGAATATATTTTCCCAATAATGAGAAGTGTGCTTGAGAGGCAATGAAGAAAACAAGGATTTTGCTCTAGCAATGGCAAGTGTTACAAATAGGTTTTCCCTGGACCACATACATTCTGAGGTCCCATTTGGGAAACGCTTCCATTACATTCAATTCCATCACACACTTAGCATCAAGTGCATGCATAAATCCCACTGGGATCCTGCTCTCTTGCGCAGAATTCCCATCTACTTCAATATGACCAAAATTTGGCTCTATAAGAAGATCAATGCGAGTTTTAAAAAAAATCCAGGTGATATGTCTACAAAGAAACGTTTAAAAACTTGAGTGTCTTTTAGTGGCTGCTTTGGAACAAAGCTGCAACCAGTAAATGAGAGAAAAATACCCCAGACTTCGAAGACTTACACTTGAACAGTGATTCACAAGCACCACAGAACCCAGTCATTTATTCTAATCTCATCCCATAAATTTCTTCAGCATCAGCTTACAATTTAATAATAAAATCACACATAATGGTTAATAAAAGATTAAAAAGGTTGAAGGCTGTTGGAATTGATTTCACACTATTTTGTATTTAACAAATATTCTTGCATTAAGGCTTCACATGTAGAGATTTATTCTCTTCTCGCCATGAGGAGGATTTGCATGGATAACCCATTAGAGTTAATGGCTGTGCTGAGCACAAATCCCTCCTACATATCCCCTCTCCCCCCAAACACATCAAGATGAAAACCCATTTCACGTTATTCTGTACAAGGGAGCACATTCCTGTTTAGGCTCAGCTCCTTCAACTTTACCTTTTCTTTTCCAGTTCTGCAGAATGAGGACTGCATGATTTGACATTTGTAAATGCTGCATATGTCAAGATATTTTTGCATTCAATGAGCTTGTAAAATCAGGTATTTTGATAGGTAGCTTGATTTGTAGCAGCATGAGCACTTTGGAGCAGTAATGGGGCTACAAAGATGATTAGGGGTCTGAAGCATCTTTCTTAGTTGGAGAGACTGAGAGAGCTGGGTCTGTTCAGCCTGGAGAAGAGAATGCTGAGAGGGGATCTCATCAATGTTTATATATATCTGAAGGGTAGGTGTCAAGAGGATGGGACCAGACTCCTTTCAGTGGTGCCCAATGACAGGATGAGGGGCAACGGGCACAGACTGAAGCACAGGAGGTTCCATCTGAATGTGAGGAGAAACTTCTTTACTTTGAGGGTGACAGAGCCCTGGAACAGGCTGCCCAGAGAGCTTGTGGAGTCTCCTTCTCTGGAGACATTCAAGACCTGCCTGGACACATTCCTGTATGATCTGCTCTGGGTGAACTTGCTTTAGCAGGTGGGTTGGACTAGAGGATCTCCAGAGCTTCCTTCCAACCTCAGCAGTTCTGTGATTCTGTGATGGGGGTCAGCTCCTCCGCCCTCTGGGGCACTCACACAAAGACAGGACCTTATGATGGTTACAGAAATGCACTGGCTATGTTCACACTTTCTAACAAGGGTGGCAAGGGTGACCCCAAAGTTCCCTTCAGCCACGTCGCTCTCCGGATCTGCAGGCAGAGCAGTCTCCGCTGGCTGTCACCCTGTCACTGCCACTGGTATTCACTGGTACTGACATGGTACTCACAGGCTTGGTCAAACCTTTGGGCTTCTCCACCACATTACCAGAGGAAATTTCTCCATAACATATCTAGGATTTTTATCTCTTTGGGTAACTCCCTGGAAAGGGTTATGAGTAACTTGAATCTTTTGGAAACCTTATTCAAGGAGCCTAAATTAAAAACAAAATTACAAAAAAAAATTCTGATTTTCCAAAGCAGAGACACAAAGCTCTAGAGGAACTTGCTATTCTTTAGCAGTCAGAGTAACTTGTGCCCCACAGAACACAGAAATGGCATCAGTTTGCCCTTGTTTCCATTTCTAACAGAAACTGAGTTCAAGGGAGGCACAGAATCCTCAAGGTAAGAAACGGGCCTTCAGCCATCAGGTGGTGCTGTGAATCCAAACAAATACATGCCACAAAACCAGATGTAAAATCTAGGATTTCCTCTGCAAATGAAAAGGTTACATTTTCTGCAAGTCAACAGTGTGTTAATTGCAGCACAACACCGTAAAATTATATCCTCTCAATTTCAGGGATTGCACACAAGATAAATGTATTTCATTGCTAAGGGCCTACATAAAATGTTTTTACATTTGAGTGATCCTGCTACTGAGCAATATTCTTCTTTATTGTGGAAATGATACAAAAATGCTAGCATTTGGATTACTTAATTGCTTACCTGACAGGTCTACTCACTCCCTCAGGAACTGCAGAAGGGGAAAAACATATGTGGTCACATAATTAAATGTTGTCATCTATAGTCACAGCAGTCTGCATGAAGGCTTCATGGTTACCTTACTTCTCACATTTTTTGAGTGGTTGACTCAAGTCAGGTTTTTTTGTATACAAGGTAATTGGGAGCTGGGAACTAAGTATTCCTTTTCAAATGTTATTTCCAAGATTGACCTTTTCTTCTTTGTATTTAGTATTTTGTCACAGACTTCCAAGGGGCAGCCCACAGAGTAAGCTCTGGCTCTTACCTGGGCTGTAGAGGGGGAAGGATGAAAGAGGGAGAAAGTAAAATAACACTCCCATGTATCTCACAAGCCACATAACAAGGGTTTACAAAACTCAGCAACAGAAATCTTTCATCCAAGCTAACAGAGTTCTCAGTGAGGATAACAATCAACAGAAATGACACCCCACCCAGAGAAGATCCCCAACTCTGACGTTCAAAGCCCAGCTAGATCATCATACTGGCAGCCAGCACGAAGGGGACGTTCCACATCACCCCTTTTCGGCACCTGAACTGGTCGGGTGGGTGGGTTGCTCAGCCACATTTGGCTCCCTCCAGGAATGATGAAGAAAGAGTGAGACTCTTTGATAAGGCTGTTCCTAAAGCACCAGAAGAGGATGTCCTACCAGAGGGCTAGAGCTAGCCTGGGTTTCTGCTCTCTTTTGTAGCAACCTCTCTCCTTGCACTGATCATGGGTTTCAATATCAAGTCCCTACATCACTTTAGCAAATGATGATCACAGCATTTGGCACGTGACAGATGTCCCAGGAAAGTGAGATGTCAGAGGAACACATCTGCACATCACTTAGATGTGCTCACTGAAAAAAAACAAAAGAGAGATGAAACAGAGTTGTCACCCCTAAGTAGGCCTGCAACCTTTTTTCTCTGCTATATGTGTTCACGGTAAAATGACAAGAGTCATCAGTGACAATTTGAAAAAGAAAACTCATTGAAAAATCAGTTAAATACAGCTGGGTTCCAAAGTTTATTCCTTCATGAAAAGTTTGGAGAAAAAAAAAAAAAAAGCTAATACAGGATGTGTGTCGCCTTGACTTTGCAAAAACAAAGCCAAATGTGCAGCCCACATATGGTTTGAAACCTTCCATATGCTTTCTCCAGGCCTTTTTGGCTCAGCAGGCTGGAAAAGCACCTTGTGGTCCTTTGAGATGACTCCTGCAGTACAGCTGAGCAACTGGGAGTCACTACGGCTCCATGCAGGTCGCTGGGCACTGCTGGCACCATGTGGAAACCTGGAGGCTGCAAAGCTGAACAGGAGCAGGCACGTGCTCACACCAACTTTCACACGCAACAGGAAATACTAAAACTAAGTGACAAAAAATTCCTTCTCCTCCTTGGAATAAAAACAACAAACAAACAAAAAAAGAAACCAAACAAACCCAACAAAATGAACAAAACCCAACCCAATCCAACAAAAAAACCCACAAAACACAAAACCAAAATAACCCAAACAACTGAAGTTTGCTTATGCTGCTAACCTAGGCTCAGTTCAAGAAATAACTTGAGTTTGTCCTAGTCTTCAAACAGTATCACAGTATCACAGTATGTTTGGGATTGGAAGGGACCTCAAAAGATCATCTAGTCCAATCCCCCTGCTGGAGCAGGAACGCCTGGGTGAGGTCGCACAGGAACATGTCCAGGCGGGTTTTGAATGTCTCCAGAGAAGGAGACTCCACAACCCCCCTGGGCAGCCTGGGCCAGTGCTCTGTCACCCTTACTGAAAAGAAGTTTCTTCTCAAATTTAAGTGGAACCTCTTGTGTCCCAGCTTGATCACATTACCCCTTGTCCTATCATTGTTTGCCACAGAGAAGAACCTGGCTCCATCCTCATGGCACTCACCCTTTTTATATTAATAAACATTAATAAGGTCACCCCTCGGTCTCCTCTTCTCCAAACTAAAGAGACCCAGCTCCCTCAGCCTTTCTTCATAAGGGAGATGCTCCACTCCCTTAATTATCTTTGTTGCACTGCGCTGGACCCTCTCCAGCAGTTCCCTGTCCTTCTTGAACTGAGGGGCCCAGAACTGGACACAATATTCCAGGTGTGGTCTCACCAGGGTGGAGTAGAGGGGAAGGAGGACCTCTCTCGATCTACTAACCACACCTCTTCTAATACACCCCAGGATGCCATTGGCCTTCCTGGCCACAAGGGCCCAGTGCTGGCTCATGGTCATCCTGTTGTCCACCAGGACCCCCAGGTCCCTTTCCCCTACGCTGCTCTCTAATATGTAATTTCCCAACCTATACTGGAACCTGGATCTAAATTTACAATATCTCCCAGAAAAAAAAAAACAACCCACACCACAACACAAAAAAACAAACCACTCACAACAAAACACACACATATGCACAAAAAAAAAAAACCCACACCAAAAAACCCCGAGAAAACAGGCAGTACTAAAACTGCTACGCTTTTTGGCTTTGAAATTCTTAACAGTCACCATCATTCACCTGGAACAACTCATAACTTAACGTGTCAAGACTATTTGCCACATTTTGCAACAGCTGATCACAGAGGAGCCAGCCAATCTTCTCTCAGCACTCACCAATAACAAAAATCTGCTCTGAGATGAAATCACATTGTTGCACACTGAAATCTCAGTCTGCGACTACACTTTTTTTCCATTGCATTCCCACTTTTTTTCCATTGCATTCCCGTAGCTACAGAACAGCTGGAATGAATCTCTTGCCAATTAAGACTTCAAAAGCCTCACACCCAGTAACCATACATTCCTCCAGAGAGGCATCACTGAGGGAATATTATTCTTCTTGAATTATTAAAGTAATCCAGCTTTTGGCCTCGTGCCTCACACTTACAAGATAGATGCTTTTAAAAATCAACCTGACGTAGACTGTCACCTGGAAAGGATGAATTCCTGCTCAAGTGCACACAAATCACGGATGATGAGGAAGAGGCTGATTTGGTTCAGTCAATGCATGTTAAGGTCATCGTATTCAGCTGACTGCTTATTTTGCTGTACCACTTGGGTGCCTGCGTGCATGACTTCTTACACTTCAGCTGTCAAGATGCAAGGATGTGATCTCTCAGCTGCAGGTACAATTTATGCACTGAACTAAATGAAATCTGGTTGCAAATGCCTGGATTTTAAACTGCTGTGAAAGGTCTAAGGAATATGAAGGGCAGACATAAACCTAAGAAGGCAATTTCTATTTTTTCCAGTACTGCCAGGATCCAATGATATATTTCATTGTCAACTTGGTTTCAAATTGCAATCTTCCTCCTGTTTCACTGCTTCTGTGCGTGACCCTTATTTCAATAATTTAGTTTCGTCCCCAGATCAGAGCATCAGTTTTGGGGTAAGGGCCAGATGCCTAGCAAAGAAACACCACCACTGTAAGCCAGACCATCAACATTTCTGCACAACTCCCCCATCAGGCCATGGAGACTACCCAAAGCACCCCTGAACGAAAGGACAGACATAAGGAACAAAACGTAAGTGTGGTTTACAATTCCACTGCTAAGTCTTTAACCCCTGGTAACCTGCCCCATGGCATCCCCCTGGTAACCCCTTTGGTGGCAGCACCTGTGGCAAGGTGGAGACCTGCACTATGAGATTTAAGCAGGTGATGCAAAATGCTTAAGAGGTCTGGGGCACCAGTTTGGAGACCTCAAGGGCAGCCCCAGAATGATCCAGTCAGGAAGCTCGGAACAGGTTTAAACTACTAATTCTAAGCCTCTCATCAGATAAAGCTGAAATGTATACACAGTCACTGCTTTGGAAAAAGCACTTTTATTTTCTGAAACCAGTAAGAAAGACCCTGTGTTTGTACAGATTTGTATGGGCTGACATGACCTTCCAGATGTCTTTAAACCACATCACAAAGCAGACTGCTGCTGCAGTCTGTGAATGGAAACACTACTGCAGCTCGGTGGTGGTTCTGCAGGCTGTCCAGAAGTCAGGAACTTAAATCCAACCAACAGTCTGTCACAGATGGGATTCTGAAATGCTGAGATAAAAAGTAGGCCATGTAGCTGCCGATCATGATATAGTTGCCTGGATAGCAGAACTGCACATCGAACATATGCCGCAACTCAATATTCCCCAACAAGTCAAGAGGCCTCCGTCAATTACTATTAAATCTGTCAAATCCTCTGTGGTTCATTTTCCACTACTAACATGGGAAACTGCATTATGAAGAACACAGTCAGGACACCTCCTTAGAGATGCTGTAGATTCATACAATATCGCATCTATGGAGGAGATGCAAACATACTACAAATATACACTAACATTATGCAAGGAACCAGATTCCACCTGCCCTATTTGTGTCAGCTAGCTTAGCTAATATTACCTTTATCTTCAGTCTCTCTTGACCATAACTGCATCATCTACGTTTGTCCAGTGTGTTGAAGGAATGAAACAAATTCAGGTGCACCCTCCTGGAGATGCCTCTTTACAATAGGTGAAGCTATATAACAATCTACAACCATTTCAGTAGTGTCTTCTGGGCTTAAAATCAAATTCTATTAACTGCAAAGTACAAGCCTTAATCTGCTGCAGTTTATACAGGTTTTTTTTTAGCAGTTTCTACTCCTTGTGTCCTTGTCTGCATATGTTTTACACCACCTACTGACACTAATACCATTTCCAAGTCACCCATCTCCGAGCGTGACACCCATGTGTTTGGCCATTTGTCAGTACATCTAGACCACTCAGTGGAGCAGATGTCCCCAGGCTGTCCCCAGGAAGGCTAACTCACAAAGAGATTCACATCCTCCCCGTCCTGCACAAGGCATGCTAGTATTTCTGGTGTAATACTATATATTTTTTTTTCTGAAGTCCACCACTAAATGGATAGATCCCAAAGCTTCACTTCACATTGACTGTCACGGTCACCTCCTCAGACTCTCAGGATCTACCAGGCATAATGTGGGCACTCCAAACCTGTGCAAGTGACTCGAGGGCGTTGCTAGTGCTGTTCAAGAGCATGTATTATTTCATCCCTAAGCAAAGGCCCCAGTTATTTCCTATATACACATTTACGATATTTGATTGACAGGTATTTCAGTTCCTCCTCCTTCCCTTGATCACATTAGTTTTCCATCTAACATTAAGACCCTACTGTAGAGAAGCAGCAAAGGAAAATCATAGTAAACCCTAAAGTAACTCTACTTTGATCTGCCTGGCCTCTGCATGCTTACCAAGAATCTTGGCCAATATCTTGGCTTTAAAATACATTTCAGGAACTCTCTATTTTAAGCTCTTATGATACCAGAGACATGTAATAACTCACTGAGCAGAAAGCTTCCCACAGGCATTTAAATACTGAAAATTCTCATGTGCCAGATATGGTCCCTTTTGCGTTTTTTCAGCAAGTGGTGTATGACCCAGATAGAGAGATCACAGCTAGAAAAGTCTTACCTCTGCTGATCTCTTGGGAGCTACTGCTGGCTTGGGAGCCTTTATGGGTAAGGTTAGTTAGAACAAATCTAAAGCTATTCTACTCCACATAAGTGGTCTATGGCAGTTCTCACAAAAAGAGAGAGTAGAAGTGCAGCCACAGGTCTCTTTGCCAGCCTGGCTGTAAGGTTTGATCATTAGTTTTCCACCAGAATGAAACTTTTCATTTAGAAGACAGCTGAAATGCCAGGAAAAATACTTCATGAGACGGCAATTTGTCCTGAACGCACAGAATGACCACATTGGTCCCTCTGTGCATTTTCTAATTAAATTAATGGAAACACAAGTTACACAGACCTCTAAGGAAACAATAATTTAGAAAATCTGGGTTGACAGACAGTTGTTGAAGCTACTTGGTTGCCTAAGGACTCTGTAGGACTATTCTGTATATCTATTCTGTGGGCTATCTGTATAACCAAGGTTTGAAATACCTATAATTTAGTAGCTCTACCCCAACAGCACTTTTTTTTTTTCCCCAAAGAGAGCATTATATCAATCTAGCCCTTTCTAGGCAGGTAATTTTTGGAGTCACGTGGGAATCCTGTATTCCTTTACACAAATAAGTTGTACTGTTCCATAAGCTACAAAAGCATAATATTCAAATAGATGTGCTTGTACGGCTCTATACAAGTTCCACTTATTTTCATATCATTCACTACACTGGCATATGCAAACGGCTTTCAATGTTGAGCTGGTATCCCTCATTATGAACAGCCCTCCTTGCACAGTCATAGGAAGAACAGCACCTGTAATTAAAGGTTTCCTCCTATTCTAAGTGCCATGTCAAAGATGCGTTGGGCATTGTCCCATTTCCAGCCTTTAGGAGTATGTAAAACTGAATCACTGGACCAGAGGGCTCTGCTTTCAAAGAGAATCCTTAAATCTTAAAAAAATCCTTGCATCCTTAAAGAGCATATGGGCTACAAGAGCACCCTTGGTGGGGTAAGTGAAAAATAAGCATAAAATGAACAGCCTGGGTTAATTTGCTATGTCAAAAAAAATTACAGTAGTCTGAAGGTCAAATGGAATGAAAACATGTTTTTAATCTTCTTATCTACTTATAAATCACTGATTTAGGTCCATTAAAGTAATTTATAGAGATTTGCACATAGCAAACCAGCATGCTTGAGTATACTGACCTAAATTTACCTTTCATAATTTTGTGAATTCCCAGAATGGTATTTTACATGTGGACTCACCAGTATCTGGGCCTGCTGTAGTGTGAACCATGGTACAGCAAGTTGTGGCAGTGGCACGTTCCCTGACGAGATCAATGGGGCAGCTGATGGCTCTTTAGCAAATTTGTGCCCCACCTGTTGGTACCTTGCTTGGTATCAAGGTGTGGACAGTCACATCCCCGCACCCTGGGGCACAGTGACCCCAGTCACCTCCGCGACCAGGGCAGCAGGAGGGCAGGACCCTGACAGGGTCTTCAGCCAAGGAGGTGCCCAGGCCCAGAGAAGCTGAGAAGCTTCAGGACCACACTCATAATGACCACAGCCAGATGCGACCAGGCTATAAAATGGGGCCCCACCAAAGACCCCTTCTGATTGGTCTTCTCAGAGCAGCAGGTCTGCGAACAGAGCCCTCCCCTTAGCCTGGGATGCTATCTAAGGAGACTTCCTGGGACTGAATACCCTTGCCTCTTTGGTGAGTGATTTTCCTTCTGCAAAGGAAAAGGGGCAAGTGATTATTTCCTTCTGGGTACCCTTGAGTGAAAGAGGCCTCTGTTTTTTGTGAATGAGTGTGTGCATGCTGTGGATCCTCTTTATTCTTACACGGTTGTACAATAATAGTATCCTCAAACGGTACCTGAGC
This sequence comes from Streptopelia decaocto, assembly GCF_964273445.1. Lineage (NCBI taxonomy): Eukaryota > Metazoa > Chordata > Aves > Columbiformes > Columbidae > Streptopelia > Streptopelia decaocto. The sequence goes on from NC_138661.1 coordinate 53,176,901, forward strand.
CTGTGTTTTATAACATTGTTGGAGTGCTAAATAATTTGGATAAACCTCGTTTCTGGTTGGTGTCTCTGCTAAACAGTTTTGGCAAGAATAAAGTCTGTTTGGAGCTTGTTGCCTGCCTAAATTGAATTTTGGGGTATCTCCATGACACAAGATAACAAGAAATTCTGGTGCTTGAGAGACAGATACCAACAGTTCCTCAATATTACTATGTCATTTTCCTCCATCAGATCCCTACTTGGTGTAAGACTTAGGCAGATAACCCACTGAAGTCCTTGCTGAACTGAGAAAACAGTTAAGCCCCCTCTCATCCCAATTTTGGGAACAAGCTCTTTGATCCTTTAGTATATACTTAGGTTTTTTTTCCCAGCTACACGCCTAGGTTCATCTTCCATACATATGGCCAGAAAGGTGGCTCTTCGGTGAGGAATATGAAATGTGCCTGTAGTTTGCTTGATGTATTCTGGACATTGCTAACAAACGGCATCTCAAGCTGGGTGAGCTGCCATTTTTCCCTTTAGACACCACGTGTTTTTTTGCACCAACCTATCTTCTTAACTAGCACAGAGTATGCAGTCTGGAGAAAGCGAATGAAGACCAAAACTTACCATCCGATTCAGAGGCTGCTCTGAAAATCAAGTAGCTGCTGGGAAGAGGCTGAGTGATCGAACCAACGTTTTCTCCCTTTGGGCCCTGGAAATGCACACAGACAAAAAGACATAAATAAGGCACAGAAGATGCAACGGACCATTCAAAGTCTTTCTACCCTTCCTCCGCAGAGTGTCTATGTTTGTGATAGGAAAGAAAGAAGAAGCAGATGGAGTAATTTAGAGAGACTCATTAGTAATCACGATATTGCTGCTGCAGCTCCAAAGCAGTAATGAGCTCTGACGTAAATGGGGCTTGGTCTAACCCATGCTCAGCTCAAACCAACTCTGTTTATTCAGATCCTTGGGAATGGAAAAATCTCATTCCTGTAGCTTGGGACAGAAACAGTAGTATATTTGCTATTAGCCATCTTTTTGCAACACCTGAACAGACTGTTCCATGTGGTGCATGCCAAGTCATTCCATCTGCAGCCTGACACACTGGCAATAAAACACCTTTTATGTGTCACCATAGAAGTGGCAGAGCCCACACCTTGTGCTCCAGGAAAGAGGCAATGGCAGACTTTCTGGAAGGAAATAGGAGAGAAACTCCATCCTGCAAACCTGTCTTTGGGAAAGGAGGAGACAGGGAAAACGACAGGCTGGGGACCAAAGGTCTCCCAGCATGGGCAAGTGCTGCAGGGTTTCAGCCCTTCACCTCTACATCAGACCCTTTCGGAACCTTTATGCTGTGGTGCCTGGGGTGACAGCCTCTTCAGGCTTTAACAAAAACAAGCTTTGCTTGTTTATGTTGCCTTTAGTTTAGAAGTTGTGGAAAAAAAAGATTATAGTGTCTTGCAAACATCCTGTCACCATCCCTTCAGCACGACCCTCCAGAAATGATTCCCAGAGAAGCAGAGTCCATCTTGGATGAGGAACTTCTCTGAGCAGAACCACACGTTCCACCTTGATCTTCTCCCTGTTTTCTCTTCTCTTGAGCTCCAGAAGCTGTTAAGAAGAAGCAGTTCCTGCACCTGGTGAGCACACCTTCATACCCTCCATGGTACATACACTTCATGCCACAACCTGGCTGAAATGGGAAGTTCAAGATGACCTGGCAATACGCACTTCCAGCCCAGAAGGCCAACTGTACCCTGGGCTGCATCAAAAGAAGCATGACCAGCAGGTTGATGGAGGTGACTCTCCCCCTCTGCTCTCGTAAGACCCCACCTGGAGTACTGCATCCAGCTCTGTGGCCTCCAGCTTAAGAGGGGCATGGACCTGCTGGAGCAGGTCCAGAGGAGGGCCATGAAGATGATCAGAGGGCTGGAGCACCTCTGCTATGAAGACAGGCTGATAGAGTTGGGGTTGTTCAGCCTGGAGAAGAGGCGGCTCTGGGGAGACCTTATAGCAGCCTTCCAGTATCTAAAGAAGGCCTTCTTACAAGGGCATGTAGTGATGGGACAAGGGGTAACGGCTTTAAACGGAAGGAGGGTAGATTTAGATTAGATATTAGGAAGAAATTCTTCACTGTGAGGATGGTGAGGCTCTGGAACAGGCTGCTCAGGGAAGCTGTGGATGCCCCATCGGGGAAGTGTTCAGGGTCAGGTTGGATGGGGCTTTGAGCAACATGGTCTAGTAGACGGTGTCCCTGCCTGTGGCAGGGGGTTGGAACTAGATGATCTTTCGGGTCCCTCCCAACCCAAACCATTCGATGATTCTATGAAATAAATGCAAGTCCCTCGTCTTCCTCCCTTGGATTTCAAAGTGATCCAGACTCCTCAAGTTCCTTCTCTTCCTCACTTTGTAACAAACAACATGAAAGCAGGTTCTTTTTCAAACATGCAGACATCAAGTCAGATGAAAACACAGAGCAGAAAACATCACCAATCCTCGCATGACCACTATGCCAACTGCAGGGTAGAAAAATCAGTTTTCTCCAGGATGCTCAAACACAGATTTCCTTGAGTTCCTAGAGAATACCACACAATGCTGAAAATCTGTAGGGAAATTTTTGCAGTTTGAGTGTGACTCTCCTCCCTTACATGGTCCTTTATGGTATTCCATCCTGCTCCTTGAAAGAAGGCCTTTTCCCTAGCATTAGTTTGTAAGCAGGGAAACTACGACTGCTACTGAAAACTGCTCCTGTATACAAGTGTCTGGTAGTTAAACAGTGATTTTATCTGGATTTTTGTTATTTAGTTCCACTCAGGAAGCCAAAATTTTGAAAGAATGCAGAGTGCAAACATAAGACAAGTATCAAATTCTATCTGTATCTATGCCACGAAGATGCAGTGCTGAGAAGGCAAGTCTTCAGTCTAGCTCCTTGTCTCCACATCTGCAGGGCTCTTCTGCTGCCAGGAGACATTGAGATCCTTGTTACTCACTTCTTTTTCTCCTCCCCTCTCCCACAGGAGGTTCACAAAATTAAGACTGTTTAAAGGCTTAATAGTGAGGACTGGCAAAGCTGAGATTTGATTAGTAAACCAGAGCAGAGCAGCTCAAGACATTACTAGTGACATTAATGCAATCGGGCATCATTCCCAACGGCATTTTTCCTTTCAGTTGCTTGCAGCTGAGCAGGGTGTTCAAGAACTGTTGATAACACCACTACTTGTTCTTTCAGTGCAGAGATTGATATTTGCTCTCTTGGAGGAATAACCTTACAACCAAAATACTACAGATCCAGAGAGATGTTATTAAAAAAAAGGAGGAGAGCAGAAGGAGGGAATAACACAAGGTTTTAACAGACATTTAGGCAAGTGGATAAACACAAGGAGCCGCCAAGTCACTCTGTCAAGGAAACATATTCAACAGTAAGGCACGCTCATACATGGAGGGGTCTGCTTCCCACAGAAAGGAGAGGAGGCCATAAACATAAACATCTTCAGAGAGAAATAAGGTTGTGTATCTGCATGGGTGAGATAATGACGCTTTCTGTCTCCCAGCCTTTCAGTCTAAGACCTCCAAGACAATGATAATCTCTTACAAAAAGTGAATGTTATCCCTGCGACACTGGGACTCAGAGCTCAGCTGCAGCCTCTGGACAGTACAATCAAGAAACTATCATCTTGTGGTCATTCCTGTCTTTACATTTGATTTGAGACTCAAAGGCATTATCAAATAGCAATGGTTGATCAGGCTTTGAGAAATGGAGTGGACTCACACTGTTTTAGATAGTGTGATGAGACATCTAGTCTTGGAAAGACATAAAGCAAAGCTTCAAAAAGGGGAAAAGAAACCTTTTATAAACAGTACTGCGGGTAACTGTGCTGTATTATGGAACAGAACAAACAACTGTAAAAGAGCCGCATAAGCCCATTACTAGAACTCCTTTCTTTAAAGGAACAATTCAAAGCTCTTAAAATCAACAAAATTAAAATTATATATATTTCTAGATTCAGTGGGTTTGACCTTGATTCACTTAGTGCTCTAAATACATGCCAGAACAAACTGCAGTCAGTAAAACCTTCCCACACCACACTGCTCAGCTAGCTTCTGAGCAAGCTCAGAGGGAAATGCAAACTATTCCAGGACGCTAATTTGGGACAGCCGGGCAAACCTTGCCAGCAGACAGCCCTACACTCCCCCTGTGAGACCAGAGGACTGACACTCACACCCTCACACTCATTACTAGGTTGGCATTCTCTGGTCTCTTCCCTGAAGCAGCGTGGGATCGCGCTGCCTTCACATGACGGACAAAGTGCCTCTGGAGCAGTATTTGGAGCATGTGGGGAAGCTTTTCTTACTGCTGCTTTTGCTGACAACTGATTTGGAGACCTTGGTGGTTTTGGCCTTGGGTTTACAAAGCCATGGGCAGAGCAAAAAGGTAAGAGGTCTAATCTATTCTCCCTGTGAAGGAGTTTCAGGCTAAAATGCTCAAAAAGCCAGTGAAACTGCGTAGAATAAAGAACTCCCTCCTCTCAGGGATATGCTTCTAAGATAGCTCTAGAAACCAGAGAGCTTTACAGAAAAAACAGTTTCCTCTGCATATATTAAGCTTTCCACTACAAGCAATGACCTTACATATTACCTACCTCTCATCTGAAAGGCACCCCAAAATTTCATCTTGCTCTAACTGAAGTTAAATGACTGCACATCGTATTTAATAGGCTAGCACAACTGGAAGTGTCTAGGGCACCACTTGAACCAGACCTTTGTTCCAGGGCTGAGCCCTGCACTTAGATCCAAACATCTTCTGAGCAGCCAGGCCAACCAGTACAAAGGCGTCCATTAATTACCCTGAGTCAGATGAAGTCCACTGATGTGAGAAAAAACTGGACAATCAACTCTAGTCTGGAAAATCCTTAAAATTTCACAAGCCATTTCAGCCAAAAGTGAAAGCTGTTTAGGCAGATCCTACTCCTACCATGATGGATAGTAACCTGGGCATTTTGCTTAAGCTCAGGCTAATCTATATTTCATGAGAAATGGGCTTTCTTTGCACAGTTATACATAACCAATTTATATCAGCCAATTCTCCTCCAGTTGCTTCAAAAGGTGGCCATGAAATGACATGAAATGAAACAGTATTTTTAGCGGTTTCAGCCTTAAACTGCTGTCAGAGTGCAGATAGTTTATCTCACAACAACCACATCAGTGATGGTTTTCTTCTTCAGGTGTATTTTGGAGTTCACCTTGTGGTGAAAGCATCTATCACATGTAACAATCCAGACTGAACTCAGGTTTCAGGAAATATCCTACCGTGCAGCTCAAATGCAGCTTTCTAAGTATGTCTCAAGAGACTTAGAATACTGCTTTGACTTTAAAACTCATACCTCTTGGAAATTCCTCTAGTACACAAATATTTTCAGAGATATATTCTCTTCATATTTAATACACTAATTCCTATTTTTGTCATATATTTCCTCAAGAGACACAAAAATTAGACATACATAAACACACGCAAATACATATACGCGTTGATAAAAACTCTTCTTTCTTTTGGCTGATCAGTTCAAAGGGAAGGGCATTCTGCCATAACACTTCAGAACTGTCAGCAACGCTACTTTTCAGTACCTGACTGTGGTTTTGATTCTACTTTTTCACTAGGTCTCCTCACTGTGCTTTTCGGAAGAATTCAGTTGACCTGTCAAATCACAAGGACTTTTTTGTTGATGGACAGCAAATAATCCACAACCTTCTTGGGTGCATGGTCTGAATAAAAAAAAACATCAAAGCTCTCAAAACTGAATAAGGAGCAAAGTAGCAATGAAACCTTTGGGATTTAAAGCAAAAGCAGTGCATCTTGGCACAGATCAGAGCTGTGCTACTGTCAGAAGACAGCAACTCTTACCCTGGTTGTTCGAGTTCATTTTAATTCTCCCCTTCTACCTTACTAAAAATCGCAAGACTTTTTATAGTGATTGTATAGCTGTGCTTAAAACTGTTCAATTAAGTGCAGAGATGAGCAGGGCTTCTCCTCCATTTTGTTAGACCTTTGGATGCCAATGACAAATGCTGTCATCACTCTCGCAAGACTCTTTCCAAGTAGATTTACTCTGCTGACCACCTTGCAGCAAGGCAGTAACTTGTAAAACCTTGTTTACACTGGTGATGTTTCCTGGAGAATTTATGTCTGCAATAACTCCACTGAGTCACTGCTTTTAATGGGGAAAGAAGAGTTCAAGAATAATGTAAGTTTTGTCTTCAGGGTATCCAAAAGATGTTGCTCTTGGTGCCTCCCAGAAAGTTCTGGGGTCTTCTTTGCTCAGAGGCATTAGATAATTTTATTCTTTTTTTTGGCCTATTCTTAAAGGAAAGAAGGAAAAGAAATGCAGCTCTTTAAAATTTGTACGGAGCTATTTCAAGAAGTGTGAAAAACTATTAATCATTTGTGTTACATAGAGATCCAGAGGTCACTGCAAGACTTACTGTGTACACAGGACGAGACTGTTTCACCCTGGGAATACCAACAGACTGAAGAAGAACTCAAAGTGAAGGAGAGACAACCTTGCTGTTTCTCTTTTAAAGAAGAGAAAATTAAGGCAACCTATAGGAAGTCACACTTTTGTGGAACAGACAAATCTTGAGCAGACCAGACTTCCAAGTCCATCGCAAACAAACACAAAACCCCAGAGGCATTAGGAAAAAAAGAGTCAAATGATTAATCTAAAAAAGTCAAATGATTAATCTGTTTTCTGCCACTTTGCCAGCCCTCTTCCAGTGTTGTGCAAAGCATTTCGTGCTTTGCGCATCCTTGTTTTGGGGAAGTCAGTTAATTGGGTCTATTCCTCACCTCTTTTTAAAGATGTAGGCCATAGCTTGATACAGCTTCTAGGTATTGATCATTTTCCTGCACTAACATGCTTCCCCTTTCCTCAGTTTATGCATGCATCTATACACCAAGAATGACACATTTGTATATCTAATCACAAGGCACCATGTTCCTTTGATGTCATATGACCAAGCTTCAGTGTCTTTAATATTTTCATGCAGTCAACTCACCATCACTAACAGCAAGTGAAGAAGTGGGAAACTAGATAATATCAACACTAGATAACACTAGTGCTCAGACACTTGGTGACCTGGAGGAGGTTGTTTGACTCATCAGGATTGTTACCTTTACTGCCCAGATTGACTGATCCAAAGGATGAAAAAGTTTAAAACAGAAGCCATCCTTTTTGGAGGGTCTCTCAATCAGCTCACAAGAATGGAGTAAGATTGTCCCAACCCACTGTCCAATCTTTGGTGTCTTATAAATCAGCAGCACTCCTGGTTTCAGAACACACCACAGCTTGGTCCAACTCTTCAGAGTCCCACGAATCTGAAGGAGAGAAAGGAAAGAACAAAAAGTTGCATTTACATTGCTCCTTAAAAGAAAACTAGCATTTATTCAGTGTTCATACAGTATTTCCAGTATGCGTTTCTCCCAAGGCCACACTTAAGAAGATACACTGCATTATCTGAACAGTCTTAGCAATCTCATAGTAAAATTCTAGACCTTGTAAATCTCACTATCAGAATCTAGTCTTCATATTTTTATTACTGGCTTAGTGTTAGCAGCTTGCTTAATTTTTTAGGCAACCAGCACTGCTAGCCCATGTGAGAATGACTTGTTATTAATCACAGAGGACATGCCAATTAGAACATTGCACAGAAAAATGTTATAACTAGTCTAACTCGACTTATAAGTCATTTTAATAGTGTTCTGTAGAACAGAGCTATTAATGGGTTTTGTCAAATAGCCCATTTTTAAAAGCACCTTCTCCAGCTGGTTTACTTCTATGTCAAGCTCAATGTGCACTCTCTCTTGTATTGGAGACATTAAATCTGACCGCGTATATTAAAGATAACAGCTATAAGAACAGGGAAGTTTCTCAGTAAGGTTAGGTTTTGCCTAAGGTGGTCTTGTCTTCAACATACATAGGCCAAACCCCAAGTCTTCTGTTGGTGTTGTGTTTTTATGGCCCAGCATCACTTGCTGCTGAACCAGAAACTTCCAGCCACAGCAAACATGCAACAGCTCTTCCACTTTAAAAGAATCTTAATATTTAACTACCATCAACATTAAACACAATGGAAATACTTTGTTGCCAATTTAATTTCTCAAATAAACCATAAGTATCACACTTTCTGGCCTCTAATACTGATTGTAGAACAATGTTGGAGGTTTTTCACACTGGTCAAATGTGATTCTATTGTTTCATGAAATCCCTAAGTTACTTTTATTTTTCTTTTTTTTTTTTAAAGAGCTGTGTGTTTGGCAATGTTTGGAAACTAAGTTCTGCCATTATGAAAGGGGCAACCAATTCATTATTAGTCAAGAAGACTAAATGGCACCAAATGAGGAGAAAAAGAGGGTCAAAAATAACAGTATCAATACAAATTTATTTGGCCACATACAAAGTTTCAGGACTTCAATGAGAAACTGTCACTAGTTGAGTCTTTGCACAAGGAGAAATTACAGTTGTCATCAGGTCCAATATGTTTCATTCTGTGCTGTGGCAACATAAAATCCAACCGTCAATAGAACAAGCTGTATCTGCTCATTTCCAGGCTGTTACTCTGTCTATTCCCCCTTCAGTACAAAGCCACATCTTCGGAAGAGGCCAGCAGACTCATAAAGGAAAAAATAAAGAAACGTCATTGCTTCCTTTTGTACCTCGCACTTTTTGAGACCTTGTTGCTACTTAAGGACATGGAAGAGATGGATGAAGTTAGGTTAAGATGGAAAGTAAATATTCCCCATAACTCTACTTTCATAGCAGTTATTTAATCACAGCTTTAGAGCAACTTCAATTCAAAAGTATTCAGTCTTCCTTCACTCAAAAAAGTGCTAATGCATAAGTAAGTCTCAGACATATCAAGTACTTCTCACTTATTTTTTCCTACAGCCTCAGAATCAATTAAATACCTTCAGCCAGTCTGCTGTGATCACTACACTGGGATCCTTCAGAGCACTGAAGAGTTGTTTGGTAGCTCTTTTCTTCTCCTGTCTGTAATTTTTTTTTTGTACCTGATAGAGAACAGGGAAAATATAGCAGCTGTAATCATGGCCTCTTTTGGGGAAGAAAGATCATAATGCATTAAGAACAGCTATGTATAGCGCAGCTAGAACCTGACCCAGCACAGGTTCCCCAGAAATGAGCACAACGAAGAACAAAACCATAATGAGATAACAGGTATTTTCTCTGCTCCTGAAGTTTCACTAAACATAATCTAATTTGGCTTTTCTTTGGGGGAAATGGAAAGAAGCTGAATATCCGCCCTTCAAATTAAAGATATTAAATCTAATTTCATCTAAACCAAGTTATTTATGCTTTTGGTTTGGTAGACAAGCAAGTGTTCAAGCAATAATTTGCTCAGAGTGCCTAGGCATACCCCTCCTAACAAGACCAATGAAGAATTACAATCCTCTTGAGGTGCATAATAGCTCTGGAACATACAAAACAGAGTGAAATAATTACACTGATTTGTTCTGTTTGCAGTACATAATCTAATCCTCTGTATAAAGCCTGTAAATGCCCTTGGCCTATAATGACTCCTAGAAGAGTCAGAGGCTTCTCTGGGTCTTGGGAAATGACTCAGAGTAGTTCCCAATGGTTTGTTTGGAAGGTGCTACTTGTTTTGTAAAAGAAAGTCAGCTGATGCTGACTTGGCTGCTTCACACATACCTTCAATGTTTCCTTCTTTGTGAATTTGGCTGTGGGAGACACACACTCTTTGTCAGAACCATTGCAAAGTTTATATTCGATCTAAAAAAAGAGAGAGGAAACAGGAATGTGTTAACATGAAGATGTTCAAGTTATGCTCTAATGAAGAGTCGTTTATATCTTCCAGGAATCCGTGCAAGAGCTGATTGCAGACTTCAGCAACAGAACAGTAGGCAAGTGCAGAAAACACAGATTTGCAGTGCACTCCAAACTCCCTTTTTATACTCATAGTTAGCAAATTCCCAACCAAATTTTCTTCATATTTCTCCCATGCAGACATTAACCTTGGTAAAACAAAACAAAAAACCCCTCTATTCTTCTTCCTACCTTTGAAAACTGTCCATCCCTTTTCAGATCTGAAAGCATTTCAATTACTGGATTAAAAACTATGAGGAGGCGGGTATAGATCTTTCAGAACTAGACTCGACATTGGCAATGACTGTTGCCCTAGCTGAAATGTCCAGAAACATGAGTGGGCAAGAAATGACCTAATCATGTTACAGATAATACAGGAAATCATCATCATCTGGCCCTGCAAAGACAGGCACAGAATATACAGTCACTTCAAATCATGTTTGATAGTGTCAGTGCTGTTTAAATTCATTTTCAGAGGCTGCAAACTGATCTCCTAATTGTGCAGATGGGCTGAAAAAATGTTTCACTTTTGTTAGACATGGTCACAATATTAGTGTTCCTACAATAGAGTACGCTTAGACAGTATGGCTGTCTGGAACCTGACTCACGACGAGGACCCCTCCTTGGATACGTACTGTCAGCAAATTGTCCAAAACTTGGTGGGGTTAGTGGCATGAGAATTATGGTAGAGGCTGGACCCTGCTACTTTTTATGTGACCATAAGAAAGTTACTTTCTCTCTCCATACCTCTTTTCCTTCCAACCTTTCATGGGTCTTATGCATTCAGATCATGATCTTTTGGGGTCAGGCACTGTCTCACCCACTTATGTATGGTTGTTTTATTAAAAAAAGCCCTTGGCCACCTTGATTGCATGGGTATGACATGAGAATAAGCTGTACTAAGGCAAAAAGTATCAAATATAGTTCCCATTTACAAATTCACTGCTATGATGTGACACAAAACTACTGGGCTCTCAGACTCTCTCTCCTGTATGTCATGAGTTGATGTAATAGTTTTACAGCACCTTCAATTTTGAGAGACCCACTTTATTTTTCCCTTCTAGTGACACAGAAACCTCTCCGACTGCTACAGCCACAAACCATGCTGAATGTTAGCGTGAGCAGGAAAATATTTAATGACAGCTGGATCAGTCCTTTTCACATAACTTAGATAAAACATGCAAATGCAAAACCAGGACACAGCAACCAGGCCATCAACTGTGCTTCAGAGACTGGCAGGAGCAAAAATGGGAGATAAAGGTGCATACTCAACTGAGCAAAACTCACTCTGGATGATGCAGGATTAGAAATTAAGGGCAGAAGGTGCAATAATGTTGTCACATACCCTTTTAGTAGTATTTCACTAAAAATGAAAGTACACTTGACACTTAAGAATAAATAGAGAAATGAAAACTCTATGATGGCACATAAAGACCAGTGAAGTTCCTGATACTGTCCAGTGTACAAGTCAATACGGCATTGGATCCACTGAAAGAAAAATACAGCTTTGGAATCCTGTAACTGTTCAATATTCGTCATTTTTGTTTTAACAGAAAGCGAAGCCTGCCTCCTCTACTCTCTGATGCAAATCCTTTATTTCTGCACATGGGATTCACTGTGAAAACACAAGATTTATGATGGGGACAACTGCACTGATACGATGTCTGAACAGATAACTGTGCCCACAGGGTCTTTGTCACATTTCAAAGGGCAGTAGCAGACATTTGGGAGATATGCTATAAGCTTTTCTTTATGAGGAAACATTTCTAAGTGCTTAAATGTCTCTGAGCAAGAATCCTTTGGAATTACTAGGAGATTATGCTTTCATGATTTGAGACACGCGTCCTCTGAAACTGGTCAGAAGAATTCTCCCCCTTTCTCCCAATTAGCAGGGAGAATGTCCTGTCCTTGAGATACAACTATGAGCCAAATGCTTATCAGTAATTTCACTCCCTCCAGCCTGAGAGATCAGACGCAGAGAGAAACACTGCATACTATTCTTCATTAGCCAGAGTGCGAAGCAGAAAAAGCACAGATGTCCCTGAGATTTGAGGAAATCCCGCTCAAGTGTCTGCAAAGCATCAGGATATAATGGATGTTTTTTGCTTAACTAATTAAAACAAGCTACAAGTCACTTGCCTATACAATTACATATTAGCACTTATAAAAATAACAAATGATTGGACCCTAAGCTCACTTGGCTTGAGGAAACTTACTTGAAGATGAATTCAGAAAGGCTTCCAACAACCACTGCAAACCTGAGCCCTAAACCTGCTTCTCGTGGGGAACAGGCACCAACACACACAGAGGCACTTTCACTGCTCTACCAGCCACACCTGCCTCCTCCTCGGAGTCTCTTTGCGTCATGCTAAAAATAGAGTTAAATCACCACAAGACTTCAAACCTGGGACGCTTACACAGAAAGACATTGATCCACCTCTTCAGGAGGGCCGACTGGTAACTCCGTGACCAAGGACACCACAAGCCCAACGCCAGCTGGTACTGCTGTGCATGTCACGTAGCTGCAGCACACAACAGCAGATAAAAGGCTGATCTCCCCTTACACCACTGCAGCCTTTAGGAGCTCAATAAATACAGTGAAACTTGCCTGAAATAATTACAAACTGGTCTTTCAGTTGGTCAAAACAGCTGTATTAACAGCCTTGGAGGCTGCTGCAGTGGGCTCCTGAACCCCTGCACTGCCTCCATCAGGCACTGCCTCCTCTGGGGCTGAGCTACGTCCAGACATGCTGAATTTGCTGACTTTGCCTGTAAATGGAAACACAGCCACAGGGATGGTGCACACTAAGGCAGGCTTAAGGATGGATGAGAAAGAAGCACTAACTTAAGTGCCCCATCACCTGTGTAAGAATTTCTAGGTGTGGGAAAATAAATATCTGTGCTGCCATGTTCCAAAAGCTGTGATGTATCAGCTGTGTGACAGCACAGCTCCCCAAGATGGTTGTAAAATGACCAAGATTTATAAAGACAGAGAAAATGTTACTGAAGTCAAGCCATGTAACTAGGAGCCATGGACAACCTTTCAGATGTGCCTGACCTGGGACTACTGGTTTTGGAAACTGGACGCTGTTCCCCAGTTAATTTGTCAAAGAGTCAAACTGATTGCTTCTCCCTGTTGACTTTGCTTCTCGTTATGCTTATGAGGGAAAATCATCACAGATCCTAGATAGCAGTTTTCTTGCAGGTGATCTCCAGGTCTACAGAGTGAAAAGCATTGCATTTTTGGGTTTAAAGTTCCTGCCTTTTCACAAGAAAGGTGGGATCTAAGGGCCCAGGACTGCATAACACAGGCCACCATGCTGCTGGTAGCAATGTACACTTCCTCCAGGTTTAACCTGCTAAGTGACTTGAAGTAATATGATATCATGTTTTTACAATTATCTGTCTTAATAGTTTTGATTGTACCTTGTGCCATACGTAAGATTCAGTAAACCTGTGCCATCAGCTATAAAGATCCCTAAGACAAAGCAGGGCCTTACACTACTAAAACACATCAAAACCATTTAATGATGTCCTCCTATTGCTTTGCCTTTCTCAGCCTGGCTGAAAACTAAGAGAAGCCATTTGTCACCAGAACAAATCTTTCAATGGGAAAATGCGTGTGCAGGATATCAGAATTTGGCCCTCCCTCTCTACAGCAACACGTGAACAATATTAACCAGAATGAGACGTTTTACAATGGGAGGGTAGGGAATTGGTGTCCTTTTTAAAATAAAACCACAGGAATATTCTAATAAGAAAGCAATACATGTGTTTTTCATATACTGGTTCTCATAATTGTAAGGAGGGAAGACTGTTAACCTGTCAAAAACTTCCACCAGGGCACGCAGCAGCACTTGCAGAGGTAGGAAACTGTTGTCCCTCTTCATTCTCTAAGCAGATCTGTTCTTTCCAGGACTGAGCAATGACCTTGCCAGCTGATGACAGGCTGTACTGTACTCAGAGACATACTTTTCATCCCTGTTAAGCTTCTCTTCCCTTTCATTTCAGTTACGTAGCTCTGGAGATCCACTGCTGATTGTTAGCAGTTATGACAATACCCTTGCACTTCTGCTAGGCTTTGTAGGAGTCCTCACAATAGTGCTATTATGATCCAGTGTCTTTTTGGTGAATTCATTTCCAAGAGGAACCACATTATTTGACAGAGAAACAGTCTGCGATCAGCTCTGGCGTGAGGGATGGCAGCCCATCCGTGCCTTGGGTAACTGCAAGAGGAATATCCTATTGTTGAGCACACGCAACCCTTGCTGCATGGGATGAACACAAAAAAATGTGTAATGAGACAGAACTATTCCAAGTCAGAAACATCTAAATGAAGTCATTCTCAAGCTGTGGTCGGCATGTTAACAGCAGTGACAGCTTACAAGTCGCTCTTTTTTCTTCTTTGTTTCTAAGTGAGAGAAAGATGAAATCAGATGGGAATTTGAAGGCAGAACAAAAGTAGCTGGGGTCATAAGTTATGTTTCACAAAAGCAAAAATAGTTGTCACATGGGAGGCACATTGTTGCTCACATGTAATTTCTCCAGTATCTTTTCCACATAAAATTGCTGCAGATCTGTATCACTGCAGAAATAAAAGAAATGAAATGGAAGTTCCTGAAGTAGTAAAAACACTATGGAAGAGCTGAGTTTAACGTTAGAAATGAGCAGCTTCTTGTTACTGATGTGAATATTCACAGATATCAACCATGCTTAAACGATTTTGTTGTAAATTTACTGTAAGCAGTTCTTTTTAAAAACTTTTTTATTTTACTGTGAATTAACAGCTCATCCAAAGCACAGGTGAAGTCAGTGAAATGATTCCTGCTGACAAACAAGCTTTGCATTAGAAAGATTACCCTTCAGTTAATATGCTGCTTTACAGCAAGTTGAATAATTTTCACCTAAAACTTTATAGTTAAAAAAAGAACACCACAAACAAAACCCCCACAACTATCTTATTTTGACAATGCAAAAATGTTACAATGACATATTAACTGTGTTTACAACACTAAAACAGTACAATGATTAGCACAAATTGAAAAGCCTGTACAAATAAACAGCTGACATGACAGCAATATCTGAGGAAAATAATTAGTGAAATTCAGCTATTCAAGCAACTCCAGATATCAAGTTATACTACTGTGTAGTGGAATGCTTTGCTCCATTGCATCAGATTATAGTAATTAAAGAAAAAGCCATAGATCTCATGGGATTTCTGTATGATCATTTACGTGTGCCTTTCATGGGAAGAACATTCTGCAGGTTTTGAATATTTAAAGAACACTTTAGGCAAGATGGGAAGTTGCACTCTGAGAAAGACACTGTTTCACATGACTGGTACAGTTGTAGTGCTAAGCAGAAATCTGAAGCAAAGCTTTGATTTCCCCTCTGGCTATAAGCACAACTTTTGTTCCTAGGCTGAGTTTAAACAAACCAAGAAATTGAGCAATGAAAAACTTTCAGCTTAAAATATTATTTTCAAAACTGTTTAATGAATAATTTCAATTTTAGCACCTCCATTTACCCTCACTTCCCCCATCAGAAACACTAGAGTAAGGAATTATGGTCACCAGTGACCCATGGTGACATGATATGACTGCTGTGGCTTACCCAAAGTTATCAACTTTGAGACTTCATTTCTGTAAATGAACAGTTACTATTGTGTTCCCCTCTGTGAGGCACCTGGGAGTTCAGGCCTTGTATGCACCTACACAAGTTAAGGGTGCTCCCTGTTTCCTGCCTCTCAGTGCAAAACCCCAGCCCTCTTCTATGCAATTCTCCCAGGATACTCCAGGCTACTTCTCTGCTCATCTGAAATCACTGTGGACAACAGTGATTACCCAAAAATGCTGCACATGGAACTGAAGAAGCAAGGTGTGCCTGAGCCAGGCACAGGAACTGAGTGTTAGTCTTGATGGAGACCACTAGCTCCAAAATAATTCCATCCATAGCATCAACAGCACAAAGCACAGTAAAGAAAAGCCAGCAAGGGTCCAGTGAAGCATAACACCACCTGGAAGGGCCAGGTTCTCCAGGAGGTCTGTGTTTAGCACACATGGGGGATATTTCATTCCTGAGCCTCTCTGTGGTGATTCTGCAACATCTGGATCTCCCTTACAACTGATTCCTTGTTTTGCTGGGTAAGGAGAAGAGAGGGAAAGGTACCCTTGGAGGTTGCCAGAGTTGTGAATGATCTTTCATGTAACCATGCCTGAAATTAATTGAGAGATTAAGAGCATGCTTCATGGATCTAAGATGAGCTTGAGACAGCATGGGAGTTGCAGCTTAAATCTCAAGTGATCAGTATGAGGCCTTTCAAACTACTTTGCAGCTGCAAGAAATTTCTGGTTGCCACTTAGATTCGTATTTCAGATTATAAATCACACAATAAAGACTTGAACAACTCAGGCACATGCAAAACCTCATTCACGATGAGCAGAGCAATCTAAACTTTGACCTCTCCTACATGATGTAACTGTACACACAACAGCTACACTCCTACAATGTGATAATTTTAGACTTCATTGTGGCATTAGTGGGGAAGTGAAAAGAGTGAGGTACCACTGAGTGCCAGCTTCAAGATTTTTCTGACCGTCCCTTAAAATACACCACAACTGTCTGTAGGCTCTGCATGCATATCAAGACGCCCCAGCTGTTCTCCAGACTGTAAAATAAATAGGTACACATAGGAAGGCAAGAAAGAGAAAATGCATCACTGCATAATGCAATGAAAGGTGCCTTAAAGCATGCTAACAGTCCTGAATGAGGCACAAAATGGGAGAAGGGTATCTCCTGTCACTATCAGGCACATGCTGACTGTACTAACTGGCTGCAGAGACGAGCTTGAGGCTTGGAGACAGTTCTGTGATACCTTCATACTCCACTATGAGCACTGGTCCCAGAAAACAAGGCTAAAGCACCCTAAAAACCAGAGAAGCTAATATGAGAAACAAACAAAAATAAATAAGCTAATAATGTGGGCTTGTTTTTGTTTTCCCTTGAAAAAGGAGATGAAAGAGACCCCACTTGAAAAATGAAATAGTGAAAATACACTGAAGGAAAGTTTGCCATGTAATGTGTAGCTGAACTGTGCCTTAATTTTGCTTTAATAAAATTTGGCATGAGAAGCCACAGCTGAAATCAGAAATATATCTTGCTAAGAACTGCACAAACACACTGAAAGCAAATGTTCCAGCATCAAACATTTTAGTGTCTGTACAGACAGGACAATTGGGATGTGTTCACACCTCAGACATGGACTAGCAGTCCGTCTATGAGCTCAAGCACAGGGTAGTGTGGTTGCAACTAAACGGCTTCACAGCTCACAAATTCACAGACATTTATAGGGTTTTTATGGGACATTCTGCTTGGTGTCTGCTAACCTGAGAAACCTGCAGCCTGCTCCATCACGCAGTGTGGACACGGCCTGAGTGAATGAAACACAGAACAGCTTCCACCTCACTGATGAAGATGTGAAACAGAAACACAATTATTCTGCCTAGGAAAATGCAGGGACTCCAAGTCAGAGCTGGGAATTCAAGGTCCCCTAAGACCCAGTCCAGGGACTGAATCACTTGCCTGGTTTTCTTTTCCTTCTCATTACTGGGTGAAAAGAGTCAATGTGGTGTGGTACATCAAAATAGCATTGCTGAAGGGACACTGATTTCCAACAAGGCCTGCTATACCCAATGTGCCAAAAGAAGGGTAAGTATTCATGGCACAGATCTGTTACCTAGAACATTTACTTTTGAATCCATTAATTAAACCTGCACACCCTACGGTTTAGTTTCTAAAAATTACTTCCCTCGTGCTATTATGAATCTAAACATGACCCAATTAAAGCACATTCTTTCCTTTGGTTCAAGTAGGTAGAATCAGTGCTTATTTTTAAACTGCAATACTGTGACACTACCGTATTTACTGTTCTGGACACTTGACAGTAAGATTTCATTTTATAGTCTTAGAGGTGAGTGGACGTGAAAAACAAAATATTAAGGAAACTGACTACCAGTTTGTCTGAATTTTTAAATTACAAGACATTTCACAACATGGACTCCCTACTGTCACTGACACTGCAAAGCAAGACACAAGAAAAGCTACATGACTGGAGAAGAGCAAGGTAGCATACAACATAGCCAGGCACAGAAGACTGAAGTGAGAATGACAGGCACTACAGCAGAGATGCACTGAGACAGAAGGTCTCTGAATCAAACACTGTGTGTCTAAGCAGAACATTCAGGAAGAAAAATCTAGCTCTGACCCATTCAGTAGCCAAAGTGAACAGGCAAGCTGAAGCTTGGTGTTTTGGTTCCTCATTTGTTTTTTGTCCACTGGTGTTTCAGAGGAATTTTCACTATTGTAAAACTAAAGTCTTGGGTTGGTGAAAACAGAACTCTGGTCCAGGTTCAGACCCCCGTTTGTTTTGAGTCACCAATCTGATGCAGTTGTTCTGCACTCAATGACTGCTGTTGATGCTGTCAAGGAGAGACCCACCAATGCCTCCCAGGTGCACACAAAGCACAGCAGAAATCTAGATGTGCACCCCAATCTTCCAAGGGTGCCTCTCCTTTCAAAAACACACCTGTAGGAGACTGAATAGCAAGGCAGACCCTGAGGCTGGGAAAACACAGCTGGGTTGTGCTCTCACTCAGATACCTCTTAAATACATCCCTACTCTTGCGTTCATCCTGCATCTCAAAAATCCAACTCCTTTTCAAACAGCATTTCAGTGCTCTGAGTTGTCCTGTCAAGAAAACGTCCATCTTCTTTACATTCCTAATTCATTGGGAATTGAAGACCACTCCTTATAAGGTGCGTAAAACATCTGGCTTTAAAACAAAAGCCCTGGGTGCGGTTGCCTGGTCCTTGGGCCTCTCCACTGCCAGGATAATTGGAAGGCTGGGTTCCCATGAGGAACCTGACCGAAAAAGCAAAACCAAGATCGGTTTGCAGCTTGTCAGGTTACAGCAATAGCAGAGGAGATGTACACAAGCCCTTGTTGCATATTCCCAAAGCTCCTCTCATCCCTATCTCCCTGTGCTGACCTCTGCCAGGGCATCCCAGCAGAGCAATCTGCAAGCTCCAAGCAAGCACAGCCAAATGTATTTGAAGATGCAGAGCCTATTTTCATGTATTATAAGAAATCACTTGTCTGCAGCTGCTTCCTTCATGTTATATTTTCACTTCAGCTGGTATCATTTGCATTTTATAGCTTCATAGTTGAATACATTTAGTTAAAAATTTATTAACAGGCCTTGCTTCTATTTCTAGTTACCCTCTAGAAACATGGTAGGCAGCTGCAGCCAAAAAAGCCTGTACATGAAACTCAAAGCCAGATCTAATTTATAAGGTTGATTCCATCTCTACAGGAAATCAAACCCCGGGACTCAGTAGCTCTAGATGCAGAGCCAGGCTTTTAACACCCAGATCGAGAGTCTTTAGATCCAGTTTTACCTCTCCATAACAGGTTGGATGGAAATGTGTTCAGGAAACGTTAGCTAGTTTGTGTTCTTCTCCTGCTACACCAATTCCAGAGCTCTCCCAGAGCTCTGCAATATGCTCAATATTACAGCTTTCTCTTCCAAAACAGTGAAGGTTTATGATTGCCTTGCTGATCTGGAACAGCAGGAGACACCTCTGCTGACAAAATCAACCTTTTAACCAGACTTATTCATATCTAATTACACTGCCAAATGAGGCCCAAATAAACAGGGTTCTTCTATGATAGGTGCTACCACGTCAGAATAAAGTGTGGGCTTTGCTGTCATCCCAATCATGCAAAATCACCCATTTTCTTTCTCTCAAAACATGCACACACAGTTCCTGCAGGAACGGAGGGAGAGGCTTTCGCAATGACTTAAAAAAAAAAAAAGAATGATTAGTAACAGCCTGAGAAGAAACGAATGCAAGACTAGGGGGATGAAGCCCCTGCTCCACAGTACCTTACTAATGGAGTTTGGAGTCTGTGGTGTCTCATCCTTCAGTGCCGACGGGCTGTTTCCTTCCACGTCTTTTCCTGCAACAAAGAAATGCGATTCAGAAACAGAATAATACTGTGCAAAATCATGGCTCCTATGGCCTTATAAGGGTTACTGCTGCAGCAAGCACATCTCATGCACATCAGGATCACAAAAAGGGATCTTGCAGAGTTTAAAATAACCTGGATCCACATGCTTGGGCTATGCAACAAGTACTGCTTAAAGTTAGGTCTGAAAACACTGTGTTAAACCAACACAATGGTTGCAAAGTCCAGCATATGAAGGCTGGAAAAAAACAGAAATAAGGTTCCTTATGCATCCTTAATCAGCTCCCTTCTCTGTCTGCATTATGATGCAGTCTTTAACTACATTACCACAGTCTGTTCTTTTCTTACATACCCCATGCCTCATTCAATGCAAATAACAAATGGGATTTAGTTAATAAGCAGCTATTCAATACATTATCTTCCTTTGTCAGTAGCCGGCAACTATACACAGATGCACTTGACAGCATGCTTTGTTTGACAAATAATAACTATGATCATAAAATGTTACAGAAGACAGAACAGCATCTAGACATAATTAGTAAAACAAAATAAAAAAGCCTGCAGAAGATCAATGTCTTCTGACCAAGTTATTTGTTAAAATAAGAAACATTATCAATTAACAAGTAGTATTTATGAGCACTATGACATCTCCAGTCATTGAAGAGATACATTACCACTACCCAAATGTACCAAACTTGCAGTACATTATACACATTATATACTAGTATGAGTGTGTGTAGTCCTTGTCCAAGCAATAAAATGTAATGATAAATTCTGTTATTTTTTCCAACTGCAATCATGTCCTTACAGTAAATGAAATCATAGAGCTTCTATTAAAAAAGCCAAAAAATAGTATCTGATGAGACTCGCTTTTTAGTGCCAAGACAGTTATTGCTATGCAATTGCAATGTAGTTTTCTTCTCAAAATTGTTAACGATCAGAACTTCAGAATACTGGACACAGTAAAGAATCACCACAACAGTGAAATATAATCTAATTCTAGCACACTACAAACATGGAAACTCCTAAAAATGTTTTTCAACATTGTGCAGGCCAGTCTTGGCAACACCATGAAATTCAAAACTAGCAAGGGAAAATCCTGATTCTCTTGAAGTCAGTAGAAGTTGTCACAGATGTGTCAGAAGCCATAATGTTTCCGGGAGTTTTCAGAGCAGCCATTTAAGAGGCCAAGCACCATTAGCAAAGCCAGCCAGAGAAGCTTACTGAAAAATAAATATCCTCATGGCCATGTTCTGCACCTCTATCATGAGAAATGACAAAGAATAAGTACGTCCCTTTATAAGCGGAACTACAACTGTGCTACGGGGTTTCACTGGTAAACGGACAAAACCCATGTCCTTTTAACAGGCATTAACAGGCAGTTTGGTTTATCAGCTCTTCAATTTGAGAAAAGGCTTTGTGGGACAGCTGTCCCTAGAAGGTGTTCAGCCTCCCACATGGTGACTAAGGGTGGTACGGGTTTCAGCTGTTTCTCACCCCACGGCACAGCGCTGCCCCACATGCACACAGCTGCGCCAAGGCAGAGAGCAAATGCTTCCAAGCCTGGGAGAAGCGGGACAGCACGTGCCTTGCTCATGTGGGAACTGAAGCAGAGGGAGGACCTGTGGTGTCACACAGGAAGGTGGTGTAACAACAGGGAACCTATATCTTAACCCAGTTCCTTAATTGTCACTCCTTCCCTTGAAACAGCGAGCCCTAGATAATGCACGCAGAAATCTAATGTCCATGAGTAGGAGAAAATCCCAAGCGGCTGGATATTTGCCAGTCCCCTTGTGCTCCCATGACAAGAGGAATGGCCATAAGCACTGCTGTGCATGGACAAGGACCTGCATCTCCATACCTTTTATTTCTCTGATGGTGCTTTCCCCTCTGCAGCCCCCGCTCCCCCCAACAGAGGCAGAGGAGGTTGGAACAAACACACAAAGCCATGTAGCTGCTGCACTTGTTTCCCATGAAAAGGTTTTTCTGCACATGTATGGGAAAGTAACATATGGTCTAAAGTTCAAGCAAAGTTAATGGGAATCAGCTGCTGCCTGCTCTGAGGGAAACACATCTATTAGCATAACAGAATTCACATCCATCCTTTATTATGTTTCATTTCTTAAAGAAATCTTAACTCCAAGCTGGTATCCATACTAAAAGCCCGGATGTGAGAGATTTCTGCTGTCTCTCAGGGCTTGTACCTGAAAAATTAGATATTCAGTGCTCTTGAGGTTCTGGACCATCCTATTAACAGGGTATCATGAAACACTGGAACACTCAACTGTTGACTCCTGCTGTATCATTTACAAGGATTATAAGATATGTTTATGGAGAAGCGTTATACTGGTTTCTTATGACAAACACGTTAAGCCTATAGGTACTTGTGAGGAAAAGGTGGTTTTTGGGATGATAGCTGTATTTGTTGTCTCTCTCAAGCAGACCTGCTGCAGCCGTGCGGAAGGAGAGAGCCAGCCCTTGTTGGGTAAACAAACTTCATTGGAACCATGTGCAAGTTTCTCAAACACCCACGCACATAGTTAACTGCACAGAAAACCCAAAAGCGAGAGTCCCGCTCAAAGCACAACAGACATAGCCACCTTGAGAAAATAAATAGGAAACCACATAAAAACATAAAAGGAGCTAAATATTAACTGGCTATAGAAGCTGAAGTTCTTATCTCCTTGATCAAGAAAACATAATGCCCACAACAGAAACAGAGCTGCATCTCTCCTGATTTACACTGCTGCCTGCTAGCAAGGCATGCAAATAAGGGTCCTCCACAAAGTAGCCCAACAGTTTTGCACCAAATAATTGAAAAATATTTCAGGAAGCGAATCAGCAGTGCTTATGGAAGCAGCCTTCACCGCAGCACGAAGAAAGCTGCCAACACTTCAGCCTTGCAACTACAGAGTTCAATTACTGATACCTTGTTCTAACCCATTACTGCCATGCACAGGAAAAATAAACACTTAGTTCCTTTCCAGAACAATAACTATTCCTTTTCTCTGGTTTTCTGCTGGGTATCAATCCTTGAGGTCTTCCCCTTTATGAAGAATGATGCAGCACGCATGACTGACCGATGGCAACAAGAAGAAAAATAACTGGGTTATTTAAGAATTCATTACTAGCTCTATGCAGCACAAATTGTTATTTTATAGACTTTCTGGTGAAGTATTTGGATAACTACAAGAGGAAACACAGGCTTTGACGTGCAGCAAAACTATAGCAAATAAAGTATCAGCCACATGGCCCAATGTATGCAGACTAAACTTTAGTTCATGTATTAATTAAATTGTATCTCTGAGGATGCAGACAGCCTAATCTAAATTTTTATGTAAAGCCACTGTGTGATCTCGCAGCCCAGTCAAAAAGAGTGATTCTCTATAAGTTTTTTTAGCTACTGTCCCAATACATTTTCTACCCTCTGAGAGCAAAAAGAGAGGAAGATTCTCTCCCCTTTTTGCTATGTGAAAGAAAGACATGGACAAGGAACATGAATTTATGTCTCTCTAGTTTGTGAACTTTCTAGAAGAAGAAAATGTCTTCCTCAAACTTCCTTAAGTTACCATAATCATTAGCATTTTTGTATGCAGGCAAGAAGCAAAAAGTCCAAACTGTTATTCTAGGAAGTGCCCTCTGTATTTCCCATATGTTTCCTTTACAAAAATCCTCTCACTGAACTGAATCTCTACAACACGGCTTTCCTGAGGTGTAAACTCTGACACTCCCTTCTCACTGAATGATTTACTTGCACACCTTCGTTGTTGGAGGGCTAATCCTGAGTGTTGGTGCTGTGAGACCTGCAGCTCCAGTCACTCTGCAACCCACCAAATTCCTGGCTGGAAATCCCTGGGCTTTGCTGCTCGCACTGCCCACAGCACCCATCCAACACCATCAGCCCAGTGTCCTCACAAAGAAAATCTGCTGGGATCAGGCACCAATACACAGACCACTGGAAAAGCCTCAAGAACTGAAAGTTCATGTAAAAAAACAGAAAAAAATGGGGGACAGAGAAATATTGGACGCAGCTTACGGAAGTACAACTTTGGCTTATTTATGGTGACAGCACCATCCTTCAGAGGGATGGGAGAAGATGGGGGGAAGCATGCCAGGCTCAGAGGAAAAGGAGGCAGCAGCAAAGGAGCGAAAGGAGAGCCTGTCATATGAAATAGCAACTGAATGTGAAGAGTGACAGATACTCTTACAGGAAAGGTAAGGAAAACAACGAGACAAGGCAGCTCTGTGGGGATCAGTAAAGAAATAAAAGGAGTGAAAAAAAAAGTAAGGGTAAACAAAAACCCAGACACTCTGCGAAAAAACCTCTGGCTGAAGCCATAACTTCTGTTTGTTTAAAAGGGATGTTCTCTCCTCTACCAGCTCTCTGGCCTATGCTCTTCCTTTGCAGCAGAGGGATGCCACCCCCGCTGATGCCAGTGCTGGAGGTTGCCCGGCAGAACCGCGCAGCAGAACAAAAGCTCCAGTGTGGTTCAAGGTTCTGCTGAGCCCAGCAAAGGCTGTTTGGTCTGGCTGCCAGCAGGTATCAAGGAGAAACAAGGTGATGGGTGAAGCTGAGGGAGAGACAAACTCTTATAGCTACCTCCTCCAGCCTTCCCTGGTTTCTGAAAGATTACAGCACTGAAATACCTCTGTGAGGAAGTCGGTAACTTTTTTAGCACTGAAAATGCTGGTAAGAACTGAAGAACTGGGCAAACTCTAAGCTACAACTCTCCACCTCCCCAAAGCAAGGGGAAGTGACTACAGCCTGAGAAATCAGCACTTCAGCTATTTACTTACCAGACATTTGTACAGGCTGTACTTACGGGCAGTTAGCTGTTCAGAAGTCCCCACAGGTTTGAAATGTATGAGATTTTAGGTATCCCATTTTAAATAATTTTCAATTTGACTACCAAAGGTTGTTGAGGCTTCCAGCAACCTCAGTGACAGTCAGGATTAGTCAGCACTGCTGAAAATAGGCTCCCCATTGCCTTGAAGCAGACATCCACAAATAGAAACACCTGCGAAATCAGAGACCCTTGAAACCTTTACACTTAAAGAAAATTAGCTCAGGAAACCCGGACCAGGTTTTGCTCTACATCTGCAAAGCCCAGAGAGTCTGTTAGG
Source organism: Streptopelia decaocto (assembly GCF_964273445.1). Lineage (NCBI taxonomy): Eukaryota > Metazoa > Chordata > Aves > Columbiformes > Columbidae > Streptopelia > Streptopelia decaocto. The sequence continues at coordinate 53,201,926 of NC_138661.1, forward strand.
TGCTACATCTATATGAGCACTGAGACCTTTTGAGAGATGCTATGTTCTTTCTCTAGATTTGAGAGTTCATGAAGGTGCTGTGAGATTTGATTATTTAGCACTGACATGGCAGCTGCAAATGACAGCTCTACAAACTTGTGATTGTTCCCTGAAGCACTTGTTTACAGACTGGAACGAAAGCATTGTTTGCAGACTGCAATCAAGGAAAGAATTGAATGCTTACTGCAAGCAAAAAATTCTGCAACAATGAAATGAGCTCTATTTCCTTCAAAAAGGATGCTAGGAAATTCAAAGCAAAAAAGATGTAAAGAGAACACTTAAAGCCAGTCCGTCATTCACTGCAACCTGTCAGGATTCTTGGTACTTGTCATGCTTGTAGATATTTACAGAACATTAACCACAGAAAGTTTGCTCTTGTAATATTTATCCTGGGCTCTAAATCTGAACAGGGAAACCTGCCATTAAACGTCTGCAAATAGGGCCAGTAAATCTTAAACGAGTTCAATGCTTAAACGAGTTTAATGCCACAACAATGAAAGACAATAGCATCATGAAAGCAGTACTGGCTGGGATCCACAATACCTGTGTTGCAACAGCTTCTCTCTCTTTCACATTAACTCGCTTCACTGTTTCCTGGCAGCCCGCTAAAGTATCTACTTGCATCCAAACACCTGAGACATGCGACTTTTGCACTGAAACACCAGAAACCAACCTGGGCTGAGTGGGTAGATGTCATTGTCGGCCCCGAAGAACAGATTGCGTGTCAGCTTGCGAGGATCAACCTTCTGAGGGGTGGACGAGGCTGGACAGAGGGAGAACCTGCGACGAAGGAAGTTCTCCTCCTTCATGGCATGAGCTGTGGGGGTTTTCTGAAAAGGAAAGATAGAAATAACAGTTCATTTCAAGACACAGGAAATCAAAGTTTCACACCCAGATGACTCTGCTGCTTTAAAGCCACCTAATCCTATGTAGTGTGCCAGATCTTTTTATAGAGTGCCAGAAGGCTATGCAGAAAGAAAAAAGAAAGTGATATTAGTTTGAAGCTACAATTACTGATTTGCTGACTCCCAGCATTTGCAAATGGCAGGGAAGGAGGACACTGCTCCTTGGTGAATCCAAGCAGTATAACACCCTCCTACCTACAAGAATCTATCTAAGATAATAGCTACTTACTCGGTCTATCCAGTGCACAGCAGCTAAAATTCGGGTTGTTTAGGGTTTTTTAATGCTTTGGAGTTTTTTTCATAAACGTAACTCCATTGGTGTCAGCAGAGTCACACCATCTCTGCAAAAATCCACATTTAATCTGAGCTGCATAGAGGAAGAGCTGCATGAAGGAAGACCAGCTGCACTGGCTGCAGAGAGCAGCAAGCAGAGATAATGAGTGTCAGACCTGCCCTTATTTCCAGTTACAGCACATAAAAATAATTTTGGTCTTCTTTAAAATGCCATTTAGATCAGCCTTACAGTTCAATCAATAAGATAAACCTTGCTGCTCTGTGAGGGTAAAGAATAGTATTTGTCTCCCCAAAAGCCTCCCTGCACCCTCATACAAGAGCCTGGTGGTACTGTGCTCTTTACCAACACTTGGCTTATGTGTTAGACTATCCTGGCTGGAATTAAAGGTTTCTTTTATACCCATCCAACAAGCAGTTCTTTCTTACCCATTACAAACAGATATTATGACTGTCTCCTTCCTGAGTTACAAGCTTTATTCTCTCTCCATGTGCAGTCAGAGGCAGGGCTCTCAATAGCAGTAAGAAGTGTTAACCCAGCCTTTGGATAGGCATTACAGACCACAAGGTCTACTGCTTCTCCTGTGGGCAGCTGCTATGGTAAGAAAAACTCTAGGATGGTACATGTTTCCTGAAAAGAGCTTCCAAGTTTTCCCATCTCCTTCAGGCTACTGGGAAAGCAAAGGGGAAGAAGTTGCTCAGGGCCGCAGTGCAGGTCAGGAGGGCAGAACCAGCATGTGAGGTGACCTGGGTAGCACTAGAGAAACTCTCCTCCTGTGTTTTATCTGAGATCTGACCCTCCACTTGCCCTGATAATCCCTACAGAAGTCCCAATGTTTCAGGTTTTGCATTTTAAAAATTTATTTACACATTAGGCTGCATCAACTTTATAAACTAGATGTGATTGACAAGGTGAGAAAGCATCTGCTCCTTCCTTCCTTCCTTCCTTCCTTCCTTCCTTCCTTCCTTCCTTCCTTCCTTCCTTCCTTCCTTCCTTCCTTCCTTCCTTCCTTCCTTCCTTCCTTCCTTCCTTCCTTCCTTCCTTCCTTCCTTCCTTCCTTCCTTCCTTCCTTCCTTCCTTCCTTCCTTCCTTCCTTCCTTCCTTCCTCCCTCCCTCCCTCCCTCCCTCCCTTCCCTCCCTTCCCTCCCTCCTTCCTTCCCACAAGCGATGGCCTCTATGCTCACAAGCTTAATTTGATCTAAACCAGTCTTGATCCCAAAAATGAGCATGGGTTACCAACACCACTTTGAGCACCAGCTCTTTCTCAGTCCAGCTCAACATGCTGGGATGGGTGAGCCATCAGACCTGAGGGTCTGCAATATCCAAAAAGGCGGTAATGGCTAGCAGCCAGAATAGCCCCCAAATGGCCATGCAGCTACAGTTTGAAGGGGCTGCATGTCCCCTGTTGGGTTTGCATTTTCTGTGGAGAATGAATTAAGGTCTGTGCACAATGTTCCCTAACACCCCTAGGTGTTTTCACGTCCCCCCCGTGAAGTGGCTGTAGGACACAACAGCTTCAGCAGCAGCATTGCACCAAAACCACCTCACATGACTCTCAGTGAAAGGCTTCATACTTGAACTCCAGGACACAGTGCGCTGGATGGGGCTGCCACGGATCGATGCTTTGCACAGTGTCTCACATGAGACTGTTTCAGGCCAATGACGCACAATGACAACTGGTAAAATGAGTGGTTGCAGCACTTCCCACTCACCACTGCCCAGCCTCCTGGCCATGCAAATAGCCAGCAAAACGCCCCTGCAAACGCATGTCCAGGCTCATAAAGTCCCCCGGTTCCCAATGCGGCCAACAGCATCTCTGAAGTAGAAGGTAACTTAGCTACCTAACATTTGGCAATGTAAATAAGCCTTTTTTTTGCATAGATACTCTTGATTGCATACAGCTGGGTGGGGAGAAGATGCAAAAGAAAAGCTACCTTTAAAAAAAGAAAGAGAGAGAGGAGGAAAATGCAGCTAGTTACATGTCTGAAAGCCAAATATTTAAAAATAATCCAGGCCTAAACAGCTGGGTTTGGAATGCTAACACTGAGCTATTTTCTGCCCTTGTTCCCAGAAGGGCCATCTCAACTCTCTGCCTCTGGAACTGCTCGTAAGTCTCTCAGAGAAAAAGCAGATCCATGGGGTACTCTCCCCAAAAAGCAGTGACCCAGCAACGCCGAGCCGGCTGTGTGGGAAGGCGTTCAGAAATCCCGGGTCCATCCAGTGGAGAGCAGGCTGGGAAACAAGCTACAAACATAAAACATCCATCCATCCGGCTCTTAGGCCCCTCTCTAGTGGTGGAGACTCTTCTTGACAGGGTAACAAAAAGGCTGCATTCAGCATTATTTTGTCTCAGCAATACCACAAGCCACAACAGTGGAGAACCAGCTCACACTACTGTCGGTGGCAAGACCCTTCCAGACACCGAGCAAGAGCAGGCTGCATACCAGGTGGACATAACAGAAGATGAGTTCTTTCAACTGCTGTTATATTTACTATGCAGAGAGACTGATGCTCTAATGTTTCTCTCACCTATTATTTCACACTATTCCACCACAGGATAATTGACAGAATTACTGTGCTGATGCTCTCTTGTTCCCACACTTAATTAAGCCACGGGCTTGACAGCAAGAAATCTGGATGGCCTGTTTATATGGGAACAGCCACTGGGCAATAACAAGTGAAAATACTTTTCTCCATTCCATAACTTGCTCTGGCTTTTCTCTTTCATATCTTAATACAAGCTTGTAGGAGCAGCTCATCTCTTTTGGGCCACAAAGATCAATTTGAGTAAGCTCCTCTTTAACTGTGTCCTTTTTGGCAGAAGACCTCCAGCGACTGAAGTTCCCTGAGAAGCAGCACCGGCGATGTGTCTGTCAGCCACACACACGTAACCACGCAACGCGCCGTATCACCAGCATCCCAGCCTGTTTTTCACAGATCATCTAACATTGCATTGCTCCAGCTCACGGGCACAGATCCTTCCTGCATTCGACCCTCCTTCAGACTGGCTCTTATGCCATCTGCTTTTTTATGGGCTTCACTCCAACTGGAAGTCGACAGCAGCAGAGGGTCTCCTTCAGCACACTACATGGTGTGTGCACAGTTCAACTTATTTCTTACCCAAAGTAAATGAAATGTAAGATTTGTTGGCCTGTAGTTCATTCCCTGAGATACCAACATCTTAGATTACTACAATATTTTTTTCAGAGAAAGGGTGAGACACACACACTCAGTCTACAAGACTTTACTTCATTATGCAGTGCAAAATGCAGGACAAAAATCACAGAAAAGGGTGTTTTTTTGTATTTTGTTTTTTTTTTTTTATATACATCAGACGCTTTTTTCCTTGGTGGGAGATAACGTAGTTCACACTATTAATATTCTACAGTACACCCGAAATATCAGAGAATCACAGAATCAAAGAATGTTAGGGATTGGAAGTGACCTCAAAAGAACATCTAGTCCAATCCCCCCGCTGGAGCAGGAACACCTAGATGAGGCTACGCAGGATATCTCTCTGTGTGTCTGTATCTGTAAATATACTGCCTTATCCTCCCTCCCTCCTAATCCCTTTTGTACCATTGGCAAAAGTCAAAGAAAACCAACAGGCATTTGAAAACCTGAAACCATTAGCTTCTTAAAAGTTACATGAAAATCAGTTGTTAAAGGAAGGAGGGAAACTGTGCCATTGTCCTCTGAAAGAAGGGCAGTACTGTGAACTGAGCTATTACCAATCCAACATAAGCCACAAAACCATACGAAAATGAGGCTTCATTAGCTCACTTACTCAGAGCTACGCGTTATATCTGTCCAGAAGGCTCTGCCTGCCCAAGCTGGCTTCAAATTACATAAAACTCATGAGAATTGCAGGGGATGCTGAACGGTAGATGTCAAGGGCAATTTTCCAAAGGGATGTAAGAGAGGGAGGTGGGAGGTGTGTTCAGTGTTTTTCACAACGGGGTCTTTAGATGTAAATAACCCAGCCTGTGCCCAGAATCACCTCTGTGAGACGGCAGGGTGTGAAGAGTTCCAAGAATAGAGCCTTGTACAAAATCTACTTCTATACTACTAATGTGTGATTGTCTAGAAGGCATACAAAAATTCACTGGTCATGAAGTGTCTGACAAGAAATAAGCAATCATAGAAGATGCTCGTCTAGACATGAGTCCTTCTGAGCATCAAATCTTGCATGGCTGATTTGAGGACAACACTGTTCTTCTGAAACACAAACTTACTTCTAAATCAGTATTTTGGAGGTTGCTTCAGGATACGGCAGATGCTTCACAGAAACCAGTTCTGCGGGGGCTTGGGGAATAGGGAGAAGGTAAAAATCAAAATTGGGCCAGAATTGTAGAAGGCTAAAAATTGCCATTATGTTATCAAATCACTTAAACAACACGAGGCAACAAATTCACCCACTGCTCCTGTGTTTCCTCCAAATCCAGCAAATGAGATGCAGAATTGTCTAAGAAAGACATCATGTCTTGATTTGAAGACATCAACTGATGCAGAATCCATCCATAAGCTCTCTTAGGAAGCTAACTTCATTGCAAAAAATCTTCACTCTAGCTCTTGCATTAATTTATCTGGTTATTAGTCTTGGTATATTAAAGTGCCCTGAAGTTTGCAGCTCAGGTAATTTCTGGCCTTCTATTCTGTGCTCTTGACCATGAAAATGAAGGAAAGGTATTGACAGAGCCACTAAACACAGTATTTTTCAGGATTGCCTCTTTTGCTTTGACAGCTCTCTACGCAGTAATGGACTATTAAATGTGGGCTGTTCGCCGGAGCTTAAATAGGAATAAATAATTCAGCAGCAAGAAATAAACTTCTTGCTAACCTTGTCTTTGAGACCACTTTATCTTTTAAAAATGAAAAATATAGCATATGAAAAGTCTGAGTCAAGCCCTCATGAAACACAGAACAAAGAAAGTGCTGAACTTAACAGGCTGCAATTGCCTAATGGGACTTTCACTCCCAGGTGGCTTCAGGAACAGCCAACAAAAGAGCAATGGGGCAAGAACAAAAGTTATTTTATCAACAAGCCTTGTGGCTGCCATTAAAGCAAATGGGACCTTCCAGCGCTCTCCTCTTCTGGCACCAGAGCCGTTTCGGGTGAAGGCAGCAACTAACACATTTACAGATGACCAGTGTTGGTGCAGAAATGCCTTTCACGTAGCTGCTCTGCATTTTGAGCCTTTTGTGCTTGCTGGGACGATAGTGGCAGCTTTCAGCATCAGGCCAGAGGCTTTTGGGGATGGAATTTTCCTGGCTCCATCTTCAAATTTTCTAAGTTCCTGATATATAATTACCACACAGCTGAACACTGTGCAGACATTATGCTGCCCCTACCCTCTGCAAACTGGTGGGTAAGTTGGTTTGCTTGCTCTCATTTCCAGCATTTTAAAATAGATTGGAAATATGCACATCTCTATAAATAGTTAATGAGGGGTTTCATATAGTCAAGAAGGCTGTGCTAGTTATGGGGGGTTCTTAATTTATTCAAGGCTTGTTTCAAACAATCTTTTCTTTTTCTGGTCACTGAATATTTCCCAGAAATCAAATTGAACCATATTTTGTATTCACAGCCGTCGTTCACTCCAGAATCTGCATCAATAAGGAAAATTAAATCTAAAGGTACTGACATTTCCTGATTCAATTAACCCTGAAGCGGTAAAAACTTCATGAATGAAAAGAGAAGGCAAATTGTTAGCAGACACATTTCTAGCGATCACAGACCTAAGTATTCACAAGGAAAAACAGCAGCACAGATCCTCAACAAGGGTAAATTATTAGTTCAGTGGTGCACTGGTGATTTACAACAGCTGAAGAACCACAATCAATTCAGAAAGTCTGTGAAATCTGTTTCTGGAAGCTTTTCCTAAAATACCCATTTCTAAGTTAACTAATTAGACAACAGTTAAATAAAACCTGAAAAATGCCTGTGCAGGCAATTTCTTTCTCTACCTAATCCATGTTATTTCATTAGGGATATGGAAAAACACACATTTTACAGCTGACACTGAATGTTTTGGGCTGACATGTTGTTAGCTGGAACCTGAAGCAATGGAACTTGACAATATCAGCTATTCCCCAGAATTATTTGGGTCAGCTGCTTCTCTGTGGTGCTGGTAAGGGGACCTCTCCTCAACAGTGGTGGTCCCTGGCATGCTCCTCCTAGACCATGTCCTGCTCTGCTGGATCTCAAACCACCCCAGGAGCTTGATGAAGCCCCGCTCTTTGCATCCTTCATGTGCTCTGGGTGAATACACTGGAATGCTGGTACTGCCGGAGTACTCCAGTTTTAAGGACTGCCATGCCCTCTGCTGCATGCCATGTCACTCAGCAATCAGTCCAGGCTGGAAAATAAAATAACATAGGTTTCTGAAGACACCCATCTGCAACAAAGGAACCAAGTTACGGAAAGCTAAAGATACAGATGTCTTATATTAAGATCATGTGCAACAGGAAGTATTTCTCTCAGCTTCTCTGGCAAGCTCAGAAATGTGGTCAGTTCATCCCTACAACTTAACTTGAAGCTCACATGCCCTGAAGAGTTCTTAAAGCTGCCTTTCTCATGCTGTTTTTGTGGAAGATGCCTACCACAGCCACAGCAATCTGCTCTTGCTCTCTCCAAGAACAGAAGATCAACCTCTTTGTGTCACCTCCTGCTTCTCTGCCTGCCTTTTCCTGCACTGGGCAGTGAAAATTTTGTAGTAATCAGGAGACAAAACTATTTCCTCCCTTAATCCTCTGTAAGATGTCTTGATTAATGTTTCCTTTGTGTACACCAGAACATTTGCAGCTTTAGGCACACAAGCAGCACTTCCACACATAATCTGCTCACAACTAATCTCTCTCTACAGTGAGCATTATGTACAAACACTACAAACAGAACAACTACAAGTGAAACTGTGCGATTCTGTGAAACCAGGCACTGAATGTCTACGCTGAGCAAAAAGCATCATAGATCATGTCTTTTGGGGCTCCCTATTTACTTCAGAACCAAGGAATTTGGAGGTAGGGTCACAAAAGGCAAAACTTTTTTATTTGACAGGTAGGAAAACCTCATCTTTAGAATCACCTCTGGTTTGGATAAACATCTCCTGTGAGCAAACACCAGCCCATGACTAAAGCCATGTTATGTTTGGGAAAGGGATCTAAACCTTATGGTTTATTATTCTAAACGTTATGGTTTATAAATGGGCATTGCAATAAGTATTAAATATACAATCCTCACGCCTTTTTTTCTTAAAACACTTGCAATTTACCCTATAAACATTATGCTAGAGATTTCTTCTGACTAAGAATATCAAGTGGGTCACCAAAATTAAAGCTTAATGGTTTTTACATTCACCTCCTCTGCCCTCTGAACTGTAAATTGATTGTTATACAGAAGGTTATTAATTTAACAAAGCATATTAAATTTCCCACTAGCACTGACGGGCTTCTCCTGACTTAGAGATTTCACTGGTCTTTCCCCCTGCTAACTGCATAGATCATACCTCACTTGCTGTAATTACAGCTAATACATCAACATTAATTATTTCCCAGGTAACGTCCAGAACTGAAGGGGTTTTTTACCCATACTACCAGAAGGATGAGAAAGTGCCCAGCACACACGAAAGACAGGAGTGAGCACCTTTAATGCAGACTTTTGTCTTACTCCTTTATTTTCAGTGATCATACTTTGCATAACCTCCTCTAGGCCCTGATTTCTGAAGGCATCTCTACTAAATAAAACTCAGGCAAAGGCATTTCCTTGAAGCACCAATCTATGCAGGAAGATAATGTGCTTTCTTTGAATCCTCTCCAACCTTTTAAAACCATGTTCTAATATATTCAACTGAAGACAACCAAAAGGTAAATCACAGCTGTTAAGCATACACCAAGCACCTGAATGCTCATCCTTCTTACTGAATTTTCGCTTAAAGTTTATAAATATGTGTTACTGCTATCTCTAGTTGACATTCTTTTAAGTAGGAAGACAAAGTCAAAATGCGGATTAGCAAAGACTCCCCACCAAAACATATAGGAGGAAATGTGTCATCACAGATCACAACTGATCTCCTGATGTAGTTTTTGTAACACACCAGCCAAGAAATTCCAGTAAGGATCCACTGTGAAACAGGAGCCAGATCTGTGTCTCTAAATTTCTGTTTATCTAGAAATATTGATATACTTCTTTAAATTACATTTTCATATAGATGACACAAGGATTCACGTGGCTATGACAGCTGCTTCTTGGCAGTGGACTCAAGAGGCTGTTGGGGATATATTTACATGTAAATTAAGGTATAAGAGCAGCTCAGGCACACATACATAAAGGACCTTTGAGCTAGCTAGCTGGAGCAGGGCTAACAGCGTGGCCACAGTAGCAAGGCATGCTAAAAATTGTACCTGAGAAATAAGGCAAAAACCACATGGCCAGATCGTTCTGAAATTCTTGCTAATGTCTGCTACTGAGCTTGTTCAAGTGTTCAGGTAAGCAGACACAGGCCACCATCACACCGCACTTGCAAAACAGGCAACCCCGGCACCCCTGCCGCTTGCGCTGGCAGCTCGGTCACAGCTCTGGCCAGCCCGCAGCCGCCTGCCAGCGCAGGCCCAGCACAAAGGCAACGCTCCCTGTGACTCCACGTGTCTCAGGCTCCAGCACGGACACTGTAGGAGATTAGGCACTAAAACACAGTGCTAAAAGCTTTGTGCTAGTTAAGGAAATAAGCACTAAGTTATGAATTTCAATATAAACAGTATCAGGTCCAAAGAAGATTTGACATATGACTCAAAAACTGTCCACCTGAAAAGCAGATTTGAAGTGCTCTGCTTCCTTTTTATTTCTGTTATTAATATTAATAGCTCACCCATCGCTTGACTTTTTTTTTGAGGCACACTGTGAACACAATGTCTCCAAGCCTGAGCATTTCAGAAAGCAAGACTCAGAGTCCCATGAACAGTATTAATGAGTTGCATAATTGTAAACCACATCCACCTTTGACACATTGAGCTTTCCAGTAATTATCCATAACTCAGTACACATGCTACTTGGGGAACGGATATCCCACAGACCTCCGTGCCATGAAGTTTTAATGCTTGCTAATTATTATGACCTCCCATAAAATCCTTTTAAACTGTAGCTGACTACCTAAGAGAACAGCTTTTTAATAACCCAGTTTTTGTAGTGATACCATAGGGGCTAAAGACCCCAGACTGCGGGAAGGGTCACCCTGACAGAGTCACCAGGACCAGCCCTGGTAAGAGGGAGCCTGGCCCTGCATGGCATCCGCCATTCCCACTGCCTGCTAGAGGGCTCTGATGAACATGGGTCTTTCCAGGGCGTGACAGGATTTGGGAGAGTCCCAGGGCAGTGAGGCAAATACAGTATCAGATACATTGAAACAGAAATGAGAAATTCACTTAGTTGCTTTAGCTAAAGCTCTCAGAGATTTAAAGTCATGACAAGAAGACATCACTTTGGACAAGCCTGCAGTAATATCATTTGCAAGCAGGCCACATCTTCAAGGTCAGTTCTTGCCTTGATATTTTTCTTTAAAAAGAACATATTAAAGAGCATCATTACAGTTTCATACCACTATCTAAATCACATAATGAGATCATATTCTCTTTTAATGGAAGGATCCTACTTCAAGCTTTAATGACATTTAAAAAAACCCAGGCTACTGCAAGCCTCACTGATGGCTTTCTATGATATCCACCTCTGCCTTTATATAATTAAATCTATAGAAGATTGAGCCCTGGGGCTACACTCCCACCACACAATTATGAGGAAATACCAAGCTAATTTTAAGACCTGCATTCACGCTTGATAGTGTCCTTCTGACATTATTCCCTTGTTTGTGAAATATTACCCCCCTTGTAACAAAGTAAAACAAACCCAGACTTCTACCTCAAGTCCTGTTGAGCCATTTTCAGACTCAGGCTCAAAACGGAACTTTGACATGGTAGTAAGGCAAGGGTAATGGCAGGAAAGGATGTTAACAAACCAACTTGGAAAACAAGAGCTGTTCAATCTCACAAAGATTTCCCAGAACCAGCTCCAGATTGTTTATGTCATGAGCATCCACCATCCCAAATGCATGTTTAGAAAGAATGAAATGGACAATCCTAAATGCCAAGAATTTAGGACTAGAAGCGTATTTCTACCTTGACCTCCTGTATAAGCACAAACTATATTTCCACCCAATGTATTTGACACCAAGCCCATTAAATCATAGCTGACTTGGCTCATCTGCCTCTCTAGTACAGTTAAGAGATGGAGAAATGACCACATCCCATGGCATGGTGCTCCGATCATGCTGAATTTTCCACTCCTACTTGTCAGATTCAAATGGGCTCCATAAACTGCAGGGCCCTTCACAAAAAGGGGTGAATAAACAAGATCAAATCAATTTTAAGCAAGTGCATTTATTTTTGAAAAGATCCTTATATAGCCCTGTTCAGCTTTTCAGACTTTTGGGCACTGTAGTATATACCAAGATCTGCTGTACAGTGGTTTAAATTTAGCATCCACCTATACTTCCTCTGATACAGCCGTTCTCCCTCAAATTCTACAGGAAATTAAGCTACTCTGCATTTTTACATAAACTTCACTGTTTCTCAGAGAAGAGAGCATCACGGTCTTCTTTCAACAATAGTTAAGAGATGGCACTGCAGTTATTTTGGTCCTGGATTTTTAATTAAAAATCTCTGTGGGAGGAAGGAAACTAGACAACCCACAAAGAGCATTTAGGGTGGAATTTATGCTGTGCTAAATGAGCCCGAAGGACTCAAGCCATGCACAGGCTGATGTAGCACGCACAATAAAACCCACTCTCTGCCTCAGTTCTCAAGCCGAAACCATTTCCGCGCCTGCCTCAGTCCTTCCTTCCCTCCCAGTTGGTCCATGATTATCCAGTGAAAACAAGCAGATAGGATAAACACTTTGCACTGGTGCTTTCCTTTGATTCAGCCAGAGGGAGCTTAGGCTCGCAGGTGAATGAACACACCCACCTCATACAAATTTAACCGTGCATTTGTCTCTGCTGATCTCCTCCTACCTGTTCAAATAATACTATCCCAATATTTTGCCAGTGACGACTCTGGTACAACTGTCCCACTACCAGATGTAGCCGCGTGCGTGTCAGGAATCAGCCAGCCAGAAATTCTTCGTGTGAATTATCAGCCATAAGCTAAAGCCCTGGAGAATCCCAGCAAGAAAGCAGTTGTGACAGAGTATGCATTTTGTCTCCGAATTCATTTCAATGAGAAAAGGAAAAAAAAATGCGCTCTGTAGGGATTGCAAGCTTCCTTTCTAAGAGCATCTAATACATTTCAATTGTGATTAGTTGGAAGCACCTGATACTGAAGACCTGAGTCACCTTTCCCTCATACTGCTTTTATATTGAAATAGTACCAACAGTGGCAGTGAAATTCCTCCCTGTTCATGCCAAGGCAGGATCCGACTCCTGATCTTGTGAGCAGCAAACCTCACAATATAGTTCTTGACAAAAGACAACAAATTTCAAAGACATGGAATTCAGACAGAGGACTCTTCTCATCACTTTAAAGCTAACCTCTACCGACACCAGCTTTTTTTGTCACTGAATGGAAAGATCAAAGCAAAAAACCCCAAACTGAAACAAACCAGTACTGCTCGGGTACAAACCCTTCTTGCTACAAGCACTGACAACTGGAAACACAGGGAGGTTGAAAGCACCCCTGGAGAGCTGGGGCTCCCAGCCGGGGAGGGTGAGGAAGCGCTAATGAGGCAGCACGACACCAACACAAGGATGTCTGCACCAGCTCTGGTGTTGCACCAGGGAGGAAGGAGAGTGCCAAGGAGGATATGGAGAACACGGGGCACCTGCAGACCCCCATCAATAGATTTATGGATCACACTGACCTTCATCAGCTCCGTGTCAAAGGTGTAAAGGTGGCTTTAAACAAACAAACAAAAATCCCCACTTCCCACACAAACACAAGCTGAGGCCTGGCACAGAAGGAAGATCAGGTCCTCAGCGTCCAGACTGGCCCTGGCTGAAAGGAAGCCAAACACAATGCAGCCAATTCACAACATTTTCTTTATCGCAGTGGTGAGAGCAGCCAGACAATGTTTCCAATACAGACCACAGCAATTTGTCATGGAGAGACAGGAGTTAGCAGGAAACACTCCCATTATCTCCACTATGAAAAGGAAGCAGCAAAGAGAACGGCTAAAAGGTGACAGAAAGATTTTATGATGCCAGACTTCAGTCTTGCTCAGGGCTGACCAGCTCATCTTTTCCACACCAAAAAAAAGTGATAGGCTTCAGCTGTGTGGGTCTTACAAAACTGGAATTAGAGCTGCCACACTGTAACTTTTCCAGAGAAACAAACCAAGAAAAATGAAAATATTTCAATGGCAACTGTGCTGCCCCAGATCCCCAGGCTGTCTAAATCAGGGAAGTTTTGTGGCCTCCTTAGCAGGGTGATGCTGAATTGCAGCTGTGAGTGCAGGGCTGGGCATCCAACATGTGGAAGGGAGGCAACCTCAGAGACCTGCAATGCCCTGAGGAGAGGGCAGAGGAGACAGAGTCTCCATGGTGCTTGCTGGCAACTGTTTGGTCTGTATTACAAAAGTAGGCTTCAAAGTGGTTGGTGCCCACAAGCTCCAAACACAGACATGTTTATAAACAAAAGAGCCCAGATGGAAAAGATTTGAAAGGTTTGGGAGGGTAACAAGGGGCGGAATAAACAAATATCTCTGAAGTGAAGTAAGGAGCACCTAAAATGGCAGATGGTCTGTACAGATTTTGTGGTGCTCTAAAAGGTACAAGACCTTTAATGTCCCATGGCTGTGTGCACATACTGAATTCTCCTACAGTGCATAAATACAAACTGCTATTACCAGTTGCCAGTAATAAATACTATTACGCAACAATTAGCAATCAGTTGGCACAGCAACGAAAAGTGTTAGGAGCTGTACAAACATGTAGTAAATAATTGCCCCTGCCTCAAAAAGCATTTTGGGCTTCTAATCACCTCAAGCAGCACTTGGACCCAAATATATTTGCTGAAGAGCAACAGACCAAACTAGCTAATGTCTGAGTGAAGCAGACAAAACTAAAGAGCACAACATTTTAATGTCTTCCCCTTGAATAGGTCAGCTCATTCTGTGTCCTCCCCAGCAAAACTAATCTTCCACTGCAGTCATCTCTTCATCTTTAGGGAAATGTATAAACATGGATATTAATGACTTCTGTGCAGCTCACAACACATCACCGCAGACATCAGTGATGTGATTGCTATAAGGACGATTGGGTGTTTTATAATGAACAATTTCATGTCTGGTTAAAAGTGGAGGCAATAAGATAATAAAAAGGAGCTTTACAAAACTGCTCACCAATAGCTTCTGCAGACTCATGTCGGAGCAGGGCTGAGCTGAAATGCTTCTGTCTGTCAATTTAACGTTAACTGCCCCAACTGCAAGCCTCACTGCCAACAACTGCAGGCAAGGACCTGCCTGATGCCTCTGCCTCTTCTTCCATGGCTGCCAATGGTGCTGAACTCTTTAAGGAGAAAGATCAGCTGTTGACAGCCTGTGGTTCCCACCTGATGCAAAAGGAGCAGGCAAAACACGAGTCAACCCAGGGAAAGAAGTAATTTAAACCAGCAAAAGCACCATCACAGATCACTTTCCTCCTAGAAAGAAGCAGCAAAGGCCATGGCGAGCTGGACACCGGGCTGGGTTACAGCCCAGCTGCAGATTTGTCCAAGGTCAGCTGCTTGCTCCTGATGATCATGGGCCAGTTTTACCAACCACTGCCAGCCTGTGCCACCCCAACAGCCCCAGCAGCACCCAGCCCCAGCCTGCTCATGGGACCCACCTCCACCATCATCGCAGTCACAGGGAGTCAATGAGCTTGGGGAAAAAAACAGCAAAGAAGTTTTCCTCCTTGCTCTGCAAAACAAGCCGCTTGCAGTTCAGAAAGCTGCTTCCGAAGCAGCGCTCGGTCTGGAGGTAATGAAGTCGAGAAATGCAGCACTGAAATGGCACTCACAGTAAGAAAAGGTGGGAATTAAATGAGATGGAGGTGACACTAACTCACAGGAGGAAACTATTAGGTTCTGCAAACATTTATTTCCGTCAACAGCCTGGCAATGTAACTGTGCCAACAAGCAGCACAATAAAGCACATTCCTCCCAGCATAGCTTCGCAGTCCCCTAACAGGACCAGCCCTTCTCCTCCCCACAGACTCCTCCACCTCACCATTACCTGCCTTAAAATAATCTCTTATCTTGCAGCAGAAAAGGGTCATATTGCTCTATTTACTCTGTGGTAGGAGAAAACCTACAAGTTTTAGTTAGGTCCCATGTTTTCAGACACCTGTCAGTCATACACCATTAAGTCAGTTCCTCTCCAGAAGACCCTAATCTGGTCCTGGCACTGCCTCCCCCCAGTTACTCTGAATATAAGTGTTTCCACACTAAATGCAGTTCTCCTTTGCTTGCAAACACCAAGAGTCTTTCCTACGTGGTTCCTGGTACAAGGCACACACCGATCATCTAGATAAGCAGCAGTACTGGGAAAAATCTGACAATAAACCATATTTGGGATTATATTATCTGACAGGATTTTTTAAAAGTTTCTCTCTGTACCTGTCACCCATTGATCTCCAGCGTGGCCTGCCCTGCCGGTGACTGAGGCAGATGACCACAGATACAAATGCCAAGTATTTCACACCCACCAGGCACTGTCTTTTCACTGGTGCAAGTGGCTTTTCAGCACCCAGATTTTCAGCATTGCTAGAACACCTCTGTTATTTCCCTGCCAGCTCAAAGGCACTTCCAAGTAAGCATGACTGGAATTTGCATCTCTGCCACAGCTCTGTTACACTGTCAATATGCTGCAAATAAAAACAAATGTCAGCTACCAGTCTGAAAGTGAATAAAGTCTGACGTACTTTATTTAAAAATAAACTACAGCCATGACTAACAGTCATGACTTTATAGCCAACACACTGACCAGTTCCCAGTTTCTTAATTGTGAATACATAATGACAATAACACGAAGTCTTTCCACTGTACCTCCAGTCACAAAGATTACAAATATAGGGCATATTCAACACTTGCTTGTCAAGGAGTTACTGAGGCAGTCTGCAGACCAAGACTTGTTCTGTACATGATTTTGTACCAGTTCAGCCATGTTAAATTACAAATATTGTTTGCTGGTATATTTCTGCCAATAAAACAAAAGTGTGGAGGTAGTCAGAGCCAAATAAAAGTGCTCAATGCTGGAATAGCTTGTTCTCCTTTCCCACAGGGCAACATGCTACACTGGTACAAGCATGTTCATACTGGCATACCCAAATCCCTACTAGGGGAGAGTTATATCAATGTTACAGAACAGTGGTTAAAGTATTGCAACTTCTTTACATAGGCAAGACCTAATTTTGTAGTCTATTTGCTCCTGATCTTGGAATTGCTACTAAATCTCCTTAATTCTACATGCAATCTAGACATAGAGCAGAACTGGGCTGACCAGGGTTTTAGCTGAATAGACTATATCACAAATCAACGCAGACCACTGAATAATAATAACAACAACATAAGGAAGATGTACACTTTCGTGTAGGTTCTCACTAATAAAGTGTCTGTGTCTATTGTCTATGTCTATGTCTATCTTATGTCTAGAGGACTCCATCCCTTTATGTAGGTAGGAGTTAACTAAGTTGTTTAGCACTGAAGGGCAGTAAAATGGCCAACCCTTGATTTATCAGGCCAAATTTCTGAAAATGTCAACTGAAGAAGTAAATCACAGGATGCCACTGCCACAGCTGCTTCTAGCAGAATTCAAGCCCCAAGGGAGCTGAATGCTGGCGTTTTGAGCAGACAGGCAGAAATGCAAATAGGGTGTTCAGGTACTTCTCAATCCATTACCGACAATTTCTGCCAGTCGACAGTTCCTAAAGCATAAGGCTACAAAGAACCCACTGCATTTGCATGAGACTGTGTCCAGCCTCACAGGCACAAGGACAGAAACAAAGAAAGAAGGGGAGACTGAAAGGAGAAGAAGGAGAGATGAGAGAAGGAGGGCAGGTAAAAAGAAAGAGAGATTGAAAGGAGTTTAGAAATAGACTACAGGAGGGGAGATTTTAAAGAGCTACAGGAAAGTAGGAAGGCTGGGATCAGCCTGGGGAAGGAGGAGGAAAGGACACTCACCACAGCGCTCGCTGTCTCAGACGGCAATCGCTCCTCTCCCACGCGACACCTGCGTTCAGAGCCACCGTCCCTACCCCAGATCCACACCGCCTGCTAAACGCACAGAGGCTTCCTGGTCCCCTCCTGGACGCTACGCTCCTCCAGGCTGCAGGTCAGCACAGGACCCAGAGAAGACACCCGCACGCAAAGCCTCTGCTCCAGGGGCACATAGCAATGAAATACACCTCCCACACGCTGCCAGCGCGCTGTCTGCGATCCCAGCTCTCGCTCGGAAAACCAGAGCAACTCTCTAACCATGGGGACTGTGGAAGAAAATCCTGAAAAGAAGCACAGCGTGATTCCACATGGCGATATATCCCAAGAAAGCCTGAAACAATAGCCCTGACGGGTGTGATCTGCCACTGTTAGTCAGGGGAAGTTTAAAGTGCAATGCTCATCGACAATAATATAATTGTCAACCCTGTTAACAGTTTCATGGCTGAACAAAGCAGCTGGGCAGCACCGAGACAATTAGAGCCAGTTGCAGCCACTTACCAAAGCGCGCCAGCAAGAAATAACCTGCAACTCTGTGACAGACCCTATTCCTGTCACACACAATCTCTTGCACTCTTTCCTTTTCTTTTTAGTGGCTTCTTGGCACACAGAATCACCGTGCAATCAGAAGAAGAAAAAAACAAAGCCAGTTCACTACTCTCTGTAATTAATCTGTAAGGAATAAAGTAAATCTTTGCAACAGTGGGCTGCTGGTGCTGGAAATCACTCAGTGCATTCTGCACAGGGCTCAGATACACGCAAGTTTGACAAAGATTTCTCAGCTGATGGCAGCTGAGCACAGTAAAAACAGAATTTCCTAAGCTGCACAGCACACAAACCTGCCATGCAGAGGTAGGTTTGCCAAGCACAGGCGCAGACAACAGGCACACTAGCACAGAATTACAGCTTTAGCTTTAAAAATAGCCCTATATATGTTGCTAGTTACAGTATCCCGTAGTGACCGTACACATATTTCAGTAGGCAAGCATGCTTAACTACAGCCCCTCTTCTTCCCGCATCATTCCACAGATGGAAAATACCCAAATGTTTTTCCTTCGTGGGTTTTCCCGATATTGCTAAATTAAGTGATAAGCACAAGACACACACCTCAGCCAAAGCTTGCTCCCAAGGCTATTTGTGTTGCTGCTGTTCTCCACAGCATGTGCTCTTCCCTGGCCCCCGTGCTGAAGGAAGAGTTTAGCAAATAACATCTGTATCTGCTGGTGTCACCAGCTGCAGTGTATCAGCCTGCGTCTTTCTGTACACAGTTCTACAGTGACTTCTCTGGGTTTATGTCAGATCAGATTCCCCCAAGACACCTGGCATGACGTGACTGAAAAAAATAGGAACTAAAAAGCTTTGGAAGAACTCCCAGTTGTTGCACTGATTTCTCATGAATAACTGATACTCAAAATGATGGAAAATTAAAATGACAATGATAATAGTAACAATAAGAAGCCAGCATTTCTGAGGTATTTCACACCTTCACAGTACTGTGCAAACAAGGATTAAAATGTATGCATAAACATCACTTTCTACGCTTGACAGTCCATAGTTTGCTGAAGCCACAGCGTCTGCTGAGACATGAAGATTTTTCATTAGATGAGAAATTTCGGCTATTGGAGACACTGTCGCTGTGGGAAACTGTTGAAATCTTCGTGGGAGGCAATGCTCATGTGTCAGGCAGCATGAACACTGTCTCGGGGGACATGATACACCCTGGGGGGCCCCATGCCAAGGCAAGGGGTTCACATTCCCTCTCCCACGAGGGGCTGGGAGAAGCAGGGCACCCAGAGACACCGCCTATGTGTCTTGGGGTAACGAAGCAGGGGAGGAACTATGCGGGGCACACACTGTGCACAGAAAAACATCCAGCCTTATTTAAGAGGGAAGAGAAATCCTGCAGTAAATTCTGGCAGTACATGACACAAAGAATGGAAAGTAACATTTTTTTTTTAATTGCATGTACCAGAATTGGTCTGGGCAGGGGGTACAGTAAATTCACCCAGTGCATTTGGGGTCCGGGAGCCAGTGTTCAGACTAGAGTGTTTTTCTCACTTTCAAACAGTTATTAAAGGAGCCCTCTGTGGTTGGGTATTAATAGCCAAAAGAAAAATTTGTGATGAATTTGAAGAAAAAGGCTCACAAACAACTGGTCCTACAAAGGGTCCGAGGTGCCCATCCAGACGAGGGGATGTGGGCGGGCTCATGACTGGGAAGGACACCCTGGGGCCACGCTTTTGTGAAGGCACAGGGCATTTTCGACGGCACATGAGATAACAAGGTGCCAGGAACAGTTTTGCCCGGGAAAAAGACTTGACAGTCTCTGCAGGTCCCCTCCAGCCCTATGTATCCTTTGGTTCATAATTCCTACATTTTCATCACCCAGTACTACAAAGGCAAGTCAGTCGTTCAGCACTTGCTCAGGCTGTCTGGCGTTTGCAGCAAGACCAGTAAATCCAACAGTGCTGTGGCCAGTCACCTCTGAGAGAGGGCAGGGAATTTTTGAACGGGTAGATACAGAGGCAGCTCTAAGCAACTCCTCCTGTACTGAACCACCAAATGTCACAGCAACCTGGAGGCTCCTCACAAACAACTTTGGACTGTGGTCTGCCCTTGGCAGCCACAGAATTGCTGGCTCCATGCAAGGTGTGACAATCTGGAGAAGGGAACTGCTGCTACCTCAGCCATGCCGAAACAAGAGGAAATCCTCAAATTTCTTCCCAGAAGGAAGCTATTATACCTCCCTTCTAAGGTATCTTGCCTCTTCTTTACACAGACTAGGTCAGAATTAACGGTGTAACAAAACTAATTTCTGCAAACTGGTGTGTGGTTGCTTTTCTTCCTAGCTTGTACTGCTCAAGCTGGACTTGGGTCAGTGGTGACTTGCTTGGGGTCAGTGTGAACAGGATCAGTCTTAACGCTTCTCAATCTTAAAGAGACTTGCTTGAAAGTCATTTTACACGTGCTTGGTAATCACATTCCCACTGTTTCTTTCTTTGTTTATGCTCCATTTCTGCCAAGCAACAGCTTCCTTCCTGTACTTGGAAAAGCACATCTGGGTCCCCAAGCTTATACCAAGTGATTTTCTTTATAAGTTTGGCTGAACTGTTTGCCTTCTTAAAAAGCAGGCAAAATACCTTGTGCTTAAAACAAAACAAAACAACAAAAAAACAACCCCAAAACAACAGTCAAAATGACCACTATTAAATGCTGTTAGAAAAACGGCAAGTAGCACATGCAGCTTTATGCTGCTAAATTAATAATGTAAAACCAGACTTTAGGGCAGACTCCCACATTTAAAATCCCTCTAAATTCTGATGCTTGCAACAAATCAATGATCAATTTATAACCAGAAAACAACTGAGCTGGTGCCTGGATTATGCAAGTACGCTCAGCTCCCACGCAACAGCTCACTGTGCAGTGGCAAAGCTGCTGTCAAAGTCAAAGACACTACAAACTGGAAAGAACTTGTTAACCTGTCTAGGAAAAACTCAGCACACTCCCGCCTCAAAGTCTACACTGGCTCTTTTCCTCTGGGCATGACTTACTCAGCGAAAGACAATGCCCAAGTAACATAAAACACTGCTCCTTCCTATGACCAAAGTAGCAAAGGCCCAAAGGCATCTCCCCTGTATGTCTTCTGATTTCCTGGAAAAAAAGGCACACCTTTTCCCTTCAGATTTCTCTGAATCATCAAGTGGACGGGCAGTCCTTAACCCTGTTCTGGCCAGGCAATGGGACACAGGAGCCTCCTATGTCCCTGCTCAGCCCTCCAGCCCCTGGAACCTTCAGCGATCCCAATGCCAGTGCAGTGCAGAGATGCCATGAGGTCTTCTCCAGCATCTCTGGCAAGGAGGGCTTAGCGCGACTGAGCCTACCAGGCCTTCCCCTGATTGTATAGTCTCCACAGAATATTTCTAGCTCTAAAAAAATCCAAATCAAAGCACATAAACACACCAGAAACAACTTTTATTTCTCATGTTAGGTCTGGGATCCTCTTGAAAGATCATTGAGCTGAAAGAGATTTGAGCTTTGCCTTCTCCTGTGGTCGCAGAGTGTGAACATACATACATGGACACAAAAGAAACATGCCAGGCTCTACAGGTCTGCTTTTCCCTTAAGCAAGATGAGATGGAGAAGGAAGAATTGCTTTCTGGTGTATGCCTGTCCGTGCTTCCTCACTGCTTCCAGACCCACCATTAACTGCACATTTTCACAACTGCACATTTTGGAATGACACAGGCAAGTTCTTGGTTACTAGTAAGCAGCACATTAAACCATTTTATATCCAGAATTTCAATAAAGAAAAAAAATTTTGGTTCTAAATTGCTGTTCTCAAACACTCTTACAGTGGCTTTCATGGTGCACCTTATCATGCTATTTTCAAACTAAAGCTATTTTTTAAACAAATATAAGAAGTTCATCTGCTTTCCTAAACTGCCTCCAAGACGCTCTGTAAAAAGGGCCAAGTCTTAACCAGCTCCCTATCATACCCTACAAAAAAAAAAAAAAGAGAAGTATAGAAAGTAACATTTCAGTTTTCCAGAAAATACACGCTTTTATTGCTATGGTTTAAGACTATTTGACAGGTTGCACCAGTGGCTCTACCAATACAGCAGCCAAACCAATTTCCTGCTATTTCTCCAATTCCGTACACTCATCTCATGCCTCTCCTCTGTTTAAAGTGGCTGCCACAGTCTTTTATTTGGCATTCAGATATATCAAGACAACCATAGGCATGAAACAGAGGCCATAGAAACCAAATAAAAGTTTTGACAAAAACTATAGCAGTAACAGCATTTCACACACTAAGCATAATTTCATAGAATCATAGAATGTCCTGAGTTGGAAGGGACCCACAAGGATCATTGAGTCCAACTCCTGTCCCTGCATATGACAACCCCACAGTTCACATCATGTGTCTGAGGGTGTTGTCCAGTCTCTTCTTCAACACTGTCAGGCTTGGGGCTGTGACACCTCCCTGGGGAGCCTGTTCCAGGGCTCCACCATCCTCTGGGTGAAGAACCTTTTCCTAATGTCCAACCTAAACCTCCCCTGGCACATCTTCCTGCCATTCCCTCAGGTTCTGTTGCTGGTCACTAAAGAAGAGTTCGGCACCTGCCCCTCCTCCTCCCCTTGTGAGGAAGCTGTAGCCACCATGAGGTCTCCCCTCTGTCTCCTCCAGGCTGAACAAACCAAGCAGCTCCTCATACAGCTTCCTCTCCAAATCCTTCACCAACTTCATGCCCCTCTTCTGGACACTCACCAGTAGCTTAATATCTTTTTTATCCTGTGGCGCCCAGAACTGCACACAGTGCTCCAGGTGAGGCCGCTCCAGTGCAGAGCAGAGCGGGACAATCACCTCCCTGCCCCGCTGGCAATGCTGTGCTGGATGCACCCAGGACACGGTTGCCCTCTTGGCTGCCAGGAACACTGTTGGCTCATGTTCAACTTGACGTCGACCAGAACCCCCATATCTCTGTAGAGCTGCTCTCCAGCATCTTGTCCGCCAGTCTGTATGTACAGCCAGGGTTGCCACGTCCCAGGTGCAAAATCCAGCACTTGATCTTGTTGAACTGCGCAGTTTCTCTCAGTTGTGTGTGATAACAGCCTGTGTCTGTGGCTTCACTGGAGTCACTCTGGATTTATATCGGTGCCAAGGAAACCAGTGTGCAGATGCGGCAGGATGGTGCCCACTGCCAGGTGCTCCCGGCTGGGAGGAGGAGCCCCTCTGGGAAGGGTCTGCGCTCTCACAATGAAACTGCCCTGGGTCAGAGGGAGCAGGCTGGAGATATGCCAGCCCTCTTCTATTATGCTAACAGTCCTACATGCTAAAGAGCCTCTTTTGCCTAAATATCACTCGTTTCTGTCTGCAAATTAATAGGGCCACAGGAAGTGGGTTACTGAGGCATGTTTGCTGCTTTATGCAACATACAGCTTTGATGGGATGCTGCTTCTCAACAGCAATGCTGCCACTGTCATCGATGTAGCTCATGTAAAGGTAACCTTTCTGAATCACAGCACAGAATTACCAACAGTACCAATCCCATAACCAGGCTTGAAAAGGTGGCTGTGGGTGTTTCTGTGAATGCAGTCACCTGAAAGAATACAAATGCAGAACTTGGCTGATTTGTAGTATTAACCTCTATCATACAACCCAGGAACTTCCCTGCCACCACCACTATCAATACATGTGATGCTTTGCTATTTCACTACATAGCTGACTTTTAGAAGAGCCGTATCTTCCTGCCGTCACTGGGGCTCCACTGTACTTAAGCAGCAAAACACTGTAGTATCAGGGTAGAAAAGTGAGAAAGTGCAAGGCATTATGCACTAGCAGCAATGAAAGTATCAGATTAGAGAGGTATCATTTTGGAGGTTCATAGACAGACACTTGAAAACATCTTAAAAAAAAAAAAAGAGAGAGAGAATGAAAGAATTACAGCCGGTATTTCTTGCATTTCAAAGAATTAAGGATCCCAGAAGTCAGAGAGATGCGAAAGGACAGCTAGCCAGAAAAGCACCTGAAGCTATTAAAAAATAATAGAGAAGCCTCAAATGGCAGCCATGGGGAAGAACTAAGAGCAGCAAGAATATGTTCACCACCCATCCCTCTAGGCAAATCACTCTGCTCCAAATGTTTCTGGGTAACAGGCTAATCTTGGAAACGCCTTTTTTACATTCTCTGTGCCTGTTTCTAGGAACAGAGAAATAAGCTTGCTAGGAAGTATGGATAGGTCTGGGACTTCGGGCCTTAATTTAGGAGAAAACGTAAACCTTTCTCCAAATACGTGATTTAGGTCCAGCGATTCAGGAAGAAGCAAGAAGATAGCTAATGTGTATTTATAAATCTTTCCACATTTGATGGCTGCTTCCAAACTCTCCATTAACAACTTGGTGAGTGTCCAGTAACAGGAGGTTTTCCAGGGCTAGAACATTGAGGAAATACCACCATGTGAAACGTGCACTATTGTAATGATATTCCCAAAAGACATGATATACTCAAGACAGGATTTGTGCTTGCCGCCCAGTTAGCCTGAATCACTGCCATACTGTCAATAAAGGACACTGCTTTGGTTTTGGGGGGTTGCTCTTTCTTCACAGTTTAACAAACAAAAGCTGCAAGGAGATATCTTTTTCTTGAAGGCAGATTGCAAATCTGCAGAGAAAAGAAGAACAGGACAGAGTTTGTCTTTGAAAAGTAAAAGATACCACAGAAGCATGAAACAAGGTGCAGTTTCATGCCCACAAAAACAAGGAAAGATCTTTAGCCAAGCTGGAAGGTACCAAGAGACCAGTGATGTACCCTGAGAGGACTCACACACACACAGAAACCCCTGCAGCAGCCGCTCTGTTCTCAGGGAATTACAGCAGCAGGTTTATTTGCAGTGAACAGGACTGTGCTCCAGAGCAACACTGCCCTACCAAGATCAGCCCCACACTGGGGGCAAACAGGGGAAAACTCGATGGGCAAGTCCACCTACCCAACTTTGCCAGCAGGGAAGAGACAAGGAGGACTGGCAGCCCCACAAGCTGCTGGGTTGAGAACTGGACGAAAACGGCTGTGGCTGGGTGAGTTCAGCGAGCCATGGACAAACGGGTCACTAAACCAGGCAAACCAGGAACAGCATATTGAAAATCAGAGCAGAGGCTACTAGGACCTGTTTCAGAGCCCACTAATCCCCAGCAGAGTGAGGGCAGGCCAAGGGGGCTGCTCGCCCACCCAAGCACCCTCCTCAGCTCCTGACAGCTATGGAGCACAACAGGAGGTTCACATTGAAAAGCTCCATATGGTGAAACATATGTGGGCTGCTACAGGGCAACGTAACACTTTCTAAACACGCTAAGCTATCAGTATTTCATGCAATCCTGAATTTTGTTGTAACTTTAGTTACTGAAACAGGTAGGAAAAAATATCACCCCTTAGTTTTATATCATACTGTGAGAAAAAGTCAGCAAAAGGGATGAAGAGGAAATTGCTTTTCCTTGTTGCCTAACACGCAAGAGCTGAACTCTGACTTCTACAACGAAGAAAAGAGAGTGAAAAAGCATTGTTTATCAAATCGTGTCCTTGCCTTCTGAGCAGTGTCAGCTCCTTTCCATGAAACAGCACGTCTCCCCACCTTGGGAAGGATTTTGTTCCAAATCCAATCACTCATTCGCAAGAATTGTAACTGAATCCACAGCTTTGGTCCATTTTCAGATTTACACTTAGTGCTTGGTGCAAACATGTTTTGTTCTAAACATGTAATATAGTAGGATACCAAAGAGGACCTCTCATAAGAAACAGGGTCACCGAGGATGAAAAAGCACAAAAAAAGGCTTTTCTTGGTAAGATTTATTCAGATCTAAAAAACTCCAGCTAAAGACAAATTTATCCAAACCTTCAGAAACTCAGCTTTCAAATGTTCCAAAGCTTGTGGGTTTGTATCAGAGAACTCGGTAGACTGAAGTAATTTTGATGCCTCCTAACATGACTTTGATACTACTTTACACAACAAAAAAACACATACTTCAGACTACACCAGTAACTTGTTACATGGTCAGTTTTTTGAGCACAGTCAGTGCTGACTAGTTGAATGTATTGGGCACTTACATTAAACTGCTCATTAGGCTTAATTTGCATTAACTGTAACTGCTTGAAGATGAGTTTATTGTCTGGAGCTACATAAGGACACAGTGTTTCATTAAACTAGGAAGGAAGGAACACCCATGAAAAGTAAACCACTTTATTTCTTCCAACACTCTTGTTTTCATTATGACTTTTTACACAGACAAACATAGTGTATTGTATCTTAAAATGAAGCCAGAACCATAGGACTGCAGACAAGATGACCGGTGTGTCAGCTGCTTTTGAATTCAACTCTAAGCAACCAGGGTCAGAAACAGCCTGTTCTGCTCCCTGTTGCTGAACACTTCTGCTTTAATGCTTTCAGATCTACAAGGTTTTTATTTTAAAACAGCTCCCCAAAAGATGTTACAGCAATGGTTAGAAAGCAAATAATGGAGCCAGATGCACTAAGAGACAACAGAGAGAGTCAAAAATCTCAGTAAAGGTCACTTTAAATATCATTATCTCTGTTGGTAAAGAACATGCCAGACATGTGGAGCCAGACCCACAGCTGGTGAACTGACTTTGATGCAAGTGAGGCTATTTACACGATGTCTTTTTATGTTTAGCAGAGAGCAGGATCTGTTCGAGAGGACAACCACGAGGCTCCAGGCTGTCTTTGAAGAGCTAACATACCATTTCATGCTACAGATAGCTGGGTATCATGTGTTTCATTGGCTTCTGGTTTTAAACCGTGCTCCCATGGTTAAGCAGAGCGGCTGCACAGCAAGGAGGGAATGACTCACGATCCAAGAGAAACCCCACTGCCTGCACTCCAGCCGGGAGGGCGCCATACGCGCCGGAGGCTCCAGAGCACGACATGTGGCAGCGAACTCTGACAGAACAAAGGCAGTCGGGCTTGAGCCCCATGACTCAGAAAACAGCTTTTCCCTCAGAAGGATGGACACCTAAAGGAAGGACCTCCAGCTCCAAGCCTACTCTCCGCACCAAAGGGCACATCTCTAAATCTAAAGCAAGCAAGAGTGCTCAGAAGCAGTGTTTCTGGCAGAACGTGCCATTTTTAAAATGGCAATTAACATGTTTGCCAAATTATATTTGTTCTGAAACCACACCTGTTATAGTCTCTTCTTCAAGAAAATCCTTTTCTGCGGCTGTGCTATCAGTGACCCAGAGATTCCCGAGCTGCTGAGTCCCCTGACTTGTCTTGTCGTTGGCACCATGGCAGCATGAGCAAGATGGGGTGATCAGCTCAAGAGGGCAGGGAAGCAGGACTGACAGACACATCTGAGCCAGGTTGGCTTCTGGAGGATTTTTTGTTGTATTAAACAGAGTGAATACATCAGTGAATGCAAAAACAGATTGTGAGCTGTGATCCCATAGCTGGAACATGGCGGTGGAAGAAGGGCAACACAAACATTCTTTCTCTGCAGCTCCCTGCATTGATCACAACAAATGGAAGGCAAGACCCATGTAGTCTTTGTGACTGCTGTCCCTGTTCCGGCATTTCACAGCTCTTCCAAGTTGTGCTGGTTTGACTGCAAATGAGTTTATTTTCTTCATGCAGTTAGAAACCTTTCTATTTCATACTAGCACGCTCATTATTTTGACTTAGTTTGAGAACAAGAGATAACAGCACAGAATTAATGGTTTTAATTGCTCTGGTCGGAGAGTCAAGGACACTCTGAGCGCTCTGCCCACAGGTGTGAGGCATCAAAGAAGGGGGGCAGTGATGGGGCAGAGCTTGACTGACATCCACACTGATGAGTATTCCATCCCATTATGTCATGCTAATTATTTAAGGAGTCGGGGCTTTCCAGTTTCAGGCTCTTTGGAACATTCTTGCTCTTGCTTGCCATAGGGCACAGCCAGGGGAGTTCGGTGCGGGATGTTTAGTTTGTCTTTTTGCTGTTTTGCAGAGGCCTGTCAGCTTTTCTCCCTTTTTCCCTCTTTTCGGGACTGGGGTGCAGCTTCCTGGGACTGGCTGTTCAGTGTGTTTGTAAGGAATTGCCTTGAGTATCTTTTATTTCTAATTTGTATATATATATTTACTAATAGTGTATTAGTATTGTGTTATTTTAAAAAACTGTGTCTATCTCAGTCCAAGTTTCTCCCCTCCCTTTTGATTTTCTCCCCTATTGGGGGGGGATGGACTGTGGGGTGTGAGCAAGGGGCTATCATGGTTGTATTGCTAGATCAGGTTAAGCCACGACACAAGTGGACTGAGTTCACAGACTCATTATTCAGTTTAGGGTCTGACAAAAAGAAAAACAGTGCAAGCAAACTGCTTCCCTGTGGGGCCAAGCAAGAAGGCGGCTAATCAGGAACCTGCTGGTGAAAATCAATGAAGAAATAAAACAAGACACATGTACATATAACCTTTTGAAATCTGTCTTCAAATCTTGAGTTCACAGCTGGTGAACCCCAGATCAGGATTTCCAGGGATGTTAAATGGGCCTGGGATGGCCTAGGAGGACCACATCCACATTATGATCTGAGGACCAGAGCATGACAACAGCTGCTTTGCATGACCATGGCACTGAGGTGGTGCTTGGGGAAAGCCAAACCTGCAAAAAGCACCAGCAAACGGGGCTGAAACATGCTCAGTGTTGTTTGTACTCAAGCCACCCAGATCTGCAGGCAGGACCAGTTGGGCTCACACCATCACACTCCTCACAGTCAAGGCCTTTGCCTCCCTCCTGAGCACTCTGGGCACCAGCTGACACTGACCACACACCAGAGGTGTTACAAGGGCGATGAAGCTGGACAGAAAGCAGGCAGAGACTGTTTTTTGCTCAGATCTCTATGTGATAACATCCAACATACCCTAATGGTTCAATGATAGACGAATCCAAAATCAGTATGTACGAGCTCTTCACAATTGCACACACAATACATACAGGTATATATTCATGTACACACCAATACATATATATGCATACACACAAGTATGGATTCGACACTATGCTCATATCATCACAGAAAGGCAGCAAGATACACCCACAATATTACACTGCAGTGATGATATCTTAACTGATTGCTATTTCAAGACACTGTCACTGGAAAAGATTTATATCCCTGTCACTGTGCCTGCCCACTC
Organism: Streptopelia decaocto; assembly: GCF_964273445.1. NCBI lineage: Eukaryota > Metazoa > Chordata > Aves > Columbiformes > Columbidae > Streptopelia > Streptopelia decaocto. The sequence continues at coordinate 53,231,067 of NC_138661.1, forward strand.
AATTAGTCTGTCTTTGTGCCAAATGATATTAATGGACAATGAATGGAAAATGTTAAAAAAAATCATTCACAGAAAAAAAAAAATCCTGTGTAAATACCTTATCTACAACAAAAGAAAAAGCTCAAGACTGCGAAAGTTTAGTGCTATAGTTCCATGCACAAAAAGCATCAGAAAATTCCAATTATTGTCTGTTGACTCTTGTGTATCAAAATATTGTGCTTATAAATGAAAAAGATCACTGCAACTTAATTGGCCAGGTAATAGTAGAGATTAGCTTATGGTGTATGGAGAGGCACAGTTAAGCTTATTAACATGCATTAAAAGTAACTTTGAAGTCATAGAATCAAACCAGGAAAACCTATCATGACTGCAAAAGTTCATCCTTCACAAGAGGTAAATGTCAATTTGTACATTCCTTCAGAAAACTAAAATAGGAAATTTCCCTATCATGCACCTCTCTAGATGTACAAGCACTACTGAGACACGAAGGAACCACAGGTCCATAAGAGGCTCTGCATCCAGGCTGGGACAGGGGAACCCAATCATGCAAACTCCAAAGGAAGCGAAGCCAAACTGAATGTGCAGCCCCCCATACCTTTCCAGGGGAGCACTGCAACAAAGCTCTCAGCATGACTGAAGATTCTGCCCCAAACTCTGACTGTTCCGTACTGAGTGGCACAGGCTACAAATGATTTTTTTTGCATTCATTTCATAGGAATTATGTTACAATAATTAAATATAGCAGAACTGTTCTGCTGGCTCCAGCAGCAGGCTGCTGTTAGAACTGCAGTCTCTGTCTGGGAGCACCGCACAATAACCTTCCAGTCACTTGGCTGGCAAAAGCTCCTCTTCAATCCTGAGTCACCAGTGAGCTACAGCAAGGCATGGAAGAGCAGTATCTAGTCTTAAATTAATTCACTGCTAGGATTTTCATAACGAGAAAAGGGCTTCCCTCAATGCACCTCACAGTCCTTACACGACAGCCACACAAAACAGAGCTCAGGCTTCAGAAAAACACATCTTCTTGGCATCTCACCAACTCTGTGCACTGAGCTGACTTTTACCAAAGCAGAAGAAAATTTCATAGTAACTTTCCAACTTCCCTTGATCAGACCATTCAGCTCAATCAAACACTGCAGGAGCTAACAAACATGAGCATCTTCATCAAAACAAATAAAACAATAGTTATAAATGGAGCTTCCTCCAAAGAGCGACGTATCAGGTATCAGAGAGATAGATTGGCAGGTGCCATTTATCTAATCCGTAATCAAATGAAAGGTAGGTATTATATAGTATTTCAGCAAAAGCAGAGAAACATGTGAGGATGAATATTCCAGTATTTTCACAAAGCATCTTGGTTCAGATCCTGCCCTGGTGAAAGCTGGAACCACAGTGCACCATAAAATCCACCCAGGTTTCTTTTCCAGGACAGCCTGAGCTCATGCACCTAAGAGCAGAGCAGTGGCTCTTAAGCTGCCACAACTGGACGCTGCTCCATTGAAATCACAATTCATTTACAGCACGGAGCCTTTTTTACAAAGGTTCCCTGAATAAACGAGGTGATCCCACTGGAAACATTCTAGTGCAAGAGAAATCTTTTTTAATAAGGACCAATCTCTGATAATCTCCCACACAGTGAATAATGCTGTACTCCACAAATAGCCTGACTGATCTGAATGGGTGGTTATGATGAGTAAGGTACTATTCACAGTGAGTAAAGGTGATAAAAAATGCATTTCTTTCTGGTTATCAAAATAAATGGCCTTCTACTATTGCATATATGAGACTAATGGCATGTAGGGAACTGACTCATGTTTTTTGTGTCTTATCTTTAGAAAGACTGTTACATCAAAAAAATGAAAATGTGGATTTTTACCTTGTATACAGCATGGATTCAGTATTCTTAGATAAGCAGAGAATGCAATTCCTGTCTCCTCTGCCTTACACCATTTAAATGACAGATATACACACATAGGTAGGCTGAACATGACTGAATATACCAAGTCACTAAGTTTCAAGTATCTAAAATGAGCATTGGGCATGGTAATAACCCATCCTGGAGCTAATACTTCCTGCTGTTCTCCCACCACCAACAGTCCATGTCCTGCCCTGAGCAGCCACTTACACATTTACCTACATAAGACCATAAAGTGGTCTGAGATCAGAACAAGTATCCTCCGTAAATGTTCACAATGGCTTTTACAGGACATTGAAGTGATTAACACCATCACTTTGCAGAAAAGTAATGTTTTTGCCTATATTGTCCTAAATGTATCTATTAATATTACTAACCTGTTACTACGCAGTACAAAAGTAAGGATCTGAACGAACTCCTGTAACACTCCTCAAATTTCTTACCAGCATGATAGGACTGACGTTTCCAGAAATAATGTGAAGTCAAAAATGAAACCAAGCACTTTGCTTTAACTTTCTAATACAAGGGTAAAATCTCTCCCACTTCTGCTTCTCTCACAATTTCTTTCTGAGCACTTCAGCTTTCTTTGCTCCAGAACATTTTAAGTGTAACCACACTTGGGAACAGTCAGCTGGTGTACTCAGCACTGACGCTGAATATCCAGATGACCATACACATGCAGCATGTTGTCATACAGATCTGATGGTCTTATGGATATACACCGAATTGGAAGTTAAAAATAAAAACCCAAATCCCACATCTTCTGCATTTCTGTTTTCTAGCCCATGTTTAACTGCACAAACATGTAGGGTGGGGACATTCACTCTCCCTGTTGGGCAATGCATGAACACATTTGGTTTCTGATCTCATGAGAAGTCTTGATCTACTGTCAGACTTGTTCACAAGGGATGTTATTCCAAAAATGACAGTGCTGTGCAGATGCCTTTAATTTGGAAGAACATCTTTTCTGAAGAAGTGTTCACCACCTAAATGATCAGCCAGGTAGTGATTCCTTGCAATAATTTTCCAAATGCGGTGGGCTTTCCAAGCCCAGACAGGCTAAGGTGTGCCAGTAGCTCAGCTCTTTATTTCCCAGCTTTCTTCCTCTTACCTGAAGCTGTCACAGGCCACACATCGTAAGGCATTACCAACAGTCCTTTCTTTACACTCACCTTACTTCTTTGTGGCAAACAACATCCCCAACTCTCAGGCTGCTGTGTTCACAAATAAAAATATAAATCTCAAACTGGAAAGAGAAAAACCCTTAAACTGGAAAAAGAGTTGAAACTATTAGCAAGTGCAATAGAGTGGGCTCAGGATGCATCTTATACCTGGAGGAATAGCATTAACAAGAAGATTGATGGAAAACAAGCAGCAGCTCAAATCCTGCCCCACTATTCTTCTCTGGCTCTCTTCTGTATAAATCCCTGACACACAACTCCAGCAGCAGGGGAACTAAGAAGCAAAAAGACTATTGCTCCACCCTGCAGAGAGACCATGATATCAACAAAAATAATACCCAGGCTTTCCAAGCAGACGTCTGCTAGGAGCAGACTAGGACCTGCAAAGATAAGCAGTACACATACACTGAGAATAAACCCAGTTATACACTAGAACACAGGAGGCTAATTTTGATAATACCTAATGGCAAATTTAAGCCCAGAGTAATTCTGGTGGCTTTCTGGTTGGTGTAAATCATGCTCCATCTGCAGCAGATTCCAGAGAACTGTAGATCTAGTAGGTAAGTATTCTAGCAGTTCTCTCCTCTTTCAGGAGGATCCTTCGTGCTGATATTTAAATTGCCCAATTTCTGGTAACCAATTACGGCTCCTAATTTAGGAAATTAGTCTGTCTGTTTTTCCTGGAAGGAGAGAGGCTCCTGCCAAGAGTGACTCAAAGCAGCAGCCTCTCTTAGCAGGACAGTAGTATCCCTACACTCGTAGGCCAAACATTTAAGTCAGACAACTAAAGGTAGCAAGTGAAAACATGCACTGAAGCTCCTTTCCATTCCCCTCACATATATCCTTTTTTTGGGAAGGGTGCACTATTTTTGGTTACACAATTTTGGCTCCTAAACAGCTATTTAAAGTATCCTTGTACCTTTCTACCACTAAAGTACCCACATAGGGATGCACCTGGGTCAAGGGTGCGTTACTCTCTCTGTCTCCCAAGACTGGCAACAGCTGCACGTGAAAGTCTCATACACAAATGGAAATACTGAAGGGGGAGAGGAGAATCCCAAGTCTAAAGGTTTTTAAGATTTGCAGCTCATGACCTGGAGCAGAATTTGGAGCAGAAGGCAAGACTGTAATGTTTGAGAAATGCCACTGCAGTGACTCTTGATACATGCCGTGCAGCATAAATGCAAGATGCAATGCAAGCATGTTTACCACTCTGTCTCTCTGGGGCTGCACAGCATTTGCCTATGCTTGCTGCCTTGACTCTCAGAAGTAAAACCAAAACCAGCCCTGAACACCAGCAGATCATCACACAGATGCAGCTGCCTCAGAAGACTTGGATTTGAGAGTTGCACAGCAACAAACACAAGCTGATATGCTTTCAACCCAAATGCTTCCTTCAAACACAGCGATCTCTGCTCTGTTCCACAACTGCCAATACCCACACAAAGCTCCAAGGACACCCAGCAGAGCACAGCCCATTTGTTGGGCTTTCTGAAGCTGTATCACTCGCTGCTGTCCTTAATATACTGCACCTGGCAAGGAGTGCCAACTAACTATAGTCATGGTGCCTTTTTGATAAGGGGCTGCAAGAGAAAGCAAATTACCACTTAAGGCAACATTAATTATGCAGAAATGAGAGACATGGAAGAAAATTATGTGAAATGGTTATTAACTCATGAATGTGTTATTCTTCCATCCCAGGCTGAAAGAGATCTCAAAAAGTCCTGTAATGCATTTCTTCCCCACGCCTCCCTGCAAAGCAAGACTAGTGTACGCAGGTCATGCCTGGCAGGTATTCCTCCAGGATGCTCTTTAAGACCTCCAATGAGGAACAGTGCCCAGCTTTTCCTCCACAGCCTCTTCCAACACCTCATGATCCCTACACTTTCATGGTTTTTCCTAATGCTTCAGTTGACTCATTCATACTGAGAATGAGAGTGCCATGGGCAGTGGCTGACAAACTTATTAACATCACTACAATGTCTTATAATTAAAGCTACCCAAGACTTCCCAGAATAGGACTACTACTTCACTGAATTTCAACTCTTCGTGTTGAAATTCAGCACCTCAGTCACCTGCCTCAGGGCTGGTTTAAAGGATACTTCAACCAAGAGTTAATCAGTGATTCTATGAATGAGTAGAGACAGGGTATAGTTTTCTTGCTACCAAGAGACCTTATCTTTGAAAACTTTAGTACTGAAACCCTCTCCCAACTCTCTGAAAGCAGGAACTTACAAATACAGGCCAGCACTGCTCCTATGGAAAATTATTGAAATTTGGCCAACCTTCCAACCCACCACTGAAGGGGCTCAGGGGTCCACTGCTGCTGCAGCCACTTCATAAATGAAGTCAGGTAAAATCAGTGGCAGCTGAACCTAGCTCACATGGCACTGGATCCAAAACAAGCCATAAACAGCTCAGAAACACTCACAGGTTGGACAAGGAACTTACTTTCCATGCTGAGCTTTTCCTGCTATCAACTGTGAGCCTGCCCTTGGCATGCTGAAGGCTGGAGGTGTACTGAAAGCAAACTATGGAGTAAGATACAGGGAAAGATGCGACCAGATCTAAGTCTCCAAAAACACAGTCTAGAACCTGCTGCTCTTCACTTTGAGCTTGGTGGCAAAGCCCCTACTAATCTCAGTGGAGCAGAACATGGTTCTGAGTACTTCATCCACCATCTGCTCTTCCACCTCTCCTGTAATCCCTCACAATTCAAAGATGAGGTACAAGGCAAGGAAGTAAAAAAATATGTGTCCCTGCTTTATGTATGGTAATCTGACTGCAAATAAATGGAGTACTGCAGTACTGAGTGCTGTTGTGTTTCTCTCTTCATGGGTAGAAAGTTTGTAAAATTGATAGATCAGTCAAGCTGAAGGCATAATACACTCCAGCCTGCAGCTGTAAACTCCATCTCACAGATGCCTGATATGCCACATTAAATCCCACTTTAATTACCTTTTGTCATTACTTTCCATCACAATGTATAGAATGGACTCTCAGGGACAGGCTGCCTGGAGGGTCATTCCAAGCAGCAGCAAGATTTTCACAGCTGGAGCATGGGAAGGGGCACGAATCACATCAGTACTTTTCAAAGGGACCACTTAGGAGGAAGTTCTCCATTTGCAGTCACTCAGTGCAAGAGAAACAAATAAAACCTTAAATGGGCTAGCAGCAGCTTTGAGGACTGATACGATTTTGGGAAAAAGGAAAAAAAAAAAAAAATAAACAAACCTTGATCTCTTCTGGTGGAATTAACCATAATATAACAACATACAAGTAAACAAAAGAAGATAAGCCAGGGTGGGACCCTCAGTACCTGGAGACACTGTCATCCATCTTGCCTGTCTGTATGAAACACTGTGTGCCAGTTTGCATCTTAGGGGGTTCTAACAAAGACAGAGCATTTCAAGAGGGCACACGGAAATAATTTTGTTAAACTTGGTCTAATCTCCAAATCTTTTTTTCATTCCTGAGTTTACACTGATGAGTAACTTAATTTCCATGATCATTCCTCTTAGTTCAATCTACATCTATAGCTACATCTGAATCTACCGAATTATTTATGTATACAGCTACCTGCATATATTAAGTTCTCTTTTTTTCACTTTGCTCCTGCAAGGATGATGTTAAATGACAGAAAAGAATCCTATTCAGGCTGTGTTCGAGGCAAAGGAAGGATTCTCCCCAGTCTGCCTTTCAAACTAGAACTCCCTAGTTAAAAAAAATAAAAAGCTTTAAGTGCTTGACTGCCTAACAGACCTATTCACACCAGTGAAATTACTCAAGTGCGCAAATGTTTGCAAAAGAGGGACCTGTCGCTGTAAGCTTCCCACACACATCTGATTACAAAGCATAAGCCAATGAGTGCATGTATTTGACAGCTCTCACACACACATATCAGCACATCCAGGGGCATTTGAATGTGTGAGGGCTGAACTAAGCACAGCTGTGTTTGGACTCTGTTATGTGCCTGGTCCTGTTGAGACCGTGCAGGATTCAAACCCCTGCCATCTGGAAATGCACGGCCAATGTGTAAAAAGCAAGAATGTCGCTGCTCTACTGGGGATGTAGCTCTCATTTAAATCTCACCTGTCCAGAACAACCTTCTACAGACAGTTCCAGGTGTCTGTCCTTGCTGAAGGCCACGTAAATTTTTACAGACAAGTTTTCTATATTACTCAAACTTCCAAATACAAGAATAGGGAAAATCATCATTTGGTCACTTAAAAAACCCCAAACACTTATTTTATCATGTTTTCTCCAACTCAAAAATTATTTGTGTGAGCAAGCATGTGAAAAGTTGAAAGAGAAGATTTTTGGTTCTAATCACTGTGGCATCACTCTAGTCCTTGGAGAAAAAGCTTTATTGAAATCCGTCGTATCTTTGTAAGGTATTGGACTTAATAATGTAAAGGACTTTCTTACATTTTTCAACTCTTTTAGCATATGCTCCCAATTATAGCACTGTCATTTTTATAACAGCCAGATATTCAAACTCACAGTTTCATAAACAAGCATCTTGGCAGCTTGGAACTACACAGAGAGGAAGCTGCAGAACAAAAACCACACCCTGCACTCTGCTATTTTCAAGACAAGCGAATCAGAACCCACCACTTCTTCATGAGGGGAACTTCTCTGGTTTCAGAAGACACCAGGACTGACCAGAGGGAAATACCTCTTACAGTGAAATACACAGCTATTTTCTAGGATTTTAACAGACTTCAGCAAAAATGAATTGTACCTTTAACACATATTATGAAAGCTGATGTTTAAAATGAATGAGACAAAAAACATGCAAAAATTATGCAAAGTAGTGATTTTTCACAAACAGCTGTCAGGTAGGTATTTATTCAAAAATACCCGAAACTAGCAGGCATTTCACAAATGCACCAACAGCTCTGAACGTGTAGCAAAGTGAGAGCTCTCAGCTGAAAAGTCTGGCATTTCAGAAAATAAGCTGACATCCCCCCAGCCTTGCCTCCCATAAATGACTAAGCTAAACAAACAGTATCTGCATGCTATCAGATATGAAAAATTATTGCAAAAGGTACTGCTGCTTTATACACAATGGCTCACTCAGAACAGTTACAAGGATAAGTTTAGGCTTTTATTTCAATGCGCTGCCTGAGACAGAGGTTCCTGGCAATAATAGAAGGTATTGAGAGGAAAAGGGAAGCTGAAATAAATCTCTTTGTAATGTGGTTGGTTTTTTGTTGTTGTTTGTTTTGTTTGTGGTTTGTTTTGTTTTCCCTTGAAAGTGGTTATGATTGCTGCAAAGTAGAAAGAACCCTAACAATCAAATGGTGATATATATCCATGGGCTGTGACGTACACACAGCAATGCCAGTTTGGGCAGGACCAGCCAAGAAAAGCTTCCTTGGACTTCTCTGGGTTTCAAAAGAGTTTTCTGGAGTAGAAGCATACAGTGACACCTAACCAAGTCGCTCAGTCCAGACCACAAGGTGGGTGACCACACAGACTAATTTCATAAGCATGGTATTGCATAGGTACTTCATAAGATAAACGAGATCACGTCTTGTACCCTTTGGTGAGGCCTAAGGAGATTTACTGAACAGAGGAAAATATTGGATTACCTTTGTGTTTCAAATGACCAAGAAAACCTCTACTGGGATCAGTGCAAGTAATGATATTTGTTAGTAAAAATTCAGTACCAACTAACCTGATAACCAGGAGTGGCTTTGCTGCCACACAGCTAGGAAAATCAGCCTGTGAACCGACAAAGACAGGAGTGAAATCTGCAACACCAGAAGTCAGCTGCAGTGCATGGTACCTGTTAAATTCTAAAATAGTTCTAAGTACATTTAAAACTCTCAATATACTTCAAATATAAGTTGCAGTCCAGGATTTCTACATTTCCATCACAATCACCATTATAAGGATAGTCTGTGGCTACAGAGCTCTCCAGATGAATGATTATGAACCAGTTATCTTAAGTGGTCTGACATGGCTCTTCAGATGTATTTGTCTGCGAGATGTGAGTGTTCCCTCCCTGCTGTCACCCCCCCAAGTCTCCTGATAGTATTTTCTGCATTCTCTCCTGTTCACCTTCTGTGCTTATGTTACATTGGGTCCAGTCTATGACACCAAACTCCCTGTGGCAAGAGCTCCAACTGCATCTCTCACGTACAGGCTGTAATTTCTCTGCAGGGCAGTTACCAGTAAAAGTTATGACACCAATTACTGTGCAGTCATATTCACACAAGGAAGGATTAAAAAGCCTTGGCTTGTGGAAGTCTTAAAAATGCCTGCTACTTGCTTTCTGTATTTTCCCTTTAGCAACACATGGAAATTATTAAATAGATCCTTTTTGGTGCCCTGCTTGCTTCGTGACTGCAAGCATTTTCTTTCCAGTTGATGATGTGGCTTTTTGATTTGGTTTGGATGAAGCGCAAAAGGAAGGAGTCATTCACTCAGAATAGCAGAATATTTGTTTCACATGACTCATGCTGAACTGAAGGCAACTGCACTCTGGTCCTGTACCAGGACCAACTCTCCACTTGCTAGCAGTAATGAACTGGCAGCATTCTGGCACTGCTGTTTTCTACATGTTCATTCAGCACCTCCTGCAAAAAAAAAGTCTAATGCTGTAAGCCCATCAGCTTAGTTGCAATAAAAAGGCAAGCTAATAAGAGAACATCCCAGCAATCTCACAGACTCCATTCCCAAGGCACATAATGAGAGGAGAGTCAAATCAGTGATCTTCCCAGAGGTATTAAAATGATATTTGATAATTTTCACTCACCTGAAATTGACTACATCTAATAACCAGCTGCACATTCTCCTATCTCCAAAGCAGTGCTCCCAACTCAAACCTTTCCTCCTGCACCCTCTCACATACAACTCTTTCAAAGACATGCAAATATGAAATAAGCTAATTGAAGTACATGGTGTCTCTTCCCTTTTCTCATATGTAAACATGTAAATACATGTATGTATGTACACACATACACAAGAGGACATGAAGAGAGATACTAGCATATATTCATGCTCAAAAAGGTATTTTGTCCCACAGCATCTGTTTGTTTTCAAGGTAACTGAGTATGCATCCTCAGGATGTGTGACTGTCAGCTTTAGGGAGCTCACATCATTTGGAGTAGCTCAAAATGCCTGGCTTCTACAGAACTGCCCTCCATCAACACCAGCTAAGCAGCTTTAAGCACCTTATAGGAGCTTACAGAGAGACGTGTCAATTTTCAACTGCAGTTGGGTCTGTCTCTTATGTCTTCCCACTGAATTTCTCATTTCAGAGAAATTAGGCTGAATTCAATCATCCAAGGACCTGATCTATCCACACACATTCCAAAAGGTGGTTTACATTCCAGATGAGCAGAACTGACAACAAAAAAACCTCATTTGCCTACTGCTTGCGCTTATTTTATGATAGGTTTTGTTCATTAAATCCAGGAACAACAGGCAAAGTAAATGCATTTGAGTAGATGCTTTTGCAAGCAACCACATCTATAGCACTGTAGAGCATCTCAGTCTCTTAATTTGTAAATGATTTTTGCTCTCATCCTGCAAATACTGGTGGATAGCCTCAATACAGGACACCTGCATGAAGAGTGCCCTCAAAAGAAGCAGGAATATATGTGTGCACTGCTCAACAAACACAGAGATAGCAGGAGTCTAAAATTGGCAAAAAAATGTAAAGCGCGTCATCTTCACCCATTCGGCAGAAGCCAAAGCAGCGCTGCAACCACCAAGAGACAGCTGCCTATTAGGCTGAAACCAGAAATATCTTCTGCTAAAGCTTGAAATGCACTGTTTATATTTATCTGTGGCTGAAATTAATTTTCTCTCCCATAGCTCACAATGTATTTCAATATACACAGAAAGATATTTGTCTCAGCTAAGATCACATCAGCCTAAATTTTGAGACAAGCTATTTACAGAAAAAACACACCTTTTAGTATCGCCCCAGTTACAGCTATTCAGAAAGAACAAAAAGGTCCTGGTGGTCAAATTTAAATTAACACTTCCTAAAAGCAGCTCAGAACCTCAAAGAGCTGCACACCTTTGGAGGTCTCCTCTTCTTTGTGAAAGCAATTAAAGATTTAATACCTCTGCTTCTGCCAGTTGTAATTCATCTAATGCAGGTCACTGAGACTTGTTTAAACAGATTTGGTTTTGTTCTTTTTATTAATGTGTTACTTATAAAACCGTACTTAGGACTGGATCAGCATTTCCATGCTAAGGACTCCTTTTCTAGAATGTGGAACATGCTTTTATGTGGTGCAAACCACATTATTCCCTGGCTGAAACCTATCACAGAGCTTTCCAGTACCAAGATGCTTTTTATTCTGCTTGCTTTTGTTCAAAAAAAGAAGATAAATTATTTTTTTTTTCTGCTCTGATACGGTCAGTTCATTTTCAAATCTTCATTTATGTTACTACAATAAGAACATGTTTTGATGAGAGAACTTCTCATTTGTTTTCTTCAGAAACCAGAGTAGGGACTATTTACATTCCTTGTTTTACCATTGATTTAATTAGAATGGGTCTGTATCTTATTGGTGTACTGGTTTAGCTGGAAACAAGTTAATTTTCTTCATAGTAGTTAGAATACTTTCTGTTCAGTAGCTAGCACGGTCTTTTGATTTGGCTTTAGTTTGACAATAATGTGCTGACACTTTTTTCCCTGGAATAAAGTTAATGTTTTCTTTCTAGTAGCTGGACTGTGTTTTGGAAAAGAAAGAACTTACTGATATTTTGGCTGCTGCCCAGGAGACCAAGGACTTTCTCTGTTTTCCAGCTGCAGGTGCAAATAGCAGCTGGGAGGGAGACCAGCAGGACAGCACCTAGACTGACATCCAGGCTGGTCAATGAAATACTCCCAACTGTTAGTGTCATGCTTTATATATAGCTGGAGTCAGCTCTTCTGGCTCATTAGTTCAGTTTTTGGCCTTTTGCTGTTTTGCCCTTTTGCATTTTTGCTCCCTCAAGGATCAGCTGTTCAGGACCAGGGTGCTCTCTTTTCTGGGACCAGTTGTTCGAGCATGAGTTGCTGGCTGGATCTCCATTCTTCCAAAATCAGCTACGCGGGACTGGTATTTACGCACAATTGCCTTGTGCATAATTATTTTACATTTAATATATTGTTATTAGCGTATTATTATTATTGTCTTAGTAAACTGCTCTTATCTCAACCCACAAGTTTCTCCCTTCCCTTTTTATCCTCTCCCCCAACCCACTTGGGGAGGGAGGATGGTGAGCAAATGGTTGCTGTGATTCTAGCTGCTGGCTTTCCCATTTTTTTCACTAGGAATTAAGAACCTACATAGTCTGTTTTATCTGTCCCAAAGTATCTGCTCCATTATCCCTTCTTAAATCACAGCCAGAAAAATCTCCCAGCTCTCAATTCTTCTCCTCTCCTATTCCTGGTTACTGATTTTAATTCAGAAATAAAACCTAAACCCATAACTCAACATGGGTATCTCTGTGAAGAGAGGGAGATCTACATTAACAGTGTTTTACAAACTCAAACACATTTGGAGATTCTTCTCCTGGGGTCTACCAGTATAAGACAAAGAGTTAATTTGCAACGTATTATCTCAGTATTCATGGCAGAGGAATGGGGCTTACTGGCAGGATCCCAAGTCATTACCTGTCTCATGTCTAGCTTGACAAACAAACAGGCATCTGTTATAAAAGCAAAGTTAGTCTTTGCATGAAAGTTGGGGTGTTTTTTTGTTGTTTTTTTGTTTGTTTGTTAATATGTATTCTGAGAGTTAAACTCATTGCTAGCATGTGAAAGGGGCTTCCAAACAGAAAAGATGTGACTGGAGGATTATCAGCAGAATAGAAGGAGAGCAGGGGTGTCAGACAAAAGCCATGTCTGTGACGTGAAAAATGGTGCTGATAGAAGCAATAAGGGAATAATTTCACCTACAATTACTGTCCTCTAGGTCATGATTTGTGCTGTTGTCATAGTCTGCAGAGGCCACAAAGTGTCCAGCTCATCTGCCAACATCATTCTGAAAAGACGGTAGTGAGACAATTTTCCCTGGGCTCTGATTTAAGAGGCAAGATGATGCCTGGTTCATTACACTGCAACAAATTCTTAATATGGAGCCCTGACACCATTCTCCACCCCCAGAATCAATAAACAACACAGATTATAGGTGTTGCTACTGACTTCGTCTTCAAAGGGATAGGCTCTGGAAAAGAGCCACAGGAGAGAGAACATTTGCCAAGACCAAGCTGAGAAGCAGAGCCCCACACCTTGGGGTGCAGGACATGCAGGAAGTCTGCAGGAGAGCTCCTCTGTGTCAAGAAACTCCATACCACATCACAGCAAGCCCAGGTTTGACAGTTCTTCATTAAGATCCTTGGCCATGACTCTGCTTTGTGAAGTAACAAGGGGTTGCAGGATGGAGCCCCTATTTAAAAAGCCAAAGACCCATAACCATTCTATTCCAGATGACCAAGATTTGTTTGATCTTCTATGATAAAACGCAGCTCCTGTTTCCTGCCTAGAGAGAATTTTCTCCTACCTTGAAGCATGACTAACACACTGAGGACAAAGGATACATGTGTACACAGTACTTTTGAAATAGATGCTACCATCTTCTGCAAGCAGACCAGGTAGGAACATGTGAAAAGAAACAACATCCTGTTACATAGCACCAAGCAAGAGCAATATGCCCAGAATATGTAGCTGGCTTGCTAATATTATTTTCTGTGTTCCTGCTGGAGATGTCACAAGAGGAGGAGCATCATAGAAGCTTAGACACTATGCAGTTCCAGACACTAAGTCATTTTCCTTGTACAGAAAGACTAGGATAATTATGAGGCTGTATTTGTCCTTCAGTGTGACTCCCCATGATGGCCAGAAGACTCCAGCGTGCTCACAAGACTGCCAGAACACAGCGCTATTACTCATGAGTCAAACCATAGAACTCACAAGGCTAACACACACACAAAAAAACCACACATGAGATTTTAAAACATAGTAGTTTTTCTGTTCTTTTATTTCCTTCCTGTTTTTCTAGTAGGAGATGGAAGATATCCAAGATGTTTTGGCACTGGTTGCATTTCTGGGCAATCCCCTAGTTCCCAGAATCAGGGCCTAAGGGAAAATATCAGCCACCCCAGCTCTAACATGGCAGGAAAAGGAAAGCAACAACTTCGCAAGACACCCATCCGAGACAAAAGACTGGCTCTTGGTCTGTTCAAATCAGCTAGCGTCGTAATGTGGATTGCAAGAGAAGCCTCCATGCCCCATAAACACTCAAGGGAGGAAAAGCCCTGGGAGGTACCACTGTGGCTTTTCTCCGTCCTTGTCAAAAAAAAAAAAAAAAAAGAGCCGGCTCAAGAAAAATCGATCGAGCTTTACAATTGTATATCTGAGGATGTAACATTAACACAGGAGCTGTGCCATCTTAAGCAGAGGCACTAGCTGGGCCTTGGCTTTGAAGAATTTCCTTGAGGCAGCTTAAGAAGCATTTTTAGGCTGAGATGCTGGATTTTTTACTGCAGCTACTAATACATGTTTCCTTTTGCTGTTTCTGTTATGGGTCCAGCATCTCCAGGATAGAAACAGGAGCAGGGAGCAGTACCTTTTACAGCTGCGGTAGCAAGATTGTCCAGAGCTCATCAATCAACATCCAGATGACACAGCTCAGTAAAATGCTCAGGAAGATGACTGGACTGTGTGAGAGAAGAACACCAATCACTATTTTAACCAGCCCAGAGAAATTCAAAGGGTCAGAAGTGATTCATTCTTGCCTATATCCTCAGTTAATAGCATTTTCAAGGGCTCATTTCAGAACCATCTAAACTGCAATTCCAAACTATATGCACAATGATTTGTAGCAATTACTGAACTTCTGTGAAAGAGAGGCTGGACTGGATGTTTGTCTCTAAATATGTCAAAAACAGCTAGGATGATCTGGAAGGCTGGTGGGTAAATGCATGCACCGGAAGCTTTCAGCACACTTATGAAAGCTGGCTTTAGTTTGGGAATATACTCACCTTGGTCCCCTTTTTATGGTTCAGCAACCATCTGCTACAGATGCTGGCTGAGAAAAACCTGCCAGTCCTTGGTCTGAACTGCCCCATAGCAGCAATCCTCCCTCCTACCCAATTCACTGCAGAGATAGCATGAGTGAGTCTGGTGCACCCTCCCCAGCTTTTGGCCATCCACTAGAGCCCACATCCAAAGCATCCCAAGGTGGGACTGTGAACCACAGACAAATGCTTTGCTTCTGGGATGAAGGATTCAACACACAACAGCACAGCTTCAACAGGGAGCTGCTCCCAAAAGGGGGAACATCTGCTCCTCACTGGGAGGGAAGGCAGCTCTGCACTCTTGCATCTTCACTGAGAGGCACAGTGAGCTGATTCAGGGAGTTTAACTACTCCAAAAGAAAAAGATATTTTGCAGGACCTGTTTTTATGTGCATGGGTGCCAGTTCATAAAAAGTGACAAGCAAATGGCGATGTAAAAGGAGTTCAATGGAGTGGCAGCTGGCCCTCATATCAGCTGAGTGTAGTATGAACCTATACCCCAAGTACTGGTACTATTTGGCATCTTTCCACAACAGATAGGATGCAGTTACAATAGACAGTTTAATTTCTTTGCCTATGAGTAACAATTCTGCCACTCATCCAACTGCAATACACCAGTGTCTCCTTTAGATAAGACAGATCCCACAGGCACCTCAGTTTACAGAAAAGTGGTCAGGGATTTCAATAATTAGTTTTAAATAAACTGCAAATTTGAAACAGACCTCACACTTCTTTGAATATAGCTAACAGTCATTCCCAGTTATTTAAGAGTGCTAGTCATGTTCCTCAGTTTGAGGAAGAAAAAAAATGGGCCATTTTTGTTACATCAGTGGTGGAAAGCACCTTGCAACTTGGACCTCCAAGTGGAGAGAATGTAAGAGATCCTCATTTCAAAGAGCTCAGCAGCCATGTTTTGCATGCTAGAATCTTCTCCAGCACTACAAGTGGCATATCAAAGATTTAAGATAAACTGAAATCTGGACAGACATTTGAAGAAATCTTGACCAGTCTACATTTGTGATTCCTTTTCAGCTTGTGCCAAGAAATCAATTTGCACACTGGATTTCCCAGGAGAATATACTTCATTCTGTGAAAGCAAGCCACATATTCAGAGTCTGGATTTCAAGACAGTATTCCTGATGTAGCTGTAATCAAACTGAAAACAAAAAGAGAGGACACTGAAGATTTGGGTCTGAGAAGAACAATCATGACTTTGCATTCAGACCTGATGAAAAGGAGACAGGGAAATGGGAAAACAAACCTTGAGACCAATAGTTCGAAACAAAACATCCTCAGCTGAAAATAGATCATTGTCTTAAATGTCTAAGGATAGATGAAAGTTTTATTTCACTTAACAGAAGAATACAGTCTCCAAAAACATCTCTGAATTAAAAACTAAAGGAACTAGCACAGTACAAGAATATTGTGACACAATGTCTAACTTTGAAAAACAAAACACCAAAACCCCTACCACAGAAGTGATAACATAGAAAGATCCAGAGAAGCATCTCTCTGAAGTATTCATTGCTGTGTTTTAGAAATCACATAAACTCAATTTAGAGCACCTTTCTAAGTCAACAATTCAGCAAAATATGCAAGTGCATGCTTAAATATTCCAGTTCAGCAAAACACAAGTATCTGAGCACACGAAGCGTTAGCAGGGTATAGGCTAATGCCTAAACCGTATATCAGACTCTATATTACAACAGATGAGATGGAAAGAAATTTACTTCCATACAAAACTCATTGGCTTCAGCTTCTTCTAGAAACAGAGAGCTCGGTTAGCAATTGCATTTCTGCATACTTCCCAACAATGAAAACAAGCTGAGAAGATTATAATGGCACAGAGAAATCAAAGTGAAAAGCCATAAGCTGTCCTCAGAGTGCCAATGTGAGCTGTGAGCCTGCCTGCACAAAGTTCAATCCCATCATAATCAAAAGATAGATGATCTTATCACATGGAACTGGGTAAACACAGGAGAGAAATAAGTCATACCTAGATGAGCTGACTTGAATGCGGAAACAGCAGCACTTAATTTTTCTTTAAATGTGACCACTTAGATTTAGAGCAATGGAGTGACTTTTATCAACATTTTAAATACTACATACCTGTATTAAAGTATTCTTTGTCTTGCCAGAAGAAAACTATGGGGTATGATTCTCATTTACAGCAGCAACAACTGCTTACTACTGATCTGTCAGTGTAAAGAGATATAAATGTAATTTTCCAAATGTGAAGATCCCTTTGTCTTGCCAGAGCAACAGAAAACATCCCAAGTGTGAGATGTTTGGGGTATGTGTGGTTTGTGGTGTCATGTAGTTCCCCCCCACATACTTAAAAGATAATTGAAAACAAGTTAAAATAAAATGTGACAAATAGGGGAAAACACAGATAGCCTCTTGATATTCTTTATAGCAGGAATTAATCTAAAAGCTGTTTCAAGTAATTAACAAAAACCATAGTCATTAAAACCTACCTAGATCTAATTGAAAGAGAAACACAAACTGGAGAGGTTCTCACAGTGGAGCCTTTCCAGGATCTATCTGAAATTGAACCGATCACAGGACTTCTGGTATGAACAGGAAAAAGCAACAGTAACAAATCAGGACCAGATAGCATTCACTCAAGTATTTTAAGAATACTCACAGTTGACACGGCTGGATTACTGGAAAATGAAAAACATGAAGCCTTTAGAAAAGATTTCAGGAGGATCTAGGGAACTACAGGCCTATATGACTAAAGCTTATATCTGGCAACATTGTGAAGTCTCTAATAAAGGACAACAGATACCTACATAAATACAAGCTCATTGCAGAGTCAACACAGCTGCTCTAAGGGGGAGTCCTGCCTTTCCAGCCTCTTGGAGTTCTTGCAATGTCAGGATTTTATCCAACCACATGGATAAAAGTGATTTATCTCGCATAACCTGGATTTCAAGAAGAGTTGTGACAAAGACTTTCATCTAAAGCTCTTGAAAGCTAAAAGCTGCAGGATAAGAAGGGAAGTCCTTGCATAGGAAAACAATTGTTTACAAATTAGGAAACATAGGATAGCTCAGTTCCCAGTGGAAGGAGGACATCAGTGAAGTTTCATTAGGAGCCCACAATGGTGGAGGAAAGACAGCATTATAAATCCATGGCTAATCCACACTTTGAATTCTACATGAAGTTCTGGTCCTCTCAACTCAGAGAAGATAAATTAGAGCTGGAATATGCTCATGGAGAGACACCAAGAATGATTCAAGGTATTGCTCTGCATTAGGAATGACTGAATAGTCTGGGACTTGTTAGTCTACAAAACACCTGACTTAGGCAGACTAAACAGAGGTCTGTGAAAGGATCACTGGGATCGGCATGGATTACAACTGATGGCTTTCTGTCTTTTCTAAGGCAGGACCCTGAATCTACTAAGTGAAGCCAACAGCATCCCTGTTCTTTACGCAAGTAGGATTGCCCTGTTAAAGGACACTATGGGTGCGAGAAGTTCACAGAAGCTCAGCGGGAGACTGAATCAGGAAACTGAGATTTGTTATTAAGCAGGACACTGGATCTTGAAACTGCTGCCTGGATTTCCCTACTCAATCATGGCTTTAAGTCTGATCATCTTGCAGCTGGGCAGGTGAAGCTATTCAGGGGCAACATATAAACCATGCTAATACTGCCTCCTCTAACACAGTAAAGGGAGCCGTACACTGAAGCTTCTACATAACACTGCATTCACTTTTACCTTCAACTTGGATCTCTTCCTCGCATCTATGAATACAGAGTCAGGATGTACACAGACATCCAAGCCGATATTCTTTCCATATGTTGCATTAGGGAACTGGCTGATGTTCATTCTGCAGTCGCTACCTGTAAGATGAGCCAACAGCACAACAGGAGCAGCAGCTGCTGCAGAATTATTGCTCATCTTTACCCCTTTTCCACTACAAAGACATCACAACTTTGTCCTGTGTAATTTGAAAACTGCAACAGGCACTTTATATAAATGCTGGTCACATTTTCCCAACTTCATTGCAGACTCTTTGCTAGTTTAGAAGCAGAAAGCTCATTAAACATGACTTGTAGGTCAAATAGTTAACTTACAGAACAACAGGGAAAGTCTGCATTAGTTTAGTCCAGAAGGTGGCTGCACTTAATCGCTTCTTTCATTGAAGATCTGTTTCTTTGTGAAGGATGGTAAAGAATTGCTGATCATTATTATCAATTTGTTGAGACACTTAAAATATCAGTCTCCTTACACAGAAAGCATTTGCTGAAGTTATCACCATTTATGTTGTCTGATGAGCTTTTACTCCTCTTTGCAATTTGGAAGCAGGCCACCCCATTAATAGATTCCTAGACAGGTTTGAGCAGGAAGGCATTAGTGTGGCCCTGCTAGTAATAACAGTATCATGGCATAAGTACCAGCTGGCCCACTGAAAGGCAATCCCACAAGCGTCTATAGGCTTCCTATGCACCAGGCTTGTGCAAAATTAAATTCCTGCCACATAAATTAAAATCATGACTGGTTTGTTAGCTTAATGAATGGCTGAGGTCTTAATGAACTAAGGATAGAAACACCGGCAAAGTCAGTGTTAGACCCTAAAATAGAAAAAAGGTGTTTCTCTGCTCCCTGCTGAATTAGGCTGGGGATGGAGCTGATCGCTTAAAGATGACACATTTAGGTCCAGATTTATAAAATCTTATTCCAGGTACTCCTGCAAAGAATTACCCTTGAGAGATGCCTGGAGACCAGCAAGAGCCCCATACCCTTCACACCTCACTGAAGAGCCTGAAGTTTAGGGGGAAGGCTCTGGGACTCTGTTCCTTTATCTGATCTACCACAAGTCCCCAAGCAGAGCAGTTGCTGATAAAGAATAATCAGCCATGATCCCAGCTCCTTTTCACAATGGTACCCTCAACAGCAATCATTTCAGCACAGGAAGCAGCAGCACAGACCAACTGGTACCAAACAGAAGGGTGAGATTCGTCACAAAGGGCAGTTTAGGAGTCATTTCTGCCATTTATCACTGCACTGAAATGCCTCAGAGTCCTAAAAGCATCCTTAGCTCCTTCCCATGTCGCACTCACTGATGTTAAGGCCATGAGCAGGAACACGATGCCAAAGGCACAGGAGATAAAGGTCCAGGCAGCTCCTCTCCCACATCCTGACTGACCATCCTTCAGCACCCCAAAGTCATTACTACATGGTTCCTGTGGCAGCAGCTCATTTTATAGCAGTTTAATTCCACTCAAGACATATATGCAATGTTGGAAATCTTTCTGCTACCATCTTCCTCCCACAGATCTGCAGCATGTGAGGCAAGATTCAAAGCCTGCTTCATTACTTTCTGGCTGAACATGTGCATTCAAGAAGCCACATAAAGAACTGTCACAAGACCCGGACCAGGTCCAAATGCAGACACTTCAGAGCCAGGTGAGTGTTTTGGAAGGAGATGAAGGTGGGTGCAGCAGCTGGCAGCTGTGCCACAGGGTGCTACTCACCTGGCACAGCCCTTACGCAACCCAGCAGGCTGCCAGGCTTAAAGCCCTTTATTGAAAAAAAGTGAAGGAGGCTTGATATAAATAAAAAAATAAATGCAATACTTTTGCTCAGCTTTTGTTACTCAAATATTAGCTACTTAAAAATCTAAGAAGAACAAAATAAAGTAACCAGACACACTTAAAAGTAGACTCCTGGAGTTATACATTTACCATCACTGTATTACCAAAGAACATAGGCAAAGTTAAGCAACTGCAGGCTTGAGGGCAACCTTTTAAAATGTGCTTCTAGTCAACTGAAGAGAGCTGTGAATTCCCCTACAGTTTAGATGTGAAACCTGAAGACATAAAGTACTTCAAGTAATAAGCAGTTAACTGCCAGTCAATTTTAAAATAATTAACACACATACAAGACAACATTTGTCTTGCAATTAGTTACATGCCACATTAGGTTTCTCAGCAGCCTGTTCATTTTCAGCTCTTTCCCTCTTGCTTCTCAACACCATCCAAACAAGCCAGAAATAGCTCTCTGATTCTTAAAATGCCCCCGCTCGTTTCTTCAATCGTTCTGCAATTCAAAGCAGCCTAAAAGCTATGTAATACAGCCCTCCTGGCTACAGTCCTTACGAAAGTATACACTAATCCAGTCTGCATTAGGGAAATTGTCCCTGCTCCACCCTTTTATGCCATCTTCTCCTTGGGAAACATCTTTCCCTGCCAGGCTGGAATAAAAAACTCAATACACCAACATTTCACCTGGATACAAAGAAGAGAGGAGATGCATCCAGAGACCAGTATGTAAGTTAAGCAAGGAAACAGGCCTGGGTGGGATGAGGTGGCTCAGAGTTTGGAGAAGTAAAGTAACTCTGGTCCCACATCAAGCCTGGCTGGAGGCTTTTGCTCTCAACTTCTCCCTGGGACCACTGTCACTTGGGGCCATCACCATAGCAAGTAATGAAGGCATAAAAGAAAAGCCAAGTGCCCAGCATGGCTGGGCCCAGGGATGCTGTGTGGTCTCATGTGCAGCCAATAAGTTTCTGTTATTAGCTATTCTGAATAGCTACTCTCAAAAATGCCTTCTGTTCTGTTTAAAGGCGGAGAGACCTAAATTTGGATCTGGCTGCTAAGCCTGGCACATCTCTGAAATTAAGCTCACCAGCAGCAGCAGCAACACGAAGCCAAGAATGGGAGCCAGCACAAAAACAGAAGTGCAGGCTGCACAGTTCCAAGGTGGAAGAGATGTTTGCCTCCTTGCTGGCAGGAGAAACACACTGTTGTTAAAAAAAAAAATAATCCCAAAACAAGACAACAAACAGAACAAACCTGACCCCAGAGTGCTTTAGGCACCCTCCTATTGAGGCAGATTATGAAAAACTGATTTTTTCCAAGGACACCACCAGACTTGGGTGGACAAATCCCACTGGTACAGGCAGAACTGCGGAGAAGGCATTTAAGATGAGGAAGACAATGTTTAAAGCCTCCATTCCAACAGGAGGGGAAATTCCAAAACTTTGTGCTTGCTGGGATGCATTCAGCTTTCACTTTGTGGCGCTCTGAAAAAGTCTCCCAACTCACTGCTATAGCTTTTCGTGCACACTGAATGTGGTCAGCAGGTTTGGGCTCCTCCAGCTTGTCCAGAACTCCCTTGAGGTAGGGGGAGGCATGAAAGGGTAGAAGAAAACATTAATCTCCTTCAATCTACTGGCAATGCTCCTCATAGTGCAGACCAGAGAGTAGTTTGCCTTGTTCATAATGTCAGCTCATCTTTAATATCATGTCCACAGTGACCCTACAGTCAGTCCTTCTTGGTGGGGCTGCACATCAACCAGCCAGCTCCAAGCCTGGCTAATGCTACCATCCAGCATATGACAAATACCCAGATTTATCCAAAAACTATATCAATTTAATCCATTTAAGGTCCGTGATGCTACCTCTTGTAGCACAATTGTAGCAGACTTATGCCAAGCAGGACTTTGCCTAGTAACGGGAGCTTTGCAAACTGCTTTGCAGAAGTGGAAGATGTGGAAGCTTGTAGAATATAGACTAGGGCTATACTTCCTAGAAGCTCAGGCCAGGTTTTAGTTCAGAGGATTATACATTTGACTCAAATTTGTCATGCAAACTTCCTACCTGGGATTTCCTAATTTCTGTTTAAACAAGCCTCTTGTGCTCACTGATCGGTGAAGCTGGCTGTAGTCTTGCAAATAACAGCAAAACCCATTCTGCTCTGAAAAAGCACTGCAAATATTTTGCAGAGGCAACAAAAATGAAAACACTTTGATAATTGCTGTTTTGCTGGGGAAAACAACATTTTCTATCAATTTTTTATATATATAGATATATATATATATATATGTATTTTTTTTTAAGGCACAAACCTTTGCCATTTCAAAACAAGACAGGTGGAGTACAGGGACGATTGTTTATCATATTGCACGTGAATGATTTCCTGCTACCTTTTTCTGTCCCTTCTTGATATCATAAGGTAAGCCAACACATTCCTAGGACAGTGAATACTCACCTTTAATAAACCAAGTCTATGTAATATCTAGCACAATGGAGCTTTGATCCTAGATTACAAGCTGTAGGTATTACCATACAAGTAAATAATAATATTCAACCTGGATAATAACAGAACCCTAGATAAGCAAGTCCTAGCAAATAGTTGCAGTGGGCAATTGCTTGGCAAAAAAACAAGCACATAAAAATGAAAAATAAAACCAAAAGGATTAGACCGATATTGCAAACTTCCTCTTGAATATTCTCCTAGAACTGACAAAAGACTCAAAACCCTCTGAAGAAAGTCTCTTTGTAAATCATATTTCCTAATATAATCTTCTAATAGCTGATTAAGCACTCCAGCCCAACAAGCCATGTCAGACTGTTATCTGATCTCTGCTCACGCAGATATTCAGACGGTTCTCTCGGGTATGTAGGCTGCCTGGCTGGATAAACCGGAGCATAAATCACAGAAAATAACAGAGCATCACATTCCCTGTCACTTTGCTTTTCAGTTAGATTTGTATAAAACCACACAGGACAGCAGAATATTTTCATAGGTAGGAGGCATTTAACCACTGCAGAACAAATAAAGCCAAAGGCCACAAAACTGCCACCCAGCCAAACCTTGCTGCAGAGTAGCATTGCTACATCAGTGGGCCAGACTTCCCCCAAACAGCGAGGAAAATGCTGATTTTTGATGGTGTTTCTGAA
Source organism: Streptopelia decaocto (assembly GCF_964273445.1). Taxonomy (NCBI): domain Eukaryota; kingdom Metazoa; phylum Chordata; class Aves; order Columbiformes; family Columbidae; genus Streptopelia; species Streptopelia decaocto. The sequence goes on from NC_138661.1 coordinate 53,254,893, forward strand.
TTACAGTACTTGCTCCCACTTATGCATGAATCCAGTCATTCCTGCATCACCTCCAAATAATACAGGCAAGTTGTAAAATACATTAATAACTGAGATTTGCCTAAAATCAGGTGATGCTCAAGCTGACTCCAGCAGGACTTTTGTTTTCAATTCAGTGAGAAGACTCAAGTGGTTTAGTACAGCTTCGGAGCTATGGTCTCTTCTTTGGCCAACATAAATAAGGCAGATGGGATGAGCTGCCACTCCAGGCATATTTCTGTCTGAATCATTTTGTAGACTTAATTGTGCTTGTTGGGACAAAACCATCTGACCTTGTCTCCTCTGTCTGTAGCAGAAATTCTGCTACTGACATTCAAGAGAGGAACCTCAGCATCTCATTTCACATACCCAGAAGTTCATGTTAAATAGCTAAATCTACAGGAGATTACCTGAAGCCAGCTACCTCAGCAAAGCCCTCTGGTAACAATCCTCAAGTCCAGGACCAGAAAGGGCACTTCCCATGTTCATTACTGACAACAGTGATATAGTCTCGAGCTAAAGTTACTCCTTTACTAAGATGCTTCACCTAAAAAGAGGCTGATCTTAAGCCAGGCAACCTCACTTACCTGCTGTTTCACTCCCGCTGAGAAGCTACCAGATGCTTTAAGTTCCAAACATGAAGTGTTTGCTTATCTGGAAACACCATTTCTTGGAAACTGGTCCCACCTGGGTCTCAGGGTGCAAACACTCATTCCCACAGTCTAACGAGGAAACTTTCTGATTCCTCCCTATGACCCCTCTAAAGCCTTCACTTTTCTCTCCTGACATTTCGACATCAAGGGCACACCAGAGTGTGACACTAACCTGCATGCACTGCACTGTCTATCAGCGGGGCCTTTTCTTGCAGCTGCTACCACCGGAAAATCAAACAGGATTTTTCCTTCCAATTAATTCAGCTGCTGAATTGGCTGGAGGAGTCAATACTGAGCAGTGCAACACTTACCCACCCTTACAGAATAGATCAGTACAAATGCTTGACTATGCAATTCACTCACATCAGCAAACAATTGTTCACATGAGAAGGCCCCTGATTTCAGGGAAATCACTTCTGCAAATACGTGCACTTCAGTATGAGTGAATGGTGCAACAGGAAGATTGAAAAAGCAAGCGAAAAGGGGTATAAGCAATTCAAATCGCTAAGTCCACCCTTGTGGTACCTTGTGTTTCTCTGTACAGTCTTTCTCCTCCCATCTCCTAATGGACTCCTTACCTCAGTCTTAAAGATCTGGCAGCTCCGAGGAAGACAGTGACCTGACCACTACTCTCACAAATAAAAAGAAACTCAGCTTTAATTCTGCCTGCTGCTGCTCCAATGAGAAAAGGAAAAAATCAAACCTGATCCCATTTCTTAGAGCAGCACAAAAAGATACCGTAGTCTGTGAGCTAGCAGGCCAAGTGTTCAACAAAATGAAGAGTAGTAAGAGAGAAGTATTTTGGTTTGGAACCATATGGGCAGCTTGGAATTAATACGCTGGCTGGCGTTTATCAACTATGATCAAAGGTGTATCTTAAAACTCACCATAGCAACACCATGGTCCAACCACTCACTGCCTATTTCTGAGAAGGAGGAAAAGAAATAAAGCAGCTAAGTCACTACTAAATGCATTTAAACATTTCTCACTTAAAGCTGGTGCAGGGAAGAGCACTGTTCACTCAGAAATTTGTCAGTTTGTATCTATATTTTGGATTCATCTTGAGACCGGATTGAGCTGCAATGGAGGGGGATGACAGGAGAGGCCAAGGCAGCAATACTGTCTCATGCTTCCTACCAGCTTGCAACGCTACAGATGTCAGACCTTTCAGCTCCTGTAGCTGACAGGCTCAGCAGCACAGCTTACAGATTTCTGAGGTCCCCAGTAACCATTTTCCCCAGAGCTCCACGGTAGACAGCTTCACATTTTGTGGCGTGAGCGCAGAGGCAATTCAATTTTTATGATATATCTTCATGTGGGACCTCTCCCTGTTGACACAACAGCATACACTTTGGCAGCTAACCAATAAACCCTACCACCGCAACAGATCCATCTCAGCCTTGAGGAGCAGATGGAGTCAGCTGAGAGATGTATCTCTGGACTCCCAGGCTCCTAAAGGGAGTGTCCAGACCCAGTACTGACCTCAAGTCACCAGTCTGTCTGGGGAAAGGGCTGACAGTTTCACTCCATTTCGTTTGAAGTCATACACCTGCTAAAACAGTGCTTTGTTTCCCAAGCTCTTCCATCCGCAAAGCTTAGGAGAGGCTCTTTATTGCCAGTGCCTGGATGGGAGCCCAGACACCAGGTTAGGGTTGTGCATGGTGTCTCTGCTCAGCACCACTCTTATCACCCTGAGGGGGCTTAAAGCCCAGTGCTGGCACAAAGAGACAAAAGGGGAGAGGAGCTTTTGTTCCACAGTAGTTACAGTTTAGAGATTGTGTGCTTGGAGGGGTCCAGAGAAAACAAACACAGACACGCAACAAAAGAGCTTCCTTTTATAATGCAGATTGAGGAAAAGCAGACTTTTCAGCAAGTTCCACATATACAGAACAAAGGAGGGTGAATTCACAAAGCTAAAGGAGTCACATCCCACCTTGGAGCTGGTCGTAGATGCACTGGCAAAATTCAGATTCTGATTTTCTACATTTTAATTCTCAAGAGTAAGCCAAGATCTCCAAGAGCGCTGCTGCTAATTCAGACACCTGAATAACACATGGCAGCATTTCTTACCAAGTAAGTCTGCCCGAGACACAGGCCATGTTAATATTCCAAAGCTGGCACCAAAGCTGGGAAAAATCAACACCGTTCTCAACCTTTAGCTGCAAAGGTATTGCTTTCTAGTGCCTATTTGTACCTCACATGAAATCAGCTTCGAGATCCATGTTTAAAATGGTTTCTAACAGCGTCTGACCGAGTAGCAACAGCCATACTGTAGAAGATAGCTTTTTTTCTTAATTCAATTTGTGCCTGAGAGAAGATGGGGAATTTAGCCAGATGGAGCAAAGCCTGCAGTACATTTTCCTCAGAGTTGTGGAAGGATAAGTCAACAAGCAACAACTTAGACTACACCATCCTGTTCCACCCCAGCAGGAACAACTTTCTAAGTGCCAAAAAAAAAAAAAAAAAAAAAAGCATATTAAAGAAAAAAAGGATCAAACTGTTTCCTCACAGCAACCTATTGCTTGCAATATTGTTTGCATAATACACGGAGTGCTGAAGAGAGGCTCCATCATCACCCCTCTGGAGTTTGGTCACAAGCTTTGGCATTTCATTAACTGTAAATCTGCTCATGCAGATGCAGCTACCGTATGCTCTCAGGTTATCAGTCCACATTTCTTGTTGTCCCAGTGAAATTTAAAACAGGTTCACCAACAGGGAAACTCATGCCATTGGTGAAACATAACCTTCTCACATGACAGCTGTGAGCTGCTTCCAGTCCATATGACATTTTACACCAATAAGGACTTTATCAGCTGAGACCTACAGCACAAAAAGATGATTCTGGGATTGATGTCAGCCAGAGCTGTTCCACTAACACCTGTGTGCCTCACTGCAACCAAAAGGACCTCACTCCACAGGCCCTGTGAGATATGAGACACTAACATCCATCCCCATGGCTTGGAGGTCTGACTGTGCAGCTTCTGTGTAACCAGAAGGAGCAATAACCTCAGAGCAGATGGAGAGATGCACTTGCAGAGGGTGTTCCTGCAAAAGAAAGCCCTGGGATGGGATGATGAGCTGCTGAGCTCTCACCATCTTTCAGAGTCCTTTAAAGGTTTTAGGAGTGTTGCTTGAAGCTGACTCAAACTCTGGCACAATTAGATGTTTAAAATTTCCTGGCTTTAGAAAGGTATGAGCAAATGCTTCATATGGCAAACAACTCCCTGTCCAAGGCCAAGCAGAAAACACAATACAAACGCTAATGCACCGAGAGTTAAGCAGTGATTGCACACTTGTTGCTGGTCCTCTTCCCCCAAACCAGAAGTCTAACAAACTGGCTATTATTTTCTCTTTTGTGCTGGTAGGTGATTTTTGCTCACACCTTAGAACATCTTGACCCTTTCCTGTAGACCAATACATGGGGGGAGACTTTCTGGACCTACAACTGAATTACACAGGGTTTACAAAGACACCAGTGATGTGACAGTGTTGGGGTAGGGGCAAAAATATCAGGGTTAGGCCCACAAAGGTGAATATTTAGGGGCATAGCACTGGGTTTTCATATATCCCAGAAAATGAAGGCCTAATTTCACTGGCACAGCCTCCGACACTATGTTAGAATGCATAAGAAAATAGTATGGTATGAATAGCTTGATCAAATTCAACTCTGATCAAGCTAATTAGACTCTTAGTAGACTTTTCAAGCTTTACACATGACACAGCCAATGAACTACAACCTATATTAACATGAGACGGTGAGAAAAATCCCTTTTTTTCGCATAAATTATGCTTGGAGATGAGGCTTTTACTTATCTTCCCAGAAATACACTCTTTCCTCCACATGTCTTGTCCTGGAAAGAAGAAGAGCTGCTGGGTTTCCTTCAACTTACTGGAAAGGGATGTTGGCATATGAAAAGGGGCCTCAGATGACATTTCCGAGAAGGGCACTGCAGACTTGCTCAGAAAAAGCTACTCTTGTGTGCCCTTCAGTGCTGGATAGCCTGTCATTAACAGTGACACATCCACTTCCCTCTGCCACTCACTTGGAGAGTTACACAGTGCTCATGCTCTGCCTTCCGGTAAAAGGGAAAAAAGCATTTATGTTCATACCTTTTAAAAAAAAAAAAAAAAAAAAAAAGGAGGGTGGAGGTGGTTGAGTTTGTAGGTCTCCTTCCACAGAAGCAACTTGTGCACCTAAAGCTAACCTGGAGAGCAAAAGAATGGTGAGATAAGAACAAAACCAAAAAACTAAATCCTCATTAACCCACCCTTTCTTACCTGAAATTAACTGATATAGGAAAAAGATTTCAAATCTAAAAGGAAAAAAACATATTTAGAAATTAAATGTACAAATGAAAGTCTGTTCTTCACGTATTTTGCTGCCAAAATAATTTCTAGTATCTTGTGTTTCCTCGGTGATATTTGTTAGTAATAATTACACTGAAACAGCACAAGACTACTGTCTCCTGCAAGTTTAGGTGTTAGCTACGAGAAAAAACACAAATATTGAACTCAAGTTCTGAGAAGGTTAAAAGCCCTCCAGTTTGCCTTGGAACACAGAAGACCCATGAGAATGAAACTGAGCTCTGACACTTGTTAGTCAGAACTCAACAACATCAGTGACCACATTAAAAATATCCCACTCTGCTGGGGCCAAACTTAGGAGCAATGTGACAACCCACAATACTTCAACCCTATTAATCTTCCATCATGCTTGGTAAAGGCCCTCAGACAACCTGTCTCCTCCAGGCTCCCACACAGCACATGGGCCAATGGCTTTAACACCAGGCTGATTTCTCGCAGACCGCTGATGGGCTCCTGTCTTTCATAAACACGAAGATCCAAACTTATGAACTGTAATTAATGAGACTGCAGATGAATCCAGATTGGGGAATCATGTTACAGGACAGGTTTTACTCTGGACTATCTCTCCTGGTTATCATAAGCAGCTGGACCACAACTTAGTTTCATCTGAAGGTAATCCAGTTTGCATATGCCAGGACTGCCTCACAACATGAAAGAGAGAACAGGAAGCGGAGGTTACTCCACAAGTGGAGACTGTATCTGCAAAGCACGATCCTTATCTGAACAAAAATGCTACTGGCAAGAGTCTCCTCCCACCACACCATGCACAAACCAGCCCTCAACCTCAAAACCAGACAAGACCTTAAGCATGTACTACACTTCAGTACATGCTATAATTCTGGTGGTACAAGCATGTATGTAAAAATAGAGTCTTGTTTTTTCTTTCCTGAGGTTTGTAACTCACACATGGATCACAACTCATCTAATCAAGACTCATAAAATCACCCCAGCTGAGATCTTGAGGGGGATCACAGGTCCCTCTCGCTAACACTGCATATCTTGTTTTCACACAGGATCCATACATGCCTGCTCCATGCAGGTAAGCTGGAGGGAGAGCCCACTCACAATCCAGTCACTGAAGATGCAAATGTGATAGCCTGGACCACAACACAAACTTCAGACATAACTGCTCAACAGTGGCTCTCCTAGACCCTACACACACAGCACTGCGGTGGGCAGAGAAGGGAGAGCATCCCAACACTGTATGGGGAGTCTCCAGAGCTGCCTCTTGGTTGCCTGCCTCAACCACAGCTCAAGTAGGCCTGCATGTCTTTGGTCAGCGAGCAACTAGGAAACAAAGAGGGCGAAAAAAAATTCCGTGTATCACATATGGAAAAAGAAGATAAAAGCCTATTTTGGGTGACAAAGGCCTGACATTTCAAAGTGATGGATCTGTGGTCTTTGTAAGGAGTCAGCCTTGCAATTTGCAGCCCACATTACAGTGCTCCAAAGCTATTCATGCCAATTTGCCAATGCTGGTATTGTCTTTGCATGCTTGGCACTTCTGGACAATTCCAGGATTTCCCCCAGTGCTGACCGGACACATTCTTCACTATGCTAAGAAGGGGGTGATCCATCGCCTCAGGCTGGGGGGAAATGCGGATAATTGTTTTTGAGAAACACAACCATCATATTTCTGGCTCATGGGGGAACAGCTTGACCCTGCTCTCCCACCCAGCAGACCACAGCAGCTACACTAGCTCAATGCAGCTGCGCACTGCCTGGTATTTATAAGGAATTTGACATTTACATTCTGATTTAGTAAAGCATAAAGCTCAATCTGTTCAAGAACCTGCTTTCTCTGATTTGCCTTGCCCTTTGCCTAGTTGGCTTTGGTGCATGCCACCCAGCACTGGTGCTTCTTGCGGTACGAGTCTTTGTGTTCAGCAGAATAAAAGGGAACCCTGAGCCTCATCCGCAAAACTGCACAGGCTCATCACCCCCCAGGGATGACCACACAGCTTCCTCAGAGCAATGGCAACTTTTCTGTTCACAAACAGTTTAAAAAACAAACAAACAAACAAACCACACACCCAAATCTCAAACCCTTAACAACAATCCTACCTTCCAAAATGTAACTTTCATAGACTTTGTCCCCCTTAGATTCATTGTGTGTTTATGCAATTGTAGGGTGTGTCCATACTTGCAGCTTTCCAGCACTGGCAGATCCTTGTGCAAATGAGATGCCCCAGAAAAGCCTGATTTCAATTATACGTTAACAGTGGGGTATTTCCACTTGAAAAATCCTACTATTTGACAGCACTATTTTGCCCCTTACTAAATACAGCCCTTCAGGTTTTCCAGTGCATTTGGTACATATTAATTAAGCTTACAACACCTCAGTGACGTTAATCCCAAACGTGCAAAGAAAAAAAAAGCCCCAGACTGAGAGACAAATAAAAATTACTTACAGATAGGTTAGAAAGGAGTCAAGTGGTAATGACTTTCCCTGGATGGATCAGCAATAAAGAAAGAAGCTGCTGAGAGCCATTTCCCACAACAAATTAACTTGGAAGGACTAATTTATCAGGCTGTGCTGGAGAGCGCAGGGAAGAGCGGAGGAGAGAAGCACCCACGCTGCAAGGGGCGGGTGACCCTGGGGCTGGGGGAGGCACCTGCTGGCGGGGCTGCCTGGAACACAGCAATCCTGTTTTGCAAAGGAACCCAGGGCCTCAGTGTTTGTTTTCACACTGCACTACAAGGTAGTAATGGTGCTGAGCTCCAGCAGCACTCATCTTCGAAGGACCAATCTATCCAACTTGTTCTTGTTCCTCCAAGCACACCAATATAAATGAATGATGAAGTCAAGGAGATTCCACATCCAGGACCTCACACACTCATTTGTATAGGCAAGTGAACACACAGCAATCTCTGCATGAAAACAGTACTATTTATACAAAATGACTATACTAAAGGAAAAAGCTATAAACAGAAAGTATTGTATTTATACTCTGCTATGGATATTAAAACACACAGTAGTCGTACATTCTAAAATGGGTGTGATTACGTATCAGCAAGGCTGACATAATAAGATAAAGGGGCATCTCCTTGGTTAGCATCACAGACCACATGCCCTACAAACTGTAGTCTATCATGGAATTTATAGCATTATTTTTCAGAGACTAAAATGAAATGTCTGTTTCTAGATAGCAAATAATGGGGCAAGGGGGTGGAGGCGGGGTGAAGGGGGCAGGGGCACATGGTCAGACACATATAACCCAAATATGAAGTGAACTGAAAATGATTTCACAGATATTGAACAAAATGCCTATGAGACGGTGTCTGGTTAGATAGACAGAAGGCAGAAACAGAGACGAAAATGACCTTGTTCTGCACAATAGAGTAATTCATATGGATAAACCAGATACCCCAAATTACCAGCTACTAGGACAACTGTATTGCAAATGTAGCTCAATCTCCAACATACCAAGTGCTGACTCAATCCTATTTGCAAAATGAGAAAACATGGACAAAATAAAGTCAGTCACCTTTCTGAACTTGACCATTTTCCACCTGGTAAAAACGTGTAGCAGCATACTGAGCAGGAACTCTGGGTGGTATAAATCAGCGCAGCCCTGTTGTCACCACGGATGGCAAAGGATAATGTAATTCTGCAGTAGTTGCTCTCCCACAAAATCAAGTGCACACATGGCTTGATCTCTGCAGCCTGTCTGCATACGCTTGCACACAGGCACACCCACAAGTTTCACCAACCCACCATGTTACACCTCTGAGTTGTTGAACACTTCACATGAGGGGGTCTTAGCTCTACTCTGCCATGGTCCTTTTCTGGGCATCAAGGGAAAAAAATTGTATGGATGACAGAGTTGGAAAAGCTCAGCTTCTATTTATGCAATAAAGATGTTTTCTTCTAAGGAGCTTTAATCTGCAAAACTGTAACTTTCACTTCCCAAATAGAGCTCAAATTCCTGACCTTGGCACAGCATCACAGAGGACTTGTTTTCACTCACATGGATTAACTGTCACTGAACGACTCATCCAAGATAATTGGCACAACCCCTCCTCTTCTTCAAAGCTAGCATTTCCTCACCTATTTTCCTTTCTTCCTCCAATGAGTACATAATGTACAATAGTGAGTACATAATGGATAACAGTGACTTTAATTACCACCACATCAATTGGCAAGTGTTATCCTGACTAAAGTCTGCCAATTACATTAAGGGAACGGAAACGCGGCACAGCGCTGTATAAAAGACACCTGCAAGTGTGCTGCTCCAAGTACCAGACGTGGTTATGTGCATTGCTACGTTCTCCACCTGCCACCCCAGAATAAGGTGCAGCAGCCCAGGAGCATCGCCTGGCACACACAGCTCCCTCACCTCCAGACTACAGGTAAGTGTGCCGGTACCGACCGCTTCCTACGGACAAGCCTATATCCGTGCTCCTGCCTCTCCCATGTGGTTTACACGCCAACAGAGAGGCCTGTGACCCATCCATACTATTACCTTGGGGTAAAGTCCAATATATTATTTTCTCATACTGAGGAAATGGCTTCCCTTGGCACTAAAGCAACTACTCATAAACTTGAAAGGTTTCAGGATTGTAAAAGAGAATACTAAAGAGATGTTGGCTATATTTTGTGTTTTAACTAGGCTGCTATGATTTGCTGTTTCATAATCAATTTCACAGTAATTTTTTCCCTTTTAAACCTCAGGGGATTGCTTTGAAAATAAGTTTGTTTGTTAGTAAAAACTGAAAAAAGCCACCTTTTCTGGCTGGAGAGAAAAGCTTGGAAGTGTGCATGGAACACAGGCTAGAATTTTAAAAATTACACAGTAAAGAGGGCTCCTTAACCCCTCTCCTTCCCTCCTCAAAGTTTCTATTTTTAAACTGAGCTTCACAATTTCTAAAAACTTTGGGATCTCCGAGACTGACAATATTTTCTGACAAATGGATGAGCAAAGTACTGTTTAAGAAGCACTGTTCCAACTATTTTGACTATACCTACATACTAGAGCTTTAAAATTAAACATCTAGTCATATGCAATCTGCAGCCTTGAACTGGTTTCTGTCTCATCTAAATTTGGAAAAAAGCTGGAAGAATGGCTAGAAGCTCAGCAATAGGGCAGTTCTGCCCACTCTCCCACCAGCAATTTTCAAAGGGCTGCAGTCCAATGTCCCACCTAACTGCACAAACACAGGCTTTCCCCTCTACCTCCAGCTCCACGTTCCCTCCTCTTGCCTTATATCCAGCAACCATGCAGCCTCCAGGATGTCCCCTGGTTTATGTGACAGAAAGGCAGGGGGTGCAGCTTCCTCTCAGATCAGCTCAAGTCATTGGATTTTATACATGGAACGCAATGGGCTTGCACAACTGCGTGTGCAGAGGAGCCACATCATCCTGGCTCAGGGAGAACATCAAATCACCTCCAAGAGTTAGGAACCCAAAGCCCACATCCTTTCCAGGGATTTACACAGCACAGGAAGCCTCCCTTGGTAAATCCCAGCCCAGATCAATTAAAAAGCAAACAGGTGACAGAAGTTAAATGCTGCTATTGTAAAGTACTTTCTTAATTTCGAGCACACCTCTGAAGGAAGGAGCAGCCTTTGAAACTACAGCACAGGAGCCTGTTTCTGCCCTCCCAGCTGGCTGGAACTGCTCCCACTTCTGCAGAGCTCTTCAGCAGCCACGCTCATTGTCATCGCTGCTCCAGCTCTCCATCCAGATCATCACTGTCCACCACCGGCTCTCTGCGACCTGTCTGAGCAGCATCTTGCCCCAATCAAGGAAAAGGACTTTGGGACACCACTGCAATATCAAATCTCAACAGCAGCACAACACATGCCAAGCTGCTTGTTTCAGATGATCTGAGGGAGCTGTAAGAGGAAGTGAAGGAACTGGGGGAAATTTTAGTCATCACACAATGCAATCTTCCCTGACTTCATCCACCAAAGACAAAATGGTAACAGAGCCTGAACAGGGCCCACAATCATTTGGGTGCCAAGCTGATTTATCTATAGTGATTTCTACACCAGCTCTTCAAGTCTCAGCTGCGCAACTTAATTGGGAATTTTTGACAGTGAAGGGGCCATTTCAACCCCAGTAAATTACTCACTTCTCACAAAAATTCCTTTCTGCTTGAGGGAGGAAAACTAATTCATCAAACACCTTGGTGCCTTTTCTGCTTGCCACGTGCCGCGATCACTTGCTTTGGCACAGCAGTTCTCTGGACAGCAAGCAGGCACACTGCTATCTTCCCCAGCAACAGCATAGAAAAAGGAAAACTCACAAATTATAGCAGTCTTGGGGCTGTCTTCATTTATCCTGCAAAGAATGAGATTTTTTTGCATGTCTGGTGCTAATTCTTTTTGAAAAAAGACATTGTATCACTGCTCCCAGCTTTCCTTGCCCCAATAGGGGACAGTGCTGAATGCATGCCCAGCTGGGGCTCACCAGTGTGCAAATAAAGCTCCGTGGAAGAAAGCCTTGTCAGCACAAGGTACCTGAGCTCTGCACATCCTGGGGGAAACAGGGAAAGGTTCTCTGCCCTGATTTTACACGTTTTGCATCATTTTATACTGCTAGAGCAGCTGCTGTCTTGCATACTGGAAAATTAATAAACTCCTAGTAAAGGGCATATCCTGCTTGCACGTACAAACATGGACTGTAGAATGTTGGGGACCTGCCATCACACTACACTGTCAGTCCATGAAACATGACCACACCAAAAGCCCAAATATGTACTAAGATAATGCTTTTACATATTCATGCCATGAGTGTAACCCATGGCCTTCATTTACTTCCTGTTCCCATCATTTGTTCTGTGCCTCCCCACTCCCCGATGACTTCAATGGGATTTAGATCAGGGCCTAAATGGATATATAGAAGCCAAAAAATCCATTTCAAGTTAAGGAGAGATGGGAAACAGCTTCTCGCTTTCTTTTAAAGCATTTAGACCATCTCCCCTGGGAAGGACTGCATCAAACAAAGGAAAGTAAGGTATGTGCCCACCTGAGTTGGGTGTCTGAAAGAACAGAATGTTACTTGTAGGAATAAAGCAAAGACTCTGGACTATGAATTACTACTACTTCTAATTCTAATTAAATCTTGATTTAACTGGGGCTGCAATTTTTAATCTGGATTTCGTTACTAGGAGAACTGCTGAAGCATTCCTTATGTTTCCTTAACATCACTTTATCCAGCAGTCCCTGGAATGTACTGAATGTCAATCGGTATCTTTTCCCTGGGACAGACATCTACGCTGGCAGCTTCTAGCACTGACACAACACATCAACTCATGTAAAGGGAAAAAGATCACCATTAGCTAAAAATATCTGAATGAAAACAAAAAAAGTGTTTCAAATGCTGTGGTATTACCCTGCCTGCTTTTCCTTGGCTCCATCTTTCTTTTCTGTGACCACTGAGATGGCATCTGATATTTGCATAGCTGCCTGATTTATTATTATATTTTCAATACAAGTGGGAGACATTTCCTTGAATTACATTTATTAACAATCTGTTGGGTTTGGGTTTTTTTTTGTTTGTTTTGTTTGTTTTTATTGTTTTTGTTTGGTTGGGTTTTTTTTGTTATTAATCCATTGAAATTCTATGAAAAACTAGTGAAAATATCAAGAAAAGGCCCAGTAAATCAGCTGTGAATGAAAATAGTGGCAGACGATGACATACTTCATTCCCCACTTTCCAGAAGCTGCTCATTAACTTCAATTTAACCTGGGGTGGAGACGAGCCGCAGAAATTCCCAGGGTGAGATAACACTAGTATGTGATTAACAAGAAAAGTAACATCAATCAGACAGACTTGTAAGAAAGATAGCACTGTCCTGCATATACAGGCACCGATGTTACACAATGTGTTTGCCCCAGAGCATCCTGCCCACCTGCTCCCTTCCTGTTCAGCTCCAACCTTCCTGAAATTGGAACCGTTTCTCCAGTCTCATTCAAAGTTTCCACCTTTATCTCTCAGCCTGCCTAAAGACAGTTCTGGCTAAACAAAGAATTTAGGAGCGGAAATGACTGTATTTTGAGAGAGACATACTCCAGAGAGCAGAAGGACCGGTACACAAACCCAAAACATAGCGATGCCGGATGCTTTCACAGGGAAACCTTCTGCGTCCTCTTTTACAGTAGAAATGACCTTTGAGAGGAAAGAATGATCTCCAGATATAAGTCATCCTAAGGGAAATATACTTTAAAGATAAACTTAAGATTTTTGTACTTTGTGTGCTAAACATAAACCCTCAGGGGTTTTCTAGTAAGCCTGTTCACCCTGAACACATTTGCTGGGTGAAGAAGAGCAACACGTTTGTTCAGTAGAAAACAAGTACAGCAACACACTGTGTTTCTCCGCACAAGCACGACAACCTTTTAAAACATTTAAATACAAAAGGTTAGAAATGCAGGCAGGAATGTGATTCTCATGTCCCTTGGGATGGCAGGAAGCTGGGAATGCTCCTTCAGCCCTCACACAGCCAGTCATTTGCTCCAGCCCATTTTAGCACTTTATAATGCAGCAGACACTGTCAGGACCAAAACGTGCAGAGTCCCAACACATACAATGCTCTGTAAAAATGTAAAACCCACTGAGTTGCCTGAAAGTGAAGTAATTCAAATGGCAAAACAGCACTTTCTGAAATAAAACCATTTCAAGCAGATCTGGCTTGTTTCCGACACCAATTAATAGCAATATTGAATTTTTGGGCAGCAAAATATGCGGCCTCTGCCCACTGGACTTTTATGTAATGACACTGTAAAACACTGAAAAAACCCCACTCACTTATCCAGAGACTACACATGCTGCTTTCCCCAACATTTCATTTTTTGAAAGTATTTACATTCTAATTCACTCTGAGGGTGGCTGGCAGTAGGAACTGCAGCACACAATTCCTTTGTCCACCGTAGCCATATAATTGTTATAACTCAGCCTTCTAGGTACGCATTCTTGGGTATCTACAGAGATGCTTTAAGGAGGGGTAGCAGCAAACGCCCTGTTACAAGAGCAACAAGCCAGAACTCCCTTGCGAGACACTTTTGTTCATTTCCTTTACCAGAAATATACCGGCTCTGTTGCCTTTTTGTACAAAACAACAAACTACCCTAATTCGCAGCACTAATACTCATCAACCTGCCACCAAAGTGCCTGCTGCCTCCACAAACAGCAGCCCGCAAAAAGCTGGCACCCTTCCCTCCCAGCTCCCACACGCCACCCGAGCTCCCGATCATGGCTGGTGTTCCAGCATCTCCAGCTCCGCTGCCGACGCTCATCTGCTGCCCAACCACTACTGCTATATTTGAGCCACAGCCTTGCCCCCAACAGTATGATATCGGTATCAATAAGGCCCGTTCGGGGTTGCAAGAAAAACAACAACGCAGTTTCAAACTGAGGCATCTCAGAGACAAAAATCAATAGGGAAGATTGGAGGCAAGGAAAATAAAGGATGCAATGTTGTATTTCACTGAATTGCTGTACTTTGGACATAACAGGGGATTGTTAATAGGTTACATGGAAAACCACTGCTAGAAATGAGGAATATACAGGATCTTGTGAACTTGATAGCTGTGAGATTTATCCTAGCAGCCTTTTAAATCAACGTAATGTCTCATTTTCCAAGCATCAACTTCCAATCATTTATTTTCACTACTGTATTCAGCGTTCAAGGAACGCTTCTGTGTATCTTCCCTATATCCTGCTTCAGGAAAAGACAAATCACTGGAACGAGGGCCAGTGGCATACAAAGGATTCTTGGGAAAACTGCTCTTTTATTTTAATATATTTGTACCAGCTGGTAATTTATCTTTTACAAAGCTGTGGATGGCTGAAATTTCATTGCAAGGAAACCATGCTCTGTTTAATAAGAAGAATAATAAAATGCCATGATTTGTAGAAAGTAACTTTTTTCCTTGACCTTTTTATTACTGGCAAAATGTCAGCAGATTATTAAAGTGCAGAGAGCACAATCTATGATAAATAACCTTGTATTGCCACATACCAGACCCAAACACCCCCTCCTCTCTGTCCAAACATATACCTCAGTTTTCCAAAATGGCTCTGATTTGTAAAGAATTACAGATAACTAATAGAGTCTGAATGCCAAGTGTAATACTGTGGGTGAAGAGGGCTTGCTCAATTCCTGGAAACATAAACAAGGAAGGGAAGGAACAAAAAAGCACAAGAGCCAGAATGCAGCCTTACTTCTGTATGTGGCAGCTGCAAGATCACTAATGGCATAATACATGCAATCTTTATCTTCACCTGAAATAGAGCAGCATGAAAATTTGGAAAGGACCCAGCCAAAAACCACAAGGCTGTCACCAGGTCTTAAATCAACTGCAATGAGAGACTGAAGGTGTTGAACCTACTTAACTAATCAAAGACACTTAAAGCATCACCTGATCATAGAATGCAATTACTTAGAGGGAAAAGATGTCAAAAAGCTGGAAAAATGAAGCTAGAAAAAAGCCAGATTAGAGAGGAAGTACACATCTTTTATTGTAAAGATAATTACCCTTTGCACACATTGATGAACAGCATGAAAGAACCACCAGCAAAAATTGAAATGCACTGCATGCCTAAGACACATGCTGTAATTCAACCATAAGTTACAGTATATAAGGTAAGAATCCCAAGCTTAAATCCTGTGGCTTGCAGGTGCAAAGCCAAATTAGATCAATAGGACTGACACTTCTGGCTTTAAAATCCAGGATGCAAAGAAAAGCTGAACTGTCCAAAAAGCAAACTCCAGCCTTCCTACCTGAGCCCACTTACTCACCTGATGAGCACCTTACGAGATCACCGTGCCAGCTGCTATGGAGCCTTTTCCCCAGGCTGCCCGAGTGCTGCACCTCGCTGTGCTGTAAGCAAGCAGCCCGGCAGCCTGCGACAGGCAGCTCATGCTGCACTTTAAACACTTTTAGCCCCTAAACACCGCATTTATTCTTCACTTAATTCTTCTAGGGTCCATCTCCAAATCAGCCTAAGGAAAAATTGTTTTACTGTCTTCAGTAAAATAAACCTTTTGATTATTTGATATCCTGTTTCATTTTCTGGTACTCAAAACTAAATGGTACATATATTTACAGTACTGGGCGTCTCATCTGTATCTCATCTAGAGATGAGACAGACTCACTGAACCAATGGCTTAGAGCACAGTAGGATTGCCCATTAAAAATACTATGCTATAATTCAAGGCTTCCTACAGGCACCGTCTGTTTGCAGCTCAGCTCATTTTCAAAACATTATTAAGAGCTACACTATTTAACTCACCATTTAATTTTGACGTTAAATGAAAGCAAAGAGCACGATGATGAAGCGTCAGTGAAAAAAGATGGGCCTGAAGATTTCCCACTAGCTTTATCCAGAGAGTAAAGAGGCATACTCTGGCTGGGACAGGACAGGTAGAGAAGGCCAAATAACCCAGAGAAGAGATCAGATCCACTCCCCACCCTCATAATAGAGTCTTGTAGGTCAGCAGCACAGGAAAATAAATAAAAACCCAACCCCAAAACTTACTTTCTGTTTATTATTTTTCCAGTGCAGCCAGAGGCATAGGGGTGCAAGCAACCTCCCCACAGCTACACAAGGCCTGTGATGGAAGCAGGAACTAACACTGATCTCCTGGATACAAAGCCTTAACCACACAATTATCCTACTTTCACTGCCTCAACCTGTCTGAATCCAGAAGTACCACATTACTGGGGGAGGGAAGAAAAGAGAACATTTATTGGGAATATTTCTGACCCACCTAGAAGCAGACACTGCCTCCATTGGTTAAGTCTCCCATATTGCAGTCCAAGGAATTTGGAAAAAGGGTATCAGCTTTTAGTGCTCAAAACACTCAACCTTCTGAAGTTCAGGTGAGGCACAGACCCTCTATAAATCAAGCAAAAAGCCCCACATTGCTTAATGCTTTTTAGACAGGGGACTGGAATGCTCAAGAGACTAAATAATTCACACACTGCCTTTCCCCGGGAGTTCACATCCAGCCCAGATTACAAGTGTCAAGTACAATCATGTGCACTCTTGATAGAGTTTGAGAGGTAAGAGAACAGCCCGAGTGCAATTCCCAGAAGACAAATGCTCATATGGGAAAAGTCCCTGTGGATTACCTTGGCAGCAGTCCTAGCAGGACAGCAAGAGAAGCCAGTGGAGGGAATACTGCAGAGAAGTGGTGTATTGGACCCCTGGGTATGGTACACAGGTGAATAAATGAGGGAACAAGCTTTTGTTTCCCCTTGACGGTTTCAGCTTCTGAAGACCCAGTGAAATCCTGTCCCAAATAAATCCCTTTTATCCCCACGGAGAGGCAGGGTCTGCTTTCAGCAGTTCCACATTCAAAGCATAAAGATACCATTCTCATTTGCAACCAAACATGCACAAAAACAAAGAGCTGGTGAGTTTTAAATAGTATACACAACTCTGCACACCTCAAACAAGGGAGCCAGAGGGAAGTGAGCGCCCGCACAAGCTGCCTGCAGCTCCAGTCAGGGCAGAGCAGCAGAGGCAGGGGCTGGTGTGCACCCACTCAACCAGCCCAGCAACCTGAGCTGTTGCAACTTGCTACAAGCAGCAAACTACACCTTGCTCTGCAGCATGGGCAGCGCACAGAGGGAGCAGGGCCCGCAGGGAACTCTGCTACAGGCCAGTGCCTTCAGAGCTGGCTCCCACAACAGCGTTTTCCTAGAAGTGCCCTCCTTGTGGAGCTCCAGGCTTTGCTTGAAGGTGCAATCTATTCCTTCACTCAATTTCCACACCTGTTTTCACTTGGAGTGCCTGCTGTTTCCTTTCAAAAATTGCTGCATCCCTGAGGTACAAAGGGCAGAAAGCTCTTCTAGCAAAACCTGGGAGTCAGCAATAGAGAGGGGAAAATAAATTATTAAGGACCACACTGATACAGATTTTCTTTCTCTCTGGAGCAAAACTTAAATCTTTCTTCCCCCATCCTGGCTATGGTAATAATGTACAACTATTCATTATCCTCATCTAAACTAGAAAAGCCTCTTTCAATTTAGCACTTAATACAATTATGGTAAATTAAATAGCATCTAGAAAAAAGTCTTACTTTTTCACAGCTATTATCTTACCTCTACGAAACTCTAGTTAAAAGTGAATCTAGCTATTAAACAGTAAGGGTTTGTATCTATTCAGAGAGCAGGAAAGCAAGATGTTCAGCTGAAAATTGTTCAAATTCTGTTTCCAAATTCAATACCACATCTCCAAGGGAAAACAGGAGAACTTCAATAATGATAGCACAAAGTCTCTTTTGCATTGTGGAGGCAGTACTTAAGCACCAGTTATCCATTCACTTTCATTCACCTCAAAGTTTCTTTTTTTAATATGAGGAAAAAAATACATTTTACAAAATAACAAGGCAAATTATTGTCTTGGTGTGCTTTCAACAAGAGTTCTCTGCGGCTACTGATATGTTATTAGTGTGATTTCTATGAGAGACACACAGGATAAAGCACACATGGCTGCCATGAAATCAACAGGAAAACACACCAACTTCAAGAGGGTCAGGATGTCAAACACAACACAGGAGAGATCAAACTACAGAGGCCAGGAGATCACATAAGAAGCCATGCACATTTATACACCATCTAATATACAGTGATAAGCAGTAAAAGCTTGGAAGATCCAGTTCTGTAAACACTGCCCTAAATAGGGACTTGTTTGTGTGAGTCCATGTCATTGCAGTCAAAGTGGTTTCATTTGCGAGGACCAAGTGCAGACACAGATTTCATACCTATTCACATCCGTACCATGGAAGGATGTGAAAATCTCAAACACAGATCTTTCCTAAAAGCTTAGTCTCTTTAAAGCAATTTATTTCTATTGCTACTCAGGGGGGGAAAAAAAAAAAAGAAAAAGACAACAAAGCAACTACAAGAAGTATCCAGGAGAGACTCTTGGTTAATGGTCATTCTGCATTCTCATAAATAAATACCACCTTGATAATACTTGAACTGATATTAGAAGCAATATTTTTAACACAATGGAAGCATACCAGCCATCAGGAATAAAACATTAAGAAGAAAATATCTTTATTATATTGTTGTTCAACAATTGTGAGAACATTAGCAATAAACAGCAGCGGGCACTAGAACTGCTCTCTGCTAACTGTGCGTCTTGTGGATAACAGCGAAACTTACATTAACACCATGATGTCAGTAGACAACAGCTTTATAGCAGAGAACAGCATATTGTGCACTTCTGGAAAAAGGAATCTTTAGCATTGCAGGGATTATCGTGGTTAAATTGCTTATGAGTCACAGCCAGTTGCTCAATGTTTCTCAGTTGGTTCCTACCTACCTTTTATTTCCTGAGGATGCACCAGTTCAGACTGATGGGCCAAGGCTAGTTGTATGAGGTTCAACAAGGCCAAGTGCCTGGTCCTGCACTTACTTGGGTCACAACAACCCCAGGCAATGCTACAGACTGGAAAGCTGCCTGGCAGAAAAGAACCCAGGGGTGTTGGTTGACAGTGGCTGAACATGAGCCAGCAGTGTGCCCAGGTGGCCAAGAAGGCCAACAGTATCCTGGCTTGTATCAGGAATAGTGTGGCCAGCAGGACTTAGAGAAGTGACCATCCCCCTGTACTGGCACTGGTGAGGCCCCGCCTCAAATCCTGTGTTCACTTTTGGGCCCCTCAGGACAAGAGAGACACTGAGGTGCTGCAGTGTGTCCAAAGATAAGCAAAAAATCTGGTGAAGGGTCTGGAGCACAAGTCTTACGAGGAGCATCTGAGGGAACTGGGGTTGTTTAGCCTGGAGAAAAGGAGACTCGGGAGACTTTATTACTATCTACAACTGCCTGAAAGGAGGTTGTAACATGGAGGGTGTTGGTCTCTTCTACCAGGTAGCAAGTGATAGGACAAGAGAAAATGGCCTCAAGTTGCTTCAGGGGAGGTTTAGATTGAGTGTGAGGAAAAATTTATTCAGAGAAAGCATTGTCAAGCCTTAGAAGAGGTTGCCCAGGCAAGTGGCTGAGTTACCATCCCTGGAGGTGTTTAAAAGATGTGTAGATGTGACACTCAAGGGACATGGTTTTAGTGGTGGACTTGGCAGTGTTAGGTTAATGGTTGGACTTTATGATCTCAAAACTCTTTTCCAGCCTAAACAATTCTATTATTCTGTGTTCGGAGAAGAGAATAAAACTGGTACTGTTACACCCACTCTCTTAGCCAATTAAAAGGAGTTATTCAGTATCTTGCTTACACAATAGGATTATTTTTATTTATATTAGTAGAACAGTCCAGCAGAAGCCAAGACAACACTTCACTAGACAATGTGTGAACTTACAATAAAAAATAGACCTTGGCATCACAGAACACGTAATCCAAGCAGACTTAAGATGAAAAAAGCATGGGAAGCTGAAGTTAGCACACCCTGGCCACATACCTTTTCAGAGTGCTCAGGAATAGCAGACCCTACACCACACTTCTCAGATACACTCATGGCTGGGGGATTCTCCCAGCTTCTCAGCACACCTCACCCTCTTGGAAAAGAAACCTTTCAGCACCTGGGCTGAGGGTTTCCACAAGCTAGAACTTGAATACCAGCTTGGAAAAAAATAGCTTAGATGCCTGACAGTCTGGGCTTGGTTTACACAGCCTCCAGCCCTGTCCACAACTAGAGCTCCAAGTCTACTGCAATGCACAGATGTGTGAATAAATGAGTGCAGTATAACCATGTGCCTCCTATGACCTGAAGTCCAGAGAGAAATTCAGGTGGTAACAGCAGTCTGATTACAGGCAACAAAGCCTGAGTGTGTCATCAGTCAAAAAAATACGGGGCCTGGTTTGCATCCACTCAACCTGAATTAAAACAAAGAGCAAGACAAGGAGGTTGGGTCAAATTAACAGATATTAAAATGGAATGGAGAAAATCTATTTTAAACCAAACTCAACAATAAAGACTGTGTATTTCATACCTAACACACCTGTGTCCTGCTCTAGACTGACAATAAACGAGAGCTCCATGGAAGGTGGCTTAAATTACTGCCTTCCCCAATACTGCTGTATTCATATGGTGCATTCAGTGTTCACAGAAAGCCTCTGTAATCCAAGTAAGGATTTACAAATTTCTGGAAAAAAAAAAATTACATCGTTCAGACCTGAACTATCTTTGACCCACATATGAAATAAAAGGTCATGAAATGATCTGCAAATCCAGATTTGTTTCCATAGTAAGGTAAGGGGAAAAAAATATTCACTGCATCAGCAGCTGTGAGGCTTGCAGCATTGTGTGAGGTTCTTTTCAAAACACCACAGCATGAAAAGGCAGAAAGATTCATCTTATAAAATGGAAATCTCATCTATTTGCATCCATGCCAGGAGTTTACCAGAATAACCCCCCCACCTAGCATTACTTCCAGTGGCAATTTCACATTCAGCTTCCAGGGATTTTACAGACAAGGCAGCAGCAGCTCCCTGAGTGAACTGTGCAATGTTTGATAAAGTGCTAAAAAGCCTCCATCACTTCCTATTACTACATAAAAGTGATTCTCTCCTGATGCTGAAAGTCATACCAAAAAGAAAAATAAGCAAAAAGGAAAGATTTAAAAAAAAAAATAAATTTTTCTTTTCATTCTGCCAAGATTACCCACAGTGACTAATAGCTACCCACATCATGCAATGCAGCAGAGTTCCCTTTTCTCCTCACTGGGATGTGGCAATTTTTTGCTGTGAAGAGAGAATTCCCTGTCATTATAATCTGAGAAATGATCTAAACAACTGAATAGCACAATGCTAGCGTGGGCTTCGCACTCTTAACTGGAATCAAACAACACAGGTAACAAAAGCCAAACTGTCTCTGCAGCGCTGAAGGTGGAAAGGAGCAACACCACAAACAGTTGTCTGGAACAAACTGCATTACCATAGAAATTAATTTGTCTTTTAGAGCAATCTTGTGGTTTTGCAGTGAGAAAACTGAAGGAGAGTTTGCAGGACACTGCTTTTGTGCTCAAAGTGCTGGGATGTAGAAGGACCAAGTCCACATTCAAGCTTTCTGCTCAACATAGAACTAGACATTTCATCACTCAACACCTGTCTTCATCTTATAGATAAGCAGCAAGTCAGCTTTTATCTCAGCCTCTACTGATCAATTTAGATAGCATACCCTTTGGGACTCTACTACAGTAGCATGCCATTTCAGGAATACACAAAAAGTAGCTATTACATTATTCTTTGGGAATACAGTTTCACATTGATTGATTCAGTGACAGATTAGATAGAATTGAAGCAGGCAGACCCGCTGCTAGGGTTCCCCACACCCCACCCCAGGATAGCTGCACACGGCCCAGCTTATTAAGGACATGTGTATTTCTCTTTTGCCTTTAGTTGCTTAATTTGACATTGATACTATAATCATGCAAATGGTAACTAGGTTGCCAAAACAGCCAAATTCACACAGCCCTACAGCCAATTCTCAAGAAGTCAGAGCTTGGCTTGGGGTTTAATAAAACAAAAACTATCAAGAAGGCTGCCAGCACAATACAGTTATTGATATTGCCTCATAGCACAGACCTCAGCGACACATTTCAAAAAGGAAGCTTAGGTATACACCTAGCTGTTTATTAAACAAGGAGGAGAAAAGAGCCTTTTCAGTCCAGAGTTTGATTTACGCATCCATAAATAGTTCAGTCCAAAAGGAGTGTAGGGGAAATAATGGCAACAGTTCAGCTGTAGTTCTACAAATACAAAACAAAACCATCTGAGACTAGAGAACAAAGGGTATGCCCATATTTTTTTGTCTAGGTTTCAAAAATTAAAAAAAAAAAAAAAAAGCAGCACACACAACACCAAAAACAACCAAGCAAAAAACACCTACACAAGCAGCTGGACTATTCTAACCTAGAGAAAAAGTCTACTTTTCACATCTCTCCTTTTGTGATGGGCAGAAACAATTTAAAATGTATTCTTACTAGCCTGCTGTCAGCTGCTTCCCATTATGCACAATATTCGCCTTTAATCCCTTCATCTTTTCATATGACACAGATGCATATACAGTACCTAGAGCCTGATGCAAGCACAACACCCCTGTACCTTGAAACAGTATTCCAGTAATTCAGAAATGCAGAAATTATCAAAGTAGTCTTGGCTTTTGAATGTGTCCATGATAAAAATACTCCTGGTCAGCAGGTATTATTTTGGGAAGGTTTTTCTATTTCCTGCCTCATCTGATCTCACATTCCAACCTTGGGAGAGAGCACCCATGAATTAATTTTGCTACCACTGCCTCCAGAGTAGCAATGGACAGAAGCACTTCAACAAGGAGTCTCAAAGCTGCTACTAGTTGAAGGCTGGCTTAAAATATACAGTATGCTAAAATGTGCTGTGTCCAATTAGTATCACAGCAGAAGCACGTGGGTAGTAAATCCTACAGACAGGAAAACTGCTCCTGAAGAGTAACCCATCACCATGGTGGGGAGACATGAAGAAAGCAGGCAGGGACAACGGGAGGACAAGACTGCAAAACCAGGGCAGCATGTAGATAGGTGTGAGGAGAACCCCTCAGGATATGGGAGAAAGTCCTCAGCAACTCATCCTCTGCAGTAACAAAGCAGCAAGTGGGAAGGTCTGGGCAGGAGGTACACTGCTCCTTAGCCCTCCACAGAGGCTCAGCAACTGCTTCTCAAAAGGGTGTTTGTCAGGATGATTGCCTCCTTCCTCCTTCATTGCACGGCCAGAAAGAGCCACAGTGGTGGGGCGGGGCTGGGATGAGGACAGAACCTGTGATTTAGACACAGCCCTGTACAATTAAATGAACCACAACCACACTGCTCCATAAGGAGGGCAGCGAGCTCCACACTCGGCAGCAGCTGGGAGGAGTTTGCTCAGCCTCAGAAGCTGGTTGCTCTGGAAAGCACAGCACAAACACCAGTAGTGACAGTCAGGAGCCTGCAAGAGAAGTAAGCAAGCCCAGCCCCACACTGAGACAGCCTGGCAAAGCAGCTCACCGTCATTCTTGCCCAAACCCACATGTATTTGGCATTCGGATTGTCTGTTCCCATTCCCTGAGCTGCTTCTTGTGTTCCCTTTACCTCAGTAACCACAGCAGGCATGCACAAACACCTACAGTGTGCTGCCAGAGACATCTCATGCTGAGGAGCGGAGGCGTGAGGAGCAGCATTTCTGGCTGAGAAAACACTGTGCTATTAATGCTCCAAAGGCATGGAGGTCAGGAGAAGAAACATGAAATGCAACCTTTTTCCCAAACAAAACAGGAGATCAAATAGCACAAATCTGTGCAGTTGCAGGGGGAGGTCTGTGCTCCATGGCTCAGAAGCAGCAGGACCCTGCTGACACACTTCAGGGCATTCTCATTTTCACCTCTGAAGCTCCTGATCCAGCCCTAAAAGACCTTCACCACTGGCAACACTGATGATCTCACAACTGCCTCCAGCAGATAACAAGTCCCTTGGACATGAAGCGAGTCTAACCCAATTCAGATGTGCTTATTTTTTTTTTTATGATCTATAAACACAATATGAATTAGTTAAGTCTGAATTTCGCTCTGAATACAGCACACTGACTTCAAACACTGCCCATTACAGGTTACAGAAATGGCCTTTCCCTAGAGGTCTCCCAGATTGCAAACTGCAGCACCATATCAGAGCCATTTTTCCCCAGCTGTAGCCAAGGAAGCACCTTGCTTTTAATAAATATCTAACCCAGCAATAGAAACTGAGCCACCTGTACTGTACAAGCCTCCCTCCTACTCACCTGATGAATCAGTGTTGCAATAAAGCACATGGAAATTAAATTAAGTACCATGAAAAGATTACAGCAGTAGATCCGCCTTTCAGTTACATCCATGTAGCACCATGATTAAATCAGTCCTTAAGTTCACATTGTCCACTTCAGATCAAAACAGGCTGCGGGCAGGATTAAGGCCTGCATTTTTTCCCTTGAATCGGAGAGTTGCCATCCCTACCTTGATCAACAGCAGCACAAAGTAAACCCTTGTGCTGAATCAGACTCCCTTGCTGTCCCCACAGCTTTTCAGCGCAGCTCAGTCATCATCCTCTTCACCAGGCTGGGGTGAGTGTACTCTCAGGGTCACCATCCACCCCGCACCCTGCAGAGAACATCCATTCTCCACTTTCAGCAAGAAAACTTACCACGCACAGAAAGGAAGCTGCCACAGAGCACAACTTGAGGCTTATCTCCCTCCCTCTCCACTCACACCTCTTTGGAAACTTGCTGCCAAGGAGGAAAGGTGGCAGCTGGGGACACACACAGTGCCACGACTGCTCTCTGCTGTACAGACATTGCTCAATACTATTATCATGTGCATCAGTGTAAAGATAAGAAAGGAATATTTTCACAACAAAGATACTGCTGCAGCTGGATGAAGTGAGGAGGTGACTACACAGCTTAAAGAAGTTTCCTCCTCACTGAAGTTAAACAACTGTTTCACACTACAGCACTTCAGGTTTGCTTAGCACTCAAAAAACATGATTTCTGATCCAGCAGACAGTTGTATGTGCTTATATTTATTTATTTATTTCTCCAGGAATGCCGCTTTGCTTCACTCAGTGCAAGCTAAAAGCATTTCCAAACTCATGTGTGGTTTTTAGACAGCAATGCAAATGGTCTCCAGAATGGTATCAGTACTAGTGCCTATAGGAAAGGTCATTACTATTGTCACTTACACATAGGCAATTAATACCATAGCAGACAGTCCCCTGACTATTTCCTCACCATCCTGGAACAAGTTCATTGCAAATGGGTTCTACCAACCAGACAGGCCCACACATCTAAAGAAATGATGTCACCTTGACAGCCTGCAATCCTCCATGCCATGCCAGGCACACATCAGCCATCCAGTCCTGCCATGCAGGCATGCCAGGGCGGTGGGGGCCACGCCGCAGCCCCCACCGTCAAACCCCAAACCGCAACAGGCACACAGAAACAGTAAAAACTGCTGCTACACACAACCTGGGCACAAAGCATTTGCACAGGTAGTCGGGTTACCTTCCCGGAGCTGCCAATGCTCAGCCTCTAACTGAATTCACTCCGCTCATGAGATGACTCCGGGGTACCACGTTACATTTCAAGATAGGCAGCTGGGCTGTGCGAGGGACAGGGAGAAGGGCTGGCGTGGGTGGCTAATGGATTTAGTGGGTTAATTGGGGGGAAGTATTTGATTATAAAGACTGTTTTGAGGAGGATGGCCTTTGGGGGTATGGGGAGGGAAGTGGCTTTTTGGGGAGCAAAGAGGTCGGAGACAGCCGACCCACAGGCTGGAGAAGGGGGGAGCCCGGCGCGTCTTACCTTGTCGGGGCGGCCGAGCCCCCCGCGCCGCCTTCAGCACAGCGCGGCCCGCCGCCGCGCCGCCCGCATCGCCGCCAGGACACGCGTGGGATGGGGCGGGGAGGACACGCGTGGGCCCCGCGGAGCCCCTGCCCCCACGGCAACGAAAGCGCACAGCGGCGGGCCGCGGCCGGACAGCTGCTCGGGGGAGGCGGCGGCGGCGGCAGGAAATACCAAAAGACTGATCCAACAACGCTCGGGAGGGAGGGAAGAGAGGGGGGGAATAGAGGAAAAAATAGAAGGAGGAGAAAAACAAAAAGGGAGGAAAAAAAAAAAGAAAGGAAACGTGCAAAATCCGGGCGGGATCGGCGCGGAGCGGGCGCGGCGCTCGGCTCCCCGCACCGCGGCCCGCGGGAGCGTCTCCGGGCCCGCCCCGGGCTCTCCCCGCCGGCCCGGCTGGGGCTCGGCTCGGTTTGGTTTGTTATTTTCCCCCTGGAGTTTGTTTCGTTCTTCTCCTCGACACAGGGAGAGGCTGAAACCAAGGCAGAGCAAATAAAGCAAAGAAAAAAATCCCCAAACCAAAACCATGCAGACCCCCCGTGCAAGCAGCTAGACATCCTTGGGGTTCACTGACACCGTGTGCAAGGTAATGGAGAAAAGTCAACCTGGGGAAATCACCACGCTGAAGCCCTCCAGCTGCAGGAGCACTTTGTCTCAGCATCCAGCCATATGCCGACACCGACTCAAAAGCACCCGTGCAATACGCAGCTCTGACATGCAGCTGTGCACGCTCCCAGCTTCGCCTGTACATCCAGAGTGAAAAATCAATCCCATGGCAAGCACGGATATCTAAGCTCCTCCAGACAAGGAGGACAGTCCAATCATCGCATCCCTGGCCACAGCCTGCCTGCCCCTTGGGGGAGTCATGTGTTTACAGGCAGTACAACATCTAGTAAAACGCCGTGAGCAGAAAACTACCCAGCCACACGCATTTAACTGCTGCTTCCTCTCCTCTACACTCTGCGGGTCCCATGGTTCAACACTGGACCAAGAACAGGCAGCCAAGCTGGACTTCACACATCCTTCATAGCTGTGGGGAAAAGTAATGCTAGAAGTCTACCCAGACTTGGAAGAGCAGAGTTAAAAAGCACCCCAAACTTTCTGAAAACAAAATCACATGATTGGGTAAATGTGACCAGCATGTGTGTCTGACTTTCGTCATCAGTTCTGAATCACCCATGTACAGCTGAGACCTTGGTGCAAAACATAGTAGGGAGCTCAGCCTCACGCCTCTGAAACCAGAAGTGTTAAACCAGATTCTTCAAGTGCTCTGTTACCACCCCCACCCCCTTCACAGAAAAAGCTAGATCCTTTTTCTCTTTACTGTGTGCAACCTCTAAGCCTAGACAAAGATCTACCAGCTCTGATGTTCCTCATGCTACCCAGGAAGCCAGCTTCCAACCCTATAGAGCAATAACTCATTAATTGAAAAGGCCTCCCAGATCTAAGAAAATAAATCCTGAATTCATCCAAAGCTACAAGCTCAACTTAGACCAGGACACAATTTCTCTCACCTCCTGACAACTACAGCCCATCCACAGACTTCGAGGCTTCACTCTGCATCACTTACATCAACATACCAAATGTTAGCCACTAGTATTAGCTGGTTTTCTCCTAATGAGCTTGGTGGGACATAGAGCAATATGCACTATACCTAGCTAGGAATACAGCATGGTGCCGAAGATAAAAAAATCACCGTCTATTTTTTCTCGCTTCTAGAAGTTCTAGTACAAAGCAGAAACAGAACACAACAGGTTAAGCTGTCCTTGCTACTTAAGAATCACAACAGGCCCCTCTACCTGTTAAATAAGCCCTAGAATCACTTGCGTAGGGAGGTAATTATTAAATTCACTTGTATTTGTAGTGATTTCTGCCATCATCGGCAAGGTGTGGAGAGTTGTTATGATTCCAGCTGCCTTCAAGTCTGTTGGGATTTTGACTTAATCCTCACCAGTATTTTACCTGAGGGCAAACTTGTATGTACCATGCAATGTGGCTGAGCACTGCACAGAGATGCAAGGACCAGCATAAGCCAAGGCCGCTCGTCACCCTAGCTCAGGGTACTGCCAGGCAGAGCCACCATGTTGGAGGCAGAAGCAACTAACCCTGGCTCTTACTGGCTTTCCCTCTCCTCGCTGCCTCCTGCTGTGTCTGCTCAAGGTGACACCAGGTTCCTCTCTGTGCCCTCTGTTCCCTTCACCTTTCTGCTTTTAGGGTTGGCTCCCTCAAATGCAGCCAGGTAGTTTGCCAGCACCTCGCCTGGTCTAAATGGCTTTTTCACTAAACTGTGGGCTTGAAGTTGCTCCTGCTGTCTGCATTCAGATTGGCTTTGTCCAGCCATAGCAACAAAAGCGGCTCCTCAGCTACTCTGGTATGGAGATCTAGGGTTCCTGGAATCCCTACACAAAACAAGTGGGACTCAGAGTCCACTTCCCAAGGACTTGTGTTTTAAAAGTTTTTAAAACTCTTTTAAAAGTGTTTTGGCTACAGTTTTCCACTAAAGGATTCTCTGCTCAGCCAAACATTTCATTATTATTAATATTTCATCTGTTCACTGCCACATTGCCATACAAAGCTGATTTGATAAAAAACTGAGCATTCAAAAACATTCCTGTCAAAATAGTTACAGACCCTAATAAAGAATAATACTTTATGTTTTCCTATGTGTTCTAGGACAGTGCATATGATGTTAGTGATGTGGCTACACAGAGCAAAAGGCTTGCCAGCTAAACAGTCAACATTTTGTAAGTAAAACTGAATAATCAGAGAAAATTTACATCAGACTGATGATTTGCATCGTGTAGCCATGGCATTTCTGATGTGGTCCAGGGAGTCCTGAAATTGGATTTCTGTGCTTGCACCAGATGGGTCCTCTGACGCTGACTTAAGACAAAAAGAGTGACATCCATCATTTCCTTGCCTGTCAGACAGGACCTGGACCCATTCTCCCCCTTATAAATCCTCTTTAGAAACGAGGGGAAGCTGAATCATACAAACACTAGTATTTTCAAAGACTATTTTCCACGGCCCTCTAGTGTCTCTTCTGTTAACAGCCATTCAGGAGACAGCACATCTGCTTGGGCTCTGCTGGTTATCATTACCTTGCCTGCACCATCTGCAGTTCATGCGGATACATCTGAGCTGCCCGTAAAAGCCTGACAGGGTAGCTGTGGAGCACAAAGCTCGTGACCCAACCCTGCATTTGGGGTGAGGTTTGCTGTGTGTGTCAGCTTCAGTCTTAACACCACCTGAGATCCCTAGCTTAAAGCTAATTCATCAGTGGCCCCCAGATATGACCTATCCCTTTGACAAAAGCTTTCTGACAGATATACCTGGCAGTTAGGGTTGAGGTTCCTTCTGGTTTCAATTCTACTTTGCAAGAAAAGAGCCTTTCTTTTAGGGGGTCTGCAGCTGTGATATTTCCTTTCAGCATTTGCCAGTGTTTGCAAGGCTTACCTTTCTCACCACAGCAACAGAGCTCTGTCTTAAGAGGGCCTGTAAATTGGTGTGAACTCTATCTTAAGCAAGGGTAACAAAAACAGCAAAGCACAATAAGCTGTAATTGCAGTGCTGTGAGAGTGAAGTAAGAGTGATTCAGTTGTGTTACTCCGGTCCTTACCATCCAATAACACAACCCAGAGAGTTTAATAGTATGGATGCTTAAAAACATTATCTAATGTCCTTTTATGACAACCCTAGGAGATGTGCAATACCACAGTATCAATGCTGTTTAAAAATTATGATAAAGGGAGACAGGGAGGTAAGCTACAGCAACAGAAAAATCCTTTCTACCAGGTCAGCAGCCTGCCCTTTACTCTAGGAAATTATTGCAATCCTTTCCCTTACATCTTCCTTTTTTAATCCTTCACCTTTTGCTAACTGCTGAGCTCCTCTTCTCCCGCAACAGACATCAGACCCCACCTATGTGAAATGCAAATGCAAAGTCATTTTGCAATGCCCACAAGACTTGGATTTTATGCTTTCCTGTATCTTACAACACATCTACAACTGTTCTACAAGCTCCCGTTTATGACTAGAAAGGTTATTAAATACCATAAAAGCCATCAGATATATTTATTGGCCTCTATTAAAGTGGAAATTGAGAGGAACAATCATATTCCTATCATTATAATTAGTACTATAGCCATAACTGCATTAATCAGACATCATATGAACGGTTGTTAGCATTGCAAGATACTTGCCCTTAAGCTTATAACACATAGCGAGACAAGAAGCAGGAAGCTTTAAAACCAATGAGTTTAAAAAGAAGTTATTAAACTTGGGTCTTTATCATTAGGCATAAGCTTCAACACAGCTGTATACAGTTAACGATAAGAAAAAAACTTTTACCCGCATGCGTTTTCCAGTGCAAAGTTCCTTAGCAAAAAATATTTAATGCCATAGCTGGATAGAGCAGGAGTTTCTCGCTAACAAATAGTAGTCCATCTGCCTAGAGCTCAAAAAAAGTAAGTCAACAGCTAAACATGTTTGCTTATTTTACATTTTGAAAAACAGAGCTGCTGCTAAACCAGGTTCCTAATTGCAGGTTTGCTAAAACGGGTCTCTGGGGAAGTTAGTTACAAAAAACCACAAACGTCTGCCTGGGAGCTGCTGGAGATTGGAGTCCTCTTGTGGCAAAAGGTAGAGGAAAATTTTCAGCAGCTGATGACTGCTGAAAGTTGGGGCTTTACACAGGAGGCTGCACGGTGAGTAACAGATCCAGGGAGTATCAGCTTTGCAGAGTTCCACGTCACATTGCAGAGCATAAAAGCAGCAGCGTGAAGACTTCACGGCTGGCAGTGGGCAAGCATCAAAAGCAGCAGAATGCCATGGCATTTTGATACTGCAGACAGTGCTACTGTTTACTTTAGTAGCTCCTGTCTGTTAGTGTGTGTTCCCTGCTGAGATGATGTTTTTGGCTGGTTTGTTGTTTTTTTTTTTTTTTTCCCTTTGTTAGTAGAGGTAACTTTTCCTGAGTGTTTCGCTAGCGAGAACTTTTCTCCTGGCTAATACATTCACTGTACAGTAACACAGGCCAGCTCCCATCCTTCTTCTTGTCAGTCTGCTGCTGAGATGGGTAGATAACACAATTCTATAATAAGATATTGTTTAGATCCTGCTGCTCTGTATTTCATCTCCTTTTCTGCTGTGTTATTTTCTACCTGCAATAGTCCCTGTGGCCTGCCTTGAGTTCAGCTTAGGAGACATTTAGCGTGAATGATGGATGTTGGCCATGTTAGCACCATGCTCCCTGCCTGGAGCAGTACTAGAGAAGACAGAGTACATAAACAATCTGAGGGTCTTTCTTTACACACACGCTGCGATCAGAAGATTTTTCGTATGTCCACATTTGGGCTTTGGGTTGCAGCAAAGAGGTTACCTAGCTAGGAACTTCAGCCAGTGGGCTAAGCCTCCAAAGGGCTCATGCGCCACTCACAGCTCTGATGTTCTGTAAAAGAGGGTTTGAACTTTCAGGAAAGAGCCTCCAGCAATCGGTTGCAGCAGAGGCTTTGGACACAGTTTTAAAGACCTGCCAGCAACAAGTTAAAAGATCATAGATATTCATACCTGCTTTGTTTTCTCTATAGAACCGGTCGTATGCTTGGATGGTGCCCTGCCTTCTACAACCTTAACACCAAGGATGTTTCTCAGGAGTCTAAACACAGTGCCATTTCAACTACTTCTACCCAGACCTCATCCCATAGAGGTCTCAGGTACCTTAGATTAAACAAGACTTCTCGGGCAGATCTCACCTTCCCTAACCTGCATCCTCACTAACATAAACGTCTGTCTCAAGGGGGCTCACCCTCAGGAGTCCTAGAGTAAGGTCTGTGTTGGGAGGTAAGACTCTACTTCCATGCACCTTGGTCTTCCTACAACTGGAGTTAAATGAGGTTTAGTTGTCAAATGAGGACTACCTTAGGTCCTCATTTCTAATTGCTCATCTGAAGGCTGTTCACATCAAGCACCATGAACCTGTTTTATTTTTCTCTAGGTGTCTAACAGCAAATTAAGCTGAATGCTGCCATTGTGGCTTTGGTGTGAAAAATAGATCAAAGTCTCATCTGAGAGAGCAGCCCAACACACTGAGCTGATCTGGTGAGCAAGGTCCCCTTTGCAGCTAGCAGCAGGCTGGAAAGCAGCCGAGATATTCAGGATCTGACAAACTGTCCAGTGAAATCTGGGCTAGATTTCAAACCCCTTGATAAGACATGACATGAAACCAATTTGCTATTCAAAAACATTCCAATAGCCCTTGTCCTTGGTCATATTTCAAGCTAATTGCAAACCAAGCTAGCTGTTATAAAGCCTTGAATGATAAAACTAAAACGTATGTATCTGTAAATATATGCATACATGCATACAAATATATGTGAATGAACTTTTTGCATGGCTGGATAAGATTGGAACATCCACATCAGTATGGATAGCTGACATGTTTTTGAATGATTACAGATTTCGTCAATAATTGATGGGAAATGTCCACATGAAATCAAACTTTATAAACAGAGAGGGCTTCTTAGTTTATTTTTCTTCCTGCACCAGAAAAACTTTGGAACAGAGGCCAGCACGTTTAACCTGTCTGGACTGAGTGCTGTTGTCGTACAGGAAACATTACAGTGAGAAGAAACATAAACACGTCTCTCTATAGAGGAATGCATTATCAGACTCACAGACACACAGATCTTTGGATAGGCCAGTACCAATCTCTCTACACATATCTATTTATTTATTGACTGATATTCTGTCCATACATAGATCTGGATCTAGGCAGATAGAAAGCCACAGCTTAGTTCTGCTTTGTTCATCACTTTATCCTTTCCAGAGAGGGGCATTTTAACTTACAGATGAGTGAATCTAGTTCCTGACACCAAACATTTGCTATTAATCTGGAATTCAGGCCAGTGAGTCACAAATCTGATCTATTAGTAGCTTTGTAATAACACTATATCATATTCCCAGCTTGCAGCTGCTTCCAAACATTACAGGATGTGTTTGTTCTCATACTTGACCCCTTTTATTTTGCCTGACTCTTGACTCACTCTTGCAGCCAGCTCATCTCTGATAAATTATGGAACCTCTCACAGCTTCTCTCTTGCTCTTTTCTCTGAAATCCATCTTCTGTCTCCATTCGTGATCAAGCAAAGTCTCCTTGACTGTTACAATTCATTTTAATGATTCTTAGTTATTGCTGATGGCTCCCATGAACAGGACGCCTGCGCTTGCCACAGGGACTTGAAGGAGATCAGGAAGAGAAACTACAATAATACTTTCTGCTACTGCTGAATGGCAGCTTGCTTATTGGTTTGTCTGCACAGAGGGATGCCAGTATTTTTTTCCTCTTTTTGCTTTAAACAGGGAGACCTGTCACGTGTTCCTGTCACAAATTACAATTGCAGATGTAAATCACTAAAGAGTGAAGCCTGGATGAAAAAATTTGTTTCCTCAAAACAGATCTAACAGTATCAAAGACCATGGTCTGACTTACAGCCCAAAAGGGCAACACACAAAGACTGGTTCCAGAGCAAAACATCCATTTCTTTTATGCCATAGAGGACCTCATTTGATCCCACAGTCACTGATTATATCTGTGCTATTGAAGTCCAAACACAATGGCAGTCTCACAGAGGATGGCTGGATTTAGCTACTATTTGAGTCTTGGAACAGAGGAACAATAGCTTGGGAAGAATGATGGTGACCACAGAGAAGGAGATATTTGCTCCATCATTTTGCCAATAAAATTATTAATGTCCCAGCTGTTTTCAGCCATATGAATGTCATTGTTCTACTGCCACTTACTATGCCTCCAGATCTCCTCATACAGTGAAATCAGGCTTGCTGTGTTGTGTGGCTATTGCTACATTAGCAAGCAGGAGTGGATCTGTAGGGTGAAGAAATTAGTAGTGAGGATGAAACATCCACACTATTTGCATTTCAGAGAGCTGGCTTTGGACTGGCTTTAATCTGGTGCCACCAAGTCAGCCTCTGTCAGCAGCTACAGCGAATTAGGTGTGCTTCCAGAGCACACCTTCCCATGCTGATTCACTGAAAGGGAATCCAGGTGTATGTACTCCGATACTGCTCTTGCTATCAGTAAATAAAGACAATCTGGAGATTTACCTCAAAACCACATTGCTGATCTCTCTGAAATAAAAAGAGTGACACATCTGCGATATAAGCTGGCTGCTGACTGAAGAAACAGATACTGGTGGAAAAAAATACTGCTGAATGTAAAGAGACAGATTTTTAGGATAACATGTCACCTTATCTACTGTCTGTTAATAGCTCCTTAGGTTTGTATAAGCCCTAGAGCACATTGCTCAGCCCTTCTATCATACGCTCTCTCAATTACTACCTGGCCGTGAGGGCTGGGCTACTTGTCCCCACTTCACACCTGTGGGGGACGGCTGTGCAGCACGTGGGGCAGCTGGCCCACCGGGGCACTGCTGGAAGCAGCACCCACAGCTGGAGCACCGCAGCCCCATATTCCACCCAGGCCTCCACTGCGTGCAAGCCTCGCACGGGGCCACAGGCTGCTTTCTTCAGTCAGCCACCGTCATATGGTGACACAGTTTTACGCTAGCCTTTTGAAGATGAACCGTGTTAAAAGTAGCAGCCATCCGCTTTGAACTCTCAGGGTAAAAATACAGGGATTAAAAGCAAGACCAACTTCTAAGAAGAGATGCCTTTTTAAAATCGCAGTCAGTGAAAAACACATCATAGTTTGGAACAACAAATCCTATCTGTGGTTACATAGACTGAGAAATTGTAGTAAATATACAAAATCTGTTAGTTTAAAGCGTTATTACTTGCATTTATATTTGCATGACTACAGGACTAGAGGAGTAATGTTTCAGGTATATTTCAGGCATAGTTCAAGACCATCAATGATCTCTTGCTACCCAGAACAAGAGACCCTCCGGGACACTATGACCTACAATTAATCCCTGTCCTGGTTCCCATTAGATCCTTGGGTACAAAGGAGAGAGTAGAATAAAGAGTAGAATAAACTATTATCTTTAGCTGATCTCAGAGAGACACAAATAATTGCATTTGCATATGGAGAGCTAACTTTGTAGTACTCTGCAAAAGTACGTTAAGTAACCCTTGGCAAAAGAGTTTTTTAAGGAGAGTAGAATCCAAAAGAAACTTCCTGGGTGTGGGGTGATATTAAAACCTTAAAGTTCAGCCTGTTTTCATCAGAACTGTGCCAGGCATATCAGCCAACTTGTGGTTTTGCAGCAGAACTTTGTGCTCCTCAAAACTGTAAAATTTTCCAGATGAAACTCAGCAGTTCTGGACTCAGTCAGAAAGCTTGTAGGAGACTTACATCAGCAGCAGCACAGATACAAAGCTCTGCTGGTTAAAGCCAGAGTGAAGTCCAGCATATAGCTTGGTTTTTAAAAATTTCATTTGCCAGTGGTGGGCAAGTTTTTTAACAGAAACACAGCAGACTGGATCTGTAATGGAGCAACGCCATTTGATGTCAGCTGGGGGTTTGGAGATCATTGTTTATTCTTTTTCCTGACCTGAGAAGATTGCTCTGAGCTTGGGTCACTGCATGATGTCGAATAGGCTGGTAAATTTTAGGGATATTTGAGCAAAACTGTTTTTTCTTCTTCTCTCAAATAGGTGTCTTAGAAACCTGCTTATGCATGTACACACAGTTTCTCCCTGAACAGATGTTGCTCTTCACGAAAGCACAGACTATCATCTGTGATGAATACTAAATAGCTTCAAAAAGCCTATTCTGCGAGCTGGTACAAAACATAGAGCCCAAAGGAAAGAAAGGAGGGTCTGGTGAGGAAAATAACATCCTCATAAGGCCAGATCCCAGTTCTGGACACTGCTACTGAATTTCTCCGTGCAAACCTTTTAACTGCTCACAGTTCTTCGTCTGCAGGATTGAATCTTTCCTACAGACTTTGTTTACTTACACTTTAAATTCTTGATGTCAGTGGATATCTTACCTACCATGCCTGCTTGCAATTACTCATATTCTGACGTAAATAACAATATTTTATTTCAGTTCAGTATTGCACTTTATCACTTGTAGAGAGAAACACAGTCACTGGATTGTTCTTCTCTATTGTTTTCCTGTGGGTTTGCCAGATTTTCTCTTAAAAAGCCCAAGGAGTTTCTGAAAGTGCCCATGAGTTTTTGGAATAAAAAATATTATTTTCCAAAGCTAAAAGGACCTGCAAAGAAGAAAAATTACTTTTAGAGAAGATACAAATCAGTCAGAGATGGCGTCCCTATTGGTGCTTAGGCTCTTGCCTGCCTAGAAATAAAACCTAATAAAGGTCTTTCCATGCCTTTATTCGTAAGACAGCCAGTAAGATATACCCTAAATAACATAACTCTGAAAGTGTAACGCCACAAATTTCTATTCTCCTCTCCTCTCTTTTTTTTTTTTTTTTTTTTTTTTTTTTTTTTAACAGAAAGAAAAGCTTGCTTGGTATGGGAGCAGTGTGCTTGGTAATGGAGAGAGAGGCTGGGGATGGAAAGGTAGGATAGTGCTGCCTGGGGAGGGAGCAGACTCCTAATTCTGTTCCAAACTGCAGGTAAATGGCAGCAGCTCCAGAAAACCCAAGGGATTCAATGTCTGGCAGTTGCCTGCCAGGCACTCAGCTCACATGTAAAAGGAAATTCTGTTCAGTTAAAATGGGAAGAGACCTTTCTAAACACAGAGTGAATATAAATAGATACCTGTGAGCTTGTCCATGCAGACTTTTTTTCCTGGTTTTACTGGTCTGACTAAATGGCTCATGTTAGACCAGGGTGGACACTCTGATTTTAGGTGCAGAATAGCTTAAAGAATTCATGCAGCACTACAAAATGAAAAGGGTAGGCCTTGATTTTAGACACAAAGCGTCCTCCTGGGAACTACTGCTGGTTTAATTACAGAGATTGAAACTCTCTCCCTTTCCATTTCTGTTATAACTATCCCATGTCAATAAGCCAAGTTTGA
The DNA here is from genome assembly GCF_964273445.1 of Streptopelia decaocto. Taxonomy (NCBI): domain Eukaryota; kingdom Metazoa; phylum Chordata; class Aves; order Columbiformes; family Columbidae; genus Streptopelia; species Streptopelia decaocto. The sequence goes on from NC_138661.1 coordinate 53,292,194, forward strand.
AGGCAGACTGAACTGATTGCTCTGCTGCATGATATTCACCTTCACTTGAACAGATGCCAACTCAGCTGATAAGTACTGTAGCTCTAATGCTAATACACATGAACTATTTCACTTCTCAACGAAGCACACAAGGAAATCAAAGGACCAAAGGCTGTGGGCCTGCAGAACACTTCCTAGGATACAAAACTTGAAGAATACAGAACTTGGCTGCTGGTGTGCATAAGACGAATATATTTAAGTCTACCTATAGTGAAACTGCAAGGAAATCGGGGGAGAGCACCTAAGGAAGTAATTTTTCTAGAAGTGGTTAGAGGTAGGCTCAGCTTTGAAATGCTAGAGAAACAATACTCTTGTTAACTAATTTCTCTCTTATTCCCAGAGAGACACGCTTAGGCTCTGGAAACAGGGCACTTTCATTGCCCCCCTCCCCTCCCCCCCCGAGGTGTAGCACTGACCTGATGAGTGGGCAAGGGTTGTTGAAGGGTTGTTGGAATGTTTTCAATGAGCTTCAGTGGCTTTCTTCAGGGACTTCTAGAGCTTAAGATGCTAAGAACAGTTTATCTCAAAGTATGACAACGAGCAGGAATGAAAAAGGAAACGGGACAGGCAGTCTGCTGAATTAATTGCACTGCGTAGATATTATGCCTTCACAAAATCCGTTAACAAAACAAGAGGTTTTATAATGACAGAAGTAAGTAGTATTGACTGCTCTGGATGAATTATATTCTGTGTTTTTGGAGGAATTCTGTGAGAAGCCTTCTCTGAGGGTATCAGAGAACATTTGCTGCCAGTTTTCTGAGCATCTCGTGATGTAAGAAGCAAGACTGGAAATCACCTCTGCAAAAGGGCATAAATACAAAACATATACCACCAGCTGGGTCTGAATGTAGCTGTCATCCACCGCCAGCTTTCCAGAGCCACCACAACACCCAACACATCCTCCATTGCAGAGAGGGTACCTGGTACACGTAAATCCTCACAAAATGGAGCAAATTCAGCCCATTGTGCTGTAAAAGTTCCCCATGTAACTGTTGAAGAAGTACACACAGTCAGCCACAAACCCAACTAACAACCCAAAGTGAGGGTCATAGTTGCAAAAATTTGCTTACAGGAGTAAATCTTATGGCCCTTCACAAACCTCATTGAAGAAACAGGATGGCTCTCTGCAGTAGCTGTTTGACTGACATCACAGAAAAAGTGATTTACTCACTATATGTTCCTTCCAACAGTGCTGCCTTTTGAGATGAATATTTCTAGCTAGGAAGGCAAATCTTTGCCAGAGAGAAAGTGTGGTGGAAGGGTAGACTAGATATGAAGTTCGCTAAAAAAGATTTAAATTTCCAATAGCAAGTGGATTTGGAGAGAAAATTAAGCAGTCTCATGGTGTCCCACGCCTATGGCTCCCACAAAGGCAGGGCTGGCGTTCTTAAAGTGATTAACGTGAGACATCCCAGACCAGTAAAAAAAAATCAATGGTTACCATATCTTGTCCAGATTCATGAAAATCTACTAACTCTGAATGAAGAAGGCCTATTAAGTCAGCCCATTGTGTCTTGCTCCAGTATTGTTCCTAGCCCTTGCTATATTTTCTTCACCCCCTCCAGGGGAGCCTGGCCACAGGTACCCATTTGCAGCACAAGGGCTGGAGATGGTGATCAGGGCACAGAAAGCCTGGAAAGAGATAACCACAACCAAATTGAACTAAACAGGTGCGCTGTTTGGGTGTTTGTTGGTTTTAACATTGCTTTTAAAATAGACAGGACAAGTAGGTTTTGTGTCTTTAAAGCAAACTGAAAGAAGAAGAATTTATATCAGATAGTATGAGCAGCTTTTCATGCGAGCTGCACTGGCAACCCCAGCTGTAGCGCGGTGAAGCTCTCCCTCTGGTCAGATCCTGAAAGATATTTTCTCTGAAAGGATTCAGAATCAAATGTGCATTTAACTCGTCTTTCCATTTCACACTCCATTTCTAGTGATTAATGATTGTGTTCTAGATGGATGAAAGCTAAAACAGATGTTATCCACTCACAATGCCATTCTGATAACCCTGAGTTAAAGGCTGAAATCCGTAGCAGATTAGAGGCTGAAATAAAAATGGATAAATAAGTGGGGAATGTGGGTGAACAAACTCTTATAGGTTTTATTTCTGTGGATAACAATGCACAGAAGCTATGTAATCTCTGTGCTAATCTGCCAGAAGAAAGATTAAATGGCAAAATTCCAGAACTGAGACTCACAACTCTCCTTTGCTAGACTGCCTCAATGTGACCATATATCTTTTTAGCAGAATGTCACTGTATAGACTCTATTATGTTGTTAATTTTTTTTCCAGCTTATTGTCTTTTTATTGAAACAACAATAACACTTTTTCTTATACATTCCTATGAGTTTATGCCATTAAATGCACTTGCGGCCACAGTATGATTCAAACAGTGCTGAGGAGGCTAGGAAAAGTATTTCAGTTTTCACTTAAATGAAATTTTGAGTGGCTTTTATCAAATAAGACACACTTTTTAGAGAATTTGGGACTATTTTCTATATTCCTTCAGACCTTGGAAGTCTTTTGGAGCAATGAACCTGGCACAGCTCTGGCAGTCAGGGAAAAACCTTAAACAGTCTCCCTTTTTTGTTCTTCACCTCAGAGAGCTAACAAACATGCCAAAAATCTGTGGCATATTAAACTACAGGCAAGATAAACCCACTTGGCTGAGGGCATGTTTTTAGAAATTGAGAGAAAAGGATGAGATCTGCAGCATCAGTACCCTAAAGAGCAGAGAACTGGTGAGGCATGTACCAGCTATATAGCTCAACATATCAACTAAACCTCTGTTCTGGGTGGGTTTTTGTTTTAAGATCTTCCAATTACTCTCTTTAAAGCACAGGAATGGCAACATGGATGCAATAATCTAGTCCACTATCCTGCCTCAGACAGTAGCAGATGTTCCTGGGGAAGGAAATAACAATGTGCAGTAGGCTGGTGTAGGATAATCTTAACCCACAGATCATCAGATCACAGCCTGGTCTTCAACAGTTAAGAGACTGCCTTAAACCAGGGTATTTAATAGGCTTTTCAGAGGGTTTTCTACTCTGGTTATGTTAATGATGAGGCAGGTCCCCTAAATTCTTTGCTTTATGTATCAGATCAAGTCTCATAAGACATTTACAATTGGAGAAAAGACTATTATAACAGTAACTCAAACCAGTTTTTCCAAATGCAGAGGGGGATACCCAGCTTGCCATGTGTAAATTGTTGTTCTTGGTTGAATTCACATTGCAAGCACCTCAACACCTCTTACATCATTGCCAAATCTGTGCTAGTTCTGGGTCTATCAGTAATGCATAACAAATCACAGCAAAGCAATCAGACAGAAAATTCCAGCTCTTCCTCTTCTCCTTAAGAACAGTCCTAAAGACACAGTCTTTGCAAAAAAGACCTTGCAAAAAGCATGATGGTTGCGCTTTAATGTTGACACAACAGGCATGAATTGAAAAGCAAGAAGGTAAACACATTCCCTTAAAGGTATGTTATAAAAAAACACTTCCAAACTTGTGAACCTCTTCCCACCACCTCCCAAGAATCATCTAGTTTTCTTACAAACCATAGGACGACTTAGCTGAGGAGTAACACAGCATTGCAAATTTCAGGGTGTTCACTCTCTGATGCAAAAATCTTCAGATCTCAACCCCTGGGTAGTCGCAGGGATCTCTGGTTCCAAATTGCTTTTAACCTTCTCCAGGCTCCACTTCAGTTCAGACCTCAGTTACAAGTATTAATAAATCTGCACCTTTCCCAGCTCTTCAGTGACACCTTCTGGGACAAAAATAGACCAAGCCAGTCTTAGGCTTTCTGCAGCTGTTTTTACCTACGTGTAGGAGTCAAATGCAATATTTGGAAGCTAGTTCCCAAGAAATGGCGAGCACACAAGAAATGCTACCCAGTACACTGCAGCTGCCTCTACGCAGCACCCTGAAAAGTGCCATCTCTCTGACGACTGGGCAGGAGATGAATCCCAGATGGCCACAGATCTGTAAGCTTTCACTTCTCCCAACACGTATTTTGATTTCCTGAAATTGCTAACTGAGAGGGAAGAATTCTCACTTGAAGAGCTAGATCCTCCCTGTAAGAGCAGTAAAGATGAAGGTAGGAGTTTATATTAAAATATTCTATTCTTTGTGAGAGTGATCTCGTCTTGGCTTGAGGGTAAGTTTTAGATGACCTCACGGCACAACACTTGCATTTCATTGTGACAGAAACACTGTAAAGGGCTGGGCTGCAATTCCCACTCCCATGCAACCACAGTCACAGAGCAGAGGGGCAAACAGGGAGGGTCCCCCAACCACAGGGGGAAATGCACCTCTTCATTCACTCTCAGGGGAACATGCTGAGAGGACAAGGAGGCTGTGCTAGGCAGGGAATTAATTTACTGAATAGGCTGGAGCTTACCTGACAAAGAGAGCACATTTAGCAAAGCGGTCTGATCTTCAGCACTCATACATGTACAAACCCAGATTTTGGTGATACTGTGCAAATTTACAGCTACTCAGAACAGCAGAAACATCTGATTTTCCTAAGTACATACTCCGTCTCACATAAATTTACCTTTGATCACATTGTGCTCCATCAATTATCCATCTGGTACTTTTTGGCATTTTCAGTCTGCCTGTCCCTGGCGTCTTTAGTAATTTACTGATCTATAACTTTTTAATGCCAAAACATGCACCTTGGGTAACAGTTCTTCATGCCTTGTGCAGCTACTGTTTTGCGAAGAGAACACGTAGTGCGTGAAAAAAATGACTCAAAAACCTGTGATGCTCTTCAACTTTGACACACACATGCTTTCATCTGACCTGAACAAAAGGTGAGCCAGGAGAAGGGTATCCTCACCACCCAGGGCAGCTGGCAGCACTGCAACGCTGACATAGATACTGTGCTCCAAGCCCAAAGGCAAAGGGTCAGCGGTCGCAGTTACATCACTGTGACCTGCTCTTGTGTTGTGTGTTGACAAGTTAAGCTCCTCTGCGTAACTTTTTCTGTATGCTGGCCCAACGCAGATTGCTTTCATCAATGCACATTTTCCTGAAACGGTAGGGATTTCTTGTAAAGGAGGGTGTATCCAGCATGACACATCAGAGCCTGGAGAATTTACTTATTATAAATGGGGAGTGCCGCACAGACGAGAGCCACAGATAAGGTTGGCAGTATGTAACATCAACAATGGAATCTGTAATCAATGCAGAAAGCTGTCACTCAGAACATCTCCTCTGGACTGGTGCATTAATGACCCATGTCCTTCTGCTGGAAGGATCCTAATATAGCCCACAAATCATGTATAGCTTAAAAAGAAAAGAGAACCAAAGAATAACTATACTGTTGTTTCCCTTCATTTTTTCTCTGCAGCGGCCAGAGGCTGAGCTCTTTGCCTAGATGTTAAGAGCTGCTAAGTACACTACCACAAAGTAGAAAATAAAGGAGAGAATTCCCTGTGTGTCTGTGCTCATCCTGTGGCTCTGGAGCAGATGAGAAGAGATCTTCATGTTCTTTCTTCCTGGCCACCTGAAGATCCAAGTGTCTAGAACCCAAGAACAGGGTTGTATGTGTGTGTTCACCACTGCATAAGTAAATTGTTTCAACCAGTATCATTTAGTGCTCGGGTCCTAAGTAGATCAGTTCTTGCCAAATAGATGGGGCCAGGTCTGGGAGTTGTTCTCTTGTTGTGGCTCTTGGTTTGGACACTGAAGAAAACACCACCCCTCAAAACTTTTCTGCTTCCCTCTCAAACTAGAGTATTATTATCTCCCTCCTATAAATTCCCAAATACACAAGTCTGGACACAAGTCTGATTTTTTTTCTTAGGCAAGATCATATATTAGAAGCCACAGAGAGCTTTTTCAGAGTATTGGGTTCTTGCAGTGTATCAGAGCTTATCTGCGTATCTGAAAATGGTCTGCTCTCACAAATTTTTTCAGGGTTAAAAGACAAATACCACATAAATTGTAAACCTCTATGATAACAAGAATGGTCAGTAAGAATATTTTCTGCTTTAAAGAGACAGGATCTTCCAATTATTCTTCACTCACTATATTGCGGCAGCCTGACCCAAACTGAGGCCCCAACAAGCTGGATTGTTTCTGTGCAGACACAGAAAGAAAGTAGCTCATGAGAGCCGAAGGTTTCCAATGCAAAAAATTAAGATTCATGTTTGACCTTTTTAAAAATTGCTCTCAGCTGTCCTCAAGGACTCTGCATATTTTCCTGTTAGAACTCTCTTACTAGCCATCTTTGCCATAGGCTACATCCAGCCTTGTTCCCCTGGAAGCACTGGTTCACCAGGAGCTGCACAGCTATGGATTAGTGCTCCAGAGAAAGGGGTGGGGAGCACCAATCTCAGAGCCTCTCGTCATGCACTTTGGTATCTCCACCCTCAAAACCAGGTTATGCCTTCTTTTTGCAAATGACTTAGAAGGGATCCCCTTTCTGCTGTCCAGAATACCTGTTCAGGAAGTAAGCATGCTTCTGTCCTCAAGTGTAAATGTATTGAAGAGGCTGTAGGTTCTCTCCTGTGCATGTGGCATGGGCTGCCCGGGGTGTAATGTGCCCCTCTGCCCCACTTGCAGGTACGCATTGGCCTTGGGAAGACAAAAAGTGTGACCAGACAAAGCCAACTGAGGTGCCTACACTCACTCTGGACCCAGTGAAGTGTGTGCTACTGGTGTCATTTGGCTATCAATGCATATTCCAATGTGCTCATATTTTAGGCACTCTCTGCACAGATACTAACAAGTTGCTCAAGGGCATGGCAGCAAAACACCAAAACTTAGGGTAGAATTACAGCCGCACTCAGCATGACATATCAAGAAGTGTGCCAGAGGGTCTGTTTATGATTTACAGCTTTTGGGTTAGTATTTGCCATTGGCTATCACTGGTCAACAAGAAAGGCAGTGTATTTTTAATAAACTTCAAGATAAGGGGTGGATAAACTGTCCTGATCATAGCAGTCCAGTGACTTCTGGGCAAAAGTTATCTTTCACAATTGTAGATTGTAAGGGATCCTAAGTTCATCTGGCATGGGGAAAGACTTCCCGTATCGTACCATGAGGTCTTATTTACTAGCCTGGAATAGGCACAAAGTCAGATAAATCCTCAACATGATTGGAAATAAACAGAAAAAATGCTCTCTGGGCTTTGTGCAGGTGCTCTACTGCAACTGCCAGCAAGAGGGCCTCTTCCCACTACCAGCATCAGTGACTACAGAACAGCAATCCTAGAAACTGAGTCCTAGGCAGGAACAGGCTGGAAGCACCACCTGAATTTTACACCAGTTAGCAACAGCTAAGCAGATCTCCCAGTCTGCCTACACTGGGTAAGGCCCTGTGCTTTGGAAAACATCGGAGCAGTGGAAAACAGGTAAAGTGCCCCAATACTAGAGCGTGCTAGGAAAACCCAAAGGCTTTGGCCTCCTCTTGTTACTCCACATCTTCGGAGCAGAGGAGGTGGCAGCTCTCACAAAGGGGTAAGCAGAGAGTTTGCTGAGCTCAGGCAGGTTGGGTACATCCTGCAGAGGCTCTGTGACCACACTAAGTGCCCCATCATCACTAATTAAAAGGCTGAAGAAACCCAAAGATTTAAAAGTCTTTGAAGACATCAGTCTTTCCAAAAGACACAGCAACAACAAAAAAGAAAAGCTAAATAGAAGTTTTAGCAGCAAAACTGCTTTAACAGCTACTGTAGGTCTAGTGAGACTGCAAAGGAAAGATGGAAAGTATATGGATTCGATTTATTGGTATAAATGTGGGGACATCAGCATAGCTGCAGAAAATGCAAGACATCATCAAAATCTTTGGAAATAATAAAAAAAATAAGATAGTCTTTTAGTACAGAGAAACAGGGAAAAGAGGAGGAGTTAGGAAATGGTATCTCAAAAGAAATAGATACCTGTGTTATTCCATAAGTATTTTGGGCTCAGTTTTCCCCTTGCATAAATCAGCGGAAAACTCATCTTCAGCAGCATATGCAAGTACATAATTAGCTTTAAGTACAGGCTTCGTGCTGATTGAAATAAATGTGTGTTTAATCACATTGCTGCATTTGTGCCTAAATCAAAAGTCTACAAAGGCTCTTAAAACTACACTGGTATAAAAGAGGTGTAAGAGGTCAAAATCAGATACTCCAGGGTGGAAGATAAATTGCTACTGCTGATGAGCTGTTAGAACAAATCGTGTTACCTTTTACCAAGAAATTACACTGTGCTATGTTATGACAAAGAGAATTTGTCTTTTTGGCCATTTCCTACTCTGGTTCCCATCAGATGATGACTCCTGCAGGAATCAGAGGCCAAATTACAGCCCGAATTCTTGGAACAAAAGCTAAAATGCAGCAAACTTTGTGCATAACAATCAAAAATACTTAATGAATGACATGAACCGATTCCATATTCCACAGATAAATGCAGCAGCTGACAATACCTAAGAGTTAATCAGGCTCACCAGATATTCTTACACTCTTTTTTAATTTAAAACATCAGAACAGATATTGCATGTCTAAATCATAAATATGGCAATACAGCAAAATACTTCAACATGTTATTTCATTCTCATGGAAGTAGAGCTGAGATTAGAAAACACACTGTTATGAGGCGGTGAAGAATACCACACCAACTTCTGGAACTTACAAGAATTGAAACAACAACTAAGAAATCCATATTTAAAAAAAAAAAGACAATTTCAGTATTTTTATCTGCTAGAAAAAACAGCACAGTAATTCATAAGAACATCATGAATGGCAGAATAAATAATCATTCAATGTTTAAATTGCCCTGTAAGTCAAGAACATAAAAAGGTCCACAAGTTGTTTCTGAACTAGTTTCTAACAGGATGCTTACAGAATTAGCATGCCAGAAAATTTCTTGGCAACCCACTGTTACATTTCTTCACCTTGTTTTCCCTTTGTCATTCTTCAGTCAAGAGAGTCAACTTCTGATTCTCCAAAACCAAAAATCCTAATTGAATTTTCTACAGGGAAAAAAACCACACACACCCCAAAACCCTTCCATATCCAGGATCTGCCCCTTTTTAAAAAAGCCAAATAAAAATCTCCTTTCCCTTGACACCATTCAGGGAGGAAGGAAGGCTAATATAAGCAACTCAGGCCTAAATTATTTTAAAAGTTATGCTAGCTTCACAGGTCTGGCTGATGCCACGCTGCCTGAAGACCCATGTTGACCACAGTATCTTCAAATCCCCTTGCACACACCTCCAGATCTCCCTGTCTGTCAAACCCATGCTCTGGAAAGGACCTACTTTTTGTTCTCTGTTTTTACTGCACTAACCACCATGGAGCTGCTTGGTGAAGCGTGGGAGGAAAACAGACACGCGAGATGAAGAGAAGTGAGAAGGTAATGTGGGTAGGCAAGGAGGACACACACACCTTAGTGCATCTGAGTGGTGTACGCAAGCAGGTAATAGTGGAAAACATAATTGTTAACAATTAACAAACACAAGATAGTGATTAGCTCATGGCATTTGCCATTAAACCTTGATGAAACTCAGCATATGTAACTATCTTCGTTAATGGGAGTCACCGCTAATGTATTTGTGCACAAAATCATTCCAAAACACCACTGACATGGGAAAATAACTCTTAGTTTTGTCACACTCTTCATAAAAATCATGGTAGGTATGACATTGTACTGGGACTTTAAGATGGAAAGCCTGCCTATTCCCAGCTGTAACTTTTCACATTGTAAAATCTTTGAAATAATCACTCAGTATCTACGTATTCAGTGTCTTGGACAAGCTTGTACTGCCCTGCAGCATGAAGTCTGCTTCAGCACCACTTGATCTCCAGCTAGCTAGAATAAATCTATCTCAGGAGCATCAGTGCTTTGCACTCATTTATTCTACCTCACTTTCTTGCGTGGAACAAAGACCTACGGCTCAAGCTAATACGTTACAGTGCAGGTTGCCATAAATCAGGCACATGTGCACACACTCAGGCACCTCATTTATCCACCTGTAAAAAATTAGTTGAGCACTTCTGGTTCAGCACAGGCACACATGGAGCTGTTGAAGCTGTACAGTTTCAATAAATGTTAAGGTAAACTGCCTGCAGGCTGCTGGCATGTCTCCCCATCCTGAGAGGGGAAAAAATGCTGTGCTTAACCTTTTCTGGATCCTTTATAGTCTAGTACAAAGCTCTGCAGAGAAAGGGAATAATAATAAAAAAAGAACCAGGAGACCAGCCATCAGAAACACTCAAGAAATGCCTAGCATGAAGTTTGGACAAAGCTTTGCTCTCTGAATCATGCAGAGCACTGCAGGACATCTTTCCTAGGAAGGCACCCTGGGGGCTGTTGCTCACCCTGAGCTGGGTGCTCACTTAGCAAAGTGGAAGGAAAAGCCCAACCCTTGGCTACCAGCTGAGGGCTGGGCCCAACATGTGGCCAGTGTGAGGGCTGCTCAGGTGCTGGAAATATAAGAGAACAATACTTTCTGCTTAAGATGCTGCTTCTACCTGGTAAATTATGTGCCTTTTTAATCTTTATTAGACATTTCCCTTGGGCATCAGGTTTGCACCACAGCTTCGCCTTAAGCCAGCTTCATCATAGCGATTTTGCCAGTCTCATGTTTAGAGATATCACACCTGACTTCCACAAAATTTTGGAGGCAACATGAAAAAAACAAGCAAACAAAAGGAAAAGGTGCTACTTTTGCACATTAATGCTTTTCTTGTGGACACATCTTCTAGAAATGCCCTATGCAGTGAAACACAGGGAACCCACACCTGGAAATGTTCAGAGTCAGGGTTCTGTTGGGAAGGCTTAAAGGGAGAGTTTAAGAGATTTGTAAGCTTTGTGCCAGGCTTAGGACTGAGATAAATGTGTCCCCAGAACACAGAGCTCTCTCATTTTCCCTATGGCCCTTTTCTCCCTGAAAGAGATTTTTAGAGAGGAAGTATTATTCCAGCCCCAAAGAGATTGACTAGTACAAATAGAAGCTAATGTAACTAAACCTTGGAATTACTAAAAAAAGATAAATGAGACCCCAGTGCTAACAGCAATAGAATTAGATGGTTGTCACATGGGACTGTTAACAATAGACGCTTTTCAAGAATAAATCCTTACACTTCCAAGAGATATGTCTTTTCAATCACTATCTCTTTTAAGAGGCTTCAAGATAAATGTGTGCAAAGCGAATTAATGGAGAACATAATGTAGTCACTTAAAATTCCTGATATTGATTCCATTTCATTAGCTGGCAAGCACTTTATGCTCCAGAGAGAGATTTTCCTGCTTCCTCAGGTATCTGATTATAAGAACAAAAATAATGTTAAAGAATCTTCCCCTTGGAGCCTACCTCTAGATATATTTCCAGAACTATACCTTCATGTATTTCTTTTTTCAGTAGGATTATATAGAAATTTTAGTACTGAGAAGGGGATGTGACTAGTTTTCCTGAAGCCCTGAAGCATTTAATTCACCTACTAGAAACACTGTCCATTAAACCTGTGCTGCAGTCCTCGTGTTCTTCAGAAAGAGTGGCAGAGAAAGCCAACAGATGTGTCAGGACAGTATTTGCTGTGCCCAAATTAGCAATGGGTGTGTGCACATCAGTTTGTGTCTTTAAGGGTTGTAAGGGTTGGCTTCCTGTTTATGGAAGTTGTTCTAGGACAAAGCTTGGGCCTTTTTGAGTCGTGTTGGCCATTTTATAAGGGCTACAAGAGTACTGAGGCAAGGAGCTGTGTTTTAGCCAGAAAACAGCAAATCTATCTTGCAGTACAACATGTAGGAGCAATTCAGCTTTTCTGCCCACCCAGCTGAAAACAAGGATGCACTGGCATCATTCGCCATGGCTATATGACTGCTCCAGCACTCAGGGTACCTCGAGCACCTTGCTATCTTTATCCAGCACAATGCTGTAGCATGTAGATATAGCCTCAGCTTTCACCGAAGTCATAATGGGTCTCTCATACAGAGCAGATGAACAAAAAAATCAAGACGACTGAAAAACACGTCCCTGACCAGAGAAAATCACTAAGGTCTACAGGTAACTTAAAGGCCTAATAAGAAAGGATATACTGTTCAAGAAGATTTCGGGTATATTGAGAAAAAATTTTTTTCTCTTCCTGAACTATTGCAAAATGCACACAAATTTTCAAAGTGTTTTGCTGATTTTCAGTTTGCATTTTTTGCTGAACAAGATTCAACCACTTCTACTACGGACTAGAATGGAAATGACAGAGTAACGACAGGAAATTGCTTCTTTCTGCTGCTCTCCACAGCAAGTGGTTTAAACACTCAGAAATCAGCATATTGTTCAGAAATGGAAATCATCCAAGAAATGAAGGAAGTACAATATGCCTTAAAAGACTAAATCCACTCCAATATTTTCAAAAAGGCATGCAAGGCTTGAGTTCATAACTCCCACTAGCACCAGGGACAGTCACAACACCATGGTACAGGCCTTTAAGACCAAAATTTCTGAGATGTGATTTCACGAAGCTTTAACCAGCATTGCCTTTCAAGAGCTTACAGCCTTCTGGGAGTATACATGAGAAAGCAAACAAACAAAAACGACCAGAAAAATAACTGAGTAATGAAGGCAATGTGTAAGCGAAATGTACGCAGAAATAAAAGTATTATTTGCATTCATTGCCTAGAAATGTGGCCACAATCAAGGTGATCAAGTTCTAGGCTTTTAAAGAATGGATAATCTGAGTTCTTTTAAATTAAATTCACTGCTAGTATGAACTGTAACTATATATACACACATTTTGACAGGGAAAAACTGATTAAGTTGAACTCTTTTTCTAAGTACCTAAGGATAAGAATAAACACTTGGAGTGAACTACAGGCAACTGTAGTCAATGGTGTAATTGCCACAGTCAGGGCACAGTGACCCAGATCTTCACAGTGTAGTTAATGCTGTACAAAGGGCATCACTGAAGGGTACAATGATTTGCCCTCTGGAAATGCTCGCTCTCCACTGACTATTCGAAGATCCCTACTAAACAGCAGTCTAACTAAAGTCAAATTAAAAAGTCCCTCAGCTAGTCTGACAAGGTAAAATAACTTCTGTAGAGTTAAAATTTGCCTGGAAGGCTTTTCTGACATGGCATTTTAGATTTGTTTTCACTGAAATAAAGATCATTTTATTATTTACTTCAATGGGAGAACATTCTCATCAATACAAAAACTTTCAAGAATGTTATGGTCATTATATTAAAGTGTAAAATCAATGATCTTTAAGGGTGAGCTATCAGAAAGAGAGCTGAGCTTCCTCCAGTGATTAATTTGGTCTGAAACACACCATACTAAAAGATATTATCTTGGATCCTAAGGCCTTTATGCAGAGGTTCATCAGATTTCATATTTCCACAAGAAAACCCTGGTTAACTGAAGAGGCTTAAAGCAGCTCCTCAAAAGGGGAGCACTCAGAAACTAGTTTGATTGCCTTTTTTTACCAGCAAGACACAAGGCAACACTGCCCAGCACCTTATTGCACAGAGCGACAGCCAACTGAGAAGGAGCCAGGTATATGACCTAACTTTATATTTCAATTGGAAAATCATCCTTTTTATGCCAAAGGCTTCTTTACCATCCTAAAAACAATCACAGAAACAAGACAAAGCTAGCTTTTCACTTAACACACTGAAAAAGAAGATTAAAAAAATCATTCTTACCCCAGTGTTGACACACACATACATAAAAATTCAGCCTCTAAAACAGTAATCTGAAAAGAGATAAGGACTGGCCAGGTATTCCTGGCAGGGTGTTGGTAGAGTTTTTCTCTCTTCCCCATCCTACGTGCTCTAGGACATTCCCCCACAGCTAGCTCTTCAATCCTGACCAAGGCACCGAGAATCAGTGGTAAAACCTCCTTGGCAGGGTCCTCTCTTTCCTGAGTAGCTGGTATCCCAGTTGCAGTCTCAGGATTGCCATGAACTGGGACCAGCTATCCTTGCATTCCCTCTGTAGACTGCACAGAGCCACGGAGCACACATGGTCATGCTAGGGTTGAGACTGCAGTTTGCCAAAATGAAGTTTGTAAACTACAGCACTGCCAAATATCATCTAATAAAAATAATTCTAGTGTGAGGCCAGAGAAGAGGGTTGCCAGTTTAAAACTCAAGGCTAAGGGTACATTTTTCTTCAAAGCGAAGGGAATATGAGGTGAAAAGAAGCTAAAAATCAAGCTGCAAAAATATTAGTGCCCCCGGGCATGTCCAGAAACAACTAAAGAGTGAATTATCTTTTGTTTGATGGAAGAGAAGGGCTCTGTTGCCCAAACTAAAACCAACTGAATTCCATTTATCTGAATTTACTACATTGCAGGCTTTATCTATGTCTGGCATAAATCCTGAAGTCGTTGGAAATCATTTCAGTACAATGGTTCATGTTTATAGTGAGTTTATAAGAGCTTTTGCAAAACGCTTGCAGTAGACACAAATTTGCATATTTGGATCTTCACTGGGACCAATATCAGAGCGCGAGAGAGTGGTGTGTTCCCTCTGTGGACACACCAAGAAACCACAAGGCAAAAAACTGGTGTAAGAGAGCTGATGTTTGACATTCTTAGGCCAGAAGCCAACGTGGCAAGCATAGCACCTGCAAAGCTCTTACAGAAATTGTTTAAACTATACCGTAGTGGTTGCTAAGGGTTTTGTAATCCTATCCTCCGGAAATCAGTAACCTATTTCTTCTCAGCTTCTGGCAGAGCACACACTTCTCTTGTTAATAAAGCAAAGCATCTCCAAGGAATTCACAGTAACTGGAAAAAAAGTCTAAAGTAAAGTAGTAATTTAATTTGCAAAGCTCCCAATAAAGGTATTTTACTTTGGGATACAACTGGCCCCTCTTCCATGAGGCAAACATGAACAAGACAACACTCTTAACCATGAACAAGGTGTTCATGAACTTCTTTGACAGCAGAGCCAAGGCCATGCAGAAGTGTGCTCCCAACTTGCGGCACGTTGTCCTGTCCCAAAGTTCAAAACCTTTGGCCGTCCTGCTCCTTTTGCAAGGTGTGCTGGCGCCCAGGGCAGCCCTGCTGCCAGTGACAGTGCCCTCCAAAGCGGAGCCTGGTTCTGATCTCACATCTGCTGAGGCACTCGGGAAGGCAGCAGCTGGGCACACCAGAATGCCAGAAACCCCAGATCCAACTCTACTCTAAACAGCCCCAGCGAGCTACCTCCTTGAAATCTCTAGTAATGTACACATAATAGATCCCAGCAAAATACTGCCTATCGTAATTAAAAATAACTGCTTCTGCTGATGGTCACAACAGGGAGCAATGAGCAGGTGTATGGAAAATAAGCAAGAAACCTAATGGGCCTGAAACATGGTAAAACCTCTTCCAGGGAAGCTCCTCCAGTCTGTTAAGTGGATTTTGACTCCATATTCAAAATCCCTTAATTTACATAAATACTAATCTTACTAAAATTCATGCTTGGTCATGTTCAACTCTGCCAATGTTAAAGAGACTTTTTTTTTTTTTTCACATTGGGTCCTCAGTCCTTCGGCAGTTCTGAACTCCAAGACTTCAGCTTTCTGTACTTAACTCTACAAGGCGATTATGAAATACTTGGAAAAATGTTAGTTGTTTTATGCCAGAACAAATGAAGGTCACATTAACTAGCTATGAAGAACTAATTTGTTATTAAATGTACTTGTGTGTCAGAAGCAGGATCCAGACATAAGAGCAGACATCTTTCAAGATAAAATTAATAATATAAATCTAATATTCATTTTAATGTTATAAATTATGCATACAGCAATTTTCTTAAGGCCAGAAAAGATCACTGTGATTACAGTCTGGCTGCTTGTTTGGAACAAGGCAGAAGATGTCACTGAACTCACTCATACATATGTATTTTCTGTTTTAAAGAACATACATCGTCTTGATTTAGCAGTTGCAAGTGATGAAGAGCCCACAACAAGCACTGGTAGGTTGTTCCAGTGATTGATTAACCACTTTCATGTAAAGATTATGTTTATCTGCTTATCCTCTGCTCGCAGTGCTGACTGCCAGACAGCAGAGCCTCTGACATGCAGTCGTCTCTGATAAGAGGTCCCCGCAGCAGGACGCAGTGCTGGGCAGAGACAGCTGGGATAAGTCAAGTGCAAACAGCGGCACAGCCTCTAGGCACTGCTCCCCACCTGAGTTAGTCTCATTGCAAGGCAGGCTCAACTAGCACAGGTTTGGGGCTGAGCTAAGGGACTTATGCTGCTTCTGGTACCCAGAAAAAAGCTAAGGGGAAGCAGTTCAGGTGTCCCTGTGTGGCGTCCTCTCATGCTGCAGACACCCACAGGCTGCAGCCAGATGGCATAGGAAAGGAGCTCCTCCTGGCGCATCATCAGGATGCAAGATGGACAGTTCGTAAGCCACCCACTACTGTCCTTCCCAAACCGCAGCCTGTGGTAAGAAGACTCCAAAAACCAGCTGCACCAGACTTCTCTCCTTGTGCTTCCCTTGCCTGGTTCAAATGCCTGAGGAGACTCCCTCCTCCCCCTCCTCTTACATTCACAGCACAAAGATGTGGCCACACAGAAACAGAGTTTGCTTCCTGCGCCCACCGCCAGCCAAGCCAGACAGCCCTGGCCCAGCAACCATCTTCTGTTTCATGCCGCCTCTGACCCACATGTCATCTGCTGCCAGTGTCAGCAGCGCTTCTGCTGCTTCCTTCCAGGTCACTGCCCTGGCTTGAAAAGCATATTCCCTCCACCTCCAAAACCTTGACACAGTCTGATTTAAAGCAGCCACTGTAGCATCTGCTGCTGGCAGCCTGACCCTCAGCTGACAGCCACATGAACATGTTTGCAGTAACAACATAAGCTCAGGTACCTTCCCTCTCACCACTCAAGAACATTACAGCAGCCACTGGAAAAAAGCCTTTTCCTTCTCGTTTCTGCTGCTCACGGAACATCTACTCTCTGCCCATCCTCACTGCTGCCCAAATAGACTTCTCTAATGAAAGCAAATCAACTTCAGGTAGTTACTGAAGGAGTAAAAGAAGAGACAGATTTGGTTAGATCAATCTGATTGCTGCCCTGAATCTGCTTAGACACATCAAAACTCCTAATGAAGTCTAGCTAATATTTAGCAGATTATAATAACAGGTCTGTTTCCAGCCAAGCATTTCTAGAGGAATATTTCTCTGCAGAACCTTTCAACAGAAGAACCTCCTGACATCTCATTGCTCACGAGGGTCTGAATAGACACGGCCTAACTCTTTTGTGTTGCACCTGGCTGATCTTTGTGCATGCAAAACCACTCAGCCTCTCTCCAGAGGGTTGCCATTTCTCCCCTCACCCCAGAGATTCTGGGGATGTGGTCCAGCAGATGCAGGCTGGGCCAAGATCAGTATATGGGACGCTCCCTGAAGGTGCAAAAACTTGTCTTCAGTCATTTCAGCTCTGGCAATGCACAGATAAATCTTATTCTGCATCCATCCATGGCCAGGCCAGAAATGGCTTTTCCAGAAGCAGCTGATGAACTTGGCAGACTGCATCCTGCTGCACCAAGAGGGGCAGAGGGAAAAGCAAATCCCTGGCAGGCAGAGCAAGGAGCATCAAAGCAGAAAGCTGCCATGAATCCTGTCAGTGATTTTTTGATGGAGGACCCAGGGCCAAATTGGACAGGCTTGCCTCTGCCTTCCACTGCAGGTTGAGCAGCATGTCACACCTCCAGATTGGTAACATTCTCAGCAACTGGACCTTGATCAGACTTCCCCCCTCCTTTTCATGGGAAAGTGCTGTAACATCTCACCAGCAACACTTCCTTTCCCAGCTGGAATAAGATATATAGAGTTACTCTTGAGGATTTGTTATTTGTGATTAGGGAAATGAGGAAAAAAATACAGTTTTTACATATATTGTCAGATACAAAATGTATTTTGTTTCTTATGAGAAGGCAACAGACAATCCATATTTAATGCTACATCATTTCAATTATGAAGCCCTACATTATTTTCCTGTAATTTTGTTCAAGAAAATTGGTTAAAGTTCCAAATTGCCTGATTTTCTGCTGCAGGAAAATGGTAATTTCTCAGCAAGTACTATGTGTTTACTTACAGTTGAATGAAGCTTGAATGGCACTTGTCTTTGTAAGTGGCCAATGAATGTCACTGATACTTGCCCATGGGGTTGGTTCCCTGCTGGGTGGTGAACTCGGCTGCTTTTGGCGGCACCCCACCGAATGGTGCGAGGCATAATTCTGCCCCAAAGTCTGAGATTACTTTTTTTCAAAGGTTTAGCTATTGGTCTTATTTTGCAAGTCTTCCAGGAATGGCAACCTCTCTCAAAGGTGACTCTGGGGGATTGTGAACACCTGGGAAGTCCAAGCATACTCATACTAATCAAGACATCCAACCACCCCATCCAAGCTACAGCCTTCCCCTCAGTGCAGACACTTGTCATAATGTGCTTGCCTTCAAGAGCTGTACCTCTCTGCTGAATGTTGCTGGAAAGTTAATACTACACAAAAAAAACAGAATCACAGAATGGTTAAGGTTGGAAGGGACCTCTGGAGGTCATCCAGAGCCCCACTCTGTACCATGCCATTGTCCTACAAGCAGCTGGACAGTCCCCACAGCTGTTGACAAAGGAAGCCCTGCACCATCCACCTTCTCTGCACTTTGGCATGATCCTACAGGCACCTGAGGGTTCCTTCAGCTGTGGACAAAGGGAGCTCCACACCACTGACCTTCATCTGTGTGAAACAATTCAAAATAAATTTTATGATTCATGAACCCATTGGCTGGTGTGTGCTGCCTTTTTTGGGAAACCTTTTGGGGCTCTGCCTTCACATAAGGATTGCACAAACCTCAACTTCTCAGGAAAGTGGGCTAAAAAATATTCAAAGCATATTAAGTATCCTATCTAAGATTAGTCTCTGCAGGCAGGGATATGTAAACCAAATGTGTGCTCTAAAGGAAAGAGCAGGTCCTTCAGCAGTGTAACTGAACCCAGTTTATGAGCTCATGAGAATCTCTTTCACATCTAGACTTCAAACCTCTGATGGGCTCTCTAGGACGCAGGAATGGACAAATCTTTGGTTTGGCATCAGAAGGGACAGACCCTTAGCACAGCAGAAAAACTGAAGGACTTGATTTGATTTATAGGCACCAACTGTCAAACCCTATAATAATTAATTTCATTAACAGGGCTGAGATCAGCCCTGAGATCTCCTTACCAAAAAAGTGTCAGAAAAACCCTCAAGTGAACCAGCAGAAAATGCTTTCATTATGCATCTGCAACACCTAGACTGAAAAATATTTTGCTACCATGCTGGCAGGACTGCTAATGTCACAAGGGCAGCTGAACCACTCGCTACATGAGTGAAATGAGCTTTCTTACAAGACAAGAAAATGCAATGTGCTGTGAAGTTGCGTGTGAGGACCTGTGCTTTTAAGGTTAAGGAACACAATGCATGGCAGCCAGCTGACCTACATTTACAGCTGAAAACGTAAAGTGAACCCACAGGGAGTTGTGTCTAACCTACAAACACAGAAGGAGTGCTAGTCAAATGGACCATGTCTTTTAAAAATATAAAATAAGCAGTAGCAGCAGCATAGGGACAGGCTTTTCCTGCTGCCATGCGTAAAAAGCAAACGAGTATATAGCACAACAGAGCCACTGCTGGCCTGGGAAATACATCTCAGAGTAACTCCTCCCTCCTCAATGTGCGGTGCTGCAGGGAAGGAAGCACACTGCTGGTATGTGGAGGCAGACAAAGTGAGCAGAAAGTGAGTTTGCTGCATGGGCAGAGCTGGACAAACCAGGTCCTGGGGCCCCACCACAGGCAGTAATGCTGTGGTAAAGCCAGTGCGGCTGTGCCTCCACTGCCACGAAGCCCATGGCATCAAAGTTCACACAAGTAGCAACACAGCCAGAAACGCCGCTCGCCTCGTGAGCATGGATAACCTTCCAAAAAACATGGCGATAAACAGCGCATTGTAGGTATGTTAGGCCATAAAAAGAGGAGAGAACAAGACAGAGGCAAAGCCTTTCCCAGGCACATTGGTGGTAATCACATCATCATAAGGAGAGAATCACACACATGGGACCAGATTTTTAACCCCCACCAAACAAAGTAGTTCTGTTGAGATCAGCGCAGTGCTGCTTTGCACTGAATGAAGATGTCCCTGTTGGCATAAATCAGCCTTTAGAAGAACAGCCTCCCAGTTAGTCCTGCCCCAAATACATTGACTTTTCTTGAACAGAGCCCTCCCTGTCCCTCTGTGGAGCTGCATGGTCATATGACAGATAAAGAGCACACAAGGTCTTTTTCTACTGCTACAGTACAAAAGGAAAGATGGAAAAGAAAAATGGAAAATTACTACAAAACAAAACCACATATCCTAAGCCTGCCTATTAAAGACAAACTATAAGTGTTAATTAAGCCACCATGCCTATAGCTAAATTACATCACGCCAA
Organism: Streptopelia decaocto; assembly: GCF_964273445.1. NCBI lineage: Eukaryota > Metazoa > Chordata > Aves > Columbiformes > Columbidae > Streptopelia > Streptopelia decaocto. The sequence continues at coordinate 53,312,626 of NC_138661.1, forward strand.
CACTTCATTCCTGGCAAGCATGAGTGACAGCTCTATACTTTGGAATTTTATGAGACTAAACCAGAGCAAGGGAAGTAGCTCTGTTGGGCTCAGTAAAAGTACACAAATAACCACAGTAGGAAATGATCATTAATAAAGCCTGGGTGGAAAGACATCTCCTAGATTACTCAGTGTTACTTCCCTTTTAATTTTATTTTTTCAGAAACCTAACTCCCTTTTTTCAAAACTTCACCCAGACAAGACAATTCCTGGGCCCGGCTCGTGTGTTTTTGCGGCGTTTGGAGAAAGCCTGAAAGGCAGCTGTTAAACCAATGCAAATGCCTGATGCAGATGCAATAACCTCTCAGCGGCCAGTGCAGCTTATCTGCAGTGTGAAGTGGGGACTAAGTGCTGAGACACAGCCGCCTGCCCGACCTGAGACTCACAGCTTGTGTTGGTGCGAGTTGCTGCAGTGAGTGTCTATATATATCACAGACTTGACTGGGTCGACTTTGTTACGTTCACTCTTATGCAGAAATCACCATCCATACAGGGTCTTCATGGCATTTCTATGATACTCTGATGAAAAGTGTGATGTCCACATATTGGTGTCAATGTAAGGCATAAACTTGAAAACAAATCAGTCATGTTTTTATGTATCATATCTTTGTTTCTCCAACCAGGCAGAGCCTTGTACCACAAAAAAAGAGATAAGAAGTTGACTAAATGTTTCATTTTTCATATTAATGTCCACCATACTAAATAAGGGCAAGAAGAATGAGGTTTGGTTTGCGCACAGGCAGTAATATTTAATATAAAAACCTAATAATCTGTGATGGAATGTCTTGAGGACATTCCTGTTTCTGGCATGGATTCTGGAAGAAGGAAAAATAATTCAAGTGCTTACTGCTCGTCTCCTGACACAAGTGCAGTTTCCCCCATCCTTAGTTTCAAACATAATCATCTACAATGCAAAGGCTGAAGCATTTACATATTACTGTCCCTGACAATTTTATCCATTGAGCAAGTCACTTCCAAATTTTACTCCTACAGATAATATTTCAGCAAGTTCACAATAAGCAATGCTTTGTAGCCAAAGTTAAGCATTTTTTACTTCTGGTAAAAAAAGAAAAACAAACAGCTTTCTACTCATTCAAGGAAGATGGACTAGAAGATATTTCAAAGGTCTTTCCATGATTCAACAGCATAAGCCCCTATCTAAACCACTTTAAAAAATTAGAAAGTCAGTGGCTTTAAAGCCACCTTGGACAACTTCAAGCATTTCACTCTGATCTTAAACTACAGCAATTTACGATGACCTGAGGAGGTGACAGACCACACAGTTTGAAACACCCTGTCAGACATCGTTTTTTCTAACTACCATCTCCTCTAAGAACAGAGGTGGTGACCAGCATACATTCCACATGGCAAATTACATATTCCCTTAAACATGCACTGGTCATCTGGATTTATGAAACACGGCAGAACTCTCTAAAGGGAAATCAAAATAACAAGTATATAATCCCTCTGTAGTCTAGCCTGAAAATTACAGACATGTACTATCAGATAGAACATTTTCCTCAAAAATCTCTCCTAAAAAGTCAGCTGAAAGGAAAAAACAGGTATGTTGGGGAAGCATTATACATATTAACACTAGAGTACTGGCTGAAAGTTCACAACACTCTTGTTTTCACAATGTTTTAAGTCCCTTATATTTGAGTTCCATGAAGCAGTAACTTAAATGATCACGCAATCTTTTAATGTTTTTCCTCCCCCCGCTTTAGTTCCATATGTGGAGAAAGATTTTTTTCAATTTTGTGCCTTGTACTAACACTCCACGTGAGAGCTTATTTTAGCCTAGATTCCCACAAATTGCCACATTTTAGTGGTTCCTTCATCAAAGGAGCAATACCCATCTGGACACACTTAGCCAGCCACATTTCATCACACACACGAAATGATGCATGGTACGGAAATGCACCATCTGCCTGGGGTTTTAAGCTATCATGTTGTACCCATCATTTGCAAAAGGTTAAGGGGACACAAATCTTTGCCTGTATGGAGCAATGGGTGAGTTTGTGCAGTTTGGTCATTTGCTACTGTCAGTTCAGAAGTTCAGACTACTCTAAGGGGGCTGACAGTGTTGCAGCACATTACAAGTGGTCGTAGGTTGCTGTCTTACTGATAAAGCTTTCCCAAAGGGAGACCAGTTGGCTTTCTCCCTGCATCTCCTTGCCTCAGAAGGATCACATGAAAACTATGAAGGAGGAAACCTCTTGTGCTCAGGGAAACAGAAGAGTACATACAGGCATGCTTTGTAAACACATAAGATTGCATTAAATATACGAGTCTTGTAAAATCTGTATAATTTTTTGGTAGAAACATCCCAGGAAGGTCCCAGTCACTGGCTGCCTACTCAGATCAAAGTAGCTACAAGAGCTACACTGTAAGGGAGGACACAAGCTGCTCTGGAGAGATCCTGTCACCCATCCATCTGTTGTGACAGTGGGTGTAGAAAACACCCACTAAAACTAGTTGTCGCCTAGCTCCTGTTTTCTCCCCAACAGCAATGCTCTGAATATAATAATGAGCAAACTTCAGCAAGCTTTGCTCTCCAAGATGGTATTTCCATGGAGATATTCCGGAACATCTCCAGTTGGTGTCCTGGCTATGGATTTTAGTTTTGCTTCTAAAAGGTATGAGAAATACTGGGATTAAAAGCAAATAGGTTGTCTTTATTTCAAGGTGTGCAGAGCAGGGGAGGAAGGTTGGGTTGGGGTTGTTTTTTGTGATGCATATTTCTCTCATGCAAAGAAATTCTGATTTTGCTTTGCCTTCTAAACAAAGCCCCCTTCTCTGGTTAGTTTTCATCTGTCCCTGCATGTCAGGCATCCTGGAATCTGGATTGTGTGCCATGGAAAAACCATCCTTACACATTCTGTGAAAGAATTAAATTTGCTGGTGGGGCAAAATCCTTCCTGGTTTTACCCCATTTGATTGGGAATATGAAGAAGTTGCTGACCCTGCTGCTGAGGTCCGTGTGACATGCACCAAGCCTTCAGACTGGAAAACTCTGAGCTACCTCAGGTACCTTCTCCTGGTAGTGTCCGTTTTCTCACTCAGACAATCTTCTGCTCAGAAAGCCCAGATTAAATGTTACGTTTTGTATTCCCTGAAAATAAATGCCTTACTGTTGCAGAAGCTGCAGAGCATGTGATCAAAGGATGCCATATGGGCCATTTATTAACAAAGAAAAATGAAAGCACCATTTGCCAGGCTGTAATTAAAACTGAAGAACAGTATTCCAGTTTCCATTTCCATTGTTGATCTGGCTATTTGTATCACAGAGCATAAACAGGTTCTTGCCTTATTACTCCTAGCATGAATTCACAGCACGTCAGGTTTACGAATGGGGATTGGTAGTAAATATTTCATATTATGGTGCAGTAATATGCTGATATATATGTAAGGACATTGCCTGCCAGCCTCCTACTTACATACATGTTAACAGGATTATGTTTATATACATATAGAGAAAAATAAATTCACATCCGAACTAAAACAAAACCAACCAAGACAAAAATTAAATAATTGCAGTCAGTTCATGTGTCATTTTGAATTTCAAGCACTTTACAATACTACTGTAATTTGCAAGTCCACATTCTTAATCACCATATTGTAAAAGCATTACAAAAAAGCTATTTTAACCATCAAAAAAACAAATCAATTATTTTGCACCTTGTGATGGTTTTACCAATATTGAGTTAATTTCCTTCTTATTTTCAGTAGCTAGCACAGTCTTTTGGTTTGGATTTAGTATGATAATAATATGATAACAGCCTTTTTCCCTGGGATAGAGTTCATGTTTTCCTTCCAGTTACTGGACTGTGTTTTGGAGTTACTGATGTTTTGGCTGTTGCCCAGGAGACTAAGGACTTTCTCAACTTCTCAGCTGCAGGTGCAAATAGCAGCTGTGAGGGTGACCAGCAGGACAGCACCTAGACTGACATCCAGGCTGGTCAGTGAACCACATATAGCTGGTCATTAGTTCGGCCTTTTGCTGTTCTGCTGTTTTTCAGTTAGCCTTTGGCCTTTGACCCTTTCCCTTTTTGCTCTCCTGCTGGGATCGGCTGTTTGGGACCAGTGTGCTCTCTTTACTGGGACTGGCTATTCAGCATGAAACAGGCCATTGATTGGTGAGAGCAGTTGCATTGAGTATCACTTATTTCATATATCATAGTAGTAGCACTAGTAGTATTTATTTATTTTTTGCTTTTGTCTTGTTAAACTGTTCTCATCTCAGCTCATGAATTTCTCCCTTCCTTTTCAATCCTTTTCCGCATCCCACTTGGGGAGCAGGGAGGGTGAGTGCACAGTTGCCAAGGTTTTAATTGCTGGCTGGGGTTAAACCCCAACACACTTTCCACTCACATCTTAATTTAAAACCAAAAACTTTCCAAAGAAATAGCATTTTAAAAAAAGTCTGAGAATCATAGTTTTCTCTCAGATCCATTTCTACAGAATTGCCAAATATAACCATTAACAAAGATCACAAGCTTTATAATACTTTTAGTTGCCTCCTCTTCTGAGATTTTTCCACTTCTCTCCATTTTCTCCCCAAAAGACAAAAGGGTTAGAAATGCCCTTATCTTTTATCTACTCCAAGAAAAATGAGAGATCAGAATCCTGGCACATTTACAAGGTTGGGGGAGGCAACTAAGGTGCAGAGCACCACAGCAGACGACTGACAGCAGAACAGCCATAATCTGCCGCTCTGTTTTGTGGCTGGCTGCAGCCGTGGCCTTCACACTTCTACAAGCTGTGGGGCAGGCCAGGAAAGAGCAACGCATCCAATGTGACCTGTCCTTCTCCCCTGCCCTGCCACAAGGCCCTGAGCCACCCTCGCTCCCAGGGACTCCTGACAGAGGCCACCAGCACAGCGCAGGCACAAGGAATGGATATCCATTCCATGGCTGCTTGAAGTGAGGCCACCTTTACCCTTGGCTTGACAGTGACAGAAGTCACCAGCACTTTAACTGTTGTGGCACCTAGAGTTATTGCAAATGCTCAAAAAAATAAATGAGCAGCCTGCATTTAGCTTTTGCATTATTGCTGTCTGGCAGAAGCACACCAGCAGCAGGCCGGCAACAGGGTATCAAGGAGCCCTCTGGAGACTCAAGAGGACCATGCATTCTCCTCCAGGTAAGCTGCATCCTGCTTAGCGCAAAAGAACCATTTCTACCACAGGTTGCTTTCAAATTCTTCTAATTTAAACCTAAAACTAGCAGAATTCACATCTTCATACACAGTTTCCTTTCCTTTTCCTTCATTTTTAGTATAAATACAGCAGCCACAGCTTGCAACTTCACAGATGCACGCCTGACATTCAGAGAAAGAAATTTTCCAGGAAGGTGAACAGGTACCGAGCTGGTATGTCAATACTACGTTTTCCACATATATTAAACATAAATCTTAACCTGAAAGAAGCCCTAATTGAAACTCCACAGCAAAATCACAGGAAATCACAAACACATCTCTAAAACTAGATGATTGCATTCTGCAGAAGTCTCACCTTCCATTTAATGGCAGTGCCTGTGATTTCTAGAAGGGATGTTTGAAATCAAATGAGTATGAATGTCAGCTTCCCATGGCTCCTTTGGAAGCCTCAGCCAGTGAGAATGGGAACAGGAGCAGAGCAGAAACACAGGAGCAAGCAAAACAGTAGTTTTGACTATTTACAAGGCCAACAAAACGAACGTTTAGAAGACACACCACCAAAGTTTGTCAGTGCTACCTGGCACAATTGCACCGAAGTCATACTAAAACACATTTGCCACATAATTTCTCATTAAGATAAGACCTTATTTCACTCTTATAACCGCAACCAATAACAGAGCTACACGACTTCCTATACTGCCATTGCCTTTGTCATGAGAGCCAGTTCAACAAGGTCATTTCCTCCTGCAGCTGAAATACAGCTGAATTGCAGCTGAAATACAGCAGAATTGCACCAAATGAGGCCACCCATCCTCCCTACTTGGAAATAATGGGGAAACTCTTCCCCACAACTACAGCATGTCTCTCCTCCACCTGGAAAACTTGGCCCTCCTACTCTGACCTCTTCCCGTAGTTCTCAAAACAGCGCCGCAGCTTGGAAAGGCAGCTGTAGTGCAGGTGATTTTAAGAGGCTATAGCCAGCACAATTCCATCTATTTCTGGCTCCTTAAGCAACCCATTGCATCCCAGGCCAGCATGGTACTGCAAAGTTCTTCCAGCCAAGGCAAGTCATGAAGCTGTTCAGGTTCCCCCATGGTGCTCAGGAAGAACAAAGAAAAGCTGTACTAAGCACAGCCCAAGAGTACAGAAAGTTCTAGCTCACTAAGTGTTTGGGGACTGTGTATAACTTTACTCATCTTAAATTTAATAATTTGTCTTAGCCCTGAAGATGCTATATTGCCCCGCACTATGCTCAGTGGGGATGCTTGCAGGAAACGCTGCCACCCCACTTCCTCCCCCACCTCTCCTAAAAAAGAATGACGAAATATTAGAGAGAGGTGTTTTGAACAAGTACCATGATAAAAGGTTGTTTCCCAGTGCTGGCGAAAGTCACATTTTCCGACTCCACCTGGCTATTAGGGGCACTGCAGGTTGTTAGAGTGAAACTTAAAATATTTGGTAGTACTTCTGAAGCAGTAGATAGGCTGTGCTCTCAGGATTAGCTACATCTTTAAATATTACATAGCTGCTGCAGTCGAAAAAGCTGCATTTCTTCAATCTGTTCTACTGCTGAGAGTCAACCATCAATTCCTTAGGTAGTAATAGTTTTGGAAGCTCTTCCAGAAATGTTCATCTGGAGAGCTGTTTCCAACTGATGTAGGTGCAATGCAGTAGGCTGCCACTTTGAGCATCACACATTTTGGGGGTTACATTAAAAAATGTTAGCTTCCTTAGCTCTGCTCTATTTTTGCTCTGTTGCAAAGCACAACTTGCAAAACAATCCATAGCATCAAACTTCAGTGAAGTTATCCTTAAAAATAAAGGAAAAGATTAAACAGCAATTATCAGAAGACTTGAGCAAATACTAGCAAGCAGCTCTGGTATTTTGAGTTTCCACTAGCAAAAGAATAAAGCTGAAAAAAACATTTTAAGATCAACATCTCGCAGCTGTATTTTGTTCTCTCATGGCAAAAAGCTTAAATCAACGTCTTGCAGCACAGGAAATAATCAGAAGAGGAGACAAATGCAGTGATTCAACTTAGGTCATTGCAACAGTTAACTGAGCATTTTGTGACAGCAAGCAATTTACCAAGTACATTTTCACATAACTAAGCAGCAAATGAGACGCAATCCGCCAGAGCTGCACATTTAATTGTGTCAGCAATTCAATTATAAAGCACTTTATACATACATATGTGTGTATACGGACCTATCTTTATATACTTACTGTGCAGCAAGGCATGGGTGTTACGTTGGTCTCTAAACAATTGGTTTACAGCCTCAGGCAGAGCAACCTTCCTCTCACTCTCATCTTGGGCAAGTCAGTGTTTCTGGAAGGTGGCCAGGCAAGATCAGATTCATCAGCCAATAAAATTGTCTAAAGCTGCCGTTCCACAGGAGACTGTTCCTCCGGCTGCAGGCTCAGGAGCAGCCAATAAAGAAGAAAATCAGCATCAGAGTGCGGGCGATACTAAGGGTCTGCTCTCCAAAAATCCAGCTTCCCCCTGCCTGTGCTGCCGTATGCAGTCATCCTGCATGAAAAACAACTTGCACTTGACTTGCTTGGCTAAAATAGATGCACAGCTATTCTGAACACTGACAAGGGTAAAGAAATCAGTCAAGCAGTTGCCTCATGTGCTGGGAAGCAATATAGCAAAATCCGGAGCCATGAATTCCCACTGCTGGTGTGGGTATCGCATCAGACCTAGCTTTGCAGAGGGTGGTGGGAATCGCTGCTCAAGCAACTCAGCATTCACTTGAGAACAGAGGTGTTGTTCATGGCAGGTAGTGTGGAGACCACTGAAATATTACCTCTATTTTATCTTCCAGAGCTGGACCTGCTGTAGTGGCTGTGTGATGCTGTCCTGTCCTTGGACCCACGTGCTCATCCTGGACTTCACTGACATGTGGAAGAGCCCTTGATTTCACCCTGCCAGTCCTACAGCAGCAGCAAAATATCCCAGCATGGAACAAAACTTCGCAGAGGTGGCAGTCAGAGCTGGCTGACATCCGGGGAACTGTGGGTCTTGTCTTTACTAAGAAAACGAAAAACAAGTCAGTCTTAGTATGCGTTAGCTAACCTACAGCAAATCCTAAAGATGACCAGGTATTTGTCTCAGTTTTGCATGTTATCAGGTCAGGAACGGCCTTAGCAGGTCTTTACTTCAAAATTAACACTAGGAGGAAGAGCAGGACTATATGTCATCTGTCTGAAAATGCATATTTTGACAGTAGATGACCCATTTTGCTATGAAATGGCACAGGTGGCCTCTGCACACTGTTTTGCTCCCTTGCTGGCATTTACCTCTCCTAACTTCTTTGAGGTAAAAACTATTTGGACTTGTTTCCACAGAAGTTTTGCATCAAGGTGCTTAATCTGCAAAGCTGATGCACCACCCAGTCTGAGGGCAGACCAGGCCAAGGCTCACGTTTCCAGCAAGATTTATTCCTGTCTCCTGACACAAGTGAAAAGCAAATACCATCCAGTTGTCACCAGTAACATGACATACTCTCAACTGCATGTATTAGAGGACGAAGATGTCTGTAGTGCAGACAACCTCTTGGAAAGTTAAGACTTTGCAAAAAGCTACACTGTGTATTGAAATGAAAGGTTTCTTAATAAAAATGAAAAAGCAAACGGTAAGGAAAAAAGGGTTGTATTAGCATAGGGTCAGAAGACTGTCATTAAAAATAACCACTTTTCCTTTCATGTGCCATTGCCTTTAATCTCCTGGTTTGATATGGATGTATTTTTACTTATTTATGCGAGACAGTGCTACCTCTGCTCTCTTTAGATGGTGATTCTCCAGCTCTTTGGTGGACCACAACCAAAAGACGTTACCCCCAGAGCTCTGAAGGCTGTGTTACACTAGAGCTGGAAAAGAGGCTCCTAGAGAGCCACAGTGCTAAAATCAGGCAGCACAGACACACAGCCTAGCTGAATTCAACAGCCTGGACTTTGTACTCTGATCTTAGAAAGCTACATGTGCAAGCATTTATGATCTCAGTTTTCCTTTGATGTAAATTGGCACAGACCCACGCCAATTCACACAGGCTTTCTTCCAGCTGGGAATCTTCTGGTATCTTTGGAAAACCTGAGGTTTTATCTGAAGCAACTGTACGCTGCCATATTGCCCATTCAATGGCAGTGCTGGGCAGGGAGCACACACCACCCTGAAGGCAATTACATTCTGGGTGCTCCCTCAGAGGGGGTCTCAGTGCTGTGGAAAGAGGCTTGTTGAGTAGTAGCTTAGCAAAACAGTGTCCTGGCTGCAAAGAGGAGCAGGACATATCCTTACTGTAAGCTGTTGTCTTAAGGAAACTAAAGGAAACATGACAAGCAAGTGAGGAGCCCCCACGCCTTTGGGAAAAAGAGCACAAGGTCAGCAGCAGGCCAGGGCCCACACCAGTGGCATATGAAAGAGGGGGACACCAAGCAGGTTACCACAGCAGCCTGCCTCCAGGAACTTCTTCATTTTCATATAGCCAATAAATCAATTGGCCAGGCAGCTGTGCTGGTCTCCCATCCCACTGGCAAGCACTGGGTTGATTTATGTGGCAAGTTACATTGAGCTAGAAACACAGTAAATACCTACCTTTCTCGTCCTGCGTATTTGGAGTGTGGTCAAACTGCACAGAGAGCTGCAAACACGGGATTTGGTTTCTCATTCATCATTAACTTCGTTGCACTGTTTAAATGCAGTAATGGAGACCATTTTCTAAGCTGCTTTCTTCACATATTTGAGGTGGTTTTGGCTCTAATTAATTTGGAACAGGGCAGAGAGTTCAGAAATTTTCCTTTCCTCTCTCACATCCCCGTGTCCCACTTTACTTTTAAAGCGGTAAGGCACATCTAGATCAAGGTACAAGGAGGAGAAGGGAAAGAAAAAAATCTAACTAAATTAGAGTTGGCTGACAGGGCAGTTCATCATCACGATCATGTGCTCAAAGCTTTTCAGAAACCATAACATGAATGGCCATGCAAATCAGTGAGTCACTGCAAAAATTGAGGGGGAAAAACTCTACCTAAAAAAAAAAACAAAAGAAGCAGAACTCTGCTCACCTGCAGAACCTGCTCACTGAGGAGTTTCTGTAGCATGCTTATGCTTTGCCTGGCCATAGCCCATTTTTATTCTGTGTAGTGCATTTATCCTTAGGATGGCTTTGTGAAGTAGGACATTACTTCTGGGAAAGTTACGTTACTTTCTTGCTACTGGGGTAGCCCAGCAGCACGCAGGAAGCCTCCGGCACTTCAAGGAATTGAAGGCATATCTTGTAGTCACAGCTAAGGCTTTTCAAACTGCACTGGGCTTCTCTGTAACAAAAGATCAAAAGCTGCTTCCCTCTTCCCCATCCCTTCCAGCACCTGAATACACAGCTACATCAGCATGTCCTCAGTGAAGGGCTTGTGCAATCTTAGCCCTTTAACAGCAATGCCCTGCATCTGCGTATTTCATGGGCCCAGCATTTGCATGTTTTTTAAAAGATGTATTTTTAATTACATAGATGACCTCTAATGTTCAAAGAGAACATACTGATTTTTGTGCGACAGCTGCCTTGTAGTCAACCTTTCATGCTTTCTTTGCGCACAAGTGACAGTGGGAAAGTTTCAGTCTTTCTAGCAAGGAATGATGAAAGAGCATGTACAGGAAAAAAAATTAAAACAATTAGAAGAACTCAGACTGTTTTTTCTACACCTCATGTCTAAGCAGTCCTTGCTTGAGGTTACTATTCTGTCACCTCCAGAAACACAGAGAAATCCAAGTGCAGTCCCTAGGCAAGGAACTGCAATACATACCAGAAAACAGGCGTCAGTCGTAGAGGAGAGTAAGAGAAAACCATTTCCCTGTGTATTGTTTACACCTGTGAGAAGCAGGATACCCTCTCTTGGAGCAGGCACGTCAGCAGGCACACCCAGCAGCTCTTGCTTTAAGGAGCGAGGCTGCTTTGGGGTGGGCAGAGCCTGGAAGGAGTGACAACATCAAAGGACAGGTGTTTCAGTAAGACTGTGTGTGAAGGGTGCAGCAACGGTAGGAAAGGCTTAGTGCTCAGCTCCTGGTGGCTTCACACAATCCTACTCCAGGTGCAGCCCATGATGAACAGAAGGGGTAAAGCCAGCTCTGTCAAAGCTGGGGTTTTGTGTGTCAGAGTCGCTATACCAGCTGTCTGTAATAAACACCTTCTGTGTATGGTGTCCTGTGATCTATCATGACAAACACCAGCTTATATGTTAACACAGGAAAGGAGACCTTAAGCGATTCACAGTGGAAAAAAAAAAAAAAGTCACACTGCTCAGAACTCCAATTCAGATGAAGCAACTTTGCAAGCCTAATAGTGCAGCTTTTGGCCTTTAGTGTTATTTAGAGGAAAACCAAATTTGAACAGACTTGCCAGGTTTGTTTAAACAAAGGAAAGGACTGGATTTTTATTTACACACACACACACCCCCCTTAAATCAGTTTGACACTGCAGTATAGAATTAATGCCCTCTGGTTGGCAGTCTCATTACCATCTGTAACAAATGGAGCATCTAAAACCTTAAATAATTTATATTGTGACAGCAAACACAGTTTGGAAGGAAGAAGGCATTTGGGGAAACTGGGATCAGAAAAGGCTGGAGTGAGTCAACACGGGCCTTTCGGTTTCCATGGAATTATGAGCATTATCCTATCCGCCTTAACTTCAATCAAACTGCAGCCCAAACAACCAGGCTGACTCTCAGCACGGGAAATATTGCATCAGATTATTGAATAGGAAAGCCGAGCACTAAGCAAGGAGGGAGATCTCCCAGGCAGGGAACGTGATGGCCTAGGACACAGCAGGAACCCAATTTATTTTCCAGTTCACTTGCTGATTCCTGTCCTACCCTGGGCAGAACCCCTAACTGTGAGGGGGAGGAAAACTGTATAAATAAATGAAAAACTTTAACAAACAGCTGTTCTGGCATAAATATCTAGTCACATCTAATTTTATGCTCATTGAAACAAACTTTACCCATGCTTCCTCTGCTGCGCTTGGACTAATTTATCATGCATTATGTATGTTGCCCTGTCTCGGTGTTTAATTATTCATTAATCCCTCCATCTTCGCCCCCTTCCCCTTGCACAAGGATCAATCTGCACGATTCATCACCCCAAGCCCTTCATCCCCTCCAGGGTGTGAGCCCGGGGCCTGGCCCAGCTCTGGGCTTTGGGAACTTCTGCCACAGAAACCCAAATCCCGCCTGTTTACTGCCCGGTCTGGTTCAGACCTCGGGCAGGTGAAGAAGCGCTGTGTTAGCGCAGGAGGCTGCTGCAGGGAAATGTCCGCATCCCTGTAGGCTCCCCGACAATCCTCCTGCCCCTTCAGCAGATGCTGCGGGCTGGGGAGAGCCGCGTGTACTCCTAAAAAGTGCGGTGGTGCAGCCACCTACATGTGCCCCGGACACCGCGGTGCGAGGGTGGAACAACCTCCCCTCAGCGCCGCCCGCCCCGCTGAGGGCGCTCTCGCCTGGGATGGGACTCTGTGTTTCCATCAGCAACATCTTCATTTCTACCTTGAGGGACGTGTCTGAGTGAGGCGGTCCTAAACGCTGGGTGACACAAGAGAAGGTCCACACCGGGTGTTGGTTCCCGGGTTTGGCAGCGAGGGCGGCCGCTCTGAGGAGCGGGACAGCCGGTTCCAGCCGGTTCCACACGGCTCCGCCACCGGGCACCGCCCGGCCGGGCAGGGGAGCTGGGGGCTCCTCGGGTAAACGTTCTCCATAGGGAGCCCTGTGCCACCCAGGCAGCGAGGAGCGAGGGGAACGGTGTGTGGAACAGCCCCGCCGGAGGGGAGGAGGGCGGGGCAGCTCGGGCCAGCGGAGCCGGGACCCCCCTCCCGCCGCCCGGGCTGTGGGGAGGCGGGAGCGCGGGAGGGACCGTTTTAGCGGTCCCGGCCCCGCTCACCCTGCGCCTCCCGGGCAGCGGCGCTGGGGGGGAAGGAGCTGAGGTGAGCCTGGGGTGAAGCGGTGCGTGTGTGTTTTAATTTGTCTTTATTTAGGGAAAATTAATGTATTGTGGACTAAAATAGGTTTTGAGAGTGAGAAACAGAGCCATTTTGCCCATGGCAGTAATTGGTAGGCAGTCTCCCTGTCTTTATTTCAGCCCACAGGATTTTTACCTCCTCTTCTCCCCAGTCCAGTTGGAGAAGGTGGTGAGAGAGAGAGGGGGTCTCCAGCCAGCCAAGGTCAAGCCGTTGCATGTAATTATTTATCAAAGTATAAGCGTTGCACTCGTTCTTTTCTCTCCTGCTAGCTTTATGATTGTCTCTCCGCTATTTATTCTTCTTTAGATTTGCTGTACTTGTTTCTGTAGTCAATTTTCCTGTGTGTTTCACTCTCTTGAGTCCACTTTGGTTTCTCCACATCTTCGTGCCTCCAGGTGTGTTCCCTCAGGGTCACAGGTACATTTTCCACAGCAGAACCACCTCTGCGATTAGCCCACTGTTTTCACCGTGCTCTTATGTATAAACCCATGGAATAAGATACTGCTGTGTACAGCACAATGGCTTTTTCCGTGAGCCATTATCTTAAAAGCTGTTCTTAACTGCCGGTGCCACAGGAGTCCTGCTTATCTCATGTATGTGCTCAGTAGGATCATGCATGGGAGCCATGAAGAAAACCTTTGATGCCAGCCTTGTCCTTCCAAGTCAGCTCTTCAGTATGCAAGTCCATAGGCCCAGCCAAACTGAGGAAAAGTAAGAAATTATTACTGGCTTCTGTAGTTTAAGTACCAGATACCATTGCTTGTGTTTTATTCCAGCCCCCATTTCCAAACAGCCATAAACAGATTTTTGTTAAAAACCCCTTTCTCCTCCTTTTAGTAACAGTGGTGTGTTGCAGTGTAGGGAGGTATAAATCTGCTGTGACCGCTGTTCTGCTGGTCTGGAGCCCTCACCTGCGCTGTGCTGCAAGTTCAGTTAGCACAGAACACCTCAGTCAGCATCACCAGCACATGCATCAAGTATAATGTGCTTTTTTTAACTTTTAAGGCTTCCCCTCCAGCTTGCATAACATTATACAGCTGATCTCTTAATTTCCTACATGCAAAAATCGAGCTCTTTGTTCTGAAACCACACAGCTTTCATCTGCTGCCAAAGGGGAATCCATCTGGGCGCTGCGACTTCCACCCTTTGAAATGAGTCCTCCCCACACCCGGTACGGGCAGCAGGCCTGTGGCCACACTCAGGGTGCTGCCTGGGTTTGGTTTGCCAGCAGAGCTGCTCCTAAACCCTTCCTGGGAGCTAAACCAGCCAGCTTCCAGGGCAGGGGGATTTGCCCAGGTATAGCAAGACTCTAATCATCACCATGGTTTCTCTTTGCTTTCTGCCTTTGCTGTGAAGTTACTTAGGAGTAGTTGGCATTTCAGTTAACTGGATGAGTTATTCTGGGTTTTCCCACCCTTCGCAGCCCTGTTGTGTCTCCTGGATTCCTGTGCTGTGGATCTGCTTGGCTCCTCCTGGGAACTGGCCTGTGATGGGCAGATAGAGCCCTGCCAGTTCTTTGCAAGGCTGGCAAGGCACTACAGTGAAGCGCTGCTCTTGCCACTGCAACTTTTTGGGCTGGCTCCTCAGCTGATTTTGCGCAGCAAGAACCAGATCAAGAAGCCAGGCACATCCTCAGATGACTGATCTACCCCAAATGTCTCTTACCCCACCCATGGCCTTTAGCACCTGCAAGGCCCCCCAGCCTGACCACCCTCACACCTGCTGCCTGTGACTTTGCACAGCTCTGACTCCCACCTTATGTTTTGGTTTCATTGCTGAGGTTATTTTGCTGTAATTAGTCAATTCCCTGATATGCAAACACTGAGCCATCCGAGGCTGTCACTTCAGAGGACTTTTGTCAGATTTGTCACCAATAATTAAACAGTCTCCACCCAAGCAGACTGCGCTTTTGATCAAGAATATGCAGTTTGCTCCTGACTGTGGGCCAAGGAAAGCCATGATTTGATCACAGCGCTGGCAGATGTCCTGGTGAGCAGGGGAAGCTCGCTTTGTCATGCTTAGCAGCTCCTGCCTTTCAATCATGGGAAATCATAATTTGACTATTAGCATGTAAGAATTTTCCTTACATGCCAGCAGAGTTAAAAGGCCTCTGTCAGCTTAGAGCGTGATGCCTTCCCTACGGAGGCTGATGAGAGACTCCACGCTAATCTCACCCTGCTGTTTGCCTGCTGGTTTCTGGTACAGTCCCAGGTTATTACAATGTTATATTAGTTGTTATGGAATTATTTAACTATGTGGAAATTCTTTATTTTTTTCCCTTCTGTGTTGCATGAAACAAGAAGAGGCACCACAGCCTCACTTCTGCAAACATTTGTGCTGTACACCTGTAGCGAAACACGCAGGTTTTCCCCACCACAGCCCCTCGGCTCCGGCACAGCAAGAACGCATTCTGCTTCTCCCAATGCACAGGAAAGCAGTTCAGCCCAACAGTGCAGCTGCTGGTGAAGATGTCAGTTCATTTTGCCAATCCTTTTCGTGGTATTTCATAGGTGGCTGTGTGTCTTTGTTAACGATACCAGCAGTCATTGTCCGGGCTTTGAACCACCCACGAATTCCTCTGATTTTAATCTCCCTCCACCCATTTTCCAGAAAGGAACTACTTGTGGACATTTTGCAACACTGCCTTCAAATGCCTCAGAAAAATTTTGTATCTAAGAAGTCCAGAAAATGGTAGATAATTGCAAGTGCTGCTTATTAGGGTGACCATGTTCACCACACTGCTGTCTTGCACCTCACTCAGCTGCTGGTTATATTTATCTCCTGCCCCGGGTCATGTCATTGATTGCAAACTCTCATCAGGAGGTGGCCCTTCACTCCTCAGCAGCTCTGTCCGCAGCCCAGAAAGCAGCCAGCTTGACTCCTCTAGAGCCATCCTACCTTTTGCAAAATTAAACTAAATAGCGAAGGCCCTGAAAGTTGAAATGTTCACTGAGTGGAAGACCAATTCTGGGAAAAATTGCATTGTTGCGCAGTGAGAGCAGCCTCTGCAGACGACGGCGCTGGTGGTTGTGTTTTCACATAGGTTCTGGCTCTACCTAGTAAAAGCACTTACAACACATTGATCACTTCATGTAGTAAATTGCCGCTACAATCATTTTTCATCTGGAACCACCTGGCTACATTCTATAGAATAGAATTAATACTTCCATGTACCTCTAATGTAATTTCAGGTCAGTGACTTTGAGAGCACCTTAAAGCTCTGGTTTGGTAACAACATTTTGTTTTCCTCAGACCGACTTGTAAAATTTCAGCCTACTCATCCATGCACACTTACTTATTGGAATAAGTTGGTTAGAGGTAAAAAAATTTTGAAACATCCTCTAATTTCTGTCTGTGAAATGGAAAGTTGAGTACCTAAATACACACAGTGGATGGCTCAGTGCAACGCTCTTCAGGAAAAAGCATATACTTTCCACAGCTGCTTAAGAAGAATGCCCTGACTCAAATCGATAAATCAGGTGAGAGAATACTGTGGAAAAAATGCATCTTATATGTATTGACCTATTTCAATACTAAAATCTGCATATAGGAGAGCTATCACTGTTACGGTAATTTGTCTTCCCTTCTAGGTAGTTCAGGTTACCATCTGCAGAGAGTTTAGAGGGATATTGCTGATTGATATCCATATATATTCAGATTCCCTGTTCTCTGTCCCACATTTTCTAACTGGGTTCTTAGTTTTGCTCAAAAAAACAAAGTAAACTCGATTTGCAAAGGGCCTGTGCAAGATGTTTGCTCTGGGTATGCCTCAGTTCTCTCTCTTGTCCATCTTGCAAGGGTAGCAGTGCAGGGTTAAGGTCATGTTCCACATGTGACTGAAATCGGTGCTTTCTTTGGATTTCTCAGTATTTCAGTTCCCTTGCTACAAAACATATTGTAGAGAAACAAAAATATAATATACTCTTAATCCTGATTGAAACAGTCATTGTTCATCTTTAAAAAATGTCCAAACGGTGAAAAAATAAAATTGAAAGAATTTCACAAAGATTTTTTTTTCAGTTACTGTGGAACTGTTCAAATCTTTGGTGGCATTTTTTTAAAGGCAATGCTTTCTAAAACCCTAAAAAGCTCATTTTCAAAATACCAAGCGGCAATATCAAGTGTCTTAGTAGAAATAACATGACTGGTACTAACATGTTGGCAGTGAGCTTGACAAATGAAAATATTGATGATCTCACTGCGGCTAACACTATGAAATATATTTTGCTGACATCTCAGTCACCTTTTAGGAGACCATCATGCAGAGGAAGAACAGTCTGATAGCTTTAGACATGGCTTATAATTAAATTACAATGGTTTTAAAGGTTTGGTTGATCTTTCTTGTTCAGAAATTTTTCTCAGGATTTTGGTAACCAAGCTACAAATGGCTTCTAGAGCTCAGCTTTCCTCCTGCTTGTGCCACCATGGCCTGTCACTGCCAGTGCTGGGAGCGTCACCCAGGCCCGGGGGCAGCAGCTGAGAGCCGTTCAGCCCCACCAGGCCCTGCTCAGAGAGTGACTTCCACAGGACTGGTGCTGATATACGAGCACGAGAAGTTTGGATGTGAAGTCATGGAATCATAGAATGTCCTGAGTTGGAAAGGTCCCACGAGGATCATCGAGTCCAACACCTGTCCCCACAGTTCACACCATGTGTCTGAGGGTGTTGTCCAGTCTCTCCTTGAACACTGTCAGGCTTGGGGCTGTGACACCTCCCTGGGGAGCCTGTTCCAGGGCTCCATCACCCTCTGGGTGAAGAACCTTTACCTAATATCCAACCTAAACCTCCCCTGGCACATCTTCCTGCCATTCCCTCAGGTTCTGTTGCTGGTCACTAAAGGAGAGTTCGGTGCCTGCCCCTCCTCCTCCCCTTGTGAGGAAGCTGTAGCCACCATGAGGTGTCTCCTTCAGGCTGAATAAACCAAGTGACTTTAACCACTCCTCATATGGTTTCCTCTCCAAACCCTTCACCAAATTTGTAGCCCTAAGTAATAGTTCTGGTTAGTTCAGCCTAAGTGTTAGTTTTGGTTTTGATTTATTCCTCGTTCCAAGGCGGAAGGGTTTGTAAGCTGAGCAGTTTTAGATACGCCTTCCAGGAGATTGAGAGCATTTGCTGAAGCTCCCTCACACACCCATATCCACTATGGCAGTGCTTGTAAAAATATGTATCTATCATTAGAGCTTTGCATTCAAATCCCACTGTATTTCAGTCTGGAGACAGAAAAAGCCAAAAGTAACTCAGCAGATGTTGCCGGATGTTTTAAAAGGTGCATTTAAAACCTCCCTAAGGACCTATGTTAAAAAAGGCCCAGAAAAATCACAGTTAGTGCTACACACACACACATAAACAGATCCATTAACTGAAATAGCCTTTTAACTGTTACACATATTGAGCAGTATGAGCAAGCACTTTGTTGTTTGCTGTCTCTGTTGATGTATCTGCACTGTGTTCAGCATCCTATAAATCCATTATTGCCAGGAACAGCTGCAGAGCAGACTGATAACCTGGGAAATGAGAACACAGCCAATAAACCAGCCCCAGGCTGGTCCCAGCCAGAGCCCTTACACCTTGGACTACGTGCACCATCAGATAATGTCTAGATATCAACAAGACTCAAGTGTAAGAGCGCTTCCCAAGGAAGCAAAGGGCTGTTTGACATTGTCAGGCTATTGCTGGGCTTGAAGAGTTTGTGAAAAAAGTGATCTGATGAGGTGTACAGGGCTCTGCACCCAGCTCCTGGGGAGCAGGCAGGCAGGGGCTTGGCCAGGGCTAGAGGAGACAGGCTGTGCACCTGCAGCGGCGGGAGCAGAGGGGAAACAGCACATGGGGTGGAGGAAGGTTGTGAGAATCTGGGCAGGCAGCAAAAAATCAAGCAGCCTGGCAGGAAAGGCTCTCCCTGGAACGAACAGTGGTATCATGTGCCATCTGGAGGCTTAAAGCAGAAATGAACAGGCTAGTTTCCTTTCTAGAGAGACAGCCATCACCTTTTAGGTAGATACATGCCTTAATCAGAGCTGACATTATGTCAGCCTTTATCACAGAACCCGTTTTCCTTCTGATAGTACATTCCCAGCGCTGGAAATACCACATCAGAAAACCACCAGAGTGAAGAACAAATAAAAAATAAAGAGTCCAAATTTTTCTTCCAGAGCACCCGTGACTTGAACTCTGCCAGGGGAAATTTAGGCTGGATATTAGAATGAAATTCTTTCCAGAGAGAGTGGTCAGGCATTGGAATGGCCTGCCCAGGGAGGTGGTGGACTCAGCATCCCTGGAGGTTTTTAAACTGAGATTGGACATGGCACTTAGTGCCATGATCTAGTAAGTGGACTGAAGTTGGACCAAGGGTTGGACTTGATCATCTCTGAGGTCTTTTCCAACCCAGTCGATTCTGTGATTCTGTGACTGCTTGCCCATCCTGCCCTGCGCTGAAACAAGAGCAGAGACACGGCATGGTGCGTGGAGAGCGCTCTGTCCCTCACACTGAGCATGCAGCTCTTGTGAGCCTAGCAATCTTCTCGTAAGCACTATTAATATACCAGGGATGTCTGTGAAACACAAGTGTTACAGCCAAAATATCATTCCAAAGAATCTGGCTTCTCCCTGGTCACTTGGAAAGCTGGAGGTAAAACGTGAATTGAAGTAACTCTCTTTAGATCAAAATAGACTACGTTTTCTAAGTGAGAAGGGCTAATTTGCTGGCTTTGCTCTGGCTGTTGGGAGATGACATCAATTTAAAATGAAATAAACCCAGGAAAAACAACTTGAATGAATAAATGGGGTTCTGCCAGGTAACAGGGGCAGAGACGAACAGGCCTGGATCATGAATCTTTTTCTTCAGATCTGATAGTCTGAGAGGGGCTCCCAGTCTCTCCCCCTTGTGAGATGTACAAACAGCTCCTTCCCTTCTGCCAGCAACACAGGCAGGAAGCAGCTCCTCCTGATGCTTCCAAGTCAGGTTTTCTGCTTTGTTTTCCTCCTTCTCCTTCCCAGGCAGGAGGCTGGTATGGGCAAAGAGCTTGCCCACCACAACAGAGAATGGAACAGAGCACAGCACTGGAGAGACACACTGTTTCCTACCAACGCCATTAACATTTCTGCAAAGTGCTGAAAATGGAACCATTTAATGACAGAGGTTTCAACAACATGAGTCTTATGTGAAGAGGTGAAGGGGACTCTCTGAAGCAGAGCCACAGTAACTGGAACAAGGAAGTACAGTAACTTCTCTGGTGGAGATAAGAAGTGGGAGAACACTCTGCCTGCCTACCTCGGAAGTAAATTGTTGATATTTGCATGCCATTCATTCTGCTGCTGGACAAAAGTGACTGCATCTGCATTTTAAAATTATTTTTTACTCAAATCACCCAGGAGCTGTTAAGACTTAGCATCTTTCCCATCACTAAGAGGTGTTTTGTTTTCACTTGAGAAAAGAAGCATGTGTAAAGTTTTTAGGTGTTTTTCCCTTCCAGCCTCCTGTTTCTGAGCCTCTTCTGCAAGCACATCCACATCTATTCATCTCCAAACTCCACTCACTGCCTGAAAACACCCAGCCAGCAAGGGCATCCAAGGGCAGCATTATTTCTGACCACATCCCATTTATCAAGCAAAGAACAGGACAGAAATGTTACATCCTCTCCTCTCTGACCTCCACCTTTTTAGTCTCAAAGGCAGTAAAACCAGTCAATGACAAGACTAGGTACAGAACACGATTTCCAGACAGGTTCAGCTCTACCCACCCAAACAGACTAACAGTCCAAAGGGCAGCCAGAACAACTGGCTTTACTCAGTTTTATTATTTTAAACCTATGAGATTTAAGGGGAAAAAAAAAAAAAAAGGAATTTTGCTCTGTAAGTGTCTCCCTGAGGCTGATTGCCCCTGGCAGTGGTGGTCACCTGCTGCAGGCCCTGCACTGGGAGGTTCATTGTCACAGCTTTGCTTCTGCAGCACAAGTCTCACCAAGAGCACTCAGACAACCATCCTGTGGCTGCCACATGCTCCCAATGGAAGGTGATAAGGCAACCAGTCTTTGCTCTTCCCATCTCACCATGCAGTCATTTCAGCAGATGCAGCAGTTACCATGGAGGATCACAAGATTCTACAGAACATGTCAGCACCATGTGACAAACTGGAGAGCTGCTGAGTGCCAGTATCACCCTCCAGGCACATGATCCTCCTTGGGAGTGATTCAGATGGCAGCGAGGAATGGAAACTAAGAACTGTAGAAGAAAGGAACTTAACTAAGGTAATTTTATATATATCAGCGGTCAGGTGAACTGTAATCAAGAAACCAGCTAGAACATACAAAGATACTTTTGCACCCCCTTGTATCATTGCCCCCTGACAACAGAGCATCTCCTTCAAGAGATGAAAAAGTCTTCACTCCTGATTTTCTGGAAGTAAATGAGTCATAGAAACACTGGCTCTCCACCAAGGCTATTTCAGTGAGTGGAAATCTTTTGACTGACTTTTGATCAAGATATTATTCCCTTAACTAGTACCAAGCTCCTCATGATGATCTTTTGAGGTCCCTTCCAATCCCTAGCATTCTAAACCACCAACCACCAGAACACATGAGCATTAGGCCTGGTCCTGCCAGGCAGGTCTCAATGATAAATGAACACCCTTGCAGGGAGTCCCAGTGACCATAATACAAATCCAACTCAAGTGCCACCCTGGAGGATGGCAGCTCACTTTCTATATCCATTCTAGAGCCAATCTAAATGAAGTTATATTTTGGCAAATTAATTTTATTCAAAAGGAACTGAAAACCCCAAGAAAGGGACAAGACAGGAAAAAACCCACAAAACAACAACAAGACAGAAAGTGCTCTAGGATGATGCTTTTTAATTGTTATTTTTATATCTTTAGAAACAAATCAAACCATTAAAAACATTATAGACATGTGCTGAAATTTCCTGTACAACAAATATGAAAACAATAAAATTTGTACATCATTTCAAGATATTCAACAGTCACTTATTTGAAACACATCACTTTTCCCTTCTTAAGCAGGCCCCAAATGGGAAAAAGAGTAGAACAGAAATGCAGGAGATGAAATTGCCACACAGTGGAGCTTTCAGCCCGAGAAGCTTTAGATAAGCAATGAGAGAAAACACTGACCAAAGAGACATCTCAGCAACTGTAACACAGAGAACATCAGAAGGCAGGGAAAAAATATTTGCAGGAATTCAAGTCATCTTGACCAGGTAGATCCACAAGGTAGTAGGAGCACTACCTGTAGTCCTCCTGGAGAGAGAACCTATGAGGCACATCCCACTTATTCACATCAACACTATGGCCAATTTCATGTTTATAACATTTCAAGCCTTACCAACCGCTTCCACCTATACCTGGGATCAGCAGGTCATTTACTTCAAACTTCAGTCCCTTCTCACAATGAGTCAGTTTTGGGAAAACACATGCATACAGTTATATTAAAAATGGATAATCATTAGATGATGACACAAGTGAGAATTTGGCACCTGCTTCCAACATCAAACCAATGGGACAGGGAGGTTTGTTTTCTGCAAGAGTATCTGGGCAGTGGTTAGGCAGAAACACACCACTCGAGCTGGTTTTCTGATGTTCTGCTGCAATATAACGCAAACACACAATCTAGCACAGAAGATTCATCTTCCTCTCTTCTGTGCTATGTTAAACAAGGGCCTTCTGAAGCAAGAAAGCATTTGCCACCCTAAGGCAGCAAGTTCTTGGAAGACCTGGAATAGTGAATACTGGCTCTATGCTCCACACAGATGGGCAGTAATTAAAAGATTAAGAGGAAAAAGAATAATGTGACTGTAAGGGGCGAGCTGTCTTCCCCTCCCAGTTCCTTTGGAATGGTTCTGTTTGGTCCAAGTGGTTTATCTTTGTGTCATCTGACAGCAGCTTAGGAAGAATGCCAGGTGAGAGATCCACTATGTGGGGACTGCCAGTTTGGATGGAGTTGGGAAGGATCATTTTGTTTGTTTATTTACAAGTATTTCAGAGAAAGACCAAAAAAATATATATTCAAGAACACACAAATGGCTGCTACAAAAAAAGCTGAAGCGCACTGTGGTTTGTCCTCCAGTTTTGCTCACAGAGCACACCACGTTGTAAAAGATTCCTCTAGATATCTGTAAAGTTACAGTTGTGCACCAGGAATTCCTGTTTTCTTTCAGCTGACAGTGAATCCTGTGAGGTTGTCATGTTCCACTGCAATGCCACATATAGTCCTAGCATCTGTAGCTTTTTCTGACAACTCTGCTAAAACGAACAAATAACCAAAAAAAAACCCAAACAAAAAAAAAGCAGCAGAATTCAAGGAACTCTGGTTATTAAACCTTCATAAGATTTTCACCTCTTTATAGCTATTCTATAGCATTATTCATAAACTTCATATTCCTCTGCAATGCATCCAGTGCAATGATCCGAAGACCAACAAACATCCCCCCAAGCTACTTAAGAAGTCCTTCATTGGTAATGCCTTCATAAGTCTAACAGTTATGTACCAGCAAAATAAAGCCAATCTAATCCCTGACTTGTAACACCAGCAACAAGGGGTCTTCTGCTTGTTTGTTCCATTTTTAAAAGGACCAGTTAAAACAACAGCAGCAGTATATTGCAAATAATTATAAAAAAATTACATTAGATCAATGAGATGCAGGCAGGTAAGATGTATCTCAGTTTCGAATGGCTAAAACAACAGAATAATTGGTCTTTACAGCAGAATGTTGTGCAATTTGTTTTGGTAGAAACAGTAAAGCCAGTCAATCTGTTTGGGAGTACTTGGACACTTGGAACCTTAGTTCAACATTTTCACAGATTTATATATTTGAGGAAAACAACAACATTGATGAAAAGACACCGACCTGAGTAAAACTCTATTAGAATAGAGTGATCATTATTCAGTAAATCATATATTGCACCTTCAAATAAATCTTTATAAATTGTACAAAAAACCAGAATACCAGCCAGAAACAGGGAGGAGCTATTCTGTCCTTCATACACACCCACACGCAACCCCGCACACACATTCACATATTCACTTGCTCAGGTTTTTTTACTATAGTTAAAGCTCGGAGTGCAGACCACACTCCTTTTCCTCTAGCAGAGGCACTGAAACATTAAGGCAGGTGATATTTGTGGTGAAACGCAAAAACAAAGCTCACCGCCAAACTTCTGGAGAGTCCTGCCAACAGTGCAACTACAGTTACATTTGACATAAGCCTTATTTAAAAATCTGTGTTCTCATTAAGAGTTTCAGTACAAAAATAGAATCTCTGCTGGTTTTTTTTCCTAGAGTAGCAACTAGAAAAGGCACGATTTCCAAGTACAAATGTCCATTTGAAGGAGCTGTTTGTACTCCTTTTTAAATAAAAAGGAACACAGAAAAAAAAAATATAAATCACAGAGGCACATATCTATTAGCTAAGTAACCAGATACAGTAGATAAAATATGTTCCTGAAACTTAAATATATTAAAACAGCCCACAAGCCTGGTGTCTGTAAAATGAAATAATATAAAATTGTAATAAAAACTTTGTGTTATTCTTTTAATATTTAAATTCTAGTTCACTGTTCATACTGCAAATGCTATTTTGCCTATCAGCACTGTTATATTCCCAAGAAAAAGCAAGATTCCTGTGTTAAATTTAAATAGTTTTGCTTGATTTTGTTGTTTGTTTTTTTTTTTTTTTTTAATATCAGTCTGCAGCTTCTGCCAGCATTGTGGTTTTCCTCCTGTAGATCACATCTTCGAATGCAGAGAGAACGGCAGAAGCCGGACGTGAGACACTGCACACAATCCCAGGAAACGTGAGTAGAACATCTCCCTTTGCTCTGTGCAGATAACACCTGGAGACGCTGCCTTCCTTCCCGGTTACGCATGGTAGCCATTGGCCTTCCCGAAGCTTGACCCAGGTGTGAAATTTTCATAGATTGCCATTGCTGTCATGTTTTGGTAAATAAGATCGGTTTTCTTGTCTTTCTGGGATCTAATAATATCCATAACACACTGGTTTAGGAAGACGTACTGGTCCTGGTGGGAGAAGAAGAAAAAGGAGGGTAATATATTTCTAGAAAGTACATGATTTTGGAAGTAATTCTGCTCCTGAATATAGGTTTTGGTTTTCAGATGCACTGCACCGAATGTTATCAGAGAGCTTTATTTAGAAGTTGTACGTACAGTCCACAGAAAATAGGGCTGGAAGGGACCTCATGATGTCATCTGATCACCTCCCATAAAAAACTAGGATCAAATTTACTGTCATGCCAAAAACTCTTACACTTTCTTGATGGAGATTTTACAGCTGTTTCCAAATCAGTTTGAATTAATCCACACACTTCCTTCAATCAAAGTGATAATTTCAGCATGAACATGTGTGTTCCCACAGAACACAAAAGCAGCACACCAAGACCACTTGACTCAAGATAATTCTGGCTCACAGCTATAAAGATAAGACTGACACAGGTAAAACAAGCTGCAAAGAACTTTTTCGGGATTTGATTCTTTGCAGCTGCAAATGCCGGTCCCACAAAGTACTCTGTGAAGGGACTGCTTAGACATATCACAGCCCCTGGCTACAACTGCAGCTATGGAGAGAGATGAGGCAGGAAGGAGAGAAGTTAAATAAAAAGCAATTTCAGGTTGCTCGTTAATATCTCATTTTCCTGTAATTCTGAGCTACATCTTGAGTCCACTCTTCCTGGATTATTAAGCATTTTGGAAAAATATGCTGCTGGGTGACAGGCAGCCCCACCTCAGTCTGCACCATTAAAGGCCGGTGCATGCGAAGATCGTACACCACTCCGTACACATCCACAGTGTTCTCCATTTCAATCTGCTGAATCAGGCGGTCAATGGCAATGAACGTCCCTGTCCTCCCGACACCAGCACTGCAATGACACAGAGAACTAGTTACTGCTTCCTCTCAATCGCCTGCTCACTGGTGGCCCGATGAAAAGACAGTGAGGCTAGTAAGATGCTTTCTGTTATTTCAGCGGCACAGGTGTTACAAGTCTCTGCAGTCCAGAGGGGTGGTTCTTGACACCACCAAGAAGGAGGGAGGACACACTTCTGGGCTTCCCAGCCTTGCACATGCACAAGATTACAGAAAAAAGCACTTGAAAAGGCAAGTTTTGCAGGCTAGAGGAGACAGTCTGTTCTAATTAACTTCTGTATTGTGTACTTTGCTACCTACATAGCACTACTATGTTTCTGAACCATGAGAAAAAGGTTTTCATTTAGCAGGGTGAACCTTTAAGAAAAGAGACCTTTTTCCTCCCCAGCCCCGCTGAAAAAGAATTGTTTTTTAAAAAGCCACAAGGTAACAGTGTGTCTAATACAAACATGTTAAGTTGTTCCTACCTGCAGTGCACCAGAGTAGGAGAGTCAATTGGATTTTGACTGCTGTACTCGTGAACAAGGTGTCTAAAGTTGATGAGAAGGTCTGTTGTCTCCGGCACTCCGTGATCTGGCCAGGAGGTGAAATGGAATTGCCGCACTGTGTGGCTCTCTGGGGTGTTGGACTAGAGGAATATACATTAAAAAAAAAAAAAAGAAAAAAATGACTTCAGAGGAGCACCAGTTGGGCTTCCTGCCGTATATACTGGGCAAAGCTCAGCTTCATTAAAGATGCTTGTTATAAACTGTGCAGTCATTTGACCAAGGATATTTCAGTTTCCCTTTTCCACCTCCTCTGATAGAGAATACTTTGAAATAACTTCCTTTTAGTCCAAGATTTGCTTCAAGATCATCTCTCCTGCATTACATTTGTTGACAAAGATGGGGCTAAATGTTAAGTCTAGGAGATATCACAATTATCTACATAAACAAAAGTTTCGGTGCAAGTCTCAGGGAAACATGAGCTGCAGTATCACTGATGGGGCAATCAGTAATTCCCATTAGCGGGCTGGATTTTGCTGGCACATCCCTTTCTGCCACAGGGAGGGTCTTACTGACAATGTATTCCCACCTCTGGATATGTTACTAACAGTGTTTTGGGAAGCCAGGGCATACGAACAAATGCATATACAGAAAGATCACAGAAATCTCATTGGTACATAGTGTGAAAGGTTTTAAGAAAGACTTTTGACAGAAAGCAGACCAACACATTCAAAGCCTCATGTTAAAATAAACCACTCTTTCCTTTTTCCCCTCAGATAACTATGAATTCTATTAAGTTTTAGTGAAATTATTACATTCTGTCACTCCAGGGTTGCTTGACATATGAAGTCACAGTGATACAATAAACCACTTCTACAGATACTTATACACTAACAACTGAGGGGGTACTCACCTTTTCTACAGTGAAATCTCTTATTGTCCATTCTGGAAGGACAATCTCTGAGACCATAGTCACAATGATGTCACCATAGCTCTTGGGTTGTTTATCTGGCCAGTATTGCTCACATTTTGTCTAAGAAGAGAGTTAAAATGTTAGACACATTACACACAGCAGTGAAGCAGCTGACAGTTAAGTTTTAAATCACACACCACTTGAAGCAAGGCTAGAAAGCACATCACCCTTCCCAATGGCCTGTCACAAGGCAAGAGGAGCTCTACCAGAATAATTCTTTAGGGAGAAGAACACACCCTTAAAGATAGTGATTCCACAGCCCTCCTAAGATGATCTATTCTGGTAGCCAGCAGATACAAAAAATGGGAAAAAGCTAAAAACATGTGGCTTATTTAATTCAGAAAACAGTTTTCCAGGAAGCGTACGGTTGTTAGAAGAAAGTGGTCTGTCTCCAACCTGCTAGGACAACAGCAAAATTGGAAAGAGTCAGCTGTCCTCAAAGAGACCATTCAGGTCTAATAAAAACATACCCGAGCTTGTTCAACACATTTTGTCAACATAACAATAGAGTAGATATTCTTTTCCCAAATCATGCGCCAGAAGTCTTCTATAGTATTGGGTAAAGGACCCTGTGCAGCAATAAATGCCTTCTTTGAGTTATAGCCCTAAGAAGAAAGAATAAAATAAAATATATATATATATATATACATACACACACATTTGCATCAATGAGACATGTAAAGCTGATTTTAAACATTATGATGTGTTAAACCTGCATCATAAAAATACATGTTATATTCCATTTCAACTAACGAAGCAACTTACAGGCATATAGTTTGCATTAATATAATCATCAGTTGCAGAGCTTTGATCTGAAAGTTTAACACGAGAAATATCATCTGCAGAAAGATAAAAGAAAAAAAATTATGAATTTTAGAACCAGAGCTTTTCAGAAATATACTGCTTCATCTATTGCAAGGTTTCTAAATAAGAAGTGGTCTAGAACAATGTGCATTTTAACAAGAATATAACTTAGGGGATCATACAGAGCAGTAGTTTAAAATCTTTATAATGAAAGACTTCAGCAAAATGAGCCACCAGAATAAAAATACAGAATACTCAGAGAATTATTATTATTTTTTTAAAACATAGTTTGGATTTGCAAATTTATGAAATTTACTATAGTTTTAGTTACTGGAGAAAAATAGGTAATTTGTCTCCTGCTGCCATGGCAGCTGATGTTTTCCCTCCAAAGCCTCCCTAAGCACCCACCACTCTTTGCGCTCAATTCCATCTTACACTCCGCCACGCTGGGATGCCCACAGACAGCCTGGCAGGGCTTAGGATCTTGGTTCATCTGCAAAGCTGGCCCACAGGGTCTTAGTATTTCTCATAGCTCTGCACACCTGTCTGTCTGTAGTCAACCATGAGCCTCTTATTTTTTCTATCTGGACCGCATGTTTCTCAAAAATGGAAAATTAAAATTATTTCAAGGGCAAGTTCTTCAAGGAGCTTTCCTGAGGGAAAGTTTAGGAACTTTAGGGAATGTTCTCAAGAGAAAGCTCTTTAGGTTTGCTTATATAGTGATTTTGGGAAAGCAGCAGCCCAAATTCATCTATTTGGAAAGTGACATCAATCCCTCTTTGAAACCTCTGGGTACTATTAAAGCCAGATTAGCCAAACCCAAGGTTTTCACCTGAAAACCAGTAGAAGATGCAAAACCTAAGAGAGCAACTCACATGGTAAGACATTATTGTATCTATTTTTTCCCCTGTTCTCAGCAAGTTCAGCAGCAAATTTGGGCTGATGAACACCAGCAGACTTGAGTTCCTACAATAAAAAAAAAGGATTCATGAGCACCTGGTCCTAGTTTAGGAATCTTACAGAAACACAACTGAAACAATACAAATACTCCAAACACTCCTGGCCTTTGCTGTAAAAGTAGCCATATTAAACTGGAATAAATGACAATAAAAGTCAGCTTTTTACAGAGTGGGAGTGTGACAGTGACAAACCAGCTAGAGAAGGGATTAATACACAATGTAGGAATAGCAGTGTGTTTAAAACCCAGAGATGAGCTTTAAAAGCGTGGAAACGGTTCTGCAGAAATATATGACAGGGACATCAACTGCACCCTCACTGTGACCCTGAAGCATAAGCTTTGCAGATATTAGAGGGAAAAAGGGAACAAGTACATCATGAAAGGCCTGAATAAAGCCATATCTGTGAGGAAGGCAAGGGCAGAGCACCAGCCTGTAAAGTAAAAAAAAAAAAAAAAAAAAAAATCAAAGAGACAGAATTGGATCTGGAAAGAAGAAAGTCAATAGGTTCGAGGAGTTGGAAAATACTATATATATTATCTAACAGCAGACATGACAATAGAAGCCTTACTGACACTCAATTCCTGTCTTTTGTACCATAGAACAATTGTGCTTTAGGGCATTTAATGGGAAAACAGTTGTGGTCACTAAGGAAATTCTAATTGCTGTTTCCTTGACTGCTCCTCGAGCTGTTCACAGGTGTGGTTTGCAAATCACACCTACACATTCAAGGAGTCAGTGATATTAGCAAGAAACCTGTCTTGCTTTGTACAAAAACAAGATTAAAAAAACAAAGCGCAGAGAAGTTAAATAGCTTTCCCTTAGCTAACTCGGGCAAGGACTCTAGAGATCCTGGCTCTGGTGAGAACTCTGAGCAGCAGCCATGCTGGAAGCTCACAGGTAGAGATAATGGTTCAGATGTGAAATATTTACCATGCACTTCAACTAAATTTGGAGCTGAATCACGGAAGGGAAGGATAATATACATGCAGCTTAATAATCTTTACTATAAAGGACTCTTCTCCTTCACTAAGCCTCATACTCCAGAGGAATGTTAATTTGCCTTTCCCAAAATATTTGTCATGAAGCTCTCTCCACTGAGGACACATACCTCATACTCTTCAGCAAAACCACAGTTGGAGTCAGCTTGCTGTTTCTTAAAGTAGGACTCAAAGTTCTCCACTTTAATCATTTTTGATCTAAAATGAGAAAAGCCGTGTATTGGTAACTGGTATTAGGTAAATAAATTATGAATTCAGTTAATGCGTTAGAAAGTGTATCTTACTTACTTCTTGACTCTTCAGGGGAGGGTGGGGGGAAGAAAAAAAGGTTGATTAGAAACATGCAGCTGTATTTTTCACTATGTGAATCTAAGAATGAAAGCATGACTGTTAGTAGCAGCCACAAAACTGAGCATTTACAGAGGTCAGGATGTCAAGCATAGCACTTAACTGATCTGTTAAACCAAGGAGAGAAGAGCACATCTTTCAGGAAGAGAATATCACAGAAGGTGTCAGCCCCTTCTGTGCTCCCATCAGATTGGCCCCATGCCCTGGTGTCTTTTAAGTCAGCTGTCAAAGTCTACACAGGTCTTCATAGGACACTTCGACCATGCCTTTCCATCAGCACAAAAATTGGTGCAAGAACCAATGATGTGATTCAATTGCACTGCCTGTGACTTCCAATACAATGTGGTTACCCTCCCATTGACAGCTTTTACATTCTCAACATTATCAGAATGGCTGAGCACAAAGAAGTCATAAAACAAAGGAAAATTCAGGCCACAGCACAGAATTTTGCCTGTGTGCACTTTCTGCACAATTTGGATTGTTTCCTCGGTGTGCATGGAAGCCTGTGTCTCATTCAAACATCCTCTTTTTCAAGACTACTTGGAGCATTTGTGTGTCTAACAGAGATTCATGAAGGGAGCACTCAAATCCCTGTGGCAACTCTAGAAGTCTCAATATGATTCTTTTTAGTCTGCAGGGTGGAGTCTTGACATTCCACAAGGAATTAATACTGCAAAATACTATAAAAACTGCACAGAAAACAAGTATCAGGGTTCAGAGTAAGTTTTGCAAATATCACTTGAGCTCACGAAGCAATGCATGAAAGGATCTGGACTTACTTAATTGGAGAAAAGGACACTTCAGTATTTCTTTTATCTTTCCTATAAGGTGAAAGAAAACAGAATAGGTTCACAGTAGAATTTAATGGAATACATATGAGATTTCTGATGACAGCTATTTCCTGTGCCTGTTCAGAACAATTTCTTTCAATGCACCTCATTCTGTCCAAAAAAACCCCTCCTGGAACTAACCTTACACCTGGAGTAAGAATAAAATACTTCATCCTTCATTCAGTGATTTTATGCAGTGGGACTGTTTCTTTCTGCTGGAAGCAGAGGATAACATCTGCATACAAAGTACATGGTTTGGTGGAAGTAGTACACCTGAGGGATCAGCAACACTAGCTAACATCTCCGGGGAACTGCGACTTATTCCCAGAATCCCTACACTAAGTGTTCAACAGTGATGTGTCAGTGGTACTGAAAGTGGAAGCTGAATGAAAATAAGTGTCACTAACTCTGAAGGAAGCTCATTAGTGTCCACAGCTATTGGACACACTTGCAAAAATAACAGTAGTTAATTGAAGAAACTAAGAAAACTGGACCTAGGGCGCTACAGCTAACACTTTAGAAAGGATGTGCCACATGATCAGAAGCAAGAAAAAGCCTTTGTGGACTCTTAAGTCCCAGATTATTCAGAAAAGATTGGAAACAGAAAGATCAGCTCAAACCCTGGCAACTCATCAGCGCCTGGAAACTCCAGAATGGAAGTTTCATGTGACAGGCCATCAAGCAATTAAAAAGTGTGATTAATGGGTAATTTAAAATAAAACCATCTACGATACAATTACATATGTCTTTTAGCACAAAAATTTGTGATGTTTGCTCTCTTCTGACTGAATTATTTCAGAGTGTATAAATTCAGAAAAGCTAAACAAAACAAATCTTAACTCATTAGTTCGTAACTATAGGGTTGAACAAGGTAATTAAAATAGTTTGATACATCAACTAATCTGCAACATCCAATAACATTTTTAATGGAA
Organism: Streptopelia decaocto; assembly: GCF_964273445.1. Lineage (NCBI taxonomy): Eukaryota > Metazoa > Chordata > Aves > Columbiformes > Columbidae > Streptopelia > Streptopelia decaocto. The sequence continues at coordinate 53,345,040 of NC_138661.1, forward strand.
TGTATTTGAAAGCATTATGACAGAAGTGGATAAAGTAGAGAGGCCTTTTTAGGAGAAGATACTGAAGTGAAATAGCTGGTGTTCCTTATCCCAACAAATACAATAATGAACATGCATTACCTTCCCCTTCTCCAGAATATGAAAGCCCCGATAGCGACTACAGCCAATATAGCTAAAAGGCATCCAATAACAGCTCCAGCAATGACCCCTGATAAAAGAGAAACACTATCAGTCATTATTGATTTACCTCTTTGGTAATGATCTAACTCAATCCACATGCTACAAGAGAACACTCTGCTCTACCACACATGTTGGTATACTGTGTCCTTTGGCAGTACTTGAAAGTTTGAAAGTTTGTTAAGAACAATAAGCCAAGAATGATAAATTAATAAAAAATTGGGATCAAGGGACCAGTATTTGCATTTCAATACACCTGCTTCTAATTTACCAGAACTGTTAGAACATTAGATACTTTTCACTACTTGTTTCTGTACCAAAGCCTCTGTGTGCCACCCAATCCCTTTGAGCATGCTATGGGTAGCACAGCTTTCGGTTACTTCCACAGTGTAAGGCATACATGCAAAAAAGAGGACACCCACAAAACTACTAAGGTGTGAATTTACAGAGCAGTGTCACTGCAAAGCTACAAAGAAATAGCCCATCACAGAGAAACCAACAGGTGTTTTGCTGTTATTATGAAACTTGCCATAATTAAGGAATCTCCACACACTGTATGTGCCAAACCAACCAGTCCTGTATTTGACATTAACTATACCTGGATCCTGGGGTAGCAAAACCAGCTGAGAACAGGGTGAAAACGATACATAACTATCTTCCCCCACAATGATGTTGGCCATAGTAAAGCTTATATTAGTGAAACCTGCAACACATGCCCTGTTGATACGGGAGAAGAAAAAAGAGAACAGCTACATTACATGGTTTTAACAGCCTTAAGCAACATATGTAATCTTTTGATTAGATGATCTTTAAGATTTCAAGCACAGCAAAATTAAGCAAACAGCAGTTTGAGATAAATACCTGTATGAATGAAGTGGAATCAATGGTCCGTTTTCGTAGCCATACATTGTGTTTCCCTTGCCTACATTAACGATGTTTGTACCACTCTGAGAATGGAAAGAAGGCGATTTTGCCTGCTCTGTATCTATGACATATGTTACATAGGTGTCTGTCATCTTCTTCTTGAAATCTTTGTATGTGTTGTTCAATTTAGACTTCAAACACTCACAACCTTCAGGAAAAAACAAGGATATATGTGGTATACATAATCCACTGATTTTGTGTCAATCAGCACAGTGGCTGAGATGCTAATACAGTGTGTCACATTAACCACAGTTGTCCTTTCTCCATAAACACCGTGTGATATGAAATGCTGAGTGCAACAGACAAACTCAGAAATCTCTTCTACTGCAATACAATTTACTGAACTACCTCCCTACTCCCCAGTGTTGTTTTAAAATCCTTTCAGTTTTACTCCTACTGTGTATCGTAGAGCTTCTCTGTAAAGGTACATACACACTCTATCAACTAACATATGCAGAGAGTACTATGCAAACAGTGTAGAAAAAGTCAACTGGTATTTGGTAACATTGTGCTACCCAAACAGCATCCAGCCTCATTTGGGGTGACACTAACCTTGTCCTGACCTATACTTCCTTGCTGTGTCTTACAAGAAGTCTTACACCTATGCCTAAAGAGATGAGTCTATTTCTGCCTTCTCTTGACACAGATAAGCACTGAACCAGTCATCAGAACAGTTTCTCTTTCAAAAGACCAAGAAGAACAGGCTACCACAGTCAAACAGTGACCAACAGGACACCATCTACAGAACAGCATCAGTTTACAGTGTCTGTCATTAGAAAATGAACTCTAGAAAGTTGAGGCAAATTTCACAGTTGAGGCACCTGTGACTAAGAGGTAATAAACAAGCTCAGGTTACCAGTTGTCCAGCAACTCAAGAGCAAGCAAGCTGATGTAAACATTCAAAGTGTTGCAGGAGGAAAAAGAGTCTTGCTCATTTGACTGAAGTGTACATACATTGGTCTCTACTGACTGCCTTTACAAAGCTAAAAGCTCCTTCTAAAACTAGATATAGCATTGAATTCACCTTTAAAAAGGAGAAGCCTTACAGCAGCTCTGAAAGGTGGAAATGCACTAGTAAATTTTCTACAGCTGTGTAGACAAGGTTTGATCTGCCACCAGCAGAAAAGCTCTCATCAACTGTAACTGTGCAGGAACAGGGTGCAAGACAGCTCTTCTAATGTGCTCATTTATTGAAAGCCACCAATGTTGCAATTAACTCAGTTGCCTAGAAATGCGTGTTCAGTACTACCTGAGATACATTTATGTCCTGTCTGGTCCCTAGTTTCCATTTCTAAAGGATGTATGTCCCAAGTTATATCTGCAGCTCCTTGTGGATGTCTTGGATATCACCTGATGACATCTCCAACAGCCTTAGACACCATCGCTTACACAATTTAGTAAAGTCCCTTCTGCCTAAAGACAGAGAAACATCTCAAGCATATTAATGCTATGTCCACACTATAAACCTGCAGCAACACTTGGCCATAAGGACGTTTTTCTGCTCCTGTCAAAGCACTTGGAGTCTATTATAAATACAGGTGATCTTCCTTCCTTATTTCTCTCAATCACATCTTGAAAGTCCTCCTTTAATACCTTGCAATTAAAACCACACCGAAGAACACACTGAATCTCATCAAGACTGAACAGGGTTGGCAGAAGGTACAAGCAGAGCTGGTGCCGCATGCAAGAAACTGATGTTCTAAACAGCAACTCCTGGGCAGCTGCATAGGCATTTGAAAAATAGCAATTTTCTGCACTGATGTACTATATATATAGGCATTTCTTGGACATATGTTGTATGGAAAACAATAGAAGAAAGATCTACAGTCAAAGTGCTGCAAGATCAATTTCCAGTGTTAAGACAAAGGATAAGCATGAACATCAGTTTCCCCCAAGTGGGAGATATCTCCATCAGCTGCTTTATTCCTCCAGTACACTGGCAAAATGAAATGAAAAGAAGCTCAACTAGAACCTGTGCTGCAAAGGTAAACTCCTTAATTTTATGATTTATCACTAGATATTCACCAATTAAAGTATTTCTCTGTTTAGATGCTTTAAAGAGTTGAATTTGATACACTACCCTTTAGCTTTCCCTGGTGCTCAACCTCCCATGGCACGAAATGCTGACAATGTTATTCAAGCCCTCCACCTGCACCCATCTCTCTCAGTTAATGAAGTGTTTTAAGTCAAATCAAAAGGAAAGCGTGCTCTCTGTCTCAAGATCTCACTGCAGATATCTTCCAACTGAAGAAGGGAGAGGGAAAAGCTGCTTATATTAGCAGCTCCGAAAAATTATTCAGGGCTGGCAGGATACTACACAATCTTGTGGCAGGAATTACTGGCAAACTGAGATGGCAACACGGCAGTGGCAGCACACAAGACATATACAAGGGTAAGTCAGGCTGGAAAAGGCTGAGTGAAGAGTAGCTTTCTGAAAACAAGGAGTGATCTGACTTCAATAAAACAAGTTATCTGCCTCACGATTTTTGAATGGTGATTAAAAAAACTGAGACAGCATTTTCTCTCTCCATTTAACACCTATTTAGCGCTTAAAACAATGCTGTCTGATAAATTGTTTCACATAGCTACAAGATAATATCATAACATCTTACCTTCGTCTTCTGTTGTGATCATTACTGCATAGGCTTTTAATGGTCCCTTCCTTGACTCAAAGTCAGAGAATTCAACAGACAACGAGCTGTGACTGACTGCCTTGACTAAGGGAGCTTCGCTTGGACGAGGTGGATCTACAAACAAATACTTTTTAGTACTTTAATGATTGATAAAGTTTTCCAAACAAGAAAATGCTGTAATACTGATGCTGTTCATATAATGTATTATTTATTGCATGTCATATTAGATTTTGCATGAATGTAGTATTTCATTCATAATCTGTAGGCTGATAAACGTCCTGCATATCAACTTTGGTATTCTGCAATCATGAAGTTAATATTTTAATTTTATTAATATCTTTCCTTTTCAAATCTTAATGCTTACCAGTAATGCTTGTATTACATGTTTTCGACACTGAAGGGCTTTCAGAATTATTTGAAAGAGTTGTAATATTAACAATATAGGTGCTGAAATAATCTAAAGGTGCTGTCGTGAAGGTTTCCTCTGAGCCTTCCCTCATGCAGGATGGAGCCTCTTCTTCTTTCCATGTGCCATTAGACATTTGAATTTTAATTTTGAAGCCAGAATTGTTACCAGAAGGACATTCCCACTTCAGCATTAGGAAAGACTGATTTGCCACTGGTTCACACTGAAATAAATTCGCCGAGGCAGGAACTGGATAAAAAAAGAAGGAAAAAAAAAAGTAATAATAGAAAAAGAAGAGTAAGAAATCAAATATTGTAGTAAATAGAAAAAGCTGTCTATTTGTAAGTTCTGTGTGTAAACATTTGTAAAACTACAGTATTTCTTTCCACTTTTAAAAACATGAGGCTACTGCCTATAGGACTTGCTACCTTATGAGAAAGAGAAGTATTTAGCACACTAAGTACACAGACCTCTTCTGCACAAACTCCTCTGCAGACAGGTTTACTGAGAAAATGTAGGGTGAGTATCTGTCAAGATCAAAGTTTTCAAAACACTGTTCAACCATCAAACATACTACTCTAAGAACATTTTAAAGTAGTATGTAGACTGACACTAACCTCTTGTATAATTATGTAAAACTCTTAGTGGCCAATAGATAAGAAAATGGATATAAGGTCTGTGCATTAAGAGCACAGTGGTAGCCATCCCTCAACTACAACATGTCGGTTTATGTTCAATAGAGTCATATAGAACACAATATAAAAATTGCAACCCTGTGACCACATACAAAATTATATTTAAAAAGTCAGCGTAGCAGTAACACTGAGAAGAAAGATCCCTCTAAACTAAACATCTTGTAAGACTTGGCCTTCAAGACGAAAACTCTTATAAATTCTACAATTGTAATACATGGCAAATTTATTTCTTCTCTTGATAAAGAAATACTGATACTTCAAAATAAAGTGTTAAAAGGCTCATGGATTATTTTGCTATTAAAAGGGGTATTTTTTAAGAAACTAAGGAGAAGCAGAATTCTGTACAGGATGTAACAGAATTAGTTCAAAGATAGATATGAGCAACTGGGACTTATTTCACTGAAATTTATATGTATTTCTTTTCCTTCAGTAACACTGTCAGCTAGTCCTACAAACGTGGCCACATTATAGAAGGTTACAGGGTTTACATCTGTAGTAACAGCTCTGGTGATACTGGATATCTGGTTTCTAGAGGAGGAACCATGACTTTGGTTCTCTGTCCTGTAGGTGTAGCTAGAAGTGCCATCTGTGCTCCATGGGAAAAATCAGAGGCTAGCATACTCCATCCAGATATGGAAAATGGAGCTGGGCTCTGCGAAAGTCAAGACTCCACAAATGCTCACGAATATTTGCCAACAGAGACTGAAAAAGAAGAGGCACAGCCAAGCTTCCACATTTTGGAAGGAATGAGCATTGTAAGTAGGCAAACAGCACTTTCACAGTACCAGAGACTCTCTTAATAGGTTCATCCTGTAGCACCTCTGGAAACTCCACTGAGGATAGATTCACTTCACCCCAGTTGAAACAAGACAAAACAAACAACACAGCAGCACATATTTGCAAGAAGGTGGAAAAATGGTCACAATGCCAGCATGAGGAACAGAGAAGCACCTCAACCTTCTCTTTGCTGATAAGCTCAGCAGAGCAGCATGGCTGAGTGCCACACAGCACAGTGCTGCCCACAGCTCTGCTGCAGCCACAGGCCCCTCCAGTGGGGGAAGTCCCCCATGCACAACGCACTGTGTGGGAGCCCTTCAAAATAAGTAGAGAGGGCCTCATCCACAGGGAGAAGGCAACAAAACCTCCCACAGAATTCCCTTCCACACATGAGCATCTCTGACTGCAGGCAGGCCATGTGCGGCACTTCTGCTTGAAAGAATATAGGCAGAGCCCCACCAGAAACAGGGCTGTAAGAATCTGTGACTTACTTGTATATTGACTTACGGACATCCCTTCTCCTTCTGTCTCACCATCAGCTGCTACTGCAAATACTGTGAAATCGTACATCGTCCCAGGGATTAACTCAGTAATTTCAACTTCAGGGACACTGGACGTCAGGTTTCTAACAGAGATGGCATTTCCAACCTCTATCCTGTATGTGTAGGAGTTGGAAGCAGTGTCGTTCACTGCCCATGTTAAGTTCACAGAAGTCATGCCAACATATTCTGCCTTGAGATCATGGACTTGACTTGGCTCTGTGAAAGGCAAGACAACAACCTGTCAAGAACATCCACTCCCATACATGGACAGAAGGAACACAGTCACACCACTATGTCACTCTTTACATTGCTCATCATTTGGAGCGCAGGAGCACCCCAACAACATCACCAGATGCTCCTGGAGGGTTTTGCATCAATGCGCAGCAAGAGAGAACTGAAAAAAACTCATCTTAAGTAGGATTCATCTCCCTTTGACACTCCAAAGCAGGACCACAGGTCACCACAGTGCCAGCACTCCCAGGATTTTACTTGGGAATTCAGAGATGTGGTCAGAAAAGATAAAAGGCTGCAGAAGAAGGTGGGCAAAGAAGATTGTGGCATATCTGTGCACAGCAAAAGGTGAGGAACATCAAATATCACTGGAAGAGGGACAGAGGTGATGACACAGGCATTCTGCTGCTTTGCCACCCTTCATGCCCTGAGCTCACTCCTGAGCCAGCATTGCCCAAAGCTCACACTCTCCTGCTGCAGCCCAATGGCAGCCACAGGCCCCCAAATCATAAAAGTTCCCTGGGCTCTCCACTACTCTCTGTGTGGGAGCCCTTTAAAATAAGGGTGTGATTCCCCCACCCTGCAAGAAGTGAAGGCAGCAAAACCGCCCACACAAATCCCAGGCCAGGGAGACAGGTTCTTGGGAAGAGTTCGTTGTGTAAAAGGCCTTGGTGACCACCTTTAACAACTACTATTTTTGAGGGGTTTTATTTTACTTTTTCAAAAAAGCCTTGTGTTGCTTCCCACAAACATCTCTGACTGCAAAGAGTCAAAGCACAGTTCCTCTGCCTACAGCAGTACTAAATTACAACAGTCAGACAGGTAGGCAGAGCCCTGTGCTGCACATCAAAATACAGTACTCCAGAAACACAGCTGTAAGAATCTGTGACTTACTTGTATATTGACTTACGGACATCCCTTCTCCTTCTGTCTCACCATCAGCTGCTACTGCAAATACTGTGAAATTGTACATCATTCCAGGGATTAACTCAGTAATTTCAGCTTTGGTTGCATTGGACGTCAGGTTCCTAACAGAGGTGCCATCTGCCACCTCTATCCTGTAGGTGTAGGCGTTGGAAGCAGTGTCGTTCACTGTCCATTTTAAGTTCACAGAAGTTACACCAACATATTCTGCCTTGAGATCATCGACTTGGCTGGGCTCTGTGAAAGGCAAGACAACAACCTGTCAAGTTGCAAGAACATCTGCTCCCATACATGGACAGAAGGAACACAGGCACACCACTACATCACTTATTGTTCAGAGAGCAGCAGAACCTCAGAAACATCACCAGATGCTCATGGAGGCTTTTGCACCAATGGCTGCATACAAGAAAAATAAGAAAGAGGCATCTCAAGTGCCATTCATCTTCCTTTCCCATTCAAAAGCAAGAGCCTCGGTCATCACGGTGCCAGCACTTCCAGAGTTTACCCTGGCAATCCAGAAAGGTGGGCAGGAAGGAAAAAAGAGTAGAGGGGAAAAACAGTGGTGTATCTCTGCATAGCAAGAGCTAAGGAACATCCAGTATCACTAGAAGCAGAACAGAGGTGATGACCCAGGCACTGTGCCACTTCTCCAACTCTCATGCCCTGAGCTCACTCCTGTGGCAGAGAGACCATATCAAAAACCCTCTCTGCAGCACCTTATTCTCTGTGCACCTTCAAAACAGGGCAACTAGCCATTACAGCCAGGCAGCACAGGAGAGACTTTTGGGAATGCACTGGAAAGGTAGGAGCACACATGCAGGTACATTTCAGGACAATGCAAATTACAAAAACAGGCATCTGTTTCCTTTCCAATACACCCCATGGAAGGACCAGGCTGGGCTATAGCCTTGCAGGCCAGCTCCAAAGTGGTCCCTCCAAGACCACACCAAGACTTTCAATACTCAGCACATCAGGTACTGGATGGCCAAAGCAGTTCCCCTGAACTAGCACTGCCTAAATCTCACTCTACTGCTGCAGCCTGATGGCTCCTATCAGCCCCCAAATCACAGAAGTTCCCGTGGTGCAATAGGCTCTGTGTGAGATCCCCTTAAAATAATGGTCTGAGATGCCCATACTCTAGGAAATTAAAACAAACCTCCTTTCCCAAATTTAGAAGATAGAGGTTCTCAGAGAAAAGTCAGAGTTGTCAGCCTCAGGGACAAACTTCACCAACAGCTTTCTATCAGGGCAAGGCTGCTTATGCACTTTAACATCCCGTGCCGGGCACATTGGCCAGCTCCAGGACCAAAACATCACCTCTGCTTACAACAGTACTAAATTACAGTCAGGCAGGTAGGCAGAACCCTGTGCTGCACATCAAAATACAGTACTCCAGAAACAGGGCTGTACGAATCTGTGACTTACTTGTATACAGGCTTATGGACACTCCTTCTCCTTCTGTCTCACCATCAGCTGCTACTGCAAATACTGTGAAATTGTACATCGTCCCAGAGATTAACTCGGTAATTTCAGCTTCGTTGACATTGGACGTCAGGTTCCTAACAGAAGTGCCATCTCCCACCTCTATCCTGTAGGTGTAGGTGTTGGAAGCAGTGTCGCTGACTGCCCATGTTAAGTTCACAGAAGTCACACCAATGTATTTAACCTTGGGATCAAGAACTGGGCTGGGCTCTGTGAAAGGCAAGACAACAGCCTGTCAAGACAGAAATTAAGGAAGAAGAGCCACAGACACATTTCCCTGTTCCACACAGAATGAGCATTATTTGTAGCCAAGCAGCACTTCTACAGTATCAATGCCCGCTTTCAGACATTCATGCTGGAGCATCTCTGGAAAGGCCACAGGAGTTCTGGGATATGTGCTCTTTATTTCATTTCACTTGCTAAAATTATTTCGTTGCACAGTGGGTTTCCAGACAGAGACACACATGGAAATCACGGAAGGAAGGAGACTGTAGCATGATTTTGGTCTGTTAACTCAAAATTGCACCCAGGAGTTTGAGTCCTTCAGCTCAGCCTCTACCCAACATCAGCAGAAGGAAATGGGCTCCTTGAGCAGGTCCAACAGTTGACCCACCCCAGGGGCTGTGTCTGCAAGCCTGATTCAGCATCAACACCAGGCAGACAAGACTCACCTCAGGCAGCTTAGACAAGTTCATCTACTCAGCAGCAGCTCCAGGACACACTGCTTCTAATTGCTTTGTAGGGGTGTTGCCTATTTCCTTTCCCCTTCTAAATCAAACACACAAAAAAGATCTCCTCCCATCTGTCCCTCTGATGTGGGAAAGAGGTGCCATGGCACAAAATGGACAAAAACAGCAGCTCATTCGACAATGTGGCCTTAGACAGCATCACAGCCTACAGGAAACCCCAGGGACTCTGCAAAGAATTCAATTTTCAAGATAAAAAAAGCCTCTGTGAACCTGGCCACCACATCCCTGCACACTAGGTCCTTTGGTATAAGCTGTGATAATCTGCTCCCAGAAGCATTTTAGGGGGCCCGTTCAGCCCTCAAGTGTAGAGAAAATCATACAGTTGTAGCAGCTGAATCTCTGCATAGACTTGTGCAGCCAAGCTGACTCAAATAACTGCTTTCCAAGCAATACAGACAATCTCAGACCTTTTCCCTTTTACCAAAGACTGCTTGATACTCATGCTCTCAGGCACATGGAGCAATGCAATAAGAAAGAATACAAAGTTGGAAACCCAAGGTAAAAAAACAAGGCAATTTGGTACAAACTGCATGTTTACGTGGAATTGAGAGGCACAATTTACTTACTTGTATACAGGCTTATGGACAATCCTTCTCCTTCTGTCTCACCATCAGCTGCTACTGCAAATACTGTGAAATTGTACATCGTCCCAGGCATTAACTCAGTAATTTCAACTTCAGGGACACTGGACGTCAGGTTCCTAACAGAGGTGCCATTTCCAACCTCCATCCTGTATGTGTAGGAGTTGGAAGCAGTGTCGCTCACCGCCCACGTTAAGTTCACAGAAGTCATGCCAACATATTCTGCCTTGAGATCATAGACTTGACTTGGTTCTGTAAAAGGCAAAACAACAACCTGTCAAGAACTTTTGCTCCCAGAGATGGACAGAAGGAACACAGGCACACCAACACATCACTCTCTTTACATCACTCATCGTTCAGAGAGCACAAGCACCCCAACAACATCACCAGATGCTCCTGGAGGCTTTTGCTTCAATGGGCAGCAAGAGAGCACTGAAGAAAAGTCATCTTAAGTGAGATTCATCTCCCTTTGACAGTCTGAAGCAGAGGCACAGGTCAATGCTGTGCCAGCACTCCCATGGCTTCCTTTGAGAGTCCAGAGAGAGGTGGGCAGGAAAGAGATAAGGTTAGAGGGGAAGGCAGAGGGTTGGGTTTTTTTTTTTTTTTTGCTTGGATCATTGGGTTTAGGTTTTGTTGTTGTGAGGGATTTTTTGTTTTGGGATGGGAGGGAGGTTGGAGGGGATTTAGTGTTTAAAAACAAACACACCAAAAAGACCAAATAAAACAATGCGAAATTGAGGCTATGTTTCTTCTACATGTTAACACCCCATTTGCAGTAGACAGCCCAGGTAAGGCCTGTGTTATATTTCAGCCCTCAGGCAGAACCCTGTGCTGCACAGCAAAACACAACCCACCAGAAACAGGGCAGCAAGAAACTGTGACTTACTTGTATACAGGCTTATGGACAATCCTTCTCCTTCTGTCTCACCATCAGCTGCTACTGCAAATACTGTGAAATTGTACATTGTCCCAGGCATTAACTCAGTAATTTCAACTTCAGGGATACTGGACGTCAGGTTCCTAACAGAGGTGCCATTTCCAACCTCTATCCTGTATGTGTAGGAGTTGGAAGCAGTGTCGTTCACTGCCCACGTTAAGTTCACAGAAGTCATGCCAACATATTCTGCCTTGAGATCATGGACTTGACTTGGCTCTGTGAAAGGCAAGACAACAACCTGTCAAGAACATCTGCTCATACATGGACAGAAGGGACACAGGCACATCACAACATCACTCTCTTCAGTAGGAGCACCCTCGCCACATTTTCAGACACTCCCAGATGCTTTTGTGCCAATGGACAAAAAAGAGAGCACTGAAGAAAAGTCATCTTAAGTGGGATTTATCTCCCTTTGATGGTCCAAAGTACTGCAAGAGCTTCCCTTAGGAATGCGGAGGTTGGCAGGAACGAGAACGGTATGGCATCATTTCAGCTGGAAGGGACCAGCAACGATCACCTAGTCTAACTGCCAGACCACTTCAGGTCTGACCAAAAGTTAAAGCATATATTGAAGCCATTGTCCAAATGCCTCTTAAACACTGACAGGCTTGGGGCACTGACCATCTGTCTAGGAAGCTTGTTCCAGTGTTTGACCACCCTGTCTGTCAAGAAATGCTTCCTAATGTCCAGCCTAAATCTCCCCTGGTGCAGCTTTGAACTATTCCCACATATCCTGTCATTTGGTCCCAGGGAGAAGAGATCAGCACCTCCGTCTCCATGTCCCCTCCTCTGAAAGGTAGAGAGCAATGAGGTTGCCCCTCAGCCTTTTCTCCAACCTAGAAAAGCCCGAAGTCCTCAGCTGCTCCTCACAGGACATTCCTTCCAGCCCTTTCCCCAGCTTTGTTGCCCTCCTCTGGGCACATTCAAGAACCTTCACATCCTTATTAAATTGCACACAGTACTCAATGTGAGGCCACACCAAGGCTGAATACAGCAGAATCACCTCTTTTGACTGGCTGGCTATGCTGTGTTTGATGCACCCCAGAATGCAGTTTGCTCTCTTGACTGCTGGGGCACACGCTGCTGACTCCCACTGAGCCTGCTGTCGACCATCACCCACAGATCCCTTTCTGCAGGGCTGCTCTCAAGCCACTCCTCTCCCAGTTTATACCTGAGCCTGGCGTTACTCCATCACAGGGTGTAGAATCCCACATTTGGATTGTCAAATTTCATGCCATTAATCATTGCCCTGTGCTCCAATCTATCTAGATCCCTCTGCAAGGCCTCTTGTCCCTCGAAGTCAACAGGGCCTCCCAGTTTGGTATTGCCAACAAACTTGCTAATGGTGCATTCAACTCCTGCATCTACATTGTAGAGAAATATATCAAACAGAACTGGCCCTAGAATTGAACCCTGAGGAACACACCTCTGGCAACTGGCCACCAGTTAGATGTAGCCCCATTCACTACAATACTTTGAACTCTGCCAGTTCTTGACCCAGCACAATGTGAGCCTGCTCATCCCACAGTTGGACAACTCATCCAGATGGGTGCTGTGAGAGACAGTGTCAAAAGCCTTACTAAAATCCAGATAAACCACATCCACTGCCTTCCCTTCATCAACTAGGCAGACGACCTTCTCACAGAGGGATATCAAACTAGTTAAACAGGACTTTCCCTTTGTGAACCCATGTTGACCATGCCTGATAATTGCATTATTCTTTAAATGCCTTTCGATAGCAACCAGTATGATCTTCTCCATAATTTTTCCAGGAACTGAGGTTAGACTAACAGGGCTACTTCCCTGGGTCTTCTTCCCTCACATCCTTTCTGTCGATCAGAATAACACTGTGTAGCTTTCAGTCAGCAGGGACCTCCCCAGGCTCCATATACTTTTAGCAGATAATCCAGAGGGGTCCTGTCATAATGTCTGCCAGCTCCTTCAATACTCTGGGATGAATCCCATCAGGTCCTATGGACTTGTAAACATTCAGCTGATACAGCTGGTCCCTTACAGTTTCAGTGTCCACAAATGGAAAAATCACTGTTGCTGCATTTGTGGTCCTCCAGCTTAGGGGACCTGTAGCCCAAGGTCTACCCATTGAAGAGAAGCTGCTAAATTAATGTATACTGTGATTAAGTTACAAAAGATGTACCCATCATTAACCAATTGACATGATAAATGCTTTCTAACCACCTGCAAAACAAGGGGATATTTTTCAAGTTTTAGATCCTTCTGCGTGACAAGAGGGAGACAGAAGATTAAGTAATACATTGTTTAGAAGCAGAGTGCTTAGCTTATATTTAACCAGTATTTAATAGATGTACTGTAAGTAAGAAACTAATCAATTACAACTAACTTTATCAATTATTTCTTAGTATAGATGTATTGCATGTTAAAAATTTCCAAAAATTGTAATGAATGTGGAATAATTGTGTGAATATAAGCAATGCAAGAGCATCTAGTCATTGCAGCACTTACAGAGGATGATCCCCAGTGTTCCCCAGGGCCAATAAAATAAAGAATGCTTGCTTAACAGTATAATTGACTCTGCTGTTAAGTTATTTATTCGTTTCACCATATCATTAAAGACCGAGGCAAAAAAAACCCAACCAACAAGCACTGAATGTCTCGTTTTTGAATTCATCCCCATTAGTCAGGTGACCATCTTCAAGCATCAGTCCCACATTTTCTTAAGACCTCCTCTTGCTATTAACATACTTTAAAAAGCTTTTTCTTGTCTGACACAACACTGGCCAGTTTCAACTCTAAATAAGTTTTAGCCTTTTGTGTCTTCTCCCTGCACATACAAACCACAGCTCTGTGCTCTTCCTGCAAAGCCTGACCTTGCTTCCAGAGATCATACAGTTTCTTTTTCTTCCTGAGTTCCACGAGTAGTTCCCTGTTCAGCCAAGCTGGTCTGCCCTGCTTGCTTGACATTCTGCACCATGGAATTGCCTGCTCCTATGCTTCTAAAAGGTGGTTCTTAAAAACTGACCAGCACTGATGGACCCCTAAGCCCCCAAAAGCAGATTCCCAGGGTACTCTGCTAAGTAGCTCCCCGAACAGCTTAAAGTTTGCCCTCTTGAAGTCCAGCATAGCAACTCTTTTCTTATTAGGCTGAAAATTTTAAACTCAACCGTTTCACCATCACTGTGGCCGAAGCAGATGCATCTCCTCCATGTCCTCCTCTATTCACAAATAGCAAGTCTAGAAGGACATCTTCCCTAGTTGGCTCACTTAGTACATGTGCATGAGACTAAAAGGGTAATGTCTCAAACATTGTGGCAAAACCAGTTCTGCAACATCCAGCCACAGGAGATGGGACATAACTAGGAGCAGCAGACCAGAGATCACAATATGGTGAATTCCAATTTACATGTCAAGGACAAGCTAAGGAGCCACAGACAAAGGCAGGCTGGCTGATACAGGAGGTGAAGGGCATGTCGAAGGACACATAGCCCCGTGCTCTGATGGCACTAAGGGAGAGGACCCCAGACCGCCTGAGACCCTTCAAGGTGGCCTGAGACCCTTCAGGACTCTTCAGTCTTTCACAATCACCCCCCCAGTGACACCTGCACAAAAGATGATGCAAGTGGGTGATCCAGCGGTCTATAAGAAGCCCACCTGTGCAAGCACTGGTAGCACGCTCATCATCCTGAGGACTCCTCTGCCCACCAGGCTCACTGTAGGAACTGAACCAGACACTGGAGGATACTGCACACCACTGGATCTGAGACTACAACCCTATCATACACATCACAGAGCTATAAGGGTGGTGAAATCCCTCTCTCTCTCATTCTTTCCTATATTTCTATTCTTTTGCTTTCCTTTTTGTAAGTAATATAGTAACATAAGGTTTACAGCCCCACATGCTGCATACATTTTATGTTTACCAGTTGAGCCTAAATAACGTAAATCCTTCTGCCATCAAATCATTTGCCAATTTGAAACAAGCTGCAAAACAAAAGGCTTTTGTTTACAGAACTTAAGTATTGTGTATACTCCTTTCCAACCAATGGGACAGACTAATCCCAGTCACTTCTCCTCCCACCCATACCTCTGGGTAGTATGTGACAATGTGACAGGAATTCATCTCCCATATGAGGATGGAAAGGAATGAAGGTGAGGTTTGTCTGTCTTTATTTTATTTTATTTGTAAAGCAGGGATGTCTCTTCCACACATTAAGACCCCATGCATAGTGGACAGCCCAAATTAGGCTCCAGGATTAAAACATCACATCTATACACCAAAGTTCAATATTTCAGCCCTCAGACAGGTAGGCAGAGCTCTGAGGTGCCCAGCAGAATAGGGCAGCAAGAAACTGTGACTTACTTGTATACAGGCTTATGGACAATCCTTCTGCTTCTGTCTCACCATCAGCTGCTACTGCAAATACTGTGAAATTGTACATTGTCCCAGGCATTAACTCAGTAATTTCAACTTCAGGGAGACTGGACGTCAGGTTCCTAACAGAGATGGCATTTCCAACCTCTATCCTGTATGTGTAGGACTTGGAAGCAGTGTCGCTCACCACCCACGTTAAGTTCACAGAAGTCAAGCCAACGTATTCTGCCTTGAGATCATAGACTTGACTTGGCTCTGTGAAAGGCAAGACAACAACCTGTCAAGAACTTTTGCTCCCAGACATGGACAGGAGGAACACAGGCACACCAACACATCACTCTCTTTACATCACTCATCGTTCAGAGAGCAGGAGCACCCCAACATCATCACCAGATGCTCCTGGAGGCTTTTGCTTCAATGGGCAGCAAGAAAGAACTGAAGAAAAGTCACGCTAAGTGAGATTCATCTCCCTTTGACAGCCTGAAGCTGAAGCACAGGTCAATGCTGTGCCAGCACTCCCAAGGCTTCCCTTGGGAGTCTGGAGAGGTGGGCAGGAAAGAGATGATGATGCAGGGGAAAGTGGGGAAGGACAATAATTAAAAACAAAACAAAAACATCAAGGTTATGTTTCCGCTGCACACTAACATTTCATCCTTTGCATATAGCCCATATCAGACTTCAAGACTAAAATATCACGTCTATACACAATAGTATGGAATTACAGTCCTCACATATGTAGGCAGAGCCCTGAGGTGCACAGCAAAATACAGGCCATCAGAAACAGCACTGCGAGCGACTGTGACTTACTTGTATACAGGCTTATGGATATCCCTTTTCCTTCCGTCTCATTATCATTCACTACTGAAAATACTGTGAAATTATACATTGTGCCAGGGATTAACTCAGTAATTTCAGCTTCGGTGGCACTGGACATCAGGTTCCTAACAGAGGTGCCATTTCCAACCTCTATCCTGTACATGGAAGAGTTGGAAGCAGTGTTGTTCACTGCCCATGTTAAGTTCACAGAAGTCATGCCAACATATTCTGCCTTGAGATCAAGAACCAATCTGGGCTCTGTAAGAGAAAAAAAAAATAAAAATAAAAATTTTTAAAAATTCTTTTAATCTGCAAGAATATTTGCTGACAAACACGTAAAGCACTCTTCCCCTGCCCTACCCAGACAACAGATCTCTGTAGAACAGTAATCAGCCTGGGAAAATAATCAAGCCATCCTCATATTTTGCAAAGTGCAGTTGCTATCTCTGCAATATACTCTTCCCCTAACTTCTCAAGTTTCTCTTCATCTCAAGGAGTAAAACCATCTAGGTGCAGCAGTGATTATCATCCTGCCGCAGCTGTTAACTTCATGCAGGGTGCTGAGAAAGACTGAACTACACAACTTGTTGCTAATTTTTCCTAAGCTGGTCTTTCTAGCTGCAAGATTCACATAGATACACGATACAGCACCCTCTGTACTAGGTAGTGTACTTCAGCTGTGCTCTGTTACATATGTATTTCAAATCTGTATCTCACAGTACGGTTGAACTGTTGCAGCTCATTCTCTAGTCCAGTAAAGGAGGTGGATCCACACCCCTGTGATGCTCTTTGCACTCTGGACTAGAGCTCAGGCTTAAAACGCTAACACAGTATAAAAGCAAAAAAACCCTGAAGATTCACAGTCCAGTTACATTCTGAACCACTTACCTATTACATTGCTCTCATCAATTATTGTCCTGTTGAACTGTGACACATCCCTGGATGACCTTACACCTCCATAGGTTTTGTTCCCACTGGTAAAGTTTATTGATAAGTTATCATTAATACTGGTTCCCATTTCTTCAGTTTCATTATTTGAGCTGCAACCCTCAGTGCCTGAAAGAAAGAACACAAAGCAATAAGTATCTTTGCAAAACTTCTGGTTTTCCCATTTGCTAAAATATGGTTATTTATAAACATGCACAGACATGCAATCACTTCTGTTTTCCCAGTTCGTTTTCCTACAGAGATTTCACCGCACATTTCCTGGTTTTACCACTTTTTATTTCTCTCAGATGATTTGAATTAGGTTAAGAGATTGCCACATTATTTTGGTCATTCACTGACTCTGCTCATGGTTTGGATGAAAACAACCATGATCTGTTCTTTTTGTCAGTGCAGCTTTGTTTGAAGAGAACTGAACAAAACTGGCAGTGTGTTTTTCATCATGCCTGATCAGAAGCTAGCTGCTTTACTTAACCTGGCATAGCAACTTTGTATCTTCCCCTCAGTATATGAGCAAAAAAGTCCTCATATTCCCACAATGTGTTCCCACAAGTAAGGAAGAGACCTGGTATACCTACAGAGAACAACTTCAGGTGGGTACAGCACAGCCCAAAGAGACTTGGCTCAGGCCTGAAAGCGTAAAGGCTAACTCATGCAAGTCTGATGGTATTAAGGTAGAACTCATCTGTTAGCACTTTTGGAAACTTTTGCCACGTGAAAACTTGTCATCTTGGCAAGTACAGCAGGTGCCGTACTCACTTCAGAAAATCCTTAAAGCAACACTTTGAGTGTCTTTTTGTTTGTTTGTTTTGGGGTTGGATTGTTTTGTGTTGCCTTTAAGTACACTTCCCAGTCTTTCAAAGCACAGACATTTGTATTTGATTTTACTAGAACTCTTTACAAACTGAAAAGCAAAGAGATTAAAGTGCACATTTATATCTTTAAACATCTTTAAATGCATTGCAGAAATTACAGCCACTAAAATAAGCAAGTTTATATTTTCAAATGCTATTTCTAAAAATTCTTTTGAGGAAGTTTTTTTTTTTTAAATACTTAGCTGATACTGTTCATTCTTTCTTAAAAGAAATTAAGATAATGAGAGTTATATACAAAAGAAAATATAATTGAGTAACAGAATTATACTTACAGGCAACTGTACATCTGACCTGGAAAAAAAAAAAAGGTAGAAATTAAAGCTCAATTAAAATAAGGACGAGTTTAATTAACACACAGAAGGAGAAAAAGCATCAGTTAAAAAAAAAAAAAAATCTATTATTGCATTCCAGACTTTTCAACCTGCAAAAGAGATACCTAAAAATCTACTGACATAAAAAATAACACCAAAAGTATACTAAACTATTAGAGAGAAGAAACAAACATGATATACATGCTGCTAAAATGTTGGTTTCCACTTTTTTTTTTTTTTAAACCACACAGTTTATTTTGTCACAAAACCAGCTTGCAAAACATATGCTGGTTATTTTGCACATATCAGTGGTGAACTTGGCAGTGTTACATTTACAGCTGAACCCAATGATCTTAAAGGTCTTTTCCAATCTAAGTGACCATATGATTCTATATAAACTTAAAACCAAAACCTACAAGATTTTAGTTAAAAGACACTTCAACTCTATCCCACAAAAAGCAGCAGATGCAAATTAGATTTTTAATTCCTAAGAACTTTTCTTTCCTCCTATTGCAGTACAAACTTTATTACTTCTCACAAAATAATGTTTTGCATTTTCTGAAACTAACTCTGTGTAGTAAGAGTCCAGAACATTTAGTATATATTCTGAAATCTAGTTTACATATGTGTACATATCACAAAGTATCAGCAGTTGTCATTTAAGTGCAACCTGAAACTACTATGCTAGTAATACTGACAAGCACACCAGAATTTTGCTTTGAAAGAGTTTTTCAGTCTTTCAGCTCTATGCTGTTACCTCCGAAGAAGCCATTTCCCTTCCTGTTAGTGTGCAAACCGGCCTGGAAATTGTTTTCTTCATCTCCCTCCAGATGGCAGCACAAAATGCTCCTGAAGGAGCAAAATAAAAGCCCCAGACTGAGATCTGCAGGCACTTGAGAGGGAAACTCTGATTTCCTGAAAGCCCTGAGACTCTGGTAGCCAGCTGAGGCCAACCGACCGCAGCAGCCACTTTTGTCATGTAACAGACAGATCACTTCAGCAATTGTATCAGAGATTAAATATGATTCACCTTGCAAAGCTACACATGACATGGTGAAGACAAGTATGCAGAGATACACACACCCCATGGACAGGCAGGTCCCCAGCGCTGTGCTGAAGATCCACAGGTCACAGTGCTTTGTGCCAGGGAGGCTTGCAAGCACAGAAGGTTTCTGCCCCTGCCCTTTTGGGTCTGGTTTGGCATCACGATGGGTGCAGGCAGAGACGTATCTCCAGCCCTGGCTGTGCTAACACCACCTGCAGAAGGGCTGGTCCTTTGGTTGGACTCTATATGGTGTTGCTCCTAGAAAACCCAGACTAGCTTTATGACAGATGGTGCCTTACCCACACAATGCACCAAGCCTGCTGATTGCAGAGGTTGACACATTTATCTCATGTACTTGAAATTGTCTCATTTTCTCTTTCCACCCTGTCGTCTTAGACAGTTTCTTAGCTGTTTCTGCAACTCCACAAGCTAATTCAAAATAAGCAGCTATATCACAACAACCCAAACCTTGAATCCCAAATCACTCATGTCCCAGATCTCATATTGCTGGTACCTCAAGTAGCTCCGTCAGCAGTACCTCCCCACATCACAGTCACAGGCCCAAGCAGACATACCCTCAAAAAATAGTCAGATACCATTAAATCATCTTGTTCTCCATATGAAAGACTCCAAAAAGCACTCTTCTCAAAGGTGATGCAGGCCAGCTGACTACAAGCAACACTAGAAGCAACCTCTCCAGCTTTACAGGAATGAGAAATGTAGCAGAAGCCAGCTTCGAGTAGAGAGACCCCCTTCCAGCCTGCAACGGTCTTGATGCCACACCAAGAAGAGCTTGGGCACACTTTCTAGGCAAAAGAACACTTGTCAGCTTCACAGAACTAACACCTGGTCTTCTCTAGCACAGTGCTACTGACAACTTAGGACACAAAGGACATTACTTGGGACACAGATGTCCTACATACAAGTGTGAGGCTTCCCCTCAACCTTTCTGAATATTTGAGAGCCCAGCCAAACTGCAGGGCTACTAGGAAGCAAGGAAATGTTTGTCTGTACCCAGGTCAAGAGCCCTTCTGTATTCTTTCACAAAGAAGTGGCCAAGGAAGAAGAGGCTACAAAGGAAAAAGCCACTCTTAGGACAGGAAAACACTACCATGCAGTGTTCAGAGTACAAGCGCTAAGCTATATAGAAACAGGTGCTGAATGATGAGCAGCAGGTGAGATACCCTGAAAAGCCAGGCAATCCAAAACCAAAAAGATGCTATGTTTAATAAGAAAGGGAAATTGCAAAAAAGAACAAAACCAACAAAAACCACCACAGTACTGAGTAAGTCACAGTGATTTCCACAGCCCTACAGACAAACAGCAGAAGCCTGATATCATTCACGCCTGTCCTTCAGTTACTTTCTCTTCTGTAAAGCTGCCTGAAGATGACAAAGTTCCTAATCTCCTCCTGCCCACATTTTGGGTTCAAAAGCACAGCATCCTTCCAGAGCAACAGGACAGACATCATGACTGAGAAACAGGTATGACACTGCCAAGTCCCCTACACCCCTGTTTCTCACCTCCCCATTTCTTCCCTGCCAGCTCAAATAAGCAGCATGTTGATTCCTGTTTCACCCCCAGCTACAGCCACCTGATCTAATGGCAAATTATTACCAAGCTACCAGAAACTTGGTTGTACTGTCATGTGTGGGTTTTGTTACCAACGATCAAATAACAGAAGGACAGTTATGCTAAAAGTCCCGTCACGTGATGAGCAGCTTCCCATCATGTTACTTGCTTTTGTTTATCACACACTTTGGCAATACCCCTAACAATACCCCTCTGACTTTTCAGAACCCTATGTGCAAACCAAATTCAAAAAAAGCACATGGTGTCGGCAGCAGGCAGGCCTCCTCCTGAAACACAAAACCACACAAAACAAATGATCCCATTCCCAAGCGTCAGCCTGCCTGACTCAGTCATTCCGTGCTGTATTTTTCAACACAAGCCATGAACTGAACTGCTCTCCAGCCTTATGTTATTACTTAATGAGATGCTATTTATACAAAACATTTGTTTATTATTTCAGAGGATATTTGTGCTGAACACCTGATTCTCCTTGTGTTTGCATCTAGTATACCAGGAGCCCTGCCATTTCCGCTTTTCTTTCCAATCACACAAATTCACATTATTCATGTATAGAGTTGGGGTTTTTTTTTTTCACCAAAAATCTGGATCTTGGGGTGAGAGCGGAACATCCCTCCCCAAGAAAATAACCTATCAAGAAAAGACAAAATGCAAAACACTGAACATTTCAACTGAACAAAGGAGAGATGCGTATACACAAACTTGGCACTGTCATCAGCTACGGCAAATGAATCTTCTCGTGTGTCACACAGCCACAGCCTTTTATCAGGCTCGAAGTGTATGTTCCAGAGGAGCAGAATAATTCATCTTCACTCGCACAAGCTTTGTCTTGTGCTCCTTATGTGTGCAGTTTATTATTTACCAGGAGCTGGTGGTATGTGTAATACATGCAGTTGTTATACAATTGGTTACCTAACTGAAGAATTATTATTATTAGTCTCCCAGGTAATCTCATAGAGGAAGAAATAAGATGTACTGTAGGAAAACATCTTCAAAAATACTAAGTAATAGAGAAGCCCAAATTCTACCGATATTTGATAAGACTTAGACTAAGATATTTTCAAGGCAGGGTTTAAAATGTGTCCCTTGTACACATTGATTGGGAGAGCCACAGGAGGTGGTCACCAGCAGGGGAGAGGGCAGCGCCTCCCCTTCTGCTGGCCTCAAGACTCCAGATCAGCTTGGTTCTGCTGCCAATCAAGTTAGGGTTCCTGCACTGGAGGAAAACCCTCGTCAGCAGCAGCCCACCTGCCTGGGGTGCTCCAGTTTCCAAAACAAACAACATGGGTTTGGTTCATGTAAATACAAGGGTAAGAAGCTGGCTAAACAGTCAAAGTGAGCAAACCAAAAAATCTTAACCAAAAAACCACAAATCCTTTCCGAGAACGCTGCTTGAGGCTGCTATTTCTTGTGTGCTCACCCCTGTGTGTGCCTTATGACTCAGACGCAAAAAGCCAGGAAATTAATCACACCCTTCTCAAAGCTAACGATGTTTCACATGTGTACCTTCAGATCTCTTTTCCACCCACCACTCTCAGGTTTGGAGGAGCTGCACAAAAATACCACCAAGTTGTCACAGTGGTCTCCAAATTCTTTTTCAATACGCTTTCACAAAAGCATAATTAAGATCACTGCCCAAGTTACTCTGGTCTCACTTTTTTTTTCCTGCTATGCTCACCTACCATTAGTTGTCCCACATCCATAACTATGGGCTGTAGGGCAAGTCACCACACTGCAACCATCACAAAGGTTTTAAGCCTCCAAGCTTCGCTTTGCAGACATTCAGTCATTGCTGCTCAGCTGACAAACATTAACCAGCAAAGATGCTGTAACTCAGCCACTGGCAGGCTGCTCTGTCACCTCTTATATTTCACACTTGGCATAGGTTTATTCAGAAAGCGCTCTCACAGGAAGGTTTTATTCAAGGTCACAAAGTGAAAATTAAACCCTGGAATTCACAACAACGGAAGTGGGATTGCCCAGGTATTGCATCCACAGCCCGATAGAGCTTTCCAATACTTGCTGATTTTCTAGGATTTGTAAGGCACTGAGTGCTATTCCAGCTGGGGACATCTTCCCACTTCACTGGGAGTGTAAAGTCTAAATGAGCAGGCAGTGACACCTTTCTGCAGGAGACAACAGTCTCAGAGACAGGATGGGGTTCGGAAAGATGAAATGTTTCGGTCTCTTGCAACCCATCTCAGGGCTGTTTCACCTCATTCATTTCCACATTATGTTCAAATTAATGAAGTTTGTAGGCTTACAGCACCAGGCAACAAAAATGAGATCAGTCAAATTGGGGCATACAACTATGTGCCTAAACCTATATGAACCTAGTTCAAGTTTGTCTTGGGAAATTTCTTGGGCTTGGGGTGAAAAAAATATTATATTGGAAAATGAACAAGCATACTTGTGTAATATTTTGCCTTTTTTTCTAGCTCCTTCCTAAAATGTTGTAAATCTTCAGTTGCAAAGCATTTCTCTGCATTTAAGCAGACAACTTCTACGCACAAATCATTGTACTGTTATACTATTATAAAAATGCATACACATTAATACATAATTAAAGATATGTGAAGCCAAGAAAAGCAAGAGTTTTCCTCTGTGCTAATTGTATGAAAAGAAAAAAGATAATGTAGATTAAGCCTGTGTGCTGTAGATTTGCTCCAAGCTACGCTAACAATTCAGTTACACATTTCAGCAGCATTTGTGAATACTCAGCCCTCCTGTATCAAGTCCTTACTACATGAAGGAGGAAATAGTCAATAGGAGGCTAAGTCAGAAGCTAATATTTAATTATGTTACATAGCTTCATTTAGCATTATTTACTTTCAGGATTTGATGCTAGGGGGTTTGTTTGTTTGCTTTGTGTTTTTTTTTTTTCCTTTTCCAGTGTATACTGGCTCTGCTAAATTCATTTTAACTGTAACCCACAACAGGTTTTTCAATTCAGATTAACTCTAGATGATCTCAATAACATGACACATTCACTTCCAATGGAGAACTGAAAATATGCTGCGGCAAATGGCAGCATCGCGTGTTTTCCCTCTGGTATCTTAAGCAGGCAGTCACAGCCCATCCACAAGAAAACATTTCACAGAATGTTTGGTTTAAGTGGGTTTATCCTGGGGAAAAAAAAAAGCTCTAATTTTGGAAGCAGTACACTAAGTTTTTGCAAGATCTTTGGAGTCTTCTTTTAACCCTAAATGAGCAGCTCCACTAACGAGACTGCATGGGATCAGATGGAGATCCAGAACCCAGAAGAAAGAAACATGAGCTGATGCTTGTTATTAATTGGGTAGGGTTGGACTGGCTTAGGACACCACACTGTATGAGGAAGCTATACAAAACCCAGAACAGTCAACAGCCCTACAAAACTGCGCACAAGCTATTTCGAGCTATTATGCAGTTATGTGAAAGAGGAAAGCCTATTTCCACTTTGCATGTATTTATATTTTACCCCCTGACATTTCTAAATTCTGTCTTCCCTGAAGCAAGTTTTTCTCTAAAGAGGGACCAAATATAATTTTTTCCACTGGCTTTTATGAAAACAGATGAGGAGATTCTGGTTTGTGCAGTACTTCCAGTGAACTAAAAATGTTGCAGAAGAGAAAAGCCCTGTAGGAAAGCCAAAATGAGATACTGGGTGAAAATTTGTGGTGAAACAACCTGGAAAAAATTGTTTCTTCCTTTCCTGACTTTTCTCAAAATTTTACCTATATCTGCCTCTCAGATGGCCAGCCTGGGAGCGAGGAGTTTTCTGGGCAACATATCCAAAATAAATTTTCAAAACCCATAGAATGGATCTCATCTGAATTGTATGCGTTAGATCTGTTTTCCCCTTCCTCATTCCTACCTTCAAGAAAAGATTTCTTGGGTAAGTTTTGCTGTGGTTTGATACAAGGAAGTGATTCGCCTACCTGTCCACATAGAAAATAAACAAGTGACAGAAATACCCACGATCAAGCAGCACAGGGTTTGGTGGGAAACAGGCTGACAAAAGGCCCAGACACCAAACACAACTGCATCGCAACTGATAGCTGTCTCACCAGTGACCCTAGGAAGCACCATCAGACTTTCCAATGGCTTCCAGATGAAACATCAGTTTAAAACTTCTCTGTGCAACCCAGTAGTTCTTCTCTGTTTCCTCCAAACATGCAGCTCCTGATGAACTACAGGCAGTAGGTGCTGCAAAGCACCTTGCAGTTCAGTAGCCTATCTCCAAGCATCCTGCAATCTTCCAACCCAGAGAACAACAACAAAACTCCATCCTGGAGAAAGGCTGAAAAGTTTCAACAAGTTTAAATTATTCGCATAACCCAGTAAGTCCTACACGTAATTTCTCTTCAGATATGATCCTGCTGAAGGAGTTTACAGATAGAACAGTGTGCTTCCTTGAGAATGGTGATGAGTAATATTTAAAACAACTACTTAAGTAAAACCCAAGTTGTTATCCTATTCGATCTGTATATCATATTGACATCAGTGGAACTGCAGCTGGGTGTGTAATGAGCAATGCCTGAATTGAAAAATCTCCCCTTTTAATAGCAGTTTTCAGTTATCACTGCCAGTCATTTTCTTTCAAAATTAAGAAAACATCAACCTTTATTTCATGTGAACAAGGCACATTCCTGCCTGCAGCCTAACAGCACTATTTTTTCGCTCTGAGTCATTACTCGGGCACACCCTGGAAGAAGCAGGATACAATGAAAAAAAAAAGAAGAAAAAAATAAAAGACTCCTGTGGCAATGACACAATGCTAACTGTCCCCAAACCAGCAGGGCTGGCCACCCAGGCACCATGGATGGAAAACATACAGCAGAGCCAGCAGCTGCCTGGTCCTTGCAGTGCATTCATGAAAATCAGGGGCATTTCCTGACAGGGCTCCATTTCAGATCTGCTCAGATGAGAGCAACTGAGACTTACGTTTCTTATCCCAAGTAGATTTCACTTTCCTGAGCCAGACACTTTATACTCTACACGGTCTTTTCTCAGGAAAGTGTTAAAAGATACTTTACAAGGAGAACAACATCAAGTTGGACTTGGTTTGAGACTTTTCCAAGCAAAACTAGCTGTAAAGGGATTAAAAAACTTATACAAAAGGTCAAATACAACATGAAGAAAGATGATTGTATAGAAAACAAAGACCAAGTTTTTGATCTATGACACCCTGTCTGGGAGCAGGAGAACCATGGCCCGCGAAAGCCTTCAGCTTGCTCACACTGAGCTCAAAACTGTCTTGCTAGACAGAAAATACTTCTTGTTGTTGCAGTCTTAATGCTGGGACTTAAAAGCCTTGTTGTTTCCTGCCTTACTTCTCTACTTTTCTTAGGACAGTTTATATCTTTTTTCCCTTCAAAGGGTCCTGAAGCTTCCTAATTGACAAAGCAATGAGGTGTGCAGCTGGGAGAAACCAGCCTGTGACCACTGCCCGACACAGAGACCTCTCAGGCTAACCTTCATCTCTTCCTTCACGGTCTGTTACTGTTTATTGCCGTTTATTTATGATCCTTCAGCACATTCAGTTCCAACTCCACATAAAATGCTCCATTAGGATCCAAATACGTCACCTGTACAGCACTGCCCATGCCCCATAGCTGGGTAAATCTACTCAGCAGGAGGGAGGAAAGCAACCCCTTCTCACCACCCCCAAACAGCAGCTCTGGGTTGGTAATGCAGTCTTGATACCACTAGAGGCCCCAATAAAACCATCAAACTTCAGCCTGAGTGACTAAGATCAGTGAAATATGCCTAAATTCCCATAAAAGCTGACATATTCTGGAAAGTACAAGGCTAAGGATGACCACACTAGAGCATAAAGTATGGATGTAGATGTAAACGCTGGCTCAGATGCAGATCATGGGAACTAATCACACCATGCTGTGCTGGCTAAGGCAGGCTTAATGCATCTTCAAGCATCACAAACCTGTTATGAGGGAAGTAATTTTATACAATAAATTACTGGCTGGACCATAGAACTTCTTCACGGCACTTATCTACCATATCTCACATTTTCAGCTGCATTGTTTTGTATTGTACCATTTGATTAACTTCTTCAAAACAAAAGAAAATTGCCTCATAGCAAAAAATGTGGTGCGAAACCTTTTTCAACTCTCAAATCAGAGATCTGGCTGTTCTACATGGATCAAATTATCACAAACAATTTGATTTAACAAACAATGTTTTCCCATATGCTGTTTTCAGATGCAGCAACTTGGGGATGGGGGGATACCCCTGAGGTTTGCCTGCAACTGTCAGCCCATTTAATCCTTTAATGAATTTGAACTGTAGCAAAAGACAAATGGACTGCAAGCGATCTAAACATGTAGTAGTACTCCTGAGAGAGAACAAAAGATCTCATTGTACAGCTCCAGTAAGTTCATCTAGGGCTCTGATAGAGTCTCTCTTCTCCTTCTCTTTGAACAGAAGCTTCATAGAAACAGGAATGAGAATTGGCTCAGCCAGCACCCCATTGCCAGACTCGCCTCTATGAATACACTGGGGCTGCATGAGAAGTTATTCACTGACAACAACACGGGCTCTCTCTCACCAGTCAACAGACACATCTATCAAAGGTCAACTTCATGGCCATCTGGGAGGACCAGCTATGGTGGAAAAAGGCTGGGTGATGCAGGGTCAGAACCAGAGATCAGCCTGACACTGCAGCCCGGCCAGCTGCAAACTTTTTATTCTAAAAAAATAATATCCATGGCTTCTTTCTGCTTCCAAGACACATGAAGGAGTTCCTGCTGATCTGTATGCTTGGCTTAGCTCTGATACAGATCAAATAGGTCCTACCTCATTTCAAACTCTTATATTTAAGAGGAAGATATCTTTATATTATTTATGATGAGTCTCAAAACATGTTCATTTCAAATAAATTGCATATTGTATCAGGGTGCAGTGCTTGCTTAGCCTTCTATGTTACTTGAAACAAGAAACAGAGGAAGCTTTTGAAACTCAATTTTTACAACATTTTGGTCATTGTTCACTTAGAGCAACAATATCACTGATATGGCTTCCCGTAGCCTTTCCTATTTCCCTACAATTAGGGATTTTCTGCTACCTATATCACCAGAATACAAAAGTATGGTTCTTTCCATTGCATGGGCTTAACAGACAAATCCAAAGTTTTCATAAAAGATTACTGAAAATAACCTTTAAAAAATGCAATTGCGAGACAAATATTCCTTAAATTTACCCAATTTAATCCCAACTGATTTCAACTGCCACTAAATGAATATCCACTACCAGCAAGTTTAATGATGAAGCAAAATTATTTCAATCAGAAATTCACCTTCCACTTGAACATGTTTCTTGCAAATTTTAAGAGCACAAGATTTTAAAAAGAAAATTTCTATAAAAGTTACATTTTTGAAGGCACATAAATATATTTTATATACAGGCAGACTTCTGTCTAACAGATCGCCTTGGCAAAATGTTTTAAAAGCACTTTGAAGATTTATTAGAAATAGTGGTGCACTATTAAGAATAATTTTGTCACACAGGCCTCCACAACATTTGACAGTGTTACCTGTAATGGCAAACAAGAAGGGGGCAGCAACAAGTGCAGTACCACCCTCCAAACACTTTGGCAGGATGTCACTTTGGCAGAGTCTGTAGTAGCAACTATTGCCTCAACTGTGGCCAAAGAAACAGTGAGATATTAAAAAAGAACTAATACTGCACCAACACTGCAGAAGAGACTGGGGTAGGGGAGGGCTTCCTCAGTATCTCTCTTTTTCCTATCTATGTTATTAACCCATTTAGTCAAATTATTTTTTAAAAGCATATTTGGGATAGAAATTCAGGTCTAGGGATAGAAATTCAGGTCTAGGGATGTCCCCCGGTATCCTCAATGTAGTTCAGACAAGTCTTAATACTTACATACAGTATGGCAGGATGAAAGAAGAGTAGCAGGTACTAGAATCAATCACAACTCCTCATCCTCCTGCTTCATTTTCGTTGCATCTTCAATATCACCTAAACAGTTCCTTCAGTTAACTATTCTTTTGACTCAAACTGAAAGTCACAAGATTAGATTTGATTTTATTTCACCGTGATTATATGCTCAATGTCTTTGAAACATTAGATGTATTGTCTTTTGCTCCTATGTCCTCAACAAACCACAATCACAGAAACTGAAAAATATCACTGCTTCTTCTCTAGAAGCTTTCTAACCTTGAGTTAAACTGTAGAAACAGTTTCCCTGCATCACCATAAATGCCTTAGAAGTCTAGAAGGACAAGAACTCTATGACTTATATACGTACAGGTTTGTATGCATTTCACATGTTAAAGATGAAACAATGCCTACAATAAACTGTAGTAAAGCATTTCCAGCCAAAAGAATAACAAATTGGAGCAAAAACATTTCCATATCAGAGATATTTCTATCTGGCCTGACATTTAGTGTTTAATTTTTTATACTTTGCAATAGCTAAAGTATAACATCTCTATAACATTCAGGGAGGAAACAAGCACATACCCAAAACCAGATAGAGAAAAAAAATTATTGATATTATTTATTTGCTAAAACAAACAAAAAAACACACACACAGACAAAAAATTAAAGATATATTTCTAAACTTTCTCATCTCCATGTTTAAGGCTGAGAAGTACCACAGTTTTGAATAGAAGAAAACCCATGTAAATGTGTCTGTATGTCTGGAGCAGGAACTATGGAGGGGTGGAGGAGAAGCTCTTCAGTTCACTGTTACACATCTCACTGTGCACACATGGGGCAAAGCTTCATCTTTCCACTCAAATACTAAAGCCACATTAAACTTTAAGACAGATGAAACCAAGTCTTCCACGCCTGCATCACGTTTTATGCGCAAGTCACATTTACTGTATTTGCTCAGGTAATAGCCAGATTTCCCGTAGATTAGGGGGATAACATCTATAACCATCTATAAAGTGCTGCTTGCCAACAGTAAAGCCTGTAAAGCAGGAATATAAAACAGGAGATATGCAAACCTTAAGCACTCAGCAGCACGCAGCTGGGTGGGGTCTTCTACGGTCTTGAAAGTTTAGCACATTAAAAAAAACGTATGAGAAGAAGGGTGCTGAGTCAGAAGTCAAAGCCTTGTGTCAGGTGCCATAAATAATTGACCTTTGGTACCTGCCATGTGGCTGTTCACCTGCATGAAATGTGCAGCTAAGGGAGATAAGAGTGAAGAGGAATTTAATCACATTCCAGCTGCTAAAACCTTGTATCTTGTACCTTTTAATTGATGTGGCTGTGCAGACTTCCACATCACATTCCCTGAACTGCCTCCTTCCTGGCCTTGTGCTCTTTGTCCCCACCTGCCAACCAGGTTTAAACCAAGCGTGATTCACAAGCTGGATTCCCTCACACCCCCCCCACCAGACATAGTCAAAAATATCAGAGTTATATAACACTGACAGAAACGTGACTACCTGAAAAAGAAGTTTGAATAAAGAATGTAAAGCTTGCCTAAGTGTGATTACATACCAGAACAAAGCAGCACATCCTTCACAGGCTGTTGCAGCCTCTCATCTCTAGGAGATGCTGCTTTATCAGTGCTTATAGCAACTACATTAGAGCAGTTCAACTGCAGAAAACAAACTAACAAGAAAAGGCACTTCAGACCAATTTCTCTTATCAGCAAGAGGTGCCAGCAGGGTTTGATCTACACCCAGCAGGGTTTGATCCTTTCCCTGCATGGCAGAACCCCCACCCTGCGTGTCAGCATCAGTGAGGAGGCATCTTGCAGACACTAACTGGGAAGAGCTTTATCGAGATGAAAGACTAAGCTAAAATGATCCATAAAAATGAGACTGAAGGCATACCAAGCCAAGTCAAACTAAAGACCACTGTTCGCTGCAC
The DNA here is from genome assembly GCF_964273445.1 of Streptopelia decaocto. Lineage (NCBI taxonomy): Eukaryota > Metazoa > Chordata > Aves > Columbiformes > Columbidae > Streptopelia > Streptopelia decaocto. The sequence goes on from NC_138661.1 coordinate 53,375,880, forward strand.
CCAGACTGCCCAGTGCAAAGTTAAAAGACTTTTCAATGACTGAGAAACACATGAGCTTGAATACACTAGTGCACACAAGGCTCCACTTCAGAAATATGCCTGATCCATCACCTGACTCAAGCTATGAAAATGGACATGTACCCAGAGAAGGGAATACCATGTATTGGGATACGAGCCTCCAGATGCCAAAAGGCCTGAAGGCAGATGTCTGTACAACTCCTAAAGGCTGAACTTTATTTATAAAGACATTTTGTCCTATTCTAGTGCTATATTTTCTCTGTATGACTCACAACCATTTAAAATCCACTGTTTTAACACTTTCTCCCCTGCACCATACAGGTTTTATCTCTATGCTGCTTCTATGTGAAGGCTGTGTTCAGAGCCTGCTTTAAATCCAAACTGTGAGATTTAGAGCCTAGTCCCTGTTCTGTCTCTCAAAGACACTTACCAAAGCACATTCCTTACAAGTAAGCCAAACAAACAGAAAAATGTTTGGATAACTAAGGGGTTTCCTTCTTATTTTAAAACAGAGGGGAGACCAGCAAGAGGGTGTTACCCAGGGGGTTCAGGCACAGGCTACCAAAAAGATAAGCCCTGATTATATGTGACGTTGCACGTAAGAAGGAAGAAATGCTGTAACCGATTTATCAAGATAATCTCTAGGTTGTTGAGTGTTGTGTGGTGTGGACTTTTGGGGTGGTTTTTCTCTTTCATTTATTTATTTGTTTACTTGGTTTTTTCCCCACATACCCCAAAAAAACAACCATCAACTAGAATGTCTTATTTTTTAGATGGCTCTAAAAATCAGGGATATGTTTCTAGAAAATATTTCAAGATTAAAGTAACCTATAAGAACCAAGTAGATAGGGTTTTGTAGGTGCCAAAAAAAATATTGCACTCTATGTCCTTCAAACAACCACAACCATATGGGATATGAGAATATGAAGTTACCTACTTTCATTCAAACGCTATTACTCTGGAGACAGGAATCCAATACCAGCAGAGACAACGCAAGCACAGAAGAAAAACACAAAATAATTACCTTTTATTGACAGAAGTAGGTGGCACAGTCAGTCATTAAGCCCAGCAATAATCCTGCACTGAAAGTCACAAGCACTACAGTAAAAGGCAGTAATTAAAAGGGAAAGTCTCTGATAACATCTTCCACATTTTTGACCCACCTACCACTGAATATCTCCTAGCCAATTTATCAAAACCTGAAGTTAGATTATATGACATCAGAATTTAACCTTCATATTTAAACGGAAGATGATGAATTGCATTTGTGGTGTTGTTAACTCTCACTCAAAGCATTTATATTCCAGGTTTACTGAAACTGTTTTACGTGAATAATGTCCTTTGTACCCTACAGTCAAACTACCCACACTGGTGACTGTAGAGTGAAACAGCTGGAAAAGAGAATTTTATTCCTTCTAATTTTTACCCTGATTTAACAAGAATTTCATCCAAAAGGGTATTGCCAGTTTTCTCAAAACCCCTCTAACCTCATTTCAACATACACTTCATGAAGAACCCCCCATTCCCAGATGGACAGCAACATTTTAAGCTCTTATATTGTTCTTTCACACACCTCTCCCATGTCATAGGAACACTTCAATATATATTAAGTCTTAGCGCCTATAATATGCAGCCTATGAGGTTTCTTCCATTAACTTCATTAGTATAAATTTTATTGCAGTTCCATCAACAGAACACAGAGTGCGTTTATAGCAAGTGTCAGAAAAACTGGGTGTAAATGGTAGCTCAGTCACCCCAGAAACACAGTGCCCACACAGCTACGGGACCCAAAATAGACCAAAACATCGTTTTCCAACTGAGCTGATCTTCTGCAGAAACAACCTTTCCAATAAAGCACCAGAGCTTCCTCCTTTATTTCAAACACTGAACAGATGCCTGAAAGCCAGAACAGCTTTGAATAAGGATGAATTTAAAATGACTAATCGTTTCCTATATTATTATAGAGAGTTTATGTTGCCTCTTAGATATCTTGTTTGTGTTACCATGTGAGCTAGTTCCTTCTACTGCAGTACCACAGCTTTTGGTGCTAAGCTCTCTTTTTAAAGCTATAGGCTTTAAAAAAAACATCCAAACAAACAAATGCCCTTACTTGTCTGAGGGAGTCAAGTTTGCTCATCGACTAAACTGAATCCACACGGCTTACAACAAACCCAATATGTAACAATAAAGAAGCAGGCCTAGCAGATGTTATTATTGCTGTTTCTGGATGGAACTTTTTTCTTCCCCTTGCTGAATCATTTATTCATTAAAAAAACACAGTTTCAGGGAAGACTAAACTATTCATGAATTTGGGCTGAACTTACAGAAGGGTTCACTCAAGGACAAACCCCTCCAACTTGCATTGAAACCAGCGCTGGAGATCGAAATGAACTATTTCGATCATGACAAAAACGTTCAGAGGCTGGGCATGGGGAATAAAAGCCAAGGCAACAAAGAGCTACATTCAGCCATAATAGAGTGAAAGTAGCTCCCAGTAGCCAAACGGTTACAGCACTCAGCTGGCACGCAGTAGATTCAGGTTGAAAACTCCTCACTGCCTCGCCAACAGATTAATTCTTCTTTATGCAGGTCCACGGTTCGGCCAGGCTGAGCTGGCTGCAGGGCCACCCGCTCGCTGGCCCACCAAGGCAACAGGAAAGTGCAGAGCAGGGCCGCAGCTCCCCTTCCAAGAGCCATCCATGTGGCCAAGACCTGTCCTCCACCATGTGTCCAGTTGCCCTTAATTACCACTGAGCAATAAACACATTCCTGCTGCAAGGGAGACCTGAGGTCAAACCCCAAAGAGGAAAAAGGGCTCCAACAGCAGACAGAGGGATGTGCCGCTGGGGAAAACATGGGCTGCCTCCCCTCCCACTGCCTTCCCCCCACCTCCTTCCCCTGTGGCTCTTGGGTTTAAAACACAAACCACACAGGCAAGAAGCCCAAGCTAAACTACTCAAACATGAGGTTATGCCAAACAGTCAAATTAACTTGAAACTAGCCAAACTGGGCTTTTCTGTGTTTCTGTACAGCTTCCCTGCCATCCCTATCTCCCCTCTCCCCCCCAACACTTGGCTGAATTGAATTTCCCCTTGAAAAATGTGGGGGGAAAGAAAAAGTAAAAAGGAAAGTTATTTTCCCCTATCTATGCCACCAAATGCAAAAATAAAGATGAAGATCTTTGTTTTCCTTTTTGTTATACAAAAAAAGTCTGGCCACTGCAGAACTGCATATACTAAGGAGAGGGTGAGTCTGGGAAACATTCACATTTCATTAGCACCTAGAGGCCAACAGCCCCCGGAGCAGAAAATATTGTAAAAACAACAAATAAATGTTAAAAGGAAGCACGGGGGAAAGGCATCTGTTTGCACGTCAGGGTGGGGAGGCAGCAGAGTATAAATGACGGGCATAAATTGTTCTTTTCCCTTTCTGTTTAGTTTTCTGCATAGTCCCACTGAATAGCAGTAATTTGGGGAACAGCATTAAGTTCCTCTATCAGAGGCCACTCCGTACATTCTCCTCATTCAAAAGCAGTTGGAGTACAATGGTAAGAACGTTATTCATTATTTCCTATTATTTAGGGTGGGACTAAATGCTACTCAACAAGCCTGTATATCAGATAGAGACATCTATAATACATTCATTGAAATTAATATCCTGGGGAGGGAGGAGTCGGAACCATTTAATCCTGGTTTTGTTTATAGGAAAAATAGTAAGAAGTTAGACCCAAAAGTCATATAATTAATCAAAGTTATGGGCAGGTCAACACTACAAAGTGACAGCAGATAGACCATGATGCTATGCTCTGCATAACATCAGTAAAGGCAAGTCAATGTACACACAGCAAAGCAGGAATCTCCAGTCTGTGGTATTTGGGGAATCTGTGTTCTAATACATGCTCTGATTGCAGCATTCCCAGTCCTCAGCAATATGCCCAAACAGCTCCTTTTACTGTCTTAGAATCATAGAATCATATCCTTACTGGAGAGAAAATACTGTGTTGCTGGTGTAGTTTCTTACCTAGAAAGCAGCCATTTATTCACAAAACTACTTTTTCAGTACCCACACAGTTTTCATGAGGCATTATACCCAATTATGTACCAGCAGGGATGCTGTCGGTGATTACTCAAGAGACTGGATGTTTTCAGCTCTATGGCTTTGGACACAAACTTGCAATCAGTTGAAAACACTCACTCATTTACCCAAGCTTGCCCATCTCCTGCATCTTTATGATAGATCTGACAATCAACACCCCCTGACAACAATTAAAAGTAAATAGATAAATATAAAAAAAGAGCCAGGCGCTATGGTTGAGGCAAGTTTTGCACTTCTCCCATACGACAGCTTCTGTGAACTGCTTTTCCCACCCGCTGCTCTGACACCTGGCCAGGCCGGCAGGACCCCCAGCCCTATTTACCAGCCCCAAGCAGGTGCATCAGCAGCCCCTTTGCGCAGGAGACCAGGCAGCAGCACAGGAAAACCTCCACCCTACAGCACCGCTTTTTCAATCGCCCCTCAGCATCAAGACTTCTAAAAACAAGATTGAGACAATGAAAGATCTCAGTGATATGATGGGAGCCAAAATTGCCTTTTTTTGTGTGTGTGTGTGTGTGTGTGTGTGTGTGTGTGTGTGTGTGTGTGTGCAAATGAATCAAAAGTTCCTGTCTGATAATGCCTTCCAGCGTGCAACTCCCAGGCTGTGGCACATGGCAGGCTGGGGTGGGGAGCTGCAGACATTCATGGCTCTAACTGGAGGACACTCAGTTCTTGTCAGGATCAGAATTTCAGTTTCAAATTTCCACTCTAGTAACAGCTACTGCAGAATGTGGTGGGGGAAAAAGTTATATATATATATATATATATATGTATGTTTATTATTTATGTAGAAGTTTGTATGGTCTAATAAAAATGAACAGTATTTGAGATACCTTTTCTGCTATTGATTCGGGATTAATTTTCTGCCCAAGCAGCAAACCTCTTTTTTGCAGGCACTGGCATCTCTTATGCCTCTATACACAAAAAAGAGCCGCTTTAAAATACAAGGGAAATTAAAAAATCATGACTTCTAGCATTTTTTTTCCCCACAGTTTCCCCACCCCCACTAGCAAGAGCAAGACTCTAAATATATAAATAGCCTGGCAAGTGTGTAGGATAAACCACACCCCAACTTAGGGCCACTGTCTTAAAGGAAACTAATATTAAAAGACCCAGGGACATGGAGAATGCGATTGGGCTTGCACTTGACATATTTCAGTATCTACTTTTGAAGAACACCAAGTAACTCTCATGAAAACGCTGCACCAGGTGCTTTCCCCCCACCCCATTTTATTTTTCGTGGACAGAGGCTTTTCAGCAGCTCTGCCAGCCCCACTGTTACTTGGCTCCTCCTGAAGCCACAACAGCTTTTAATGAAGAACAGCAGCTAACAGGACATACCCCCTGGGGTTTGGGGGAGGGAGGATTCTCCCCCAAAAAACCCGATACATAGAGTTTCATGATGTTACGGCAGGCAGATGCACAGAGCACATCTTTTTGCATGACCAAGGTCCCATCCCACTGCAGAGGGGTTCACTCCGAGAGGGACGTGGCTGCCCCAGCCTCTGGGAGGAGCCTCCCCTTGTGCAAGCGGACACCTGACACCCAGAATACACCACATTTCCAGATAAAAATGAAAGCAAATTTCCAGGCAATGCACACTATTTCTGTGGTGCTCATTGTTATAGGAAGTTGCGGGGAAGTAAGATCTCAGGAAGCAGAAAAGAGGAACTAAGTGGGACTAAGAAACTCTGAAGAGTTGTAATAAGATAGCTAAAAAAAAAATATCCCTAAAGGGCAGGATTAAAGCTTGCACTTCAGTTAAAAGGACAATTGCTATGTTCAGGGGAGATGGGGAACTAATACAGAATTTCTCTCCAGAGCTGAATTTTAAGTTCTTTTGTTCTGCCAGAGCTGGATGTATCTACCATTCACCAGCACTTTCCTCTCTGGCCACACAGCTCCAGTGACGGGTGAATGCCAGCCTGCACGCTCCCCAGAAAAGCAGTTAGCATTTTGCTGTGCATTGAATGAACAACAGGAAAATAAAACAAGGCTTCCCAAGAATCCAAGACTTCATTAGCTCTGCCGAAGCTGGAAGCTACAACCTCAGCCTGTGCTGTTCTGTGTCTGCCAAAAGCCTTTGAAGTAAATTCTTTGAAGTTGGCCAGAAGTGGCTCTGAACTGGGGAGAGCGAGGAGCAGGCTGGCTGGGGGGCCGGCTGGGCAGCTTTGATTCCCACACTGTCGAGTCCAAGTCAAGTGTGAATTCAGCAGATACACGGGCACTTTTTAAAAAAATCATCATTCCTTTTACAGATAAAAGGAGACTTCAATCCTAACTTAGGTTTACAAGATGACCAGTGGGCTGAACTGCAATTTTCAAGAACTGTAACAAGATATGGAAGTGTACGTTCAGTTAGGTCTCTCCTACTACTGCAAATATCATACCCCCAATAAAACACATCTATGATAGTACTGGACTATTCACCAAAACTGTCCACTGTGCATATTTCTGCAGAAATGATTGAAAATCCCCCCAAGTCCCCTGCAGTATTTCTGCTACAGGGACAAAAGCAGCACATAATGCAGGTTTGATTTTCCCAGGAACAAGTAAGAGTGGGAGCCATTTAAAACTGAACTTTTCTGGAACCTGTCTGCAAAGAACATCTCTGATCCGCATTTTCAGTATGTAACCTGGTATTTCACAGCCTGTAGTTTTAAGGGTTACAACTTTGGTGAGCAGAAATAAGACTTAAAGTACCAATCTGCCTGAAAGCAACCATGATCTGCTGGGTGCCGATCTCTGGGCAAGCGGCAAAGGAACATGATAATTTAAAAAAAAAAAAAAAAAAAGGTGAAAGTATTACACATTAGAAACATTTCATCCTCCTTATGATGGCTGAGAACCAAGGGAACAAACAGAGGCAGTTAACTGCAGTGCTGAACACACACAGCCAGACAGTTTGTTAACAAACTGGTTGAAATTAGTGAAGTTTCTGTTGCACTGGATTAAGGAATCGGGCACAGCAAGCAGACAGGCTTCAGGCAACAGAATTATGGAAGTGTTAGGCAGGTTTTGATTCTTTAAAAAAACAGTTAAAATTAATCCAGATGCACGTAGAAGACTGCACCAGAAACAAAGTGCCTGAGATGTTGGGACACTGAATCTGCTCATACTCAAGTATTGCTTCTGTTTGTCCTTTCCCAAAAGCTATGCATTCTTTAAATACAACCCATTTCCCTCATAATATAGAGCTTATTGTAGAAGTGTTTTCCATTCAGTCCATGACCAGCTGCATATAACAACCAAGAGAATAGATGAAGATTTTCTTTCAGTGTTAAGGTTTGCTTGCTGCATTTTATAACCATTACTCACAGGCCTTTTTACAAGCCAGTATTTTTAATTATTATGATAAGGAAAAAAACCTGTCAACACCATTTCCTCTTTATTTGCTCTGCTAATTTTGTGGCTTTCTGCAACAGTCTAAATCAAATAATTTGAAGTTTTGAAATTTTAAAAAGGGTTGTTTTTTCCTTTACAGTCTGCCATTTAACACATTAAGCTTTAGGGTATACATACTGTCCAAAAAGGAACATCAGAACACACAAAGCAGCAAAGTCTCACACTGAAAACATTCCCCTGGGACAAAAATGATGGAGCATTTATTGTACAGCCTTGAGTGTAAAGTTCTTAGAAGGCTGCTACAAACAGTGCAACAGGTTTCTACCCCATTAGTGGCTTGGCAATTTGTACATTAAATTTGCAAAGTTTGCAAGAGAAGTTACCAGTATGACTCAAACCTCTTCCTTTAATTCTTTTAAACTATTATTATTTTTTAAGTTAATTGCTTAAGATCTGCAATTTGAAATTACTTAATAGTTCCATTGAGCTGCTTTTAGGAACCCTTCTCATCTACTTGCCTACAAAAGCATGACTTGCAAGAAATTACATGAAGAAATATTACAATGATATTGCTGGAAGAAGAGATGACTCAAAGTAAGCAGAGCAGCAAATGAATTAAGTAAAAATATATTTGGCTGGCTGGCCATGGTCAGATATTAAAGGCATGAAGATCTTCATGCAAAGTAACTTCAGTTAACATCACATTAAAACCACTTAGTACTATTTTAATAGCTTTCAGTTTCAATAGTGTTTAACCAGATAAAATACGGGTCTTAGCACTGGGGTCTCTAAGCCTACAGACCTAAGAATTCATTTTGCCTAAGGACATCATTACATATAAATGAAAAGGCTTTGAACTAGACCCTGAGCTAAGCCCCTGAAGTCACTTGTTCTGTGCTTGTGTATTTAGCATGTCATCAACACAATGAGCCAATAAATTGCTGCCCCTTCCTTCCATGCTTTGTTTTTAAAGGCTTCATTGTATTTTATTTCAGTTTATTTAAGCAGTCAACAGTCAAATCTTGTTGTCTTTGGAAATACTAATAAAGCCTCTGAAAATACATTATATTAATTGCTCTGAAATTACAATTCAACAACTTAAAATTTATTTATTCACTCTAATCAGCAACCACAAATCAATAAGCCTTTAAACCTCAACAAGCCATGGAAATTAATGACATCAGCAGCAGCAGTTTTTACATTTCCAGTTTTTTTCCTGACAATCTGTGAGATCAGTGATAAAGCCAGGCAACACATCAGTTATAAAACTATTACTGAGCTTGCAGTGCTCTCCTGAACAAAGGTTGCAAACCTTTGGGAAAACCTTCATACTGAAGAAAAAAACCACATGAATGAAAAAGTTGAAGGCTAATCACTGCACATTGTGGCAGTGCTAGATTACTGGTCAGGCTTGACTATCTTAAGTCTTTTTTATTCAAAAAATGGATCTGACAGTAGCTCCCAAATGTGTTTTCAGATCAGCTGCTCAGGTTCTGACGCATACACGAGGGTCAGCAAGAATTGTTTAGACAGACTTTCTCCTATTGCATATGCTTTCTGGATCACCCCGAACACTCAAAATAAAAGACATGACTTATTTTCACAACGAACTGCTTACAAGGTTTATTGCTTTCATGGGTCATTACACACATGCCTGCCCTTTTTCACTGTTTCTGCTGCAGAGTGAGGATAGCAGTTCATCACTTCCAAAATAATTTTGAATTTACCAAGAGCAATGACAGAAGAGGAAAAATAAAATAGGGGTGGGGGGCGGAAACACCAGTAGTTTTAGCACAAGAATTCCCAAAATACACAGAGGAATGCCAAGCCATCTTGTTCTTTCCAAAGCACCATACGGCAACAGCAAAGAAGAGGAGGGTTGAATTTGATAAGGAAAGAGCTGCAGCAGAGCTGGGAACTGTGCTTGCTGTTTGCTTCCCTGGTTTTGAGTAAACATCCAAGCGTTTGTATGACTAACTGCTTCTCATCATTAAATTTGTGTGTAAACTTCCCTATATCAAAACATTTCATCTGTGTATATTTAGAAGAGAGGTTTCTGCTGCCTTTTTAATTATTTTCTTTCATGATCATAAAAGAAATCAGGTACAGATTACTTTTATTCTCTCATGGGGTTTTTTATCAGGTGCAAAGTCATAATTAAAACATGGTCAACAATACCTCCAATAGATGAAAATTGGTAACCTACATCTAACTACATACAGATAGGCTTCCTTATATTACAAACAACTGTACGTCCTACTTCTGCATCAGCTCAGGTCTAACACTTTGACTGGGCACTTAGAGTGTGAAGAGATGGCAAGCGGATAGGAGAAAAGAACTTCTGTTCAGCTTTGCTCTTCCCACTCCAACATGTAATTATTATTTTGGTCTTTTTTAAAGGGACGAAGTTTGCATTTTGAGGTCTGCTCTGCATGAATGGACCAAGCACCTCTCTCTGTGGGAAACTACAGACAAGCAGCAAGCTTGCTTCCCATTCTTGATTACACATCACACTCCTACAAGTGCTGTCCTCGCAGCCAGCCTGCTGGTGCTCTCTCAGCCAGGTTCCGATTCCTGCCCACCCACACAGTGCCCCTTGCAAACCTCTGCTCTGCTCCCCTGCCACTCCGTGTCAGGTGCAGGATGTGGGCAAGCTGTGAAGTCCTGAGTTTCACTGTGGAAGCTTGAAATATTAAGGAGCCCAGCTACTAACTCAGCCCCTGGCAGGCAAGGCAAGCAATATCTCAAATCACCAGGGCAAATTTTGTCAAAGGACCTTTCATATCCTTAGGAGAATCCCTTCTGCTTGGCCCCTCTGTCTAACATAGCCCAAACTCCAGTCTCAGCTCAGGAGCCACCTGCAACAACAGCCTGGGAATGGAAACTGTACCACAAAAAGAGCCCCAGGTTCACCTCACCTCATATCCCTCCTCAACCGTCTTCCATCACACCAAGACCCAAAAGCCAAGATGCATTTTTCCTACCAATCTTGTTCAAAAAGTTACTAGCATCATGATTTAAATGATGCTGTTCCCACAAATTAAAATTCAAGGGCACAAAAAATCACATGGAAGAAAGTTTATTATACAGTATTTCTATCACATTCACATCATCACTTCCACAGAGCCCTTGTTCATGGGTACAGACAAACACAAAAGAAAGGTGGAGTGGACCCACAAGGACATAACATTTACACTAAAATCATGTGGCAACAGAAGCTTAAGACTGTCAGAGCTGCAGAGAGAAGCTGGCTGCTTCTTAGCTTTTACTAACTGGTAAAAACCAATAGGCTTTAAACTTGGTCTTCTTACTAGAAATAATTCCTTGCCAGCAGGACTATAAGAAAAGTCTAAAAAAAATAAAATATATATGTATATATAAAAATCACTTTTTCTGTTAAAATATGTAATAAATGTCTCAGACAACATTAATATTAAGCCTCAAAAGAAACAAAATGTGTTTGGGGATACAGATAAGAGCCTTTCGGTAAAATAAACAACAAAGAAACAAAAATTAATCCCCTAATGTAAACTGGAGGAGGAAGAAAAAAGATTTGCCAGTAGATTCCCATGTTCTGACCTCTGCATGAACCTTAAGTAACCAGTCTGCAATTTCTAACAGCAACAAGAACGGAAAGTGCATAGGAAGATACTGAAGGATCCCAGTCCTTCCAACTTTTGCTAAGCAGCCAAAGCACAAGTCAGCTGAATAAAAATGTCCACGGCACAAAGCTGCAACACTTCATTGCCAAAATACCTCACTGCAAGTATTGTACTTAGGACCATACAAGTCACAGACCTTCTACACTCAAAGCCTCAGAGCCCCTGGCCCAATTTCTTCTGCAAAGGTTTCTGCACAAAATTTATGCCTCAGGGTTTAGCAAAACTATCAGGAAAAAACAGTTTGATTCAAAAGCATCAAGTACCCAAAAAAACCTATCGCACCTCAATGTTAAAACTAGTTTTAGCATAATCACCTGTATCCATGCCAAAAGAAAATGCCTTGAGACACAAATATTCGAACTATTTTAGTGTCCTTGAATGTGTGGATTTTTTCCAGCTCATGCTGAAATAAGTAACAAAGCCCATCTGCACCCATTGTATGTATAGAAAAGTTACATGAGACCTGCAGCAAAGTAGGTGTTTTGCCCTCATGTAGTATTAACAAGCAATAACTCTACTCAAGTTAGCATGGACAAGCTGGTGTGAAAGTGGCACAAATATTGGAATAAAAGTTAAGAATACCATGTCTAGATTATACTACGTGATTTTATAGAAGAGGGTTATTTCTAAACAATTAAGAAATTAACCTTTGCCACTAATCTCAGGTTCAACAAGGCATAAGCACATACTAATACTTGCTTTCTCAATATCACATGGCTAGTAGCAGACAACTCTCCCGAAAAAGTTGGTAAGCTCATTTTGCTTTGGCTGATAGGAAATACTTGCTTTGCTACAAAGGTGTGCAACGTTACCACCATGTTATTTCTATTTTCCTGCAAAAAACAGGTGCAGTAATGCTTTTAAAAAGGAAAACCGATCTATGTTTGAAATATGTTCTCGTCTTCACAGCTGTAAAGAAAAATTTGAAATCTGAAGCAAACTCATTGATCTTCAGTGTACTGTAATTACCATCATGTGGGCTTTGATTTGCTCTATTAAAATGGTTCAGGCACTTAGCTCCAAAATCAGTGTTTGATTCTAGGTTTACAGAGATGGATGATATAACACTGCGTAAGAAACTAAAACATCATGAATATAACTTCTGCTACTATTTACAGAATGAAGCCAACCCTACCCAAGTTTGGTTGTTGCTAAAAGGAGCAAGTCATAACCTCCTTTCCTCAGGCTGCCTTTACTGAGGCACCATCACTCACCTGACTACACAGCAAATCTGTTGAAGGAGCTTATTTGGCAGCGAACTACTCCGCCAGAATAATGGGAATAGCTTTCTGCCAGTTTTGCTATCTCACCCAGCCCAACACGGGGTCACAGTTGTGGGCCAGCTGAGTGAATGGGAGCAGCTCACGTCACTGGGTGGTGGTGAGGAAGTAGATGGCCAGGAGATTGCCTCAGCTGTTTCATAAAGCCTCACCCTCATGCAAACACAAAGGAAAAGATCTAGAGCTTATCCATCTCAGTGGCAAATGAGGCAGGAAAATGCTCACATTCCGCCAGCAACAGACATTTCACAGAGGTGACATATTTCAATGAGGTGAAGGAAGTAATCCGAATAATTTGCTTATCTTTCTATCCAGTGAAAGCTCTACAGGCTGCCTGAAACATGAAGGTCACCTCAAAAGCATCACTTCTCCAGTCCAGTCATTCCCTACCTGGCTGCCTTAGTTTTCTTTCTTTTGCCTATGTGACCCCGTTGAAGGCTACAAGAGGAGCAAGTGACTTCTTTAACAGTCACACAGATCAAGGACCTTCTGCCATAACATTGTACCTTTCTGGACATGAGCACATGCTTTTAAAAAGATTTTTTTCAAAAGCACTCAATATTCCAGGTATACTTTATTGTTATCATTACTGTGACGCATAAGGCACTTGCTGAGAGAGAATTCTCACAGAGCAGGAATAAATCATCTTTCAGCCAGCACCAACAGTGAAATGAATGAACCAGCTGGGAACAATGTGTAGCAAAATATTTAATTAGATAACCTGTACTACTCCTTAGTAGAGCTTAGTACAGTTTTTATTCACAACAGAAAAGATAACAGGTGTTCTTCAAGTAATTGCTATAAATATCACACAAATTAACTACTATGAAATACTTGGTTTTAAATAAACTATCCTCCTTCTACACAATAACATTAGCAGATAAGACAAATACAGCAGCTCAGAACAGCAGAAAAAAAGCAGGAGGAAATTTAGCACCCTTTATTTTGCCTCTCCATGCAAACTGCATGTATCTTCACTTCAGCAACACCTAGAAACAGCAACCCAGGCACCATTCTGCTGAGAACTGCGCTCACATCTGGCTAAAATGGCTCCTGCACATTGTGCTTCCAACCTAACTACAGTAATACTGTAGGGTTGTTCAGGTAGTTGGCATTTGCAAAGGATTTCCCCCTTGCCTCCAGAGGAAAACATTAGTTCTACTTCCCACAACCCATTTTTGAAAGATGAATCTACAGAAATTGCCCACCAGAAAAACTTCATGGTCCAGTGAAGGCCCAGCAAGGAATTCATGTTTTGTGGTGCACATGGAGGGCCCAAAACATAAGAATGGCAAAGTGGGATAATTTAACCTTCCCTGATTTAGAAGTCATTTCCAAATTGCTGCTTCTCTGGCAAGGAGACTCAGGAAAGTTGCTACAATTAAATAGGCCAAGCTTAAGAATTAACAAAACCCCAGCTTTGCAAAATAAGTCATATGCAGAAATGCAAAGCTAGCAGCACCAGAGAACACCCTCGTTTCCTTTGGTATAGAAAGGGAACTGGAAAGTGAAATGCCGGAAGAGCTAAGTGGTCACAGGCTGCAATTCCACTTCCCATCATCAACACCCAAAAGGCCTAAGGGTTCACTTCACCATACAACCAGACCTTCAGTCTTCCATTAGGAAGGGAGGAAATTTCACTTGAGGCAGGTGGTGATACAGAAAATAAAATATAAATTCTAAGAGGAAGGACACAAATGATTAAAGCCCTTCTGAGACAAGTGAGGGAGTCAGAAAAAGAGGGTGGGGGAAATAATGACCTTGGAGCTCTTCACAGCTTTATGAGCCATTTTATGAAATGGTAATTGAATTGTACAGAACCGGGCAAAAAATGCATAACATGCTTTCTTAAGTGAGATACTGAGAATGTTTTCCCTGTTATTTCAATAAAGTGAATGAAAAATACAAAGAAGTCATATGACAAAACGAGAAGTTGCATAAAAGTCACAATGTTCAAAACAAATGCAATGGCAGAATCAGTATTAGGTGTGCTTCTTTTTATGTATAATCACAGAATATATTCAAGCAACGCAAAATGCCACATACCCATTTAAAGATTAGACAGAAAGCTCAGGGCAAAACAGTACACTACCTTGTACACTGAGCCTTTCTGATGAGCAGAAGCAGAATTTCTGTTGCTGTGAATGCCAAAAAAACCCCATACTACTGTAGTCTTTTATCCAACATGTTCTTAAGTTCTCTCTATTGATAGAGGGAAAATACAAGTTAACCCTCCATTCACTGAAACCAGCATAAACAGAATTTTAGCCTAAAAGCTACACTATTAATTAGAACTTTCTTCTCATTTTAAGCAGTTAAGAATATTTTCAGGTACTGTGTTTATTCCTGATAATCCATGAAGACTTTTGGGTTTACAGACATAACTTACTGTTTCCTACAGTACCTTTTCCTTTCCTGTTTTATGGCTGACACATGCAACATGACTGAATACACAGAGGAGATGTGACTTGGCTAAGATGCTGCTAGAATCTCCAAGAGGACATACGTGTTTTGAAGTTGTTTCTGGTTTTGTGTTTTTGAAGAGCTTCCAGTAGTCATCACGTCAGGGGTCAAACCAGTAGAAAAGTATCATAAAAATCAATAAAATCAGAAGAGCTGCTGCTTTATGACCTCATAATGTCTGCTGGATTAGGTGCTAGAGGAATTTAGGCTAAGTTACTGATTAAACCTTCCCCAGAAGAACCCCCAGACTACACCAAGTGGCAATTTTTAACCTTCAGAAACTGTAACTGTCCTGAGATAGATCCAAAACTTCTGTGAAAACATGAAGGCAAGAGTTACAAAAGTCACCGATATCTTAATGTCTTTTTCTATTTACACATTTGTATTAAATGTGTAAATAGAAATCGAGATCAGGATGGAAAACTGAAGTAAAAAAGTGAAATAGAGAACTTCCAATCACGTATTCATATATCCAAAAGGAAGGAAAGGTTACTAAACATTCATAAGCAACACGGAAATACTGCAAGCTAGAGCACATAACCCAAGCTGAATGACTTAGTAAGAGTGGAGTATGCCTTACTCTGCAGTTTACCTATTTCTTCATAAATATTTATAAGGAAAATGTGTACCTTAATATTTAATATTTCCTTAATCTTAGAATGGTTTGGGTTGGAAGGGACCTTAAAGATCATCTAGTTCCACATCATGCCATCCACTAGACCAGGTTGCTCAAAGCCCCATCCAGCCTGGCCCTGAACACTTCCAGGGATGGGGCATCCACAGCTTTCCTGGGCAGCCTGTTCAAGTGTCTCACCACCCTCACAGTAAAGATCTAATTTAAATTTACACTCTTCCAGTTTAAAGCCATTACTTCTTGTCCTATCACTAGATGCCCTTGTAAAAAGTCCCTCTCCAGCTTTCCCGTAAGCCCCCTTTAGGCATAGGAAGGCTGCTATAAGATCCCCACAGAGCCTTCTCTTCTCCAGGCTGAACAATCCCAACTCCCTCAGCCTGTCTTCATAGGAGAGGTGTTCCAGCCCTCTGATCATCTTCATGGCCCTCCTCTGGACTCACTCCAAGAAGTCCACGTCCCTCTCATACTAGGCGTCCCAGAGCTGGATGCAGTACTCCAGTTGGGGTCTCACGAGAGCAGAGTAGAGGGAGAGAATCACCTCCCTTGACCTGCTGACCAGGATATGTAGCCAGGATACATTTGGATTTCTGGGCTGCAAGTGCCCATTGCTGGGTCATGTTGAGCTTCTCATGGTTTAACACCCCCATGTTTTTCTCCTCAGAGCTGCTCTCAATCTATTCTCTGCCCAGTCCGTATATGCACTTCAGATTGCCCTGACCCATGTGCAGCATCTTGCGCTTGGCCTTGTTGAACTTCACGAGGTTTGCATGGGCCTACCTCTCAAGCCTGTCAAGATCCTTCTGGATGACATCCTGTCCCTCAGTTGTGTCAACTGCACCACACAGCTTGGTGTCATTGGCAAACTTGCCGAGGGTGCACTCGGTCCCACTGTCCATGTCCCTGACAAAGATGTTAAATAGTACTGGTCCCAATACCAACCCCTGAGGAACACCACTCATCACTGGTCTCCACTTGGACATCGAGCCATTGACCACAACTCTTCGAGTGCAACCATCCAGCCAATTCCTTATCCACTTAGTGGTTCATCTGTCAAATCCACATCTCTCCATTTTAGAGACAAGGATGTTGTGTAGGACAGCACCAAATGCTTTACACAAGTCCAGGTAGGTGATTTCAGTTGCTCTTCCTTTATCCACTAATGCTGTAACTCCATCACAGAAGGCCACCAAATTCGTAAGGCATGATTTGCCCGTAGTGAAGCCATATTGGCCATCACCAATCATGTGCTTATTTGCCATGTGCATTAGCATAGTTTTCAGGAGGATCTGCTCCATGATTTTGCTGGGCACAGAGGTGAGACTGACTGGCCTGTAGTTCCCTGGATCTTCCTGTTTTCCCTTTCCAAAAATCAGCATTTTGTTTCCCCCTTTCCAGTCAGTAGAAACTCCAGACTGCCATGACTTCTCAAATATGATGCATAGTGGCTTAACAACTTCATCTGCCAGTTCCCTCAGGACCCACAGATGCATCTCATCAGGTCCCATGGACTTGTGCACCTTCAGGTTCCTCAGGTGGTCTTGAACCTGATCATCTCCTATAGCCATTCTCCCAGTCCTTGCCTTTGCTTTCTGCAACTTGGGCTGTGTGGCTAGAGCACTTGCTCAGGGAAAAAAAAGTCACTGAGGACCTCACAGCCTTTTCCATATCCCAGGTAACTAGGTCTCCTGTTTCCTTCTAGAGAGTGCACACATTTTCCCTAGTCTTCCTTTTATCACTGATGTACCTATAGAAGCTTTTCTTGTTGCCCATGACATCCCTGGCCAGGTTTAATTGTATCAGGGCTTTAGCTTTCCTAACCTGATCCCTGGCTGCTCAGACAGTGTGTCTATATTCCTTCCCAGGGTACCCATCCTTGCTTCCACTCTCTGCAGGCTTCATTTTTGTGTTTGAGTTTGTCCAAGAGCTCCTTGTTCCCCCATGCAGGCCTCCTGGTGTTTTTGCCCAACTTCTTGGTTGCGTGCCATCACTCCTGACCTTGGTGATCCTTGAATATTAACCAGCTTTCTTGGGCCCATCTTCCCTTCAAGGCTTTATCCCATGGTACTATACCAAGCAGATCCCCAAGAGGCCAAAGTCTGTTCTCCTGAAGTCCAGGGTAGTAAGCTTGCTGTGTGCCCTCCTCGCTGTCTTAAGGATCTTGAACTCCACCATTTCATGGTCACTGCAGCCAAGGCTGTCCTTGAGTTTCACATTCCCCACCAGCCCCTCCTTCTTATCAAGAACAATGTTCAGCATAGCACCTCTCTTTGTTGGCTCCTCCATCACTTGGAGAAGGAAGTTACCGTCAATATTTAAGGAAAACTAAGGACCAGATTTAGCCAGCTCTACAATCACAGAGCTCAGACCACACATACAGCTCCAGTGAAATGGAGAGGTAAGAGCCACTAGCCTCACCGTTAGCACTGGTGACGGGACAGGAAAGGACAGGGCAGTGCCTAAGCTCACGTCACAGGATTGTGATTTCAGCTGAGTGGTTTCTTGCTGTCATTTACATCAGGGTTATGTCTGGCCTGTGTTAGGTGACACATGGAGAGGTTGCAGAATGTAGACTAGGATATTAGAAGAATGAAGCATACAAAATGAAGCTCCCAAGTTCAGAATAATATTCTGTATGTTTGGTAGGCTGAGCACTTCTCTGTCTCACACAGCACGCAGTCATTGCAATCCCTGATTATTAATTCGTATTAGAAAGTACTGCATGACAGGTGCTACTTATAAGGACTAAAGGGAGGCAGTTGGTTATCTGGGGGGAAATGCTGGGGGCTATTGAGAACTTCTTTCTTTTAATGAGTAATGGTCCCTCCCCACCCCCTCCACAACTGAAAAGCTACAGAAGAAAAGCAAACACTGAGTAAGGTTACTGTTTTCCAATTTGCCTGTAGTTCTTCTAGTTACTCATTAACTTTCACACATATTAACCAAACAATACAAGAGAGACAGAAAGTGGGTGGTTTTACTCCCCAAACCAAGAAGCAAATTAAGTAAACAGTAGGTTTAGAAGAACCAATATTGCTTAGGAGAGATGCCTCCTTCCACAGACAACAGCAGTATAGCCTAGCCCCTAACTGAAAACTCAATGATGGATCCTTACTATGGCCATGAGGCCACAGAGACAGCAAACATGCAGTCCTTGAGACGAAGTTTTCTCTGAAAATTCCCACTCTGTAAGGCAGTCAGATCCAACACACAAAATGATGCCCAGAACAAAATAAAACCTAAAAATTATCACTGACCATTCATTCTAACAACTTCATAGCCAAAGTTCCTGCTGCCATGTTTCCTTAAGAAGCTGGATTACAAAAAAAAACAAACACACAAACCCCAACACACACCACAAAACACCAGTTAACTGTAATTTCAAGCACCTGACCTATGAAGTATTCTTGTCTGCTTGTAAGGCATCCCACTACAGCCAAAGCAAGACCTCAAAAGCAGGTTTAAGGGAGACACTGTTGATGCATAGATTTTGACATTTGATAGATTTTGACTTCAGCAGCTCTCAGGATTTAGATTTTGCCCCAGGCAGTACATGAAAGCCAGGGAAGACCCTGTGAGCAGTCCCACAGATAAGAAGCCAGCTAACAGAGAAGAGCAGTACTGTGATGAGTTCCTGACACCAGGGAGCAAAGAAGTAGGTTCTCTTCCTCCAGGAGGACACCAAGCTGGTACAGGGCCAGCACCCACCTGAGAAAGGTGCCAGCATCGCCACTGGCCAGCAACACCGGCATCCCTACAACTGTAATCAAGCAAAATCACAGCAGGTGCTAGAGGGTTTCTCCCCATAAAAGGGCTTTCTTTCTATTAGCAATGAAAGATGAACAAAACGAAGCCCATGCAGAACAAACCCCCCTGTTACGACCCCTAAAAAGATGCACAGTCTACAAAAGACAAACTAAAATGGACAGAGCAATGGATCTTTCACTCCCCTTAATTCAATTCTCTCCTTTAAATCAGTGCACTATTACCCTAGCAATGAGACTGTAACACTGAAGTTTTTCAGCTTGATGGTAAAATCATGTAGTGTCCATCCATCTCCAATAATAGCAATATTGAGACAATGAACTCTATTGAGGCATCTAATAAGGCAGATAGTCATTTGCATAGTACATTTTCTGTGACTCTCTGTAATGCAACATCTCAAAGACTCAATTCAGACTATTCTCCTTTCCCACAGACTTTTTTTTTTAAAGGATTCTTTTACTAGAAAAAGAAACTATGACCCCTCCCATAACAGAAGAAAGCAAAAGATAGGATTTTTCCTGCCTATGATGGGTACACACTTTCATCTGCATATTTTTATTTGGTTGGACTTGCTCTTCTTTTTTTAAACTCTATGTGCTTTTCATTGCCATTGTGGACTGAATGCTCAGAAGTATATTTCTGGGTTTTTTTTTTTCAACAGGCTTCTGAGCAGGAAACACTTTGGGATCTCCACCCACCAGCACAGGCAAATTTCATCTTCAATTCTTGTGCCACAGTCTTTGCCTTCATCTCTTCATGTGCTCCTCTCCTATGTGACTCACCGAATTATTTGCTGGGCATACTGGGACATACCACAGTGCTGTACATACGTTATCCGGCTTATGAGTACGGAGTTTTAGGATGAGCTCTGCTATGTAGTACTTGGGTAAACTTGACAAATCACTTCCTCTCCAACAGACTGTAATGGTTTTGGAGACAATGTACACGCATACAGGGTATGCTGTGCCTCAAAGTTCAGCTCAGATAACAGCTCCAAGTACTGCCACATAGAAGCAGTAATGATTACAACCTTCCTCTTCACAAAACTTCTGCTTTCTGCTCTTCCAGTAACTAATCTTGGACTTTGTCAGTGTTTTAATTAGCACAAGGAAGTACATATGATTCCTGGAGGTAACTAAGCTACCTATACAGGAAAGGGATACACTCAAAATACTGCTTCAGTAAACCAAACCAGCTCCTGTCTGCTCTGCCCTTTGTCCCTCCATGCGGTCACAGGCAAGCTCCAGGAGATTCTGCTAAATCCTCCATCCCATTTCCTCTACCAGAGCTCTCAATAGACACGGCAGGAGCAAACACACATCACTCCAGCTCCTAGGCTGTGATCTGAACATTGATCCACCTTCTGCAGTGACCACAAGCTCTCTGCAGCCACCTGTGGCCAGGGTGCAGACGAACCAGTCACTGAGCTACCAGGAAGCCCTCAGACACTCCTCTGACCCGTCCACAAAACCGGCAGTGACACACACTCCTCAGATAGGTCAAGCACGAGAGTCTCCATGCAGAAGACCAAGCCACAGTGTTGCTCTCAGGTTAACCTTGGGCAACTCAGTGTCAGGCCCCTGTGAAAACGAAACTAGATGGCATTTTCAACAAGTCAGAGAAGGTCAGTGGAAAGGGAGAAATGGCTGCTGTACAACAGCCCCAGTGAGGAACAGCACTGCACTCTTTGTCCAAGTTTCTGATTTTATCAGATTATGCCACAGTGTTAACATTGTTTATGGCCCTATTTTGTGTCTGTGAATCGCCCACTCCCAGAGACTCTTCCTCCACCCGTTTATAAATAGCACCACACACAGAACAGAGTTTGTGAAGCAGAAGTAGACTTGCTGAAACAAAATAATGTATATTGAGCTGACAAAAATCTTTCAAAAGCTTTTCTCATTTATTTATAGTGCTGGCTAGACAGGCAGATTCCCACATTTTGTAACCCTGTAGGTCGCTATCTCCATTGCTCATTCACAAACAATTCTGCTACCAAAAAACAAATTCTCCAGTTACAACTGAACTTATTCCCCAGCACACTGCTTCTTGCCATACGCCTTTGAAAAGAAAGATTTTTAAATAAGCAATATTATGTATTTTTCCTTTTTGAAGGCAATATCTGCCTAGACCATGACAAGACAATAAGGCATTATTTATATATCTGGAGACATTCAGACTTGGCAAGTGTGCTCTTTGAGTTCTAACAGTACAAGATAAGTCATTTTTTACCATGTCATAGCAGACTATGACTTAGAATTCCATAGATTGTATTTTCATAAAAAAATACATTCTCAGATTTCAAGTTGTATTTTCATAGAAAAAGACATTCTCAGATTGCAAGTATAAAATCCATCAAGTTTTTTCTTTAATTTCTTCTTTTCTCCAGGAACCATTTGCTTGCAGCGGGAAGTTCACAGTGCTATCATCCAGACAGCAATGCTGACAAAGAGATATGTGACCAAAAGCTTCATAGAACAGTTTTGTGGAGCCCAAAAGTATGTGACACCTTGTTGAGCCAACACATAACCAGCTGTAGCCCTGGGACCCAAAGAAGCAGAGCCTGGGTATTAGAGAAACCCAAATCCTCCATCAGATGGGCTGGATGGAAAGCGAGCCGCTAGGCTCCACTTTAGCAAGGAAAGCTTTCAGTGCTGGTGCTGAAGCCCTGGCAACTCACCCCATCTTTCCATCCCCACACTCAGATGTATCTGCAACATGTAAACTTGACACCAGAGAAGGATCTGGACCGGACGCACACCAGCCTAGCAAGGGATGGCTGAGCTCATAAACGCCCACGTCAAACCCACACTTGCAAATATACAGCACTACAGTGTCCCCACCAGTTCCCCAGCCCTTTTTACCATGCAGCCACATCAACACTAGTGATGCTGGGGCTGGAATAAGCCCTTGATTTTTCCACCAGTTGCAGAGATGCAGGTACACCAAATGCCTGTGAAAAGACATCCTGCCCCAGATGGATTGAACAGAAACAGCAGAGCCACTGCAATAACACTGGCATGTTCTATTCATAAAATTCCTTCTAAGTGCCTAAGGTGAAAGCATCCAAGTACTTTTCTATTCAGTTCATCAATATTTTTTTCCCCTGCAATTAATCATATGGTTATTTGTAAAGCTAATAGTTCCTTAACCAATCATAGAAGTTAAAAATTGCTACAAGAAGATTCATCTTTAAACAAAAAGGACAAGTAAAACAATGCACTCAAATACATATTTTGGGGACAGTTAAATGTATTAATATTGTGGCTCTTTTTTGTTATTTTGCAGACTCAACAAAACTCAACTGTTTATAATCTTAACAAAAAAGGAAAACACCAGTGCCTGGAAAATATCACAGTAAGTCTGGACATCATTTAAGCCAAGTATATGTCTATTTAGTGGGGTGTTTTTTTTTAATTCTCCTACTGGTTATCTCAACACACAGTTCCTTTTCCTCTTTTAAACAATACTTGATACTAAACAAATAAAACTAAATACCAAAATAAATTATTTCACACTAAATGCTCATTTCTTCTCTCCTGTTCACATACATATATACAGGTGCGTATACACAGTCACATAGACACACACACACACTTGAACTGGCTAACAGTACTAAAAGTATCACAGTACCTTATAGTTACACAAAAGCTGAGTAGTATTAGAAATTACTTTCTGGCAGAAAGAGAAAACAAGAGTAGGGTCCTCTCGCGCTTCGACAGCAGCATTGAAATTCAGAAAGCCTGAGCTGTGTGTCATGAGTTCACTGCATTACTTCAGACCCTATGCTTTTTCTCTACATTTATGAACAGAAGCTTTACTGGTGGGCTCAATACCTTGATCTTCATTATCACTCTGAAATACTGATCAAAGGATTTACAGAAGTAATATTTAACCTACTAAATGTGTTCGTAATCACAATCTTTGGTAACATTTCTGACTAACACAGAGCAAACTATGAGATCATAAAACAGGACTGTGACATGATAACAACGATGGGGATCTCCCACATAAGTTCTCATGCACACAAAAGAACTTGAAATAAGGGAGGAAAAAGAAATTTAATTAGAGCTGACTGAAAAGTGAGGCATATGGTTTACAGGAATTTTAGCATTCAATTAAGACATCCTCCTCCTCCAAGGCAAACTAAATAAATACAAATTAAAAACAAACTATTCTGTGACATGTATATGCAAAAATGAAGACAAGCATGACAAAATTTGGGTGGACCCTGTGCCATATACCATATACAATTACAATCCAAGTTCTGTAACAAACACTATTTTCTGTTCCCCCCATGTTACTAAAAGCCTTTCCACCCACATAGGTAAAATTTGCCTTGAGGTATAAGCAAAAAAGGAGGAGAGAAAGGTATAAAGAATAAGCCTGAATTTTAGAAATAGACCTTTTAAAAGAGAAATCATACTCTCAAGTTTCATATTGATAAAAATGCTAAAATATGAATACAGACATGTTTCTAAAATAATATTTAGTAACAGGGAACAGTGTAAAAGATGGGGCCATCAGGGAAGGATTTGCAGTCCAAATGACTGACAAATTGCAATAGTGAAGATGCATGAAGACTTAGAAAACTATATACATTTGATTTAGAAACAAATAGATCGCTATGAGAAAGACTATCCTCACTTGCATTAAGAAAGCTCAAAGATTTCAAAGTAGGTGAAGGCTTCACTCATTCTGTCAGTTACAACAGGATGATCTGGCCCAGAGAAGGGAGAGTTTAGGGAGGAAAGGTTGCAACACTGGGCTGAGGCGCAGCTCTGCCAGGGCAGCCCCTCTCAAGTGCGCTCGGAGATGTCACCAAAGCGTCTCCACAGTGACCGCTACAGCTGAGGACACCCACACACACTGCATCCAAAACCACAGAGCTTGGCTGGGACAAACGCCTGCAGCAAGATGAGAGGCAGAAGTAGGAAGAATGGTTTTGTATGGAAGGGAGGAAGGCCGTGATGCTCTACAAAAATCAAGGCCAAATAGTTAAATTAGAAGTCTGAATGGTAATAGCACAGGGTGTAATGTAGCATTGCCCAGGATTTCCTAACAGAAGACCCCTTTTCATTTGGCTTGCAACTTACCTCAAGTGCTTCAATTTGGAGGGAAATTTTTAAGACTACAAGTCATGATTTCGCTAAATATATTTACTTAATTACGAAATGTTGCAGCCAAAATGCTTCAAAATATTGAGAAAATGAGAATGAGGGAAAACATGTTGCTGTGCCCATACTAAACACCCTGGTGACCTTTCTTCTTCTTATGTTCTCATGCTTTACAGCAATGGTCTGAAGTCTGGCAAGAAATGGACTTCCCCCGACCCTTTCAGTCCTAAGGTAGCCTTTGCTATTGCTGGGAAAAAAAACTCACTGACATCAAAAATATTTGGGATATCAAAATAAAAAGCCCTAATTGACTTGTGCCTACTGGAGCAGAGAGGAATAAACGCAGCAAAATGCTACTTCGAGAAAAACTAAATCGAGAACTCAAAGATGCTCTCTAAGAACCCTAAGCATCCCATACATAGGAGAGGGAGACTGGGGAAGAAGCATGGGGAAAAATTAGGTGAAATAGTCAGAAGACAATGTAAGGAAGGTGCTTGGGAAGGTGGGGAAATAGGTGCAGAGAGCTGAGCAGGATAGCACAGCAGGATAGCACAGCAGGAGGTAGAGGCTGTACCAGACAAGGTTGCACTGCCATGGAAAGGGGCAGATTACTGTCAAATGGGGAGCTTTAACTCCAACACCTCCTTGCTTTTCAGAGGCAGATTTTGCAGCCATAGAAGTGTTCCTTAAATACAGACTGTGCATTTGCACATGTGCATGCTTAAAAATAACACAAAATCAGGCATTTCAGAACAGATATGAACAGAGATTGCTTTCATATGCATTTTCACAACAAGAAGCAAGGTAAGCCCACTCGTAGCTAGGGAGCTTTAAGCAATACCCTGAAGTATACATATAAGCAAACAGTAATACCTATCACATCCTCCTCTCAACAGTGGTAACTGTAGAGATTGGAGACTACTGTGTAGTGCAGCAGATGAATCAGTCAGGCTCATTCCTTAAGCTCTCAGATAATCATGGTTTTGACCATCAGCAGACACCGATTATCATCACCTCACTGCAAGCAGCATACAGCTGGTAACCTCATGTAGCAAGAGCCTGCAAGTTCAATACTAGCTGTCTAGAAATGCCTTTTATCACTTTTAAGCAGTATCCAAATCACAAGGGATAGTGTCATATTATCACAGCTGTCAAGTGCACAAAGGTCTTGGGGGGGGGGGTGAAGGAGAGAGCTGAATTTTACCTTTTTCTCATTTCAGGAAGGGATGTCTCATCCCAACAGGATCTAATTAAAAAGAAGGAGGCGGACTGGTCAGTTTTATTTCAGAGGCAAATATGGTTCAGCTCTATGTAATGAAACAGCACATACTTGGGTACCGCTTCAGTAATTGATACACACTGTTAACTTATGTAGGCTGCAGCAATCTTGCTCCCCATGTACACTCTGTGTTTACTCATCATCCTTCCCAACAACTTAGTTCCTTCTCTTTAGAAACTTGTCTTTGCTTTTGGTTTCATAGAGATGGACATGATGAAAGAGTGCTTACGCCCTAAGCTCAATTAGCCTCGGATGCTTGCTTTTCTATGTCCTTCTCAGCTGTACCCACACACGGTTCTCATTTAGCTCCTTTCCTTGCATTAAAGCAGGGTTAGGAACATCTCTAATTAGAGTTCTCCAAACACCACCCAATACATATAAACCACAGACTACCCACAAGACCAGTCACTGCACTATGAGACATCCAGAAACAAACTGTGGGTTTTCTTCCTCAGCAGAAAGAAGCATTTGCTGTGCAAAGGCAACAGCCAGGTTTGTTTCAGTTACATACAATATGCACAGTTTGGAGCTTCAACAGCCTGATGCTAGCTGTTTACAAAGTGGACATTTCACAAACACACTGATTTTTTGCACCATTTCAATATAACAAGTGTAATCTTCAGCCCTGTTTTCTCAGCAGGATCTGCACAGCCATGTCATAGGGTCGCAGATACAGTTTGCTCTCTAGCATCCCAATCCCTCTTGCTACCCCTACTTGCTCCAAGTAGCTGTGTCAAAACTCAGACTTGCTCCATGACACACTGAGCATCCAGGATGAAATTCGGTGTCCTTGGCAGGCATTTAGCAGGACGGCAAATTTCATTCTGGATGCTCAGTGTCCACATGAGTGGTTTACCACAGGCTGCCCCATGTCCAGAGGTCAATGTCTCTCTCACAGCACAAGAAATGCTTCCTGCTCTGTGCCTGATGTAAGGAACACCTTTCCTATCTACAAACTCAGCAAGAATTGACCAGTTCACTTAGAGAAGAAAGGGACAAGACCCTACAACCCAGCTTTTGTCTGATTTCTAACCCATTCATGACCAAAAAGGAATACTGTATTCACAAAATGCAGGAAGTTGTGCAAGGGAACCTTTTTTATCCTCCAGCTCTCATTTTTGACAGTTTGTGAGCACAACTGAATCCTGGTGGAAACAGATGTGATGGGGCACTATGCTGGCTTCCTACATGCACCTGGGGCCTGAGAAAGATTTCTTTTTTGAACTCATCGCCAGAGGTCCTAACCCCATCACGATTCCTTTAGTATTAGCCATGTACAAATGCACAATGTCCCATGGCATTTAAAACCTCTAGGCCAAAAACCACAACCTGTGCAAGGAGGACAAAGAGTGTGAAAAGAAGATATGAGGGGTAGCAGGTGAGCAGCTCTCGCATCCTCAGACAAACCTTGACAGCACAACCTGCTGCAAGTCGTAAAACTTCTCAGTCGCTAACTTAATCTTCAAAACTCTAGCAGGATTTTGGAAGTCCCACAGACTCCCTGGAAGACAGATCAGCAAATTCCTGACTACAGGAGAGCAAAAAGAGGCTTTTACTCAAACAGGAAACTTCTCTCTTTTTCACACATTTCTACAGCAGAAGACTAAATGTTCAGCTGACCAGTTTTCACAGCAAATCTCTGATTAACGTAGCTGGAACGAACTTTGATGCAATCTGAACACAGTAGTGAACAAATACCGCATGTAGCTGTGACTCTGAATAAACATCTGCACACAAGACATCTGTTTTCTTTTTCATCTCCCCCCTTTGTCCAAAAAAAAAAAAAAAATTCATTTGGAAGAGAGCAAGAACAACTAGCAGGGTCAGTACTCTGCAAAATATTGAAAAAAAGGTAGGTTAATGCAGAGCACAATAAACTAATTATATGCTTTAATCATCAAAAGCATATAATGCCTCACTGGTGGGATTTTTTTTTTAAAGCACATTATATGATTCTAAAGTTGGTTAAGGATACAGCTGCTTTTTTAATGCATTTTAAGCTTTCCATTTCATGACTATAGAAAACTAATTATTAGTTTCTTTAATGTGGATCTTTTACTACCAGTGTACAGCAGAGATCAGAAATTACGATGTCACAGAGGAATGGAGCATACACAATGAAAACACAGAAGCAATTACACTTTCATTACATAGTTGCAAATCCACACAAAAAGATACTTTGTGTTAAGATATTTGTATTTTAGATCAACTACCTTTCAGCAATAATGAAAAATCATTACAGCTGGAGAAAGATGACAAGAAGATAAAAATGCACTGACATGGTGCTGGAAGACATTTACCATTAAAGACTTATCTTATGAAGAACAGCTAAACACTTTATAACAACATTTCATCTGTAACTGTTAAGCTGACAAAGATGCTTGTTCCTAAATGGATTCAGAACATAAAAGAATTTCTTTAAATTTTATTTGCTTCCGTGAGCCGGCTGGCTTTTTTATTTGTAACTATCTTGTAGAAATTTAAACATCTCCAAATGCAAGTCCTTGATAAGTTACAGACAAAGGAAAGTTTTCTTTCCTTTAATAGGGACAAAGGAGAGTATTGTTGAGATTTATTATATATACACAATTACCTGCATTGTTATGGAGATTAAAGGACAAAGGGCCAACAGATCTAATTCCAGATCTTGCAGCCTTGTCCTTTCCCATAATTATGTCTTAAAATTGGATTTCAGTTAACACATTCACAGTACCAGGATCTACTAATACTTGGCATGTACTCAGTGATAGTTTCAATTATTTTAATGTGGATGTGGCAATACATTTATCAGTGATCATTCAAGCAAACACATTCAACTTAATAGTACCAATAAAGCACATTTTTTTCAGTTGGTTTTAAGAAGAGTCTTAAAACTAGTACAAGGTTCATTAGAAAGAATAAATGGCTAGCCTATTAGCCACTTAAAAAAAACATCATGAAAAAGAAACTTCCAAAAAAATTCCCATTTTTTTTCTTCCATCTCAGAAATAGTCCCAGAAATAGGATTTCGAACTGCAGAGAGATACTGAAAAAATAAAGTCTTTTCATTCTGCAGATGTTAATGCTGCCCCTTTATCCCATGTAAGATTATGTCAGTCTCCTTTCTTCAGCTGTCAGATGTAACATCTATTGGGAACGCTTAAGTTTAAGATAGCAGGCTGTGTTGGTAGCACCCACAGTATGTCAGCTAAAAAGGCCAGACCCTGAGCTCAAAGCTGGGCTGCTCATTGCTCCCTAGTGCACAGCTGCACGGAACTAGACCCTAGAGGTGAATTCCCCTCAAAGAATTATGCAAACTGAGCCACAGATAATGAACTTCCCCCCCCAAAGAACAGTGTGCTGCTTCCCCCTTCCCCCCCCCCCCGCCCCTTTTTTTCTTTCTTTCTTTTTTACAGTTTTGTTGAAGACACACATTCACAAATACTGCGGGAAGGAAACTGTGGCTAAACTTCTTGTATATCTCCTTTACAAAAAAAAGTATAAACCCATAGAAGGTGAAACCACCAAAGACCTCAGTTAACCAGTCGCAGCCTGCTTTGCAAAAAAATTGCATCGGAATTGACCAGAACAACTATGTTTTTATTGGTATTGAACTCCAAGCCTAGAATTAGAAGTAGTGCCTGATCCTACAAGGAGACAGAAAGAACACTAGATTTAGAAAGCATAGTTCATGTAGCAGGAAAGCCAGGAGCTGTCAATTCCCCAAGTCCAAATCTGGTTATAAATGGATGATTATAATATTTGCAGTGTCAAGGCATTAGAATTCCCATAACTGCTTTTACTGGAGAAAAATAATTAAAACGAAATTTGATGAGCCAAAAGGACCCTAACAAATTCATCACTCTTCATTTCATTCCTCCCTTGGTTTGAGGCATTTATACGTCCATAAAGTTCCTGCAGAATCAGAGGAAACAACTGAGCATGATCACAAAAGGAGGAAAACCCCTTATTAACACAATACAACGTAGCCTATGTAAATTCGATGCCAGCCACAGGCACCCATTTTTTCCCTTCATACTGGCTTTTGTAACAAGTCACATTCTAATGTTTAAAAAGTACACCAAAACCATGGCACGCCTAATATTGTCATAAAACCATTGGCAAGGCTGAGTCAGTTTCTTGTGATGGTTCCACACTGCTACTTTCTGCTATGGTGAAACTAATAATGTGTTTCTTTCGCCTGCATCCCAGAAGGTAATGACTTCTTCTCAGACAAAGCTCTATCTTGGTCTCAGAGAGAGCTCATTTGCCCCAAATCCCTGCCAGCACATAAAACAGGTGTCCTTTCCAATCACAGCTATTCTTCCAGTTTCAAATGTCACGAGTGGTGGAGGCCTCTTCTGTTCTCAGCTGGACACTATTCACCACTTTAGTATCCTCTCTGCCCTTTCCACTTCAAAATGCATAGGCCACCTTGCACAAAGACAAGCAGCAGAGCAAGCTTAGACAAAGAGGCAATCACTATTACTATGAATTCAGACAGCAACTAAAAAGTCATCTGTCTTTAAGCAGATACAGGCTGCATCCAGATGAAATTAAATGAACTCTCATAATTTTTCCCTTTGCCCCTCTATATCATGACATCTTTGGCAAAATTAAGTTCCAAGTTTCAAAGGAATGCTCTGGGAATCAGTTGGCTGAGCCACTTTGGGCATGAGGAAGCCCTGAGGAGGACAGGCAGCAAGAAGAGCAACCTCCATTTATTGGCAGGGACTACTGACATTGCAGGCACAACAAAGCACTAGAGGGAGGCAGCAGAAAGCTTTCACAGCCTGTAGTATCACCAATGGTCCCATACCTTGCCACAGATGTAGGCTGGCCTGCCCAAAGATGAAGCTGTACCTTCTGCCCCATTCTTTGCAGCATCCTGCAGCCTCATGAGGCAATAAAATGCTCCCAAGCCAACCCTCTGGCTGGGCCCTTTGCATGGCTCTGTCCTTATTTTCATGGACAGAGGCAGCAGAAATTGCAATTTGAAAATGAGGACTCAAAAGCAGATATGTAGAAACAGACTTGCCAGTGGTGACC
Organism: Streptopelia decaocto; assembly: GCF_964273445.1. Lineage (NCBI taxonomy): Eukaryota > Metazoa > Chordata > Aves > Columbiformes > Columbidae > Streptopelia > Streptopelia decaocto. The sequence continues at coordinate 53,406,563 of NC_138661.1, forward strand.
TGTTTATATGTGTATATAAGAATAAACAAGGAAACTTATTAAAAATGATCTAACTTAAGACAATTCAAGTGCACAAAAGGAAATAAGGAGGAAAAGCTCAGTCTAAGCTCCACCACAATGGCAAATGCTAAACCAAAAGTCACTGGCATTTCTATAAGAAAATAATGCCCAGAGCCATCTCCCACTGCAGAAACAAACCACCAGCACACAGCGCAAGCCACAAAACATCATAACCTTGGCTATGAGTCTTCTTACCACCCATGTACCAAGATGTCCTAAAACCATGAATTATTAATCTTGCTACACTCTCTTAAAAAAAAAAAAAAAAAACACAACAAAAAATCACACTGAACTAGTAAAAGCAGAGGCTTTTAAATATGCATTGAAACCCGTCAGAGCATGCCAAGCTACGATCCCCCAGTGACTAGGGACAGGCAGGGCTTCTACAAAGCTGATTTGCACAAATAAGCCCTCTTTAGGGAACACTCCCATTCAGGCTCAGTTCAACCCAATTCCTTACAAGCTGGCAGACAAAAAAAACAAACCACTATCAAAATATTGCCAAAAGGAAGTAAGGAATTAATCCAAGAATGCACCTCATCACAGAGCCAGCTGTGTTTTAGATACAAACTATAAAATCCTAACAAGGAAAAGCTCCCAGACACTCGAGTCCTTCCTCTCACCTGGGCTGTGATGGGAGAGAGGGCTCCAGCACCTTCAGCCTCAGAAGAGACCCACTCACAGAGCCAGGACCAGATGTCACCCTCACCTTTTCTCAAACATCTACAGCCTCCAACACAGATACACTAAGAGATTGCATTTGCTTACCAGGCTACAACAAACAGACTGTAATTTACAATAAAGCTCCAGACCTGATGTTCAATTCTTTACTTGATGATTTTGTAGTCTCAGAAGCAGAAATTTCTTGCCTTCAGTGGGGGAAACAGCAATGAAGTTTACACAAATTATTCCCTGGCCCATATGATGCACAGTAAACAGAAAACAGTACTACAGTATGTAGATGGCATCCTCCTGCACACCACAAAGGCAAACCAATCAACCAAAACCCCATGCAGACTTTCCAATAAACAAAATACTCAACCCCACATTTAAAACACCCCCACCACAACTTACCAGACGTACTAGATATTTATTTACTTGTTTAGTGTGGCTAAAATTGTACCAAACAATAAGAAAACTCAGAAGAGTGCCAAACAAATGGGAGGTAAAAGAAGAATCAGAAAAAGAAACCAAGAACCAGCAGATATGCAGCACTGGAGAGAAAGGGATTTCTAGGCATTGTCTAAGAGAGCTTAAAGGTAATCTTTCCAGTGGTCCCCTCTCCTCCACAAAGCAGGACTTGTGTCAAACACAGGCCTTAGCCCCATTCCTTGCACACACCAACTGGGTTTGGAGTACCACATAAAGACAAGATCAGTTACAGACCATATAGGTCTGGTATGACAGCAGATGCCAACATCATTCCTTCCTCTGTTTGTAGCTGTAGCTGCTATTTCCTCTATTCCGAGACACAGTTAAAAGCAGAGTTTCCTTGTCTCCCACTACATTTCTACAGGCGGAGAAAGACGCTTTCATATGTGGCCCCAGGGGTCTCAGATAAATCACAGAGGGAAAATAACGATGGCTGGACTGTGTGGTTTCTAATACAAAGGGTTCTTCCAATTTCCTGGTGATGGTAGGAAAACAACCTTTACATTCAGTGATGTGCCAAATACTGACATTCATGGAAAGATACAGAAATTGCTCTGTGTTGCCCTACCTTTTCCACTAAATATCCATGAATGGCAGAGAAGATAACTGAGGCCACAAGTGTATCAATCCAGTTCTGGTTGGACCACATGTACATGCCCATTCTTTGATGGATTACAGAAATACCCTTTCCCACATCTTGTATTTTCCCCTGGAATTTTGGATTAATAGCCCCAGGAGGCCTGTTTATGTGCAGATACATTTGGGAACAGCTGGAAAGCACTTAGAGAAAAGCCTTGGTGCAGCCTTCCAGAGCAGTGCATCTGTTTTGCTCTTCTCTTCCTGCACATGCCTGATCATTCTTTCCCCTCCACACATTGCTTTCTAACGTTTCATATTAGCACATGCTCACCTACACTTAGTTGTCTTTTTCCCTCACAATTAATGTCCTCCCCTGCACAGTCATCCCCACTGAAAGTTAATTTCCTACTGATGGCCCCATTTAAGGCAAATTTCTCTTTCACTCTCCCCTTCCTACACAGCAGTAGGCCCTCTCTGCTAGAAAAAAAATCAGCTAGCTCCTCCTACACTTCCAGCAACCTTTCCTGATGTTCAAGGTACTATTTACATTCAAATTTTGGAGTGTAACTAAAAGTAGTCACATCAGGCTAACAACTAGATGTGCAGCCACTGACTGTTTTAATAGTCTTTCTCTCCTTTGCTCTTATCAGGAATCCTCTTTCAAGCAAGCAAGCAAAAACTCCAAACAAATGACATGAGACAGACTTTATACCTACAAACATCAAATTGCCAATTTCCAACCAGTCTCTAACATTGTTTAAATGCTCACTCTATGGACACACTGTAATTCTAAGATGAAGAAGGAAATGCATAAATTAAAATTTTATGGATTATGCTCTACATAATAAACAAACTAAGATTTTAAAACAGTAGCAATTTCTCTCTCCCAAATTTAGAATCTCCAACCAAAGAAATTTACATGCCATGAAAATCCTCAACAAAGACTTGCATGTAGCTCACATAATTGAGGAAGTACTAATAATAGCGTGGTTGCTTGCACAGACAACATTTCCACTGTGGGCCTGAATTCTGATCTCAAACATGCAGAAGATGATATTTTGTTGTGTGTTGCTGGCTGGAGACTAAAATCAAAGTACTGGAAACATCCAAGTGTGCTGCAGTGTGCAGTCAGCCTATGCCATTAAGGCAGCGCTACACACATCCAAGCCACATTGAAAACAAAGCATCTATTGAGTACTGCAGAAGGTGTTCATGTTGCGTGTTCTTGTAATGAACATAAGAAGCACGCAAAAATTAACTGTGTTGAAGTTTTAAACAAAAATGAAAGCCTTTGCATTTCAGCATCAACTATCAGTCATCACAGAAAAATAACTTGTCCTGACAGAGGAGAAGTTTACTCCTAAGCTCCTCCAACACAAGCAAACTCAGCTCACAGCCACAGCTTCCCCTTCTGGTCTACGCTGCCGAGTTCAGGCCTGCTAGGGTCTCCAGATCAGAGATGCCCACACCTGTTTCTAAAGGTGGTCATTAAAGGCTTTACCCCAAAAGCATATTACAGTAGCAGCAAGGGAGCCTCACATTTCTCAAGCTTTATTTTTCTTAAAAGATCTAAATAAGGTATATCTAGACCTATGTCAAAGTATTTGCAAAATATTTTTATTAAATGGTACCTACTTTTAACTTTTTTCTTTCATGTGCTGAAGATTACCCAGAATAATTTCACAAACTAAAAATGTAGAATACCATACAAGACAAAAAAAAAAAAAAAAAAAACAACAAACAAAAAAAAAAAAAAAAACAAAAACAAAACAAGGATGATTAACAATGGCCAATGTTTAGCAGAAATGCAACATACACATGGCAAGCCCCTATTTCAGATATGATGTTGCTTCATTTAAACTCCTCAGCTGGAAATTCAAATCACTAATTAAGTCATAAACCTATACAATTGACTCACACAGTATCAATAGGAGTTCTGTGCATGCAATAAGCTGTGAGGACAAGCTATTGGGTCCATATAAAAAGCATTTATAACTCCAAGCACACAAATACTGGAGCTTAGAAGTCCACTGCTCTTGAGTAGTAGATGTTGTATTGTCGTATCACTTACATGATCACTCTCAAGTCACTAGCTCCCATAAATAACAAAACTCACTGTGTGTTTTTTTAACAACTCCAACCTTGCCCACTATGTTGTAATTCATTAAAAATAAGGAAGATGCTTATCCTTGAGTAAAAGATGCCACAGGAAGATCATATGCCTGTCACACCACCCAGGAGCTGCCATGACACAGCCATTCCACAGCTTGGGATGCTTCCCAGCCCTGGCATGTGTTTGGTATGACAACACTGTCTGTGTTAGCAGCACTGTCCCCTTACCGATCCCACAGTCGTCTAAAAGGCAGCACACAGGCCAGATCCAGCCAAGAGCCACTTACTCGCTGCCTTTCCTCACATGGGCCACCAGGGAAACTGTAGACAAGAGGCAATAATCCTTACTGGCAATGCACAAAGTCCAGCTTATGATGGCAGCAACTGGCAAGACTGTGAAGCTTCTTACACCAGCTAAATATCTTACCAGATAGTCCCAAGCCATGTCCCCATACCTGCACACATGCCACACCACAAACAAATCACAGCAGACAACTCTAACATCTGCCTTAAGCTGTGCAAATAACCCACAACAAAGAGTGAAATTGTTCCCTATTAGAGACCATTCTGATTTTATACAGCAAGACTGTGTGGACACTACTTGGAACAGGCAACACAACCACTGTGCTTAGAGCAAGCATTCCCTCCAAGCAAGGCTTTATTCTGCATCTTCACTGCTGGCATTAATGGCCTATACAAGCATAACACACTTCCCTTACATGAGTTATCCTCCCTACCTGCCACAAGTGGCCACACTGAAATTCAATGATTCCAAATGAGTAAAGAATTTACAGAATGACACCATCAGCGAGGACTCAGTTTCAATCCTAATCCTCTAAGATGAAAGTTCCTACAGGGGCCTTTCACCCCACCTCCCTCTGTAGATCATGCAAATGCTCCAAATGTTCATAACTCCACAAGGTACCGACCAGCACCAGTTAAGAGGTCTGGTGCATGGAGACTTCCTTGCACTGGCCTTCATATTCACAGGTATGCCTAAAGTCACAACTGAGACTGTCAAAAACTGTAGTCTTCTGAGTTTTCAGACCATGACACCATGAGCTGAGGAGCTCCCACCTAAAATTGTGAGCCACAACAAAATCTGCAGATCTGACCTGTATTCTGTAGTATGTTGACAGGAGCTCTGACACTATCAAAGGATGACAGAACCTACTCGAGGGTCCCACAGGGGTCAGAAACACCCAGGTGACCATAGAATCATTTCAGCTGGAAGAGACCCTCAAGATCATCGAGTCCAACCATAACCTACCTCTAGCACTAAACCATGGCCCTAAGAACCTTGTCTAAATGCCTTTTAAACTCCTCCAAGGATGGTGACTCCACCACTTCCCTGGGCAGCCTGTTCCAATGCCTGACAACCCTTTCCGGGAAGAATTTTTTGAATGCATAGATGTAACTACATGTAACTGAGGAGAGGGTCCAATTTTTTGTATTATCATTTATCATATTAGACAACAATTAAAAGCTAGATTTAGAAGACAAGTAGACCATTACATCACACAATTTCATACCCTGCTTGAGAAGAGAAACCACACACAACAAAGGTCATGGCTGGCAGATCATCACACAAAGGCTTCTCTGCTTCAAGGAAGAGAAGTCAGTGAAAGCCACATGCCCACACAAGGCTCCTGTTGCCTGAGTGAGCCTGCAAGGCTATAGCCAAGGGCAACCCAGGCCTGCCCTAAGGTTTTCCAAAATGCTGGAATACTTTGATTCCTAAATCAATCTTAGCTCTTATTCAGGAAGAGATTTTTAAACCTAGGCTTGGTACAACAGCAAACAGAGATGGAATGACAAAACACTGCAAGGCAACCCAAACTGAATAAGACGCAAAAGGAAGAAGCAGCAAAGGTTTACAATAGCCATTAACTGTAATCAAAAGCTGACGCCAATGTAAGGTGAGGTCAAAAATAGTTAAAAATCTAAAGCAGTGGTACAGTTCTGCTCTGCAGCTCTCAGGGTGGGCCTGAAACATAGGCCACAGAGAACTGTCACCACAGATTACTGAGCACCTTGGTCCATACCGTGCTTCTGTAGCAGAAACCATTGAGGCAGAGAGGCCAAGCAGGTATGTCTGGAAGCAAAAGTTCAGCAAGCCTCAAAACATTAAGAGTTCACAGCAGTCACAAAGCATTCCTACAGAAAACCCTAGGAAGCTGTTAGCTGAGAAAAGCATGGGGTGAAAGTCTATGCCAGCATGTGATGAGTGGGTTGCCTGGAAAATTATTTTGATTTACATCACTGAAAGGTGCTTTTGGAAGAACCTCCTGCGACATGTTAAGGCACAGAGGGAGGTTTCAAACACAAGGGTGCTGGCAGAGGCCTCCTGTTGACCTGCAGTCCTACAAGACAGCAGGATTTTCCCATGGAAACTCCAGACTGCTCCAGAAGATTGTAACCCAGCGGGTGATGTGCACCACCAGCACAGGCAATGTGCAAATGACGTGTTACTAATTAACCAGCAGGACGAGGGCAGGCTACAATACTCAGTGGGGAAACGGGGGCCGTCCCTGCTCTACCTAAGGCGGTTTTCAGGGAGGTAAACAACCGGGGCTGCCTCACGCCCCGAAAGCAGACATAGGATCATACTGCCACCACATCCCCGCCTGTACCGACCCGGGCCGCCACCCACCCAGCGGTCGCGAGGGGCTCAAACCCCCGAAAGGCAGGCGGGGAGCACCGGGGAGACCGAGGCCCCGGGGAACCGGCCGGCGGCCGCTCCAGGTGAGCGCCGCCTCCGCCGGGCCACGCCGCCGTCCCCCCCAGCCTCCCCTTCCCTCCCTGGGCGGCACCAGCGGAACCGCTGCGGGACAAAGCCCGAGCTCCGGCCGCACACCTGCCCCGCCGGACACACGCCTCCTCCCAGACCGGCGAGTGCCGCCGCCAGGGCACCTTCCAGCGGGGGCAGGTGCGGCGGCCAGCGGCCGCGGCGCGGGAACCCCCTGCCTCCCGCGCCCTACTCCGTCCCCCGCGCCGCGGTCTCACCTCGGCCGGCAGTATGAGCAGCAGCGGCGGCAACAGCAGCAGGAGGCAGGGCAGGGGTATGGGCAGCAGCAGCCGCCTCATGGTGGCGGAGAGCGCTCTCCGCTGCGCGCACGGCCGCTCAGCCCAACGCCGCCTCCCCCGGAGACATAGCCGGGCTGCGCGCCCCGCACCGCCCGGCGTCCCACCCCTTCGCCGCCCTCACAGGCGGCGGCGGCGCCTCACTCCCCCGCCACTCCCTCTAGCGCTCCGTGACTGGAAAGGCGGGTAGCTAGAGCTGCCGCGAGGGAAGCCCTGCGTGGGGCGGAGAGCGGGGGCGAGCGGGACTGCCAGCCGGCCGCGGGAGGGCCAGGCCGGTCACCTTCCTCCTCCGCCGCGGCCCATGGCCTCACCGCCTCCTCCCTGCCGCCGCTCCCGCCGGCCTCTCGCCTGGGGCTTAAATGGCCGTCTTGTAGCGCGAACAGAGGGGTTGCAGCTGGAGCTTCCCCGCCTTCACTCCTCCCTCCCGGCGTCTGACATCTCCCCCCGCCGGGCTGGGCGAGGAAGTGGCTCCCTCCGAAAGTTTCCCGGCCTCCTTGCGCACCCCGGGGGAAGCGGCGCCCCGGGTGTGCCCCGCCATCTGTCCCGGCCTTCAGACGGTGCTCGGGGGAGGGCGGTAAGCAGAAGGGTCGGTGGTAAAACGAAGTTAACCCCAGCCTCAGGGGCCTCTACCGCCCTCCACTCCGCCGGCGGGAGCGGCGGCCGCGGCCCCACGTGGCCTCTCGGGATCTCGGGTGGGTGTGAGGGGCTGCTGGGACCGGCGGAGGGGATCGTGGTTTGGCCACTGTGAGTGGATCAACTAACTGCACCACTCATCACCCCTAGGCAGTTCCCCCCAAAACTCTTGTCCCTCTCCATGCACTGGTTTGGACATGTTTTAGCCATATCATCAAAAAGGACATGACGCCATCAAACGGCATCACTTTTATAACCTTAACTTACTTGCCAGGATTAATGCACTATTTCACATTTCATTCATCTTGGATAAGGGAAAAGACAGCATCAGTTTACACAGCATATCTTTAATTATGGAAACACTTCATTCTCTCAAAAGTTTTGAGCTCACGTTTGTAATTTCCCTGTCTTTCCTGAGCCCTCAAAACATATGATAGCGTTATGGAAGCGACTATTTCCACAGGAGTTCATGGGAAGACTCACAAGAATGAGGGGGCATATGCATACCTTACTCTTTCAGAGACTTCCCAAGCCTGGGCAGAGCCCCAGTGTGTGTAAGTTGCCAAACTGCAGCTTCTGACCAGACCAGGTTTCACTTGCATCTAAAATGCAACCAACTGCCTTCATAGTGGCAGATCAGGGCTACGCTGCACTTGAGCAATTATACTTGGTCACCCTTGGCTCCAAGTCAGTGAGAACAGCACAGCTTTTCTAATTGCATGCCTTTCCAGTAGGCCAACCTAGTAACTAATCCAGTTACCCCTGAAATTCAGTGGGAATCTCTCCAGTGATTTAAGCAGTAATGGCAGCCAGCCCTGAGGGAAGAAATTTTAAAAAAATGCACTGAGTCAGGAAGAAGTGGCATTCTGACCTGTTCAAATTTATAAGTGTCTTGAAGCTGATGTTGCCATCCCCAGACTCTACATGTCCCTGGACTCTAAAGTTCACTCATTCTTCTTTCCTTAGTAGGTCACATAACTGAGCTTAGAAGAAAGGGACGTTGCATTTCTCAGGCTATGTTAATTCCTTGCTCCAGGGAGCAACTGGGCAGTTACATGACGATTAAAGGAAGCTAAACTTTCACCACACCATGGCTGTCTGGATCCGGTATTGCTGGTGGAGCTTTTCACATACAAGCTACAAGGAATCTATGATTAGTTACTTTCTCATATAACACTTGTGGCTGAGACAACACAACTACTTGTATGTCAAAAGTACCTAAACCAGGAGGCCTATGAAGTTCTGTGAGACACTCTCATTTCTAGAGCATCCAAAATAGTAAAGGACTGCATTAAATTTGCTTGTAGAGATAACTAAGCAGAATATGTCTAGGACTATTGTATAAAATTACCTTAATGCATATCTTTAATTATTACCATAATGAGTGCCAGTCATCAGTAGGATTTCTTATGTGGTAGGTTAAGCTGGCACAAAGAGAGCATAGAAGGTTTGTTACTGTTTTATGGTACATAGAATCAAAGAGTCATTTAGGTTGGAAAAGACCCTTAAGACCATCAAGTCCAACCACTTCTCCCAGTCTTCCTGACTGACTGTTACCAGACCTCAAGGAAAGGACTAATTCCTTTGCAGAGACATTCCGTGGGTGCAGGAAGTACGCAGTGAGGGACATGGGGCGGCCTGCACTGCAGGGGTGAGCTACCAAGATTCACAGACATTTGAATAGGCTCAGATATGCTGAAGAAGATGGCAACAAAAAAGAAAAAAATAATGCCATGAAAACATAGGCCACTAAAAAGTGTAATTATTTTTTAATGTAAAACAGAAGTGTTATTTCCATTTCATTAATTAAAAAAGAGAAAGAACTGGTAGCAATCAACTTTTTTTTTTTTTTTCTTGGTATGTATGTACAGATTCTGCTGACATATTTGTCTCCCCCAGATTGTTTAAAATTCTGGGTGGAATGTCCCAAAAAAGCCTTTCTGATTAGATTTTGAGAGCTCTGTGGAAAAAAAGTCACACACATACCTGATTGCTTCCTTGGATCAATGCCTCTCCTCTTTACAGCATGCTCTGGTTGACTGCTGGCCATGCAAACCTCAGGGAAGAGCTGGATGGCAAAGAGCTGTGATTCATACCAGAATCAGAGACTTCACATACTGAAAATGGAAAAGAGAAATTTTTTAAAAGCCAGATTTTTTAAAGTCTTCCAGGTGTTGATTGTTCAGCAGCAATAACCATCACAACACGAATAATTTCCTAGGAATTAAAAGTTCAAGGTTGCATTTCAGGCCACAGGCTCTTCACAGCTTGTTACTAATCTGCTGGAAATTCCCTAAATTACAACTGCTGTTGCCTAATTGTTTCTATAGGTAAGTTTTGTTTATACTACAGGCTTTTATTAAAGCTATATGTGTGACAGGATTATAAAACTGGGTAGGTGTTGCTCCTGGCTAAAGCTTCTACTAGAGTTTCATCTGGAAGTTAATTTGTGCATCTGAGTCATAAAACCTCTTCAAAAGGAAGTGTCAGAAAGAAGCGTTTCCACATCCTTACACTCGGGTTTTTGGACAAGAAACTTAAGTTTAAAAGTCACCTTGGGCTCTTGCACACAAATACAAGAAGAATGTGCAGGCATATTACTTATGGGTGCTCTAGTTTATGCAGTAAGGTATAGTACTAGTGCTCTGGGCAGAGAGAAAGGGGAGACTGAAAAAATATAGTGACCCAAAGCTGTGTAATTTGGAACAGCTGATAACATTTGTCTTTCACTGAGACTGGCAATTAAATATAGTTTAAAAAAAAATCAGTATGCCTATATTTAACTGCATACCATAGCCAGCCTTGATCACAATAGCATATTCTCATTAGTTATTCACAGTTTCATTCATCAGCTCAATGTGCAGTGTCAGACAAAAGAGGCATCAAATTGTTGAGCATCATCAGGAAGGGTGTTGAGAACAATGCAGAGAGCACCATTTTGCCAATGCATAAAATCCAGGTGCACCCTCATCCTGATTAATGTGTGCCACTGCTCTCAGCATTGCAAGAAGGACATGGTGGACCAAGGGAAGGTCCCAAGAGTGATGTGGATGATGGTGCAGCTGTCTTACCAGGGGAGACTAAAAAGATGAGACTTTTCAATTAAGAGAGGAGAAGGCTACCTGGAAATAATATTAATGAAATACTTGCTCCACTAACACTAATAAGAGATTTGTTGAACAGGTACAATAAAGTGCTTTCTTACACAGCAGGCAATGAACTTGTAGACTATGTAGTCATAGCAGGTTTTGAAGGCAAACGATACGAGCAGTTCAAAAAGGGGGTACACGGATTCACAGACAGCATGTCTGTAAACAGGAAAAAGGCAGAGATGAGTCTTTAACTTCCCTAATTGATGACTGTGGATGCTGAGAATGTACCTCAGATAGCAGTCTGGTTTGTTTGAACTTCCTAAACGGAATATCCTAATGCCACTGCTAGAGGCAGGATACTAGGTTGAATGGATTCACCACTGGTCTGACCAAGTAGGGTACTTCTTAGCTGCTGACAGTAGCAATGTCAAAAACAGAGCGTCGCTGTACAAAGTACTTTATAAGCATATAGCAAGAAACGAGTCTGCTAGCATCAACTTGCTGTTTCAATACGCAAGACAGGTAAAATGGCAAGGAAACTACATGTTACTATTTTCATAAGAAAGGAAGCACCCTGTGTTATGATTTCAGACTGAGGTCCAAAATGCGCTGTGTGTGTTTTCATGCCATTGCAAGTCCTCAGATTCAGACAAGATGGGACCTGTGTGACTCACCCAGAATGACAGATGGACAACTGTCCATCATTGCTCAGTGCCCTGACGTTATGTAAGCCCAAAGAGATCTTTCTGAGTGACATTGCTTTGGCTGTTATTTATACGACATCTTCTGACCCCAAGAGTGTCCCTGGGGCTTCCATGTACCACTGAACTCAGAGATTAGTCGCTTGGGAACAACTCACAAAGCAGGACTACAAGCCCATTTTACATTGCAACAGAGGAATGAGGTGAGAATAAACTAAATTGTACATGAACACAATGTACAGTGTTGTCCCAAGAGTAAATGCAGTTCTACTACTTTTCAAACACACTTGAAATTAAAATGATTGACTAAAGGTCTTGATAGCAGAAGGGTTTTTGGTTGGTTGGTTGGTTGGTTGTTGTTGTTTTGCATACACAAAAGTACTACCAAAATAGAACATAAATTGGTACAAATATATTTTGGTTCATATGTTCATAGTTCAAATGGAAGATCACAGCACACAATTCAGTCTCTTTGCCTGAGCTCATCGGGGACATGTTAAACACTAGACATTAAATTAGAAATCCTCCTTGAGATCAGAGCAGTCCATGGAAAAGATGTTACACTCATGGAAAGGTTATTGAGATGAATGTCTTCATGAGTGCTGAGGACCTTCCTGGAGTATCAATCTGCAGGCAGAAGTTAAAGAATTTACAGCAAACACTACACTAGCCTCAGCAGCAGATTTTGTGAAAAAGCAGAAAGGGATTAAATACTGCTTTTGGGGATGGCCCTGCCACTAGAGGGGATGCAGAAACGTCTCAAGTGTTGGATGTGGCTCTAACCTGGTTTCTGCTAGTACAAGCTCTCCATGGCCTGTAGCTGCAGGAGGTACTGGCTGGGGACTGCTGTGTGGTATTTTAACTGCTAAATAGGACTCTTCTTTTCCGGCGCCTCCCCCCCCCAAAGCTCCTCACAGATAATTAAAGGTGTATTGAGCTGCTGTAAGAGTTATCTTTCAGATGGAGGGTAAAACACGAGCAGACAGGATATTCAAAGTTAACATGTCACTTTTTACAACTAGAAGAAAGTAAACTTGAGTTCTGGTTAGGCCAGGTTTGGGATGGTTTCCTTTTGACTGAGGGGGAGGAGGAAAGACAGGTTTTGTTGTCTTGGTGGGGCTAGCAAAGAGAATAAATTGAAAACAAGCTTTTGTGGGATTTTTACCTAACTTTCAACAGGACTTCAAAGTGAAGTAACTGAAAACTACTTTTGAAGGTGGGTAGCACCTTCAGTCTATTATGCTTATTCAGTGGCCAGTTTCTTCTGCATGGGAAGGCGAGTGGGTGGAAGGATAACTTTGAAATAATAATTGAAGGGAAAATATGCATTAAAACCCCACAGACTAGCACACCCCAAAGCATCTGCAACACCTGAGCTACTTCCAACATGACAGAACATTTTTTTAAGTGACTCAAGTTCAAACAGACACCAGCCTTTTAAACAGGTCGTCTTCTACACAGCAATGAATGGACTCTCTTTCAGTGGGAGCAGAGAACAGGTCATGGTCCTATAGCTTGTTGCACAAATGCAAGTTCTCATGTAATCACAAGGCTTCAGCCAAGAGCAATGTCACAGGTTCCAAAGGGCTCTAGCACAACAAATATACATCAGAGTTTCACTCAAACCCATAGAAAGGGCAGGAGGAAAGTGATGTTCATGATAGGCAGCCTCTCTAGGGATTACCAAAGGGCACAACCATAGCTCAGCTGCCCCACACAAGAGATAGAGTTCTGAGGTGGCATATAGAGCAAGAGGAAGCAGTGACTAGCAGGATTCTGGGAACTACCAGGAGCAGCTGGCAGCAAGATTTCCTCTTCTGCACCTGCTTTTTTTTTTTTCTTCTCTCCCTGCTCACTAAAGAAAAGCATGGATGTTTTTCAGCATATAAAACTTCAGTGGAATCACTTTCAATTACTATTTAAGTCCCCAAAATGACACCATATAATCCAAATCAAATAACACCAAGCTAATTTCTAAACTTGTACTACAAAACATTACAATAGCTGAGTCTGCTCTAGTGAATGAATGAAGTCACCTGTCTAGTATAAACTATCAGCTGTGTATATGATGTTGACCTCTGTCAAGGGCAGTGAAAAACGGAGTGGCTGGACATCTTATACTGTCCTGAAGTTCCACCTGCCGTGATCTCCTACAACACATCCTGCCACCTCTCAGAACTCAAAGCTTAAGAAACTTGTTGTCAAACCCATGGTTCTGTGAGACCACTTGCAAAACCACTGATACTTAACAGCACCAAGATTTCCACATCAGAGGATTGTCGTCTCTAGAGTCACAGATGACTGCTCACATGCCTAAGTGACAGATGTCCATTACAGAAGGAACAAATTAAAAGGTTAAAAATTAAATATGTTGAAATCTTTGACAAAATGACTAAGCCTCCTTTTCCATTTCTTCTAATATTACCAATTAGGGGGTAGGCACAGTCTGAATACTGTTTTTTTATAATGTGTTTTGCTTAACCCCCAAGAAATATAAATAATAATGTGGAGAAATTATGCAAGACTGAAGCTGTCTTCCAAGCTTGATACATACTATATCAGGAAAGGACCATTTATGGATACCCTAGGAGAGCAGTTAAGAGTCTTCAGGGTCATTTAACTCTTGCTCCATTGCAGAGATTGCCCCTAATAGTGACGTAGACGCATCTTCTTGTATCCATTTCGCACATGCTACTGAAGCATGGACTATTTGCATAGCCATTTACATTTGGCAATACTGTAATAAAGTGGGAGAAGCAGGTATTTGAGCAATAAAACTACTGGCTGGAGCACAACTGGCCTGTTTTACATATTACCAGTATTCTCCTGCACAAATACCTGCTTTAAGCTAAACATCTTTTGCTTTTTATAAAGCTATGCAAGACATGTCAGGAAGCAAAAAATCAAAAAGTGAGGAGGAGGTGAGACTGAATCCCTGGACTGTTGGTATCCAGTACTGAGAGACCAAGATCAGCAAGATATCCTAAGACTCCTCTTGGTGGGTATCAGTTCCTATTTACTGCACTCAAACCACTGTGGTTGAATTGGGATGGTTGCAAGCATCTTGGCAGTGACACCTAGCAATTGAGCTTGAAAAGCAAGATGGGAAGAAGGCTTAGAAGACATCTGTCTGGGAAGAAAACAAAAGCTGACATCAAAAATTATCAGTTCCCATTGCAGCTAGCATGGCTGAACTCCCTGGCTCTGAATTTGCATCCCTGCACTTGCAATTCTAATGCCTGGTGAAGGGCTCTGATCTGTTTTCATTTACTTGTCCTGTCTGACTGGAAATGATGTTTTGCCAACAACCTATTTACTGTGGCACCACAGCCCTAAATATCCTTTAAGACAAACTGAGGCTTAGCTGGCCAAATTCTTAATGCCGGTCTTTCGACTCTCAATAACAGCTGAGTGCCTAGCTTGCTTACATCCATTTAAAAAATCCCACACTCTGTTTTTCAATAACATTTTTAAAAATACCTGTTTTTTAAAAACTCCCTGCTAACTACCACTTGAACAACCAGTGCTATACAACTTCCTGATGCTACTGTGAAAAGCCCTTATGCTCACTAAACACTGGTAAGTGAAATAAGCTACAGATCAAATAATGAATATTGCTATTGCCGTTCCCCATGTTCTAACACTAGAATAAGAATAAAAAATATACACCAGCAGATTGCACAGTTTCCATGTGTGATGCTTCCACCTGCAATTCCTCAGTTAAACAACAGGCTGTTCTGAACAGTACTTCTGCTCCACAAGAAAACAAGGGTCCAAAAGGCAAGGAAGCCACATCAACAACTAACAATAAACTCTGTGGGAGGTACAGATCCTTTTGAAAACTCATGGATTAGATTCAGTCTGCTTCAATAGGTACTCATCAGCAATAGTCCAAGTTAATTTTACAACTGACAGCTTTAAAAGGTTGGATAAATAATCTGTTCTCTTAAAATGGAAAACTTCCATTTTCCTAAAGATCCTGAACTTCCAAAAGTGCAGCTACACAGAAATATGCTGTTGCAGCAGCTTTACAGGATATGAAAACAAGCAATCTTTTTTTTTTTTTTTTTCCCTATACTTGTCCTCCTTGCTAATTGCTGCAGAGCAGAATAACTCCAAAGCAAGCTAGTACAGAAAGGCAGTGGCTCTGCAGACTATATTCTCTGCCAGAAATGAAGTGGATTTGTTCTCTCTTTTAGCCCCCATGAGTGACTGGCTAAGGAGCTGTTCCTGTCACCTCTGTTGTTAGTTGGGAGATAAAGCACACACTCCTTTCATGTATATACTATGTGTCGGCCTACAGCAGTACAGTTACTCAAATTAACTGTGTCACTGTAAAAACACTGCTTTTTGGCAAGAAATAGCAGTGGCCAAGGAGAGAGGAAACAGGAAGAGCAGGGTGAGTGGGAAACGGATATCAAGGGCATGGCAGAAAATTACTGCCTTATTTCTCCACAAAAATCATACCTCCAGGTGATACCAAAGCAAGGAAATAAAGATTTGAAGCAACAGATCAGGAACAAATGAAACTGTCCAGGACCTCAATATGAAAGCAGCAAGTCAAAAGCAGGGAAACACTGAAACTTGTTTTTTTCTTGAAGAAGCATTGCTGCTGCTGCACCATCAGTTGAGTAGGGGTAGGACTCAGTCCGTAGCTGCAAGCACAGCACAAGTGGCCGTAAACACATTGCATGACTTTTCTGTCATCTTCTACAAACCAGACAGTGCTGAGGCTTTCTGCTAGGACTAAACTCTTCATTCTCAGTCTCTGGCTCCTTTGCTTTAATCCAGTCTAAGAGGGACACTTAACAACTGATACAGGGGAAAAATCTTTGTCATGAGAATACTTGCCATGCCTGTCTACCACAGCAATTTGACCAGCCTTGCCTGGGTCCCAGGCAGGTGGGTGTCTTGTAGTTTCAAGGTGGTATGTCCTTTTGAGAGACTTCACAGAATCACAGAATGTTTCTAATCCCTCCAGCTCAAGAAAGCAGGAGGTAATGGAGGATGTGCTTGTGCTTCTTAGTGATTATCAGAGGGAATCATAATGGAGCATTTGCACAATTAATTCATTTCCTATAACCAGCATACTTAATTAATCTAGGGAATAAAACTGATTATGTTTCTCTTTTAGAAAGCATATTCTTTCTGCACCAGAACATGATCTTGCCTTTACTACTAATATACAGTTTAGTGAGATAAATATGATCCTTTTTTTTTTTTTAATGATTGGTCCTAGCATCCATTTTACCTAGCCTATTAGCTAGTTCTGATTCTACAGGAAGTAATGTATCTCCAGGGTGCAACAATTCTTTGTCTAAAGGTAGAAGATTAAAAATGGAAGTTAAAGCCATAACTATGTTGATGTCAGTAATCAAGAGATTCTGATTAAGTATCAAAACTTCTGTTTGCCCCTCTTCTTCTGAAGAGGTCCTCAGGCTTTAGTTTGTCCAGGTCTTGAGAGACACAAGGATTAATCTTGATTGCTGTCTATATGCTTATTAAAGGTTTTGATTTCCTAAACAAGCCTTATAGTTAAGAGAGATCATTTAGATTTTTCTTTACTGGATTTAAGATAGGAAGGTAAATAATCTGCTTAGTTTGGTGCAGTGGTTCCTCCCTTTCTTGTAGGAACTGACCTCTCTGGCATGTTTTACTGGAGTTTGGGACACTGTATACAAGCATGGGCCGAGGTAGAGGTTAAGGCATGCACAGACAAAATAAAAGCAACAGCTATAGGAGAAGAGATGGGAAATTTATTTAGCAGTCAGTGGTTGTGCTATTCTTTTCTAGAGGGTAGTTGCCAAGTAGATGCCCTAATTTGTCTCCCCTTGTTCCTCTGCCCTCATCTTCTGGACACAGAAGACTGCCGTACGTGGCCTATTGCTTCTAGAACTCATCCACGAATGCGGTCCATATTCCTTCCTGGTCTCCCACTAACCACAGAACATGCTTTAGCCATGCAAACGCTTTACTGCCTCACCTAGGCTCTGGCAGAATAAGCTGGAAGCCAGCTGTTAGCCAACAGAGAACCTTGCTCTAAGGATGCCCTGCCAGTCCCCATTCCCTCCCCAGACAATATCAGGTAGACACTGTATTTTCTAAGGGACGCCTATTGACTAGTAAAGCTGGTAAGGAGGTAGAAGCTGCCTAAATGCAATGCAAAGTCTGATCTTGCTTCCATCCAACTATAAATAGTTGCAGTCATCTCTGTTTCTCTGATGTCATTTCACTTAAACTACAGCACCACCACCTTTAACAATTGGACTGCCAACCTCATGACAGTGTTTGGGTTTTTTTTCCCTTGCAGAAGGACCTGCATTTGCCTCACAAGCAGGAAACACTCACAGCTTTTCTTTAAAATTAAAGATGTTTGGATCCCTCCTGATTGCAGGAGTTGGCCTGGAAACATGATCCAAGAGCTCCCTAAAGGATCATAACCCAGAGGGCAGTGTTGTGGCGGGGAGGGTAAGAGCATATGATTTTTAAGTTCATCTCATGATCTCTGAACACCTGGCAGAACCAGAATGAGTCTGGCTTTTGAGGAGCTTTTGACACTTAAGAGGTCACAGACTTCCATTCAGTCCTTTGTCATTTTTACCTTGGATTGCAAATGGACATTCAAGATGCATAAGGTAAAGAAGGAGCACCTTGAAATCCCAGGTTCCTGCCACAGCTGAAGCCATTCAGCATCTGAAGCTCTGACCCTAAAGGTCTGGCCTGGCTAGACAGTGCTGTTTGGACAAGGAAAGTCTGCCCAGGTGCTTTTAATTATTAGGAAAGTAGTTTTCCAGAAATAGCTTGCTGGCTGTTTGCCAGATCTATTTCTTCCGACAGGAAAAGCTAAATGTAAACATCCAGCACTTCATAACAGACCACAGAAGCCTCCCTTCAACTGGAGCAAGACTCTGGAAAGGCTTTTCTATCTTCTAGTCTCTTTTACAAAAATCCAGGCTAGCTCATAAGCAGAATTGTCCCACATAGCTTATCAGATTGTTATATGGAAACACAGATTGCTGCAGGGAAATTCTGAGAGCTACTTCATGCTGCAGGAGACATTGCAGGGCTGAAGAATTTCCTCATTCTTCATATAGAAATATTCCCTGTGGACTTATGAGAACAGAGCAAACAGGGAGCTGCTGCCTCACAAACACTTACAAAGTCCTTGGGTAATGCCAAAAGAGACCTGAGTGGCAAAATTTGGCTTACCTGAAACTGGTTGAGAAGGAAGCTTGGTGGATATATATGCACATCTCCTCTCTTTTATTCACTCATTTAGCACTTATTTCTTCTCAAAACCTATTAATATGGCTACTGTCAGATTTTCCTAAATTTCAGAAGAATTACTTTTTGGTTACGTGGCAGTGTGCTTATTGATGACACAGGTATAGAGGGTACCTCATGGTATATCATGTGTTGTAACCTCTCTCAGGCTCCAAAGACAGTTCTTTAGGGAGCATTTCACCTTTCCCTTCCTTGACCTGTACCTGGGGATGTCTTACAGGAGGAAGAACCACTGGTGCGGCATATGTGCTCAGTCTTTCAGCATTGAAAGTTCCCTATTTGTAGAAACTGTAGCCAAAGTACATGACAGGAGATGCATTCTTATTAGTGCTTTAGTTTCTAGCTTGGCAATTTTTGGAAGTCATCCAGAGGATATGTTAAAGGACTGTAGGTTGAAATAAGGAAATGGCATTGTTTGATTGCTCAGATATTAATACTACTTTACTCTTCATTTCAACAATGCCCAGGGGTTAGCAGGAGCAAAGTTCCTTTGTTGGTAAGACCTGTACAAAGAGATGATGGATAAAGTAGGAGACACAGAGAAGAGCAGTTTTTTTACAGATGACACAGTAAGCAATTAAGTAGCTTGCCCAAGGTTGCAGAAAGAAATTGTGTGAGAGACAGAAACTGAGACTATGTCTGCTGAGTCATAAAACACGAGTTTACTCATCAGAATTTTTTCCCATTGCATAAATGCCAAGGAGCTCGGCTGTGATTTAATACACATAAGTTGCCTGAACTCAGTAACAAGAGAGTGGTTTCATTAGCTTAAAGAAAAGACGACCTTTGTCTTACAGAGGGTGGAAAATAAATTACTTATTTGCAAGAAAGGCAGTGGCCTAGTCTTCTGGGTCACTGCTGGGCAGTGTCACCATTGTGCTTAGTTCCAACAGGGAGATGACTCACTAGTAGTTGACACTGTGGTGCTGCTGTTGGTCTCTCTTGCGCATCCGACTTCCTTACTTTGGGCAATTTCAGCAGTTCTACCCATCCTCCACAGTTTTTCCACTTGTTCAAAGTTTTCATAGCCAAATTCATAGATCTGGAGAGAGCTATGTGAAAATATTGCCTATCTGCCACAGGTACAGGTAGATGCTAAGGGAGGCTTTCAGCTAAATGGTGAAGGCCCTGCAATTTGCAGCAAAGAGAGGAGGGAGGAGGTCAGCAAGAGGGAATCACACTGCAGCGCACTGCTGATGGAATTGAGAATTTATCCTCTGGAGACTGGTTGTGAAACATAAAGGATCATCTTGCTTCCTCTTCACAGGAGGTCAGACAAGGCAGAAAGCTGGCATCAGCCCCAGCCAGCTGAAATTAGCAAGAATTAGCAAGAAATCCAGTGTCCAAAAGTAACCTTTATAAAAATTAAGACCCGTATATGGTACCAAAATAATGCAAAGCAGGGCTTCCCATGAGGACTGCGGAAACATCAGCACTGTCACATTACACAGTTCTTCATGTCTGCTTACAAAAGGCAAACAAATAGCTCATTCAGTCACTAAAGAGCTTTGATGCTTTCTGTGGGGGCTCTGGGAACTGAAGAGCTGTTAGGACAAAGGATGGTAAACAAAGAAACAAAGGTGGGGCAGAAGGTCCCACAGTGGAGGAAAAAGCCTCCAGTTGGCAGGTGTTTGACTGTTTGCTCTGCTATCAGCCTCTTATCTGGCAGAATACTCACAGCTATTTAACTTGCAGCATTTAAGCAGTTAGTTTAAGGCAATGTGGCTGCATCTGGGCTTGGAGAGTAACAGACAAAATAAATCCTCTACTATACCGCTGTCTTGAGGTACTTCCAAAAATGCAAGAATGAGCCTTGCTGGCATTACCTAGGATAGATTTTTGTTAAACATCTCCCACCAGTCCACGTCAGCTCTGATGGGAGAGATAGCAGCAATGTGGACTCTTGAGAAAAACAGGCTTTGAAATTGAATGTTAAAGGTCTGTGTCTATGAGGAAGGCTTTTTTTAAAAGGTCTAAATGCATTAGGAGCTCAGATAACACTGATTTTGCACATTCTAGAATGAAAATCTGGGTGTTAGAATCCATATATAAGTTTCTAGAAAAGTAATTTGACTTTCAAATTAGCATCTGTTCTCATCTCCAATGGGATTTGTACATGTCCAGAACTTACGTAAAAGCAATATAGTCCTTCATAGGAGGCTAAACCTGAACATTTATTAACATAACTTTAGATGTTCACATTTGTAAAATGTTGACCTTCCTCTAAAATATTATCTAAAAGTTGAAAATGTAGTGCTTTCTAACTCCACCAATAGTTTGGGTATGAAAATTAAGACTATGTTAAAACAAACCTAGAAAAAAAAAATCTTGAAAATTTGGGTCTGTTTGGGTGGTTCCTACAATTTGTCTTCTCACAAAATAGCCTCTTTTGCCTACGGAAAAAATTTAAATGCTCTTAGTTTTTGAATGTTGTCCAACGAAAATTTCTGAAGGTTATTTTTTTCCATTTGAGAACAGAAACATGTCCGCTTCATGCTCCCCTGCCCACAGCTGCTAAAAGATATGTAAAAGCACAGAAAAAGGCCCAACCCAAAACATCAGTTATTAAACTTCCCCCTTCCTCTAATTTTGCAATAACAGTTCAGAAGCATGCACAATTAACTTTTCATCATGAAAATTATTCTCATCTAAGTTGCTAATACGCCCATAGAACTGATAAGCTAAGAATATTTCCTGGATTTTTTTTTTCCAGTTGGTATATATTTCCATGCCAAGCAGAAATGTGTTCCCTACCCACTCTGAAATCTATACCCAAAGACACATTGCCTGTAGAACGGCAGACTTTAGGAGGCTTTTTCTCGTCTATTTTTTCCTATCTGATGCTTTTGGTGGTTATGGAAAGTTGTTCAAGATGCTGATCACTCAGAGTGCTCTGAAAGAACTTTTATTAGTAACAACCATGGCTAATAGGCCAAGGCAGCACATAAACAAGAGGTTTCTTCTTTCAACATCAGGATCCCTAAACAAAGGGACCTATTGATCTTCTAAACTATAATGCAGGGCACTCGGCTTTCTATATTTTGCCTACAGAGGCTGTTCTTAACTTCCCAACAGGAATATTATGCCAGGCTGACTTCATAAAGCACTCTGAAAAAGGTTTGAGCTCTTATGAAAACTGGAAATTCCATGGCTATTCTTAATACCCTTATAAATATTATTAATGTTCTCTGATTAATATTCTGTTAGGAATATTGTGTATTATCTTCCTCTATGAGTTTTTACTGAAGTAGCATTATACAGACCCTTACTACATAAGCACACTCAGGTAGTGGCAAGAAGAGAATTTTGAGCACCTGAGCACAGACACCCACCCCACTTGTCACAGGACCCCACGAGGACTTCAGTGAGTGGGAGCTCTTGTTTCTGCCCAAGGGGCAACTCTCCTGCTCTTCAGTCTCATGAACATTGCTAGTGTTGCCCTTACTTGAGTAAACTGTCCACAAGTTGACACTCTCTACTTAAGCATCAAGCCAGCCTGCCTTGCTAGTCGAGGCACCATGTCATGCCACCGCAGTGCTGTGTTGCTTGGGATTCGAGACATTCAATAGGACTGGCCACACTGGAATTCGACCAGGTGAATAGTGACAGCTCTGCTATCATGGCAAGTACTTGTGTTATGCGGGAAGTGAGACCTGACAGATGATATCAAATCTCCAATTAGCCCACTACCCAGTAAATGACAGTGGCCAATAGCAGAAGCCTAGGGAATAAAAAGAGAAGAGAATCACAGCATGCTAAGCATGTAGTAATGCTTTCCCAGTCTCTCAGGCAGGTTTTCTCCAGCATCCAACAACCTGTGGCTCACAGCTCTGGGATGTAAAGATAAAGGAATCTACAACTACATGGTTGGACCCTGACATTGATGCTTTTTTGTGGGAAAGAACACAATTAATCAAGAATCAAAATACAGATGTTTCTTTCTTCAAAAGTTCATTCAGACTTACAAATACCAAAATAATTTGATGAAGGGCTGGAGAATTTTATGGAAAAATAAATTAAAAAGCAAGAAAGATAGAACTTCCCGGCCTGGCCTGGTCTCATATTCCCTTGTCTGCTTCCCACCTGTTTGACCCTGTTGAGCTAAATTGGTATCAATGATACAGTAAATTGCAAACTAGGTGAGATTATGCTGATGGTACAGGCAGTCATCCTGTCTTAGCTGAATCACTTTCAGAGCAGCAAGAGGAAGGACTAGGAAGACCTTTGCAATGTGCACAAGTATATCAGTGCTTTTATGGCCTGGTGACTGGAAGCCCTACACATGGTTCAGCTGATAAGGCAATCACAAGGCTTTCGTTCTCATCGGAATAAGAACATTTAATCGTTGCAGCATTATGTCCCATGTGATAAATTAAATTTCCTGCCAGCTCAGCAAACAGTTTTGATACTTTGAACTGCATTGTACATGCTTTCCTTTCATCACAGGATGCATTCTGTCTCAGCATCAACAGCCACTTAGGCCAGGGAGCTACGTCTGCTTCAGCACAAGTATCAATGTACTGCAGTCAGTGAGCTGTGGTATTCAGAACCACCATCAAAGAGCAGGCAGCTGGAATGGGATTCAGATGACCAAGCAGAGGTACACGCAGTGCGGGCAACTATGTCAGTAGTCACTGCATGCTCCTTTAACTGCCTGCAGAGATAAAAGGCTACTTAGTTGGCACAGTGCAGCTCATTTGATGCAAGCAGCTGGGCAGTCAGCAGCCTAAAAGTGCCTCTTTCTCTGCACTGATTTTTAAGGCTGTGCAGAGAATTAGCTGAGATGTAGACAGCCACACAGCAAATCTCCGTGGTCAGGAAGGAAGAATCTGACTTTCAGTTCCCTCCCAATTCTAGGCTAATAAATGTCTTTGCCACGGTAGGCTTGAGGAGGCTTCTCTGTTCCCCCTGCTGTAACTCTATCAGTGTGTTTCAAAATGCTTTATACTCATAGGACAAACTTTGCATCTTCATTCAAGAATTGCCTAAAAACCTAAAACAGAGAAAGCTGGTCACATTTTTCAATATGTTCCCCCAAGGAAGAGGGGGAGCAACTGATGGCATTATTGAAAAAGCAGAGCGTTTTCACATCATAAGTTCTCAACAAGTTTAAAAGATTGCATTTTGGTAAAGTTCACCAATTACTTGTGCCGATTTTGTAAAGAAAGTTTTAACTGTTTTAGATATTTGTTAAATTTTCCCTACATTTTTTACTAAATAAGAGTGGGTGACAGTTGTGATTAAGAAGATTTTAAAGAAACAAAAGTTCTGTGAATGCTACACTACAAAGCAAAAGGTAGATGGGAGAACAATACACAGTGAAAAAAAATGGTCAGGGCACAGAAATTCAGTTGTCTTTTGGTCAGCTCTATTCACAACTCAGTCCCTTCCCAGCTTTTCTTGCATCATCTGGGGTTCATAGCATTTTAGAGATTTGCTGGCTCATGTTCAGAAGTATAGGGAGTTTAGCTCTTAAAATCAACTGAAAAATACACTTTTCTTAGTTATATCAGTGAAACGTCACAGGAAGATGAGTTTGACCTACAAACCTCAATTTCTCAGCATCCCAAACTCTAGCCTTACTTGATCAGAGTAACTGAACATGCCTGAAGAAGGAAAGTTTAATTTGCTGGAAGAAGGAATTAAATGTGTATAAACAGAAACCAGGTTTTGGCAGGCTATCCATTTTCCTAATCCCTCAGTATTTCCCCAATTACTACACAGCCCAATCATTCTACATAAGTTGTTTTTATTAACACTACAAGAGGCCATCTGTCTACAAATACCCAGTCAAATAATAGAAACCAACATAAGAATAATCAAATTCAGCTACTGACAGATCTACAAGATTTGTGCACAGAATAAATATTTACTTCTTTAGGCACTTTAATAACATTCTGGGTGTTTTCCAAGAATTTATCATTTCAGAGTGGCAGGGAACTGTAACAATTCTTTCTCCACCTATTTCAAGAATTTTTACTTTCAATCACCAAAGATGATGTAACATGAGGTCTTTCCAATCTGTGTCACTGTTATCACACCCCTAAAATACAGTGCATGCTGTGAATGTTACAAACTTATAGAAAACATAACAGCACATTCTGATCCCCAAAATTTTGCCTCTCCTAGAGGTGTCTCATTTGAAAAAGCAGAGTTCCTCTACAAAACTATGGCTGTAGCACTGGGTGAGTCCTTTGGATGGGTCTCCTGAATCAGTTTAGATGGATTTGATTTAGTAATCTAAACTAAAATACCTGGATTAGTTGAACAGTTTCGGATTTGTTTTTAAACAAAATGATTTGCATAGAAGTTTCCTTTTAAAGCTTCATTTTTAATTCAGCATTGTTTATCATATTCAATATGGGGAGGCTGCATACAGCTGGTTAGCACTATCAAATATAGCAACTTGTATCATATCGTGCCATTATTTTTTGCTATCCAAAGTTTCTATGGGGACAGAGAAGATTGGAAAGATTAACTATGAGTTGCAATACATCTCTGAGCAATGAACATAACAAAATGCATGCAAGTGTGGAAGGGTGTGGCTTCCCTTCCTGTTCAACAGCCTAAGAAATGATAGTAATTGGTAGTATGCAGCTATTTTTCATCTACTCCTCAGCTTCCATGTTTCACCACTGCTCATCCAGATGCCCGAGAGAGAGGAATACGCACTTATCCTATGAAAGTCACAGTGCCTCCCAGGGGAGGCTGCTGCTGCACTGTGCACAGAGAGCCATACGGCTGTGCACTTCCTGCTTCACCACATGCAGGCCAGAGCCTGTTAGCAGAGCACTTACTGGGTTTTGCCCTGGTGCTGGCAAGTAAAAATTCAGAAATGATGGAGGCACGTATGATCGCTCTGTTACATTGATTTTCACTGAACTTGCCTCAGAACTTGACTTGCCTCAGTGGCCATAATGATTCTAACCTGTAATCGTGGGTTTTAAATTAAGTGTCAAAATACATTAAAAGCAGCTGATCGCAATGAAAACAAATTTAAATATGATGAAGAAAGACTGAAAGAGTTTTATGGAAATGGACTAGATTGTCTCTTGAATTATTATCTCTGCTTGAATACACAGATACTTTCAATAAAGCCTGTCTGTCTTAGAAAATCTTGCCTTGAAAATATTTGTGGTTTTAAGAGGATGAAA
The DNA here is from genome assembly GCF_964273445.1 of Streptopelia decaocto. Taxonomy (NCBI): domain Eukaryota; kingdom Metazoa; phylum Chordata; class Aves; order Columbiformes; family Columbidae; genus Streptopelia; species Streptopelia decaocto. The sequence continues at coordinate 53,432,414 of NC_138661.1, forward strand.
AATATAGGAGGGATATCTTCTCACAACTACCTTATCCTGTGGAGTTATGATATACTGAGAATGACAACCACAGTAACTAAAAAGGTATACATATAGCAGGTTTGTATGAAAAAATACATAAATGTCTGCAATATGGCCCAAAGTATTATCATTACTGTTTAGGGAAGTAAAATGTTTCACCAGGGAAAACTACAGCAGCCAAAAAAATCAACTATTATGTAATAGGTTTAAAAAAAAAAAAAAAGAGAGAAAGAGAAAGAGAGAAAAAAAAAAACATTCTGCATCTCCTCATGGTCCCTGGGGTATCTATCCAGACCAGATGTTAGGAGGGAAGGATGTGTTTGTACAGCCTACTGCACAACATATGACACAAGGACTGTGCTCGTTGCAATAGGGTAAGTAAAGAGGTGTCAGAAATGGTGAGGAGCTCATGCTCAAGGCAATGTGGAGGAAGAAACTCCTGTGCTTGGTTGTAGGTCTCACCTTCAGAAGATGAGATGCCTGGCTGTGATGTTTGGTAAATCAACTCATGTCTTTTTGTGCCTCGGACACTTGCACAATGGCTTAAGCCAAACAGATTTTTTTTTTATCATAAAGAGCCATGTTAAAAATAATGAATTGTTAATTTAAAAATCAAACGGTCATACTAATAGATATTAATTATATGCTGCTATGTAATAATATAGTTGTTATAAACTATATTTTTATCTGCTTTGAAGTTAAAACAGTGCATTTGGAAAACAGTTCTTCAACTACAAAAACTACACTAATAAAACGTATTCTCCTGCCTGTATAACCTATACTGTTATAAGGGACTCACCACCCACATTCAGTAGAAGTAGTTTTTTTTACTACCTCAGTAGAGTGAATGTGTTATGACTTCAGAGTGCAGAGAGAAACCATCAATAAAAAACGCTCTTCGGCTGTTAAACCCACACACCATTTTGCTGGGCCTGAGAAAAGGATGGACAAGTAGCAGGAGAGTTAATGTCAGGAAATAATAATAACACTAATACTTCACTAATTACTCTTTTCCTCTGCACTCGATCAAAAGTGAGATTAGGACTGCAGCTAACAAAAAAATAAATCCCCCAAATTTATGTTAAGAATAAGAGGATACATCTGTTTCCTGCCTTAGCCAGATCTGCTCACCCGTGTCATCAGAATAGCTGCACTGAGATGCAAAGTTCTGAAGATTAAAGCTGAGGGTCACTATTTTTACTCAGAAGAGTTCAAGAATATGCATAAGAGTAGTTCATTATGTCATCTCTGCCTGTGACAGTGCAGAAGTATTGCCAAACGGGGAAACTCCTAATTGTAAAAAGCTCATCTGAGTGAATGCAAGTAAGAGATTAAGGAAATATCTGGCCCAAAAGAGTTCTTTACTCCATTTCTGGAAGTCAAAATGACAAGTTTACCATGGATTTAACTAAGCATGGCATTGACATTTGGCTTTAAGAGGACTTTGCCAGTATGTCCAACATGTCTCAGTTCCTAGAGTGGAAAGTCCTTTACATATTTTAGAGCTGGGAGAGAGATATTTTGAAAATGGAGTCTTTCATTTAATTTTTCTTCTACATATCCCCTAGATTGGGCCTATTGGCAGGGTTTTTTAAGAAATGAAATTTGCTACAAAAATTATCAGAGTGGGAATACCCAGTCACACTGACAACTTACCATCTGTTCACTGGTTACTCATGAGTGGTTGGAGTCCCCTTTGTGCTAAGCACTGCATGTATGCATAGCAAATAAGAAAGTGCCTGCCCCAAATAGCTCAGAATAGACAGAGCTAAGATTTGCAACACGTACATTGCAGAGCTGGGAAATGAGCCCAGGTTCTCTCATTTAAAATCTAATTCCAATTCATCTTTCTTTCTGAAATGGATTGGAAACTGTCCTGTGTTTGCAGGGAAAAAAGGTCCATGTCACTGACTAATACACAGGCTTTTAGTAGTCGCTGGCTAAACACAGGAGGATGTACTGATGCTGCAAATGGAAAGGCTAAATTATTATTTAAGCTGAATGCATGTGGAGGCTCTGCTACAGCCTGCACTGTTCAAAGTGATAGAAGCAGAAGTAGTCACTTGTTTCACACAGACTTCTCTCCCTGTGAAGCCTCCTGTCCTAGAGAAAATAATGGCTTGGGTTTTGCCATCCTTCTTCTCCCTTCGCAAATATAACCCCCAACTTATTGTCATTCTAGCAGCCTTTTATCTTCAAAATGCCTGAACCAAGTTTCTACAAATCTGAGATTTACAAAAGAAAAATACCTTTGGAACCCATTTTCTTTGTCTTGTCTTTTTGTTGTTGCTGTTTGGGTTTTTTTTTTGTTTGTTTTGTTTGGTTTTGGTTTGGTTTTGGTTTGGTTTTTTTGTTCAGTATCTCAAGACCTGGCTGGGCAGTGGGGAGATTTGAGCAGGGAGGGAGAAAGGGAGAAATGATCCCTGCTCAAATAAACAGCCTGCTCCTGCTCCTGCTCCTGCTCCTGCTCCTCACTAGTCCCTCACCCAAAAGATCTACAAATATCACAGAATCTATGTTGTAGAAGATTTAATCTACAGAGCCTGGTGTTACTGCACTCCTAACTCAGTCATTCAGTTAGATGAAACAAATCCCAGGCCAAGTATATGCTAGGGAGGTGCAGAAAGTGCAGGAATTGCACGTATTGGTGCAGCGATTCCTTCTGTAGCAGGCAAACAGCAAAAGCTGTCGCGTGCCCAAGGTCTGTGTTTGTCCTACTGATTTGCAATCAGATCCGTTTCTCAAAGTCCCTCCACAGAGGAACACACAGGAGGTCAAAGCTATTGTTGCAGGCCAGGAGCTGTGGTGATGATCATGCATTTGCTCTCTGCAATAACATGGTATCACCACTAATTCCTGAGCCAAGGAACTCCTCACAAAGAGCTCTTTTACCCTAGCAAAAGGCATTTAATTATAATGTAAATGAAGAAGTATGGAAGGTGGTGCCTAGGTATTTGACGGCGTGATTCACAGTGGTTACTTTTGCCCTTTCAATGAAAGTGATGTAATTAAGAAAAGCACAGTCAGATGGAGTCTGCCTTGCAGAAGGAGACTACAGTGACTGAAGCACATAACAGAATGATGGAAAATCAGCACTCCTCCATGGTTCATGCAGTGAAGCACTCACAGTGTCAACTTTGAACTATTCTGTAGTGTATTTTGAATAACACATTATTTATATGCCTGGAATAAAATATAGGAATCTTAACGGTATTTTGATTTGACTTTATAAGTGGTTGACTCATAAATCCCCTTAATCAAACAAGTGCAACCAGGCTGAAGATTAAGGTTGGGTTTAGGGTTTTTTTTTTAAAGTCATCACTGCCAAATTTCAATTGTAAGGGAAGGTGTTATCTGTGCAGTTTCTAATATTACTGCTCAGCATGCAATGAGATTACGGTATTGTTAAACTCAAGGAATTCCTGTTCCATGGTGTTGGTTTTGGCTGATCCAGTATTGTGGGTTAACTTTATGTGATGTATTTTCTTTAGAACAAATTTCCTACAATTCATCAGCAGAGGTTCAAGCTGCTCTGCTAAGAGTTTGTGATTTTTTTGGGAAGTGGTTATGAATACACCAATGAAAAGTTAACAAATTGTCAGGAACACTCCGTTGGGAATAACATTTCTAATTTTTCTTTATTCCTTATCTTTTGTTTATTGTTTATCCTCTTTTCCCTTTCAAGACTATATCTTTCCAGCCCAGCAAAACCATTTGGAGCTGTCTACTTATGGCACAATCCTAGAGAGCTGCAGAAGAACCCAGACCAGGCAAGAACAATCTAATTATCCGCTAGAATGGAGGCCGTGAGCAACCGAGATTCAAAAGCAAGCCTGCAGTTAGTGGCTACTGTAGACTGTTCCTGGCTCTCTCACAGACTCACTGGATAACCATTGCCAATTGATCACAATCAGGTATTTCAGACCCAGCCATAAAGACAAACATCAACAAATTATCAGTGGTGCCATTGGTGCAGAACAACCAGCAGGTCACCTGTGGAATTGTCTCCAAACAAAAATAAAGGTGTTCCTATGCTTCACAAAGGACAGCCCAAACACACAGTCAAACTGGAATGAGCTCTCTGACAGTCATCTGGATCATGACAAGAATATGTCATTAAGTATTTAGTCAGTGGGAAGAGGCATGTGACTATAGGTAACATAGCTAAGTCATCAGTCTTGGTAATTACAGATAAGAAAACAGCCGAGCAGTGGAGAAAGATGGATTAAAATAATATGGTGTCAGTAGGAACAGGTAGGGAAAATAATTTTGCTTTCAAGCACAAGAATGCTTGTTATTTATTTTCCTCTGAAGTTCTTTATATTTTATAGAAACAGACCATTTTGAAAAATTCTAATTGGCTCACATAATACAAATGCCTGTCCAAGCCTTTTCAAATCCATTGAGAGATGCAGAGAGGACTATAAGAAGAAAAAAGCAATGGAAACAGTCAATGAATGATCTTCATCATACATTCCTGTTCAAACGTACACTTTACCTTAACAAGTGCAGTATACTGCAGCTTTGAATTGGATACAGGAAGAAATATTTACCCCAAAAAGTTAGATTTTGCTCAACCATGAAAGCTGTTCTCTTTAATGTGGCAACAACAGGAATACAAGAGCTTCACATTTCCCTTTTATATGTTTAACCTTTGACAAAAAGGTTAAACACTTTCCTCACAACTGACTCACATCAGGAAACACAAGAACTATACTCTCCAGATGAAGCCTGGCTAGCTGTAAAATGCAATGTCAGCGTCTGAAGCAAAGTAAAACAAGGATTCCTTGTGCAGTACCTGGTACTCCTACAAGGGCAGGAAGTGGGTCAGCAAGACGGCGTTTCCAGGCTGGAGAGAGCTGAAATGGTGACAGGAACAATAAGGAAGTTCGGAGCAGGGGGCGAATTGGCTCCTATTTCAAACATCTCACTGAGACCTATTTTAAATGCATTAATGTATTAAAATCACCTTAGCAACATAGCAGTAAAGTTTACAAAACATTAAATGGAATGTCTATGAAAGCTTTCCCTGTTTTCCATTCTTTGCCTTACAGATATTTTAGGGCCAGATTCTCATCTGGTGTCAATATACCCCATTCCCTTCCCTTGGCTGATGAATGTACACTCAGGTTTGGCTGGATGCGTTAGTTTATTCATTGGAAAACTGGTGGCCAAACTCCTGACCCGTAGCAGCTCCCAACAAACTCAATCAAATCTGCAAGTACTTAGTACCTCTGAAATTCGGGTCTGGGGACCATATAGTGCCACTGATTCTTCCTTAGTGCCCTAACTGGCTAGAGATGTACTCCAGGTTAAACACAGGCCCTGTGAGCTGGAACAGAGTTACTTGTGGAATGATGAGGAACAAATGATGCAGGAAATTAAGAAGTGCTGAGCACTGACCTCTACCCAGGATAAAGCATAAAGAAATAACTAGAGGTGAGCCCAAGGGTGACTCCCCTCCTCAGCTGAGTATTTGGAGGGGGCCACCTACACAGGTAAGAGTGCATCTGCAGGACCCAGCATAGGAAGTCCCAGGAGTACAGTTCTTCCATGTGGAGTATGTTGGGGAATGGGAAAAGAAGAGAAATTGCTATGAAGATGGCAATCGGCATCTGGAAGCAAGGTCTGCCTGCATCTGTGGACAGAGCATGGCTGGTATGACAGCTGGGCAACACAAATTCTGAAAAGGTCTTGGTGGGGCTAGATAGTGCTACTCTCCTTCCCCATGGCATACTCTGTGAGGGAAAGGGGAATGTAGGATGTGAAGAACCAAGCTCTGTTTTCAGGAGCAGATCCTCTCTGAGCTGACCCTTGAGCACTGAACTTGTCACCTGCCCCAACTTGATCCCTCCACTACAGTTCCCAATGCTGATCAACCTTCTTCCTTCTACATTTTGATTTGACCCACTCTTCTTTGACTGGAGAAAGCCCACTAGAAATAGTCATACGGCTCTAGGACTTCCTGCTCTTCCAGGCTTGCTAGCTGCCCCACCTTTCCCTGCTGCCAGCAACCAACCCACCCCTTTGCCCTGCTCATCCTTCCCATGACATCATATGGCCTCATGCTACCCATGCTTTTGGTGGTGGCAGCAGGAAGCAAGACACAGGGCAATGCTTCCCTTGCTGGAAGCATGCATTTTAGGGTAGAAGGTTGGGCTGGCACCTCCACTTGGCCCAGGACACAAAAGCTCTTGAAAACCACAGCGCAGTGTAAGGAGCTTAGGAAATGGTTGTGGCCAAGTTCCTGGTTCCATTCTGCACAGGAAGGCAATTGTGAAACTGTAGCACAGCACAGCATGGGATAGTGTCTGGGTGTCTTCCAGAAGCGTTCCCTTCAAGACAATGTGCAGAGAAGATGTGAGGAAGAGCCTGTTCCAGGACTCCCGTGACTCAAAAGGAAGAGAGCTGCTTGTCACAGCAGCACAGACTCCTTAGCCAGGTTGGTGTGGGTGCAGGCTTCACAGCACATTAGGGCATGGAAATGGAGTCTTCTCTGTATTGAGCCTACAAGGAGGTGATCCTAAGCCATGAAATGAAATTATAGAATAAAATCAGATCTGTAGGTGTGATCTGTACAGCATATCTAGAGTGACCATGCTATACTACCTGCTGTCCTGAAGGTCTATGTCCCACTTCCTTCATTGTATGTGCAGTATAGCAAAGGGTAAATCCTAGCTCTGGAACCTTGTGGACTTCTCCCATGACCAAGAACAGATTCACTTTAATGGATGCAGAAACTGGCTCTTAATTAGTGATTCAATTTCCTTCTGACACCAAAGCAAAATAAACAAACAGGAACTCTTCTGCAGTTGCAGAATATTCAAAAATCAGGAGTTTTCCTGGATACTGAGATGAAGAGGGTGAAAAGGTACTGCCAGTGCACTGGTCTGCAGCACAGGTTGTAGTGCACAGTGGTAACAGGGGATGAAGCCACCAGTTCAGTGTCCCCCAGGAGACCCACCACTGCAGTAAACTACAGGGTTATACTGGGTTTACAAACGGCAGTGAGGACTCTGGCAACCAGCATATTTCAAAATCGTCAGACACCTGGGCTCCAGCATTTTGGTGTCAACTGTACCCATCCCACCCTTCTCACAAGAAACCTTTCAAGCCCAAACCCACAGCATTTTCTACAGAAATTGTCATAGAAACGCTGCATTTTCTGCAGCTTGGTGTGCGATGTTAGCAGGCACCAGGTGGCGATGTAATGACAAGATTAACAGTGATATCACAAAATCATGTTTTAGTAGAAGTGTTCAAATTATTACCTAGACACTTTAATATATCATTATCGATCTAAAATGAAAATTTTATCACTCTCTAGCAACTGCCTCATCTGATACACACTGACTTTCTGATCCTCTGTAATGGGATAGATTTGACCTTTAAAAGACTAAAAGTAAAGTTACCTCAGTGTGGATGACAGCTTTCAACAGGAGTTTTTGAGACATATTCTGAGTGGATTTGCTCATGTTTTTGCATGTGCATGTGCATGTGTGTTTCAAAGAGTAGGAATAACTTCTGAATGGGCAGAATGAACTCCTGTCCTGCTCATGGAAATGGCAGACACTGCATCACTGTACTTTGCAACAATTCTCCACTGGGGGAGAAGGGGAAAAAAGGAGTGGGTAGGACAGACATACAAGGGCTGACTCAGTGAACAGATGTTCACTTAGTGGAACAAACAGAAGAAAGTAGCAGGACAGTAACAAGCATCCCAGCTTGCTGACTGGAATAGCTGGCATCAGGTGCTCAGACCTGCAGCATTAATGGGTTCTCCAATTCAGGATCAGGAGCAAACAGACCTCAGGCCTGTTTCTCTTCTCATCAGAAGTAGCACAGTAAAGTCAGCAGAGCTATTCTGACACACATTCCCATATCTGGATGACAGATGGTAAATAAGTAACACATTTTTAGGAGTGAGAGTGACTAACCATTGGAACAGACTAGCAGGGGAAGCAGCAGATTCTCCATTTTCTGAGCCCAAACTGGATGTCTGCTTTGTGCAGGCTGTGTTTTAGTGAGACACACAAAGCCAACTGCAAGGACAGCAGTCTATGGTCTGTGATTAGAGAGCATACTATTCAATCTGGTTCTTAATTTTATTAATCTGTAACAGTCAGAGCAAATAAAGGGAGAATTGTGCCCTGCATGATTGTTTCTCAAGTTGGTACATGAACCAAGCTTTTAGTGTAAATGCTTGCAATGCAAGATTCAAATTTCATTATTTTCATAATCATCATCTGCTGGTATAATCACATCATTTCAAATTCACATTAGCTCATTTAAACTGGTTATAATACAAGTCAATTAATTCCTTTTTTGAATGAATACTTTTGCTCTGCATTGTGATTTTGGATAACCAAGACTGAACCCAGTTTACAGGCAAAATCTGTGACCTCAACATTTTTGTTTTATTTTTGCATTTCTGCTCATTAATCCCACCTAAGATTCCAGCCAGCTTGCAGGAGATGGACCTAAATCATATATCAACCACAAATCATCTGCCTCTCTCTGCAATAAAGTATGGCCTTGGAAATTCAAAATAAATAATGGTCATATCAAAGATTCATTTGCACATAATCTCTTCCTACAAAGCCTGTGAGCTAGGGCTTTTTTGTTGTTTTATTTTTTTTCTCATCAAAAAGACATATATTTCTCTCCAAACAAATAATGTAGTTTGTAAATGTTTGTTTATGTGTTCTCAGACAACCATGTTTACTTCTAATGAACTGTGGTAGAAGAGTATCCAGCGAAGATGGATCCACTCTACTGTAACTGGCAACTGGAAAAACTGATTCAGAAAACTTAATCAGCCAAGTTTTGTAACAAGTTCTAGATGAATCCGTTTTAGATAAATGGGCTAGGTCACACCTATACTTTCATTCCTTTTAAGCACAATGAATATGCCACTAGCCATAAAGTTTTGCACTGGTTTGATTAATTCTGATAGTCTAGTACGTGGAAGAGCTAAGATATAATATCTCTAAATGGTGACATTTTATTCTTGGTGTTTCATTATTATCCATTCAGTATTCATTGCAATACGTCTCATCTTGATTAATGCAGTGGATATTCATGTGAATCTCCCTTCACTTCAATTAAAACTGTGTTATAATTAATGATTGGTGTAACTAATCGAAATAATGCTTCCTTTTTCAATCACATAGTATATAAGACTTTTTGTCTTCTCATTAGTAAGTTGCATTAAAAAAGTAGACAAGAACTCTGTTTCTTGAGATAAGGGATATGAAAAGCTTATTTTTTTCTGCTGTTTAAATATGTAGACAGCTATGAATAATTTGTGATTTTTCTGTACACATATGTGCCTATCTCCATCTCCAAGCATCACTGCACATAAAAGAGGAAGCATCCTGTTCAGAAAGCAGTGGTCCAGAATAGTCCCAGGACACCTCCCTGGACTGTATGCAAGAGAACAGAGTGAACTAGCTCTCTGTGGCTGTCCATCAACAAGCTCCATTTTCAGTCACTGTGTTGTTCTGCCCTCTGTGTCAAACCATTGAAACTATTTGGGATCTCTGCTGCCTTCTACCTTTAGAGCTCGGCACAAAAGACAACTTCTTTGCTGTTCCCAGGCAGAAAAGCCCAACCACGACCTGCCCCTCTCCTAATCTCTGTCTCCGATTTCTCCATCCTCCCTCCTGTGCCTTACTTAAAACTGGGAAAGTACCACTGGTTGGGGCAGTCTCAAAACTAAGTCTCAAGTAGGGATCAAATGAAGCCTGCATTGAAATGCTTTCCTGGGACTGATTACAGGAGGCAACAGATGACCAGTATAACCTAGTGGAAGTATGTGTGATGGCATAGTAGCACAGCCAACTCACAGTCACCCTCTCCAGTGCAGCTACAGCTTGGGACTCAAACCTGAAATCGCTGGGGTGTTACTGTAGAGCATCCAAATTGAATAGTTAATTTAAAAGGCTATGTTATGTTCCAAAAAGCTCACTTCAACAAGCAAACTCATTTCCTTGTTCTCTGTTCCACTCCCATCTGTCCTGTCTTCATAACTTTGGCTCCTTATGTGAAGTTAGCACCTAAGTCATCCTCTGTGAGGAGGTAAGGGCGTCATTTTCCTTCTGTACTGTTGCTGGGTTTTGTTTGGTGTTTGGTGGTGTTTGTTTGTTTTTTCCCCTCTTTGGAACTGTCCTTGCCATTTTGCAGACAAGTTCCCAGCTACAGAGAACAGTGCATGCCTGCTGTGGGTGTTATGTGAACGGAAATTATGTGGTTTGGATTTTTACATGAGAATTCCAGGAGAAGGGGAAATATTGCAAATAACCTCCATAAATCATTTTAAACAAAGCTCAGGAAATGCCATAATGATTTAGCTGGCAATATCTAAAAAGAAGTTCACACTGTTCTCTGATTTCTGGTAAGTAAGCATGTTTGCTTAAGATGTAATTGAAAAAGTACTGTGTTACCATTTACATTTTCCATTTTGTATCTCCTGTCCAGGCACAGCTCACTGCTGGCAGCTCTTAATTTATACTATGCAGTATTTCATCATCCAAACAACAGTCCCTCTGGGCCTACAAAATAAATGCTTGGAGAGAGATAGGTACCAACCAGAAAACAGCTGGGGAAGGCTGGAGTGAAAGGCTGGTGACATCTATAGAGCTGCAGAGTTACTGCAGATTCCTTTGCCCTTCACTTTCCTCAGTCATTCAGGCTGAGAAACAGCTCTTTATGCAATGTGGGATTCCACACTTAAAACCCCAGTCTGACTATTTGTTGTCCTGTACTGCCTCACACATTTATTTATGTCACTGCAAAATCCTGCCTAATTAGTTTACAGTTTTTTAAGAAATATTCTTTGCAGGTGAATGGACAGACAGTGAAGAACTAGGCTTGTTTAGTCTAAATCAGTGATGAATATTGGTTGAGAAGGAGATATACTCTCTACTGTAAAATACCAGTTTTAGTAAACAAGTTTAATGAAACAAAGAAATTATTACCAACTAGAAACGTAGTTTCAGGACAGCAGCAGATGTCTTGTTGCTATCAACCTTTGATATCCAAAGTCATGCTGGAATGAGCTATGGAAAGAAAAAGAACAAAAGTGGGAGCATAACAGTAAAATCTGGGAGTTAGTGATCATTCTCTTTACCGATCTTCCTCTAGGTTTAAAGACAGAACAGTGGATGAGCTGTTTGGAGACCATATGCAGTTATAAAATTCTATCTTGCCTCATTGGTTTTATAGAAAAAACACAGCTGTCTACAGTCAAATCTATTTACTTGCTTGTCTCTCAGGCAAGTTTTATGTTGTTCAATAAAAGCTCACCCATCTTAATAAACAGATAAATGTTACTTATTTAGTATATAAAATCAATAACAGGACATCCCACATTAATTCCAAGGTGTTAGAAATCACTTATTTACCTATTAACTACTATTTTTACTTCTATTTTTATTGCTTAGCTGCCTCAGGAGAGATAGGGTTCCAATATATCTATTTAGTGAGAAATGGTCCCAGTCTGATACTATGTTACAAGGCAGTGTCAGAGAGAATACTACCATCCTTTTTTTCTTTTTTTTTAACCAGTAGGAACTGAGGCACACGGTAATTTGCTCACAGGCTACAAAAGTCTGTGTCAGAGCTGGAATTTTAATGTAGATCTCTTGAGTCTCGGCAGTGCCATTTCTATTGTCTCAGTGAAAGCTGACTTGAATTTCTGTCACATTTCTGAAGGGAGCTGGCCTTAGGCCTCCTTCAGCTTCCATACATGACTGCAATGCCTCAGAGTTGATCTGAGTGACAGGAGGCACTTTCTTTCCCTGCTGGCAAGATAAGGGTGTTTATTATTTTCTCAACCTGTGTTTTGGAAGGTTACTTATGCAGGCTTAGAAGTTCACGTGTGACTCTTCTGTGCCAGTCCTCAGTCATGGTCCCTGCTGCTGAATATTTGCAATGCTTTTTTGATCCACAGCTTTGAAGAGAGATCTATCAGAGAAGAGGAGGGATTGCCACAGCTGTCTTTTCTATAAGTATTTATTTATACTTGTAAAACCAGATGGGAAAGGTGCTCATCCTGTGCCCTAGGTGCTCCTGATGATTATTTAAAAGCACAGCATAACAGAAAGACAAAACAAGTAGACACACACAGCAGCAACCTTTGCTTAGAGCCTACATCAAAAGTGAGAGAGTAATATGAAACAGGAAGAATATCCAGACACCCAGGGTAAAAACAAACAATCAAACAAACAAACAATAAAACCCCCAAGAACAACAAAAACCCGCAAACAACAACAACAAACCCACAAAAACAAAAGCCCAACATTACACACTAAGAAAGAGCCATGTTTCCAAAAGCCCTGGAGTTTGCCAACTACTAACTTGCGACTGAATCACAACAGACCAGGGAATTCTGCACAGAGACAGGGTAGAAGGACTCAGGTCAAGTCCTATGACTATCACAGAGCAGGTCCTTGGAACATCCAGAATGTGGCTTATCTGTGCAAATAAAAAATTAACACCAATTTTTCTTGACCACTGAAAGAAAATTCTAACCTGGAAAGCCTAAGCAATTTCCACATTATGGGTCATAAGTATCAACAACTCCATATAAAAACCCCTCTCTGGCTCCATTTTCTTGCTCATGCTCCTAAAAGTACCAGGGATATGGCAACTTCAGAGTCTCTGTTCTGACCCAATACAACGATACTCGAACACAGGATGCAATCATTTACTTGAATATCATGCTGGGAAAAACAACAACAACAATACATTGACGGATGTCTTTACCCCCTCCCTCTCCTAATGAAGCTTTTCAAATAATCCAGTGCCATTCACTGGAGGATGTTGTTATCTCCCAGGAGGTGACAGCTGCCTTGCAAGAGTATTCCTGAAGTGCTTTAAGTGGCTTTCAGAGGAAACTGTGACATTTAGATGCAGACACTACAAACCAGGAGGTTTAGAACACCCCACTGGCAGGGCAGCTGAGAGCTGGGCATTCACAGTGTGCCTCGGGACACAAGATTACAGCCCTTCTCAGATAGGAGGCAGGAACTGAGAACTCATTTTCAAACACATCCTAGTGAAATCTCAGCCACTCCAGTTGCAATTCTTTTCCTTTCTACAGCCAAGTTGGCAGTTAAAGACTAAACCTTGTACTGGAAGAAAATACACTACTGTTTTCTTCGAGAATCATGTCCTATTTCATATTGTCCTTAGTTTGTTTTCTTGGAGACCCAGAGTGTTTTCTGTAGGTTTTGTGTATTCTAAGCAAGCTTTTTGAAATGTCTCTGCATTTGACGTGTTGGAAAATATTGGGACAACATAAAGGTTCACTGAATTTACTCTTATTAGACCTATCTAAACATGTCTGAACTGATGACAAACTCCCCCTTAGGAGGATGGGGACAATTTGCTAAATTCACTGATTTAGATTTTGAAAGGCATTCTTCTGCTAAGAATACAGACTAGCTTCAGGCATCATGAACCACTTACACTATGGGTCTGCACCAAAGCCTGTGACAATTGCAGCCTTCTGGAATTTTATGTTAACCATTCTTTCCCTCACAAGGCACAACCATTTCACCCCATCCAGGTTTCCAGACTCATATTAGCACTGTTCTTTCATATTTTGCATTTTGCCATATGTTCTACTGGATTCCACATGACATCACTAGACATGAACATAGTGGATGAAGGGATTGCTTCAGCCTTCTGACGCCACATGCCCTGGCTTTTGCTCCCTCTCACCAATAAACATCAGCTTGGTAAACCAAACTGGAATGGTTCCAAGTCACATCAATGTTAATTTGCACATGTCTGCTGCTGTGGTGCCTTACATGAACTGCAGTACAGCTGCCTTGTGCTTTTCCCTTTGGTCCCAGCTATCTGAGGTTTCCTGTTGATACTGAATGGGTACAAGGTAAAGCAACTAATACAATATGCCCCGGGACTCATCTGATCACAGGTAATTTAGAGAATCCCAGGGGTTGGCATGACACCCCAAATTATTTAGATGACACAGAGACAAGTCAAACTGAACTCAAACCAATTCAAACCAAACTGTTCAGGAAACATAATAAAACAAATTCACTTTGGGACTATTGAAATATCTAAGGCCTCCATTTCCTAGCCAGCTTTTATTGTAACTTTGCAACCCACAAAAAGGAAAACATATCAATATTATCATGTTTGGCCCAGTTCCTGATAAACACAAATTTTCACATAACAGAATTTCATGTGGGACAAAATGCTTACGTTTATTTGCTCTTCTACTGCAGAGTGGGATAGAATCCTAACCATAAACATATCAACCTCCAGATTATTTCTGCTTTCAAATGAAAATATGGAGGCATACAGAGACTGAACTCTGACTGATCCAACGACAAAAAAAGGGTAAATCACCCAAATTACTCTCAGGAGCCAGGAATTCTGACTCTTTGTCCACTGCTGTAATGACTGAATGATGATGTCAGTCATGATAAAAACCATATAACAGGAGAAGGTGGGCGTTGGAACACCTGTAACTGGCGACAAGAAGGCTAATCATATACAGCCTGTGTAATTTGGATACTTTAAAAAATACTTTCTCCAGCCCACACAGGAAAACTGTATCACTCCATACTCCTACAATACATTGTACTATATTTCTTCTTGTTAAAACAGTATCACAACAGTTTGTGTAACACTCTTGCTAACACATTCTTAAGTTAGAAATAGGAAGTGAGTAATAACTCAAGCAAGAGCATCTCTTGTGTTACTTTCATGTGTGAATGCAATGTATTAGTGATACATGCCACTACTCTGAATCAGCAAGAGAGATATTAGATTGCTTGATTCCTAGGTGGCATTAAATTGAAACTGAAGGTCACCCCTCTGTTGCTCTCCTGCTCTCAGGGACACTGCATCAATAAATATAAAGAGGACTTCCATGTTGTGTAAGAGTTAATGTCCAGAGAATTAACATCTAAGTGAATGAATTAAAATGCTGTCAATTTAACAAGCAAAATGGATCTCAGGTAGAATTTACTTTGAAATATATTATAGATCTAGTCATGCCTCAGTACTGCTTTAGGTGAGCCTCTCATCATTACGTTGAAATGAAAAATGGGAAGGGAGTTTTCTGTTGATACTTTAGCAAATAAACAAAAACTTATTCTTAACTCTTTTGTTTCCCAGCTGTCGAAGCGTTCCAATAGCTACCTGAATTCAAACAGCTCTAGCCAGTCACACAAAGAACATGGAACGAGAAAAGTCAAGCTTTAGGCCTTTTAAGATGTAGTCCACTCTGGATATAAGCAGACAGAACTCGAATCAGCTTCAAAAATAATTGTCCTGCCTTATGCCATGGACAAAGGTGACCTTGGAGCATATTTATTTTATATACCAAGTCAAATATATGCAGGTATGAGCTCAGAATAGCACCTTTGAAGCTAGGGCCTGGGGGCAAGAGGTTAAGGAGGCTGTAAGGCAGGCTTTGTCCATAGCCATACCATCTTAATAAATTATGAAATTTCAAAGTAAAGTAAGCTCTGAAGAATTCAAGAAACTCCAGTATTTAATAGTTTTGACCTATCAGTTAGGTTTAGAAAGGATTTTCCTATTACTTCAGTTGATATATTTGCATCTTCAACGACACTAAAGAACAAAATGAAATTGCACTTGCATCACACAATGCCCTATCTTGACTCTCCAGACCAGGAATGAGACAGAGTCTCCAGGCTATGAGGACACCTTTTTCCCAAATATACCATCCACTCCACAGAGAACTGATCTTGCAGGAAGCTGAAATCTACTCATCAGGGACATCAGCACAATGACCGCATTCTAGCTGCTGCTTCCTTACATGTTGTGCTTCACCACAACCCTCCACCGTTCCTTCATTTGTGACACCCTGGCATCCACTGGTAGCCACTGCCCCAAGAGGTAGGGAAGCTCTGGAACTTTACTGAGAAGAGGGAGGAACATTCCAAGAAAAAGAGCCATTTCCAGTTCCTTCACCACCTTGTTGTTAGACCTGAGAGGCCAAATGGCTCTCTTAGATAGTCCAGAGCCTGACATAAGATCTAGAGGGAATGAATTGTGGGGAGGTGTTAACCACCATTTAGCCCTGGCAGCAGCCAAAACAGTAATCAGAAGCAATACTCAGCTGCTGGAACATGCACTCCCAGCACTGAATGCCAGAGGGACACTGCTAGCACAGCAAGTCCAGTAAAAACACAGAGATCAGAATAGGTGTCAGAAGCAGGGACAGGAGCAAGAGCCATCCTGGGCAGCAGCCATTGAGGAAAGAGGGCAGTCCCCAGCAACTTCCTGCCTATATATCGAGCATGATGTTCATAGTATGGAATACTCCTGTTGGTCAGATTAGCTGTCCTGGATCTGGTCCTCCTCGGCGCTATTTTGCACCTGCAGCTGGTCAGTTGGAAAGTCCTTTGTCTGCTTGGCAACACCAAGACATCAATGAGTTCTTACATTCTTTTCATACCAAATCCCAAACCCTGGAAAGCTACTTGGAGTAAACATTAACTGTATCCCAGAGTGAAAAGTTTTTAACTGCATCGAGAAAATGAATGCTATTTCAGTCGAACTAGCACAGGAGGCAAAAGAAAGACAATCTGTAAACATTCAATCAGAGTAGGATCAATCTGGGTCATGCAGAACACAATACAAGGATACTGCAATACTTACAAGGTCCTGACACCTTGTCCTTTTCATACTGTTTTAAATCACATACATTAGGTTCAGGATACTTAATTCTGCCATTTATAGTTGACTACTTCCTATACCTCCTCTTGCTTCTGCCATTATGCCTTATTCAGACTAGAGAATCCACGGGTAAATGCTGCTGTTTGTTACAGCTGTGGAACCCTTCTGAAGTTAGCAGGATTGAAAGCATTCCATTAAAAGAAAAGTTAGCCAAAGTTATGCTAATACAATGAGAGTCACATCTGATGTTTTATTTTTCTGTCCTACTTAAATTTTGGTCTCATGTTTTACTGTAACCACGCAATCCAAAACCATTATAATGGCAGAAAAAAAAAAAATCAAATCGAAACAAACAAACAAGCAAACAAACCCCCAAATATTTAAAATAATGAACTGTGGGTTTTTTTGTTCTTCTGGATTTTTTGGTCCTTTAAGACTCACATCAGGAGAAAAAAATATTTTTACTTTAAAAGTTATGATTCTTTCAATGTAGCTATAGTTTAGCCATAACAGCATCAAATGCTTCCATACCTGCAGTAAAATTTTGCAGTTTCTTGACACTGCCTTTGAACTCCATCATATGACAAGTATTGACTCATGGAAATACCTCTCTCCCAGGCAGTTCCTGTAGGGCAACAACCTCTGCACAAAGATTCCTCTCACATCAACAGCTAATCAATGCAACACTTTTCTGAGGTAAAGCTTCATCACTATTCCACAGATAAAATAATGATATGCTGAGAGATTAAGATTCAAAATCATTCCCCCTCTCCATGCTCCAGATGCAAACTTTGGCAATCTCCCAGCTCCAGGCTGAGTTGTTACCTGGGCAGGTGCTATTTTCTCAGTCTTCTTTACCTGACAACCTGATTTATGTGGAGGAAAAAAGTAGGTAGTCAAGCCTGAAGAATGACAGAGGGGTTTCCAGTCAGTTCTCCTGTCGGGGTCCCTCTCTGATAAAGTCTGAGAGCACACTGATTTATTAAGCACCTTTTGCTATTTGTCTGAATCTTCACAGGGATTTGGTGGCACTACAGTGAAGTCAAGCTACGTCCCCAGGGACAGAGTCTGCTACATCTTCAGCTTCTCCCTTTGACAGCTCCAGTCAGAGGGAGACTTTCTCAACAAGCAATAGCTAAGAGCTACAGTGCTGAAATGAATCCCTCCCTTTTCCCCTGCAGTACCAAGCTATCAGGTGGACATCTACAAGCCAGGTAAAACACATAAAACAAGTTTTCAACAGCCCATTTTCAATTAATCAGGCTCCATTTCCCTGACAAAGAAGCACTTTGCAATAGGCCCTAATGACCACTACTCACAGTTCTCAAGCTTGTTTATTCCTTTGTTCAGATTACATTATTTCATACAGGAAATAGATGGAAAGATGAAATGTAACTAGTATTGCCATTCAGGAATAGAGCAACAGCCCAGTTTGCTCTGAATCCTGCCTCTGTATCTGTCTTCTACAGAATGCTCAAAAAGAGGACATGAAAGGAAGGCGGGGGGCGGGGGCGGGAGGGAATAATCCACCTTCTTCAGTGCCATGGACTTTGCCACTTTTCTTAGAAAAGTCTTTACCTGACCCACATGGTCACGAGCCAGTACCACGAAACATGACAGCCAGTGTCATGGTTTAAACCCCAGCCAGCAACTAAGCCTCACACAGCCACTTGCTCACTCCCCCCCAGTAGGATGCAGAAGAGAATCAGAAGAGTAAAAGTGAGAAAACTCATGGGTTGAAATAAAGACAGTTTATGAGGTGAAGCAAAAGCTGTGCAGGCAAGCAAAGCAAAATAAGGAATTCATTCACTACTTCCTATTGGCAGGCAGGTGTTCAGCCATCTCCAGGAAAGCCTGGCTCCATCACATGTAATGGTAACTTGGGAAGTCAAATGCCATCATTCTGAATATCCCTTCCTTCCTTCTTTCTCCCTCAGCTTTATGTGCTGAGCATGACATCATATGGTATGGAATATCCCTTTGGTCAGCTGGGGTCAGTTGTCTCAGCTGTGTCCCCTCCCAACTTCTCATGCACCCCCAATCTACTCACTGGTGGGATGGTGTGAGAAGCAGAAAAGACCTTGACTTTGTGAGAGCACTGCTCAGCAATAACAAAAACATCCCTGTATTATCAATACTGTTTCCAGCACAAATCCAAAACACAGCCCCATACTAGCTACTGTGATGAAAGTTAACTCTATCCCAGCCAAAAGCGGCACAACTTGTAACTGTCAGAGCTATATAACTTGGAGTAAGTACACTTGCTTTCTTTAATAATACCTGTTTGTTTCTTACCTCCTCTTCAGAGGCCTATGACAGTTCACCCTCCACTTCATTTTAAAAAGACACAGCAACAGGGTAGGAAGATAGATGCAGAGTAGGGATATAGGTGTTATACCACTATATATAGTGATATAACAGTTGGCCACAGGTAATTTTTTTTTCTTAAGAGGAAGCTCACTTTCCAGTTTAAGTTTGGATGACCTTCCAGTTTCTCTTGATGAATTCTATGCTTGAGTGCCATATGGATTCTATGTCAGCTACTCCTACTGCGAGTATCATACACATCAACTGGTAAGCATTACCCAAGCACTAAATAACAGAAATTGCTTATTACTTTCTCAAATGGTTATTATATAAAATTAAAATTCTGTGTTCCTTGCAGTATATAAACTTTAACAGCGTTCATATTTTGCATGTAGAGAGATACAAAATTACATAGCAGACAGTACTGTTAAGCAGTAGCAATAAGTCTTTTCAAAGACAGTTACTCCCAACTGTTTAGTTTTAGTAAAGGGGAGGCAAATCAAAGTATTCTTGAAATTGTATATTTATACTCTCTTTTTTTATTTTCCAACTGAAAGTAAGTCAGATTATATCATGGTTATATGCGCAGAAATAGTTTTTGTAACAACAAAAACAGGCTAAGAATTAGAGATAAATGCATGCATTAAGAAGACTGGTGACATCAACAATGGGTTCCTGCATATAATCTGTAAACAGCATTCTAGAAACCAGTAAGTTTCATCTACTGCAAAAGGAGTATCTATGCAAGAATAATGCCAAAGTTGCATTAGAAAACTTTCACTTGACCTAGGCTATTACTATTCAGGGTTTTTTTGTTGTCATTCTTCATTATTAATATTTTTCAAATGGGGAAAACTTAAGTCATAAGATCCCATATATCAGAACTTGCAGTAACTTTTGAGCGCTGCCTGATGAACTAGGCTTTGTCAAAACAGGCAGAAAGAAAGGGCGCTGCTGCTGCTGGCAGTTCAGTCATGCTAAGTGACAACAAGAGTGGGAATGAATACCAACTAGAAGAATTCAAAGAAAAAGCTTGAAAACAGCTTCAGCTTCAGGTGCCAGACAAAGCAGTCTTGCAGAGCATATGCCAGCTTCTGACGACTACATACAATATGCAGGTCCTTGGTTTCTTAATCAAGTTATTTTCAGCAAAGGGATATTTATCTTGTTTTTACATTACCTGCCATGACATATAAGTTAAAATTCTTAGCTGATTATATGACCTGAAACCTAATTAAACCAGAGAAAAATCTTATTTTTTTCCAATATACTGAAAGCATTCTTTAAGACATCAAGATACTCTTAAAACCAAAAAAGTTATTATCCATGGTGGAAATCTCTTAGAAAGACAATACCAAACTTAACTCTGCTCAAGGTATTGACCATAAGGCCCAGATCAGTTTGGCTTCCCTGGTTTAATATTTTGGTTTGCCATATGGTGATCCCTTGGGGCCACATTATTCATGTACATCACATTCATATACAAGTATCTGTACAGCCATAATTGCTGGTATATACTGGCAATGAATGAACTTCAGTAGCAAAGGATATTTATTTATCCCAGACACGTGGAAAGCTTATCACTGAAATTATTATTTTCTGAACGAGTTATCTGAAATCTCACTTTTTCAAATATTTCTAACCTTCGTGGGACTATTCCAAGTCTTCTATGGGACTCTTGGACCAAATGTACATGCAGTCTCCTGCTACTGGTGCTTGTATTTCTGTTTTCAAGGCTGATTCTTGACATAAATTTTCTTCAGCGTGGAGCAAGAGGAGTATTAAATCAGAGAGATAAACATGTAAAAATCTTTAGCCATACTCAGTTATATAGACAGACTTCAGCTATCTCAAGTGTCTATCAATTCTGCTTAGCAGCAATGCTTGCTCCAAAATGCATGTTTACTAATATTTGCAAGAGTACAACAGATGTACAAAATCAGCTAGGCTACAGTGAACATTAAGAAAGGGCAGCTGATTGCTTAATCGAGAGAGAGAATTTGTTAGAAACACTGTTAGCTGTTTGCTGGAATGGAAATTTTTATAGTCAAGAGGCAATATTCTCTATAGTGAGAGACTTTCCTTTCAGAATTGTGCTTTTGGCCCCCTTTGTTTCCCCTGAAATCATAGCAGCTGAGGCTAGACAATGGATTTTTACATATAGGGAGATCTGGCTCCTGACTGCTGTTGGTTTTGCCAAAACTTTTGTGATTTAACTATTTCTATGTAAAATATACAACAGCAAGAATGCAAAACCATGTAGAGCCAATATTTTGAATTCCAGATGTGGACAGAAGGGATCCTGCAGAGGTCAAATGAATCCAGGGATACCTGAGGTACTTTAATGCTTTGGGAAGCTTGATGTGTACTAAAGGGCAACACTTTAGAGTCAACTGTATACAACTAATTGATTTATTTATGCTAGGTTTCCACAGCAGCCATTAGTCCTTTTCTTGTTGGCTAATACAACAAATTTTCATGAGCTGTATGTATACATATATGTGACATACTGTACTTCTCAATGGATTGCATTTCTGTTTGCAAAATAGGATGTCTTTCAGCACTGAAAATGCAGCCTGTGTAGTTTCACACTTTTGTAAAAGTCTCACTTGCTTTGTTATGATTGAGCCCTGTTGAGTTGGTGTAGAAAACTACAATCCTGGCCTCAGGAATTTACTAACCAATTCAGGAAAAGATACTTTAATCAGTAATAACAAATATCGCGGAAAATGGAGAAAGAACAATACAGGTGAATAAGATCAAGCAATTACAGAAGCTAACAAAATTTTGATTTTAGAATTTCTCCATTAAACCTTAATACCTAATATTTTGTTAATCTTCTTTTCTACTGTTTCAAAATCAGCCTCGTACCAACTGAGCAATCCTAAACTCACGAGAGTTCCAAAAGTGATTTTGAAATTTTAAATGCGCTGCATTTGTGAATTATGACTTGATACTGTCAGTGCACAGAACTCCCACCAATTTCCTTAAGCGGTCTTAAGTTGAGCCGTTACTAATGCCAGTGGGTCTGTGAACACCATCTCCAACTGCTTTTGAAAATACATGAATTGTCTGTTTGATTTTTGTTTCTTCTCATGTTCATACATCAAATGGTCTAAAGCTCTTCCATTTCTCATTATCAGACCATTTTCAAAATTGTGTAATACATTCTTACAGTATCAGAGCATGAGTTCTCTCCTTCAGCAAAGGTATCTTCCATGCTGTAGCCATAGAGTTCTGCAGGTACACTGCCATCAGGGTACCTTTTATCCTCAAACAAGGAATAGCAAGTTGTCTTTCTGATTTCCTCTGAGCCATATGCTTCAGCATCTTGAAAGCATCCAAGCCAAGACTTCTTTTGCTTTTCTTGAACTTCTAAAGTGAGATAAGCCCACAGTCCCAAAATCCTTTTTGGATTTTTTATTTCTGACTTTTGTGCAAATTGTGGTTCTTACCTCAAGCAGAAATTATGCTTCCAAAGTTTTGAATATGATCACGTTAGCCTTCTGAAGTGTGCATTTATCAAAATAGCTGCTGGAGACACAAGCTGAGAGAGGGGAAACCCCAGGACATGCACCATATGGTGACAGGGACAGCAGGAGAAACAGCAATTACTAATTAAAACAGTTCTCCACGGTTTCAAAATGGCTTTTCCATTAAGTATTAACAACTGTTGGTTAAACCTTCCTTATGACAACTTAATTCTGAATAAACGCATTTCTTTGTCAACTTTGGGAAAGTTGTTGTTTTGTTTTTTTTTCTCCTGCCTTTTTTAACATTTGAAATATAAGGAGTATTATAGTAACCATGGTATCCTGATGACATAATGGTTACCATGAGAACAAAGCTGAAATGGTGTCATCAGAGCCCATTCTCTCTGCTGTGTGTTGAGTTTTGTATCTAATAGAGATGGCCAAACTGCTGCCACCTGGCCTGGCCAATTCTATACTGTCTTCACTTGGGTTTCAAAGCTTGTAAAAGCAAAGCTGCTTTGTGCTGCTGCCTTCCACCTTAGCACAGCTTGTTTTGCTTCAGGGCAGTAGTGCCACCAGCTTATAAGGTAAGTCTGCACAGCAGCCAGCTAAGAGGATAACTGTGTTGTAGTAGATTCCCCTGAGACAGTGGCATTTGTCATGTCCCTAGGCCATACTGCAGTACAGCCTTTAGCCATGTTTAAAATAGCAGTTCTTGATCTTTGCTTACCAGACAAACCAGATTTTAAATCATGTTTACTTAACTGTGCTAGAAGATATCTTTGCTAACCTATGCAGGGTATCTCATTGCATGATTGTCTGTGGTCCAGTGCTGCAATAACCTTTGCCTGGAGAGCGCTTTGTTCCCATGAAGGGGTCTACTGGCTTCAGGGGGTACTAGCTAAGTGCTGAGATGCACCACACCCAGCTTGTTATAGGACAAGAGTGCTGAAACAGGTACCCAGACTCAAGACAGCACTGTGACTCAATTTCACACGGTTCATCTCTATGAGTGCTCCTGAGTGCTGGCAATTCAGATTTTAGTTTAGATTCACCACTACCATCAGTCTGACTGCTGGGAACACCAAGGGCTACTCTCCCCTGGGGCCAGCACACTCCATTGCTACAGGGCAAAAAGGCACTGCCAAAATGCTGTACCCGGAGGGTAGCTCCAGCTTCAGATAAGCAAAAGCTATTCCCAGTTAGTTTCCTCAGAGAAGCTCCTCTTTCTTCTATTGCAAGAACCGCTGGACATGACTCACTGCATATTGTTTGTTCATTTTGCTATATATACTTCCCAAATGCTATTTTAAGTTGCATTTCTTCCTTATGCTCCTACCAAGTTTACTGCATGAAAACAACCCTCTAATTTTAATTTCACATTTAACCAAAACAAATGTGGTGTGGCACTGTTCACTTCAATAAAGCTATCTTGATTTACATCATGCATACAGATGTAAGAAAAGTGGTCAGTGGGGAAGACATGGAGGGTACTACAAAATAAAGTGGCAAACTAAGCAGGCAGCACTTCATACAAAGCTCCCTGGTTTATGCCCATTTAACAAAATGTTTCCACATCAACCCAAGTGAGTTTATGCAGATGGTTCACATACATTTCCTTCCTCTTGTAACCAGAATCTACTGTATAGGTTCTTCCTAAACCTTCTGCCCATAAAGTTTCTAGTATAGCCCCTTTTTAGTACCTACTACCTGACTTTTACCCCACTGTTTCACACAGTCCTTCCTGTTTCCTTGCCTTAACCTTATACTTGCTTATCAGAAAATCAGGATACAGAATCATTGTCAAAGGCTAAGTGCAAAGATTCCCTCTAAAAACACAGAATAGTTCAGGCTGGAAGGGACTTCTGGAGGTCATCTGGTCCAACTCATACTAAAAGCAGGAAGAACTGGGAAGTGAAATAAGGTTGCTCAAGGTGTTGTCCAGCTGAGTTCTCAGTACCACCAAGTATGGAGATATCACAATCTCTCTGGGCATCCTGTGACAGTTTTTAATCATGCTCACTGTGAAAGTAGTCACAATTTCCTTATATGTGGTCAGAATGTAGGTCTCGCTACAACTTAAGAGCACTTCCCTCCTGTTCTTTTGTTTTGTAGTCTGATTCTGTCTTTATTACTCACTGTTAGGCAGGTGAAGAACAGCACTATGATCCTTCCTTTGCCTTCTCTTATCCAGGTTAAAAAAAAAAAAAAAAAGTAACTTCAGTGCTTTCAAGCTCTCTTTGCAGCAGCACACTTCTAACCATCTTAGGGACCCCTTCAGTAGACTCTCTCCAGTTAGTCTTTCTTCTGTACAGGGAGACTGAGAACTCCGAATGAAGCTTCATGAATACCCCACAGAGGTGAGAAATAATTTCCCTTAACTGCTGACTATGCTTTATAACCTGGTATGCAGTTGGCCTTCATTGCTGCAAGGATATGTTGCTGATTCCAGTTCAAGTTGTCATACACTGGGACTCCCACATTCTTTCCTGCAAAACCGCTCTCTGGCCAGATGACACCCAGTTTGTGCTGTCACATGAGATTACTCCATCAATAAAAAAAAATACAGTACAAAAATACAAGACTTCACACAAAAGCACAAAACTTTATATTTGCTTTACATCACGAAGTTTCTGTCATTCCATCCCTCAGCTTCTTGACACTCCTATGAATGCAAGCCCCAATTTGCTTTCATTTGTGAAACAAGGGTATCGTCTTTCCCCTCATCTAGGTCTTTGATAACGATGTTAAACAGCAACAGCCCCAGAGGAACATCACAACAAATCACCAGATAAATTTTGAACTGTTGAACACTGCCCTTCAAGCCCTGGGGCTCAGGCAATTTTTCACCTACCTTGCAAGCTCACCTGTCATTCCATACCTCCCCAATTGTCTACAAGGATGCTATAGGAGACTAAGTCAAAAGCCTAGCTAATGTCAAGGTAAACAGCATTACTGCTTTCCTCTTGTTCCCTGAACTAAACTTTTCATCATACAAGACAACCAGACTGGTTACATATGATTCGGCTTTGGTCAGCCCATTCTTGATGTTCCCAATTACTATCTTCTCTTTCACATGCCTAGATATTGTTTCCGGGCAAATCACCATAACCTCCCCAGGGACTGCAGTGGGACCAAACATCCTGCAGTAACATAAATCTTCCTCCTTGCCGTTTTTGAAGATGGAATCACATTTGCCTTTCTCCAGTCACTAGGGACATCCCCTAGTTGCCAAAACCTTTCAAAGACAGGAGAAAGCAGCTCTGTACTGATGTAAACAACTCAGCACCCTTAGATGCATCTTGGTTCCATGAACATTTATTTATAGATATTTTTATATGAAAGGTAAACCTGTAAAAAATACAACAGATATAGTAGGGCACAGGTCAAAGTCAAAATAAACTATATAAATAAATAAATAAACTACATATGCCGCAGTTCAGAATTTTTAGAATAACCTTTTGTAGAAAAAAAACCAAAACCAAACAAAAAACAACTGACCCTTCACTACTGAAGAACCTGCTCTTGGTAGTTTGAGGATACTTACACAGAGTAAGTCCATCTCCATCACTTCTTCCTTGCTTTGCCTCAGGGTAGGGAAGTGATGGGGAGATGCCACTCGACTTGGGGCCAAATGTAAGCTGCCCCTAATATGGTGCAGAGAAGTCATAAGGAAATGTTCATTTTGTATGACCTCACATACCTGATGCAAAACTACGCTGGTAACGTTTCTGCCATCAGTGTAAAGTGGACTTCATCAGCATTCTCTGCCATCTCTGGTTAGCCTTCTGCTTCCTTTATTCCACCATTTCTGTTTGAGATCTGTCCTGTTTAAAAGAAGACATAGGCTGAAGTAACCATGAGAGGGTAAAGAAATATAAAATCTTGCCAAGTTCCACTGGACTTTTGCAACTGGAAGCAGGATTAATCCTTTCCTTACACTGCAAAGTGGGGAAAAGAGAGGGAAAAAAAAAATGTGGCCTATATGTATCAACACAAATGCAGCAGGTCTGACTAATTTAATAGAACTGAGCCATTTGGGAGCAAGGCCCAGAGCTGTTGCATTATGTATTAACTGCTACTTTGCTACATTCCCTCAAGACAATGCAAGTCCACTAGGGACTGTGTTGTTTTATCTACTATGTTGTCAATGGGACCGTCCTTCTCTTTTAAAAAGGAACAACTCACTGGCAACAAGAAGTGTGAGAGCTACAGCTGAACAGCTCGTCATTCTTCTGAAGGTATCACCTTGGTCTTTGGAGGGGGCTTTTGCTGCAGAAAGCTCCTCCTACTCTCTCAAGCCACAAATCCTCAAAATACGCCACAAAGATTACTCACAATGGTGTCTGTGATTCCACAAGGCTTGCTCTTACATCTAAGGAGAACTGGGCTGGTGTTAAGTCATGGTTGCTAGGGTAGATTGGCTGTTTTGCTGCAGATGAAACGCAGTGAAAGGAAGCAACCTCACCGGTGCACTCCAGATAACATTTTAACCTCAGTGTGTCTATTGTGTCATGAAACTAAAACCTTCACTGACATTTTACTTCCAGAAGGCTGATTTGCATTTATGAACCTGAGGTTTAAACATATATATATATATATACACATATACCCCTGTATCAAAAGCAGTCCCAGAGAGCAGTGTCAACCCACATCCCTCATCCACTAACAGGAATTTCAATTAAGAAGCATGTTGTTAAGGCCCTGACTGCTCTTTGCTGTGTCCAGTTGGAAGGACAAAAGGGAAATAAAAAACAAAGTCATTTAAAAACCAGATGGACTTGATTTTTAATGACGTCCTGACCCACAAGATCACATGGACATACAGCATTAACAAGGACACAAATACAGCAGTGCACCAACTTCAAATGTTACAAATTCCCAGCTATTCCTACCTCAACCCTTACCCAGGATCCTTTACCTCCTCCAACAGCTGCCTCAGACCCAGCTTAGTGTAAGTGCTTCACTCCCAGCAAAAACAAACTTTAACCCCAATTTCAGCTTTAGCATCTGTTCCATGACCATAACAGTGGATGCTCCAAAATTTATGTAGCACCTTCTGAACACTACTTCAAACCTGGCTCATCAGCTGTGCTTCACCCGAAGTTCAACCCTGATCCCAGCTATAACCCAAAGTCAGCAACTTCTGCCTGCCCAGGAGAAAGCTGCTGCCAGAGTCAACACTGAAGTGCCCAGCATAGCTGACAATAAACTCAGCCGAGTGGTCACTGAATCTCTAACCTTCACCCTCAGCCTTATATCTGATGTTAACCTCACCCCAGTCTCACACTTAAACTCTTCCTAATTGTGGTAGGCTAGTGATTTCTGCCTTCCCCCACACTGATCTCCACAGACTCAAGCCAGGCCCTAACCCTGCTAGACCATGACTGGCAGAGTGACAAACACCAGAATAAACCCTAAAGCCAGACTGCTACCAGCCTAAATTCTAGCTCATCATGCCCTCATGGCTCAGCCATATACCCAACCCAAAATGTTGACCCCTTTTCTTCTGACATAATTTTAACAAAGAGTAGCTGCTTGACTGATTCCAACATGTTGTCTGCAGCGAGCAGTTGGCAGAGTACAGGGTACCCAAATTTTTCTATTCAAAATCAGCTGGGGCGGGTTTGGGCTGTTCTGGGCACATGTGATTTTAATGTCATACCTCCTGCATTCTGGTAAGCACAAGAAGCAAAATGAATTCTCACAGTAAAGCAGAGAAGCCCTGCTGCCTCTCAACTATTTACTGCTGCTGGCCCCATCCCCTTACAAAGCTACTGTGCACCCCACAGCAGCGAGCAGCAGATGGCTGGTACAGTAGTTAGGAGCATTTGGCACCGAGGAGAGCTAATTCTCTGATCCACTGCAGTCTTCCTGAACTCCAAGAGGAGTTCCCATCACAGGCTCATTCCAGGTTTTCATGCCACTGACTTTTGGAAGGGAAGAGGATACTGAGCTAGTCCAGTAGTAACTGATGAGTCCAGTTTTGCCTTTTACATCAACCTCTGACTCACCCTGCACTGATACCAACTCGCAATTCTCTCTTAATTGGGGAAAGTCACTGGGCTGGTACTCACTGACAGAATTCTGGGTCATAAAGTCATTCTCTGACTCAGAATAAGGTTTACAACAGCTGTGGCAGTGATATGTACTGTAGGTGAGTCATGTTGAACTATCAGCACGAACATAAGAACCTTATAAAACAAATGCATAAAGAATTGCACTGACCTACCTAAATTATAATCTTACTTTTGTTATTCTATCGCAAAGGACTTGATGATGTTTTATTGAGCACTCAGTTTTCACGAATGCAAAATTTAAAAAATAAAGTTACTAAGACACTTCTCATCATATGAATCCCAAGCAGCTTTTTAAATTCAGAGGCTAAAATTTTAGCTGATATAAATCTTCTGGCAGGCATTACATTTGTGGAGGCATACTGGTTTAAAACGGCTCAATCTGATTCTAGATTCATTGGCCGAAACCCCATGTTTATAGATTACGTAACTGCAAATGCAGATATGTCTCAAGTGCAGCATGCAATGTATCTAACAGCATATAACAAAATAGTCCATGCATAATCAAAAGTGGAAAATGCCTTCTTCAATTTAATATGTAGGAAAGACTTAGATAAATAGATAAATACTATTGGATCTTCCAATCAAGGATTCCAATAAATAAAATTAAGGAAAAATATAAAATATTAAGTAACTCAGAGGAATTACTGACTTTCAGAGAATGGATACTGAAGCAATTCCACTGACTTAGTAGGACCCCATTACCTGAATATTTATTCCTTTGACTCTCTAGTAAGTTAGGTTAGGAGAAGTATTGTAACATCACAAATCAAACTCAACAATGTTCATGCCAAAGCACTGGGAAAACCTCTGGTCTCCAGCCAGAGCTTGTAAAGTATGTGTTTTAACAAGTTAAACCTTTTTAGGGGCAACTGCTCTGAAAAGCAAAAGGATCACAAAGCTACCCCACAGTAACAAGTAATCACTGGAAAAAACAAGTGGGTTTAAAGCAATCTTTGAGATCCTTTCCTCCCTCCTATTACTTCTGGACAAGAGTCCTAGAGTTAAGGGATTAGGTGCCGGGTTTTAATCAATATAAAATGGGTTGCCTTTGGTGAGGCAAAGTAGGTTTATAGGAGATGCAGCATCAGCCATGCTGCCTATATATAAGGCCATGATCATGGCTCTGGTTTGAGAAGGTATCAGCCTTCCACCTTTTGCCCCAAGTCTTTTCATCCAAACTTGAGCTGACAAGAGGCACGCTCCACATCCACTTCATCACAGAGTCACACTAGCTAAAACATTTGCACTAAGTAAATGTGCTTTAGGCACTGTTCAGATGTGGCCCCAGGAATTTGGGGGCCAAATGGCAGGAATAAACCCCTGAGGGTTCGCTGCATTTTGAAATGGCCTTTCGGCCCCCTCTGAGCAGACTGGGGGTGGCGGGAAAGAGTTGACAGTCTGCGGCTGTCGGCTCCCCTCGCTCAAGGATCTGAAACTCCCAGGGGAGGCTGGTGGCATGGAGGCCGGGCCGCAGGGATACCACAGCACGCCGTCCTACCCTCCAGGGCCTACTGGGGGGAGCCCGGCCGCCCCCTGGGGCCTCCCTGCGGCAGCGGCGGCTCCGGCTCTCCCGCGGGCCAGGGCCGCCGCTCTCCGGGCGCCGCCGGCCGCTCCCGCCCGCTGCCTGGCTGTTTCATTCATGCTCTCTCCTTCGCCATCTCTCTCTCCGACTCAGGGGAAACGGGAGCGCGCGTGGGCGGCCGCTGGAAGGCTCCCTGTCAGTCAAGCGGCCGAGCTGCAAAGAAGGCGAGCGAGGGAGAAGGAGGGAGAACAGCTTTCTGAGGGGAGGGGGCGGCTGTTGTCGCTGTCAGCCTCGCAGCCCTTCCCGGGGGCATCTGCGGAGACCTTCCCGCCTCGGGAGGAAGCGGGGGGGCCGGCCGGCTCCTCTCCTGCCCGTTCATCACCTGTCTCCCCTCCGCACACACCTACTCAGCGGCGACTTGCGGGGGGGCAGGGGGGAACGGCGGCCGCTCTGTCTGGCGGGAGTGCCGAGCGGACGGGTCTGTGCCTCCGGCGCGGAGGAGGCAGGGCGCTGTGGCGATCTTCGTGTACGTGTCTGCCGGGGACTGCGTGGGCGACGCGCCGGCGGAGGGGGCTGCCTGCCCCTGCCGCTCTCCGGGGGGCGCCCGGTGTGTGTGTCAATGGAGCGGGGTACGTGGGGCGCTGGGTCCTCCTCAGGTCGCCCCGGGGCTGGCGAACTTCCTGAGGCTAAGGGGCGCTTCCTAGTCCCGGTACCAACCGCACCACAGGGGCTGGAGTGAGAAGGTTTTGAGGAGAGGCATTGGGGCAAGTTGTAACGGTTTTAACTGTCGTAACGGTTGCGGGGGGGCGGCCGGCGCGCGCCCCTCAGCGGGCTGAGGCGGGCAGGGCGCTGGGCGGCGGGGAGCGGTGCGGGCGGCTGCCGGCGGCGGGAGCACCGGTGCAGTGCGCAGCAGGGCTGGGGGCTCGGCAGGGGAGAGGCGCGGCTTGTGAGGGCCCGCTGCCCCCCGCCGCGCTTTTCCGCGCCGCAGCGGGCGGCTCTGCCTTTGTGCTTCCTCCGCACCTGAGTGCGAGGCTGGGAGGGACGGCGCAGGTGGGGGCGGGCACGGTAGACAGCGGCGGCAGATCCCCGGAGCCAGTGAGGGGAGGTAAGGCTGTGCCGTGCTGCGGTGGCCGCTCCCGCGGCTGTGGGGGGCGGCTGCGCCTTCGGCCGGAGGCGGGGGCGGCGGGCAGGTCTCTTGCTTGGCTTTTCCTGCAGCCGCTTCTCATCTCATCCCACTGCACGGGGAGAGATGCAACAGCAGCTGCCCAGTCCCCTAGGGAAGGACGGTGCTCGAAGGTGGGCAAGCCGTATGGGCCCGGCCGATGCGCGTAGGGGCGGGCTGGGGAGGGGGGAGCAGCCGGCGGTGCGTGCCCGCTCTCCCGGGCTCCGCGCAGCTGCCCGTGAACCTGCGAGCAGCGCTGAGGGCGGCCGGCAGCCCGGCTCCGCCGGCACCGATAACGCCCCCGGGGCGCCCGCTCCGCTCCCCGCCCTCCCTCCGCCGGGCCCGGGGCGTGGTGCCGGCGTGCGCAAGGTTGGGTGGTCGCGATATGAATTTTCCCCGTTTTCCCCCGCCAAGGAACATGCCAAGATAAGCGAGGCAGACGCTGGTGTATGCGCTTAGCGGATCTCGCTCGGGAAGGACCGGGAGGCTTGGGGGAGGCTGCGTTCAGACTGGCGTAGTCGGTAGTTAACTACTGGCTGCAGTTAAAATTTTAGCAGCAGCAACAGCTTTGCGATGCTTTCCGGGAATATTGCTGCCTTTGAGCTGATGTGACAGACAGCCCGTGGTACGCTGCCACTTTCTGCTAGATGGCAGTGCTGAGAACAGGATAGTTGGCGTTGTAGGTAATAGTGTTGGGAAGCTGGAGACCTATGTGCAGCTGGATTTTGGTGGAGTTACGGGCAGAAGAGGCTTCACATGTGCCCTGTAAGCTTATTTGGAATTAACAGGATTTTTTAAAACTTTACACGTGATGAGCTTGTTATGCAATTATGATTTAGTAAGACTGTGATCTTATATTTGGAAAGGAAAAACAAATTTAGTAAGTTAAGCTTTTGTATTACAGCCTTATTGACAAAGTTTCTGAGGTTTGGATACACATAATTGGCAAATTTAGGCTGTCACCTAATTGGCAAAGATTTACAGCTGAGAATCAGACTCTGTACTTGCATTAGAGCAAGAAATTACGGACTCAAAAGAAACGAAGTTGTGTGGTCCGTCACAGAGTGCTGATGTACTGTGTGGAATATTTCAAGTCCAGATTTTTCTCTCCACTTGCCCTATACTTGTTTTCCAATTTGTTCCTTTGGAGTACCACAGGGCAATGCTGTTGCTAATGTTTTCATTGATGCGTTTGAATTAGGGTTGTATATCTGAAGCCAGAGATAGTTCAGGGCTTGGTACGTGCCCATTGAGAGAAAATTTAGCATATTGACTTGAATGTGAATAAAATGGACACCAGAACTCTTATTTTACATTCGTATATGAGTCTCAATGTTTTCAGTAGATACGTGCAGGAAGGTAAGCACATTGTGTTACCTTGTATAATTAATTTTGTTATAATTGACTGGGCATTTTTCTTTGTAGTGTTTTGTTGTTTGTTTGGGTTATTTATCTATTTTTACTTCTCACTTAGTGTTATTGTTGTGGTTCAAGGGTTAAGCTTTAAAATGTTTGTCACTCCACTGCAGAGTTGCCAACTGGATGTCATGCATGTGAAACTAGAACAAGAGCCTTTAAATAGCAAGACCATCAATTTAGTATCAATTTAGTGTGATAAATGGTAGAACACCAACAAGAATGCAAGTCTGAGTGATTATAGCATGCATCTTTTTATATTGATAAGGTACAAAGCAGAAAAGCGATTAAACACATTCAACTTTTAAGTACCTAAACTGGTTTGAAATGGAAGAGCTGTTTTCTGTTATGTGCTTTATGCTTAAAAAGAAAAGGGGTGGAGGAGAGAGGGAAGAAAAGTTATTTACAAGCATTTATTTTGTTTTCTGGATCTCAAAATTCCATTATGTAGCAGGATGCTTTCCAGTATCTGCTTTCTCAGTATCTGGAAAGGCAGATGTTGCTGCAGCAATTACACTGATTTGCAGCACAAGGAAAAAAAAAAACCAAACTGTACTGATGTTCTGCCTCTGCCTAAAAAGATCAGCCATTTAACTCTGTTTTGAACTTCTCAACAGAAGAGATGAGGTAAGGAAGTTAAGTTTGTTCAACAGAAGGAGTGAAGTTAATGTACAAATTAGGAAATATTTGTTTCCAGAATAAAATGCCTAACTTTGCCTAACAGACTATGTTAAAGAATTCTACTCACTTGGCTCTACCTCACAATTGTCAGGGAGTTTTCCTAGGTGGTGTTGGTTGCTTGACCAGATCACTCTGTCCTGTGGAACACTGAGTCAAAAGGCGGAAGAAGCAGTGGAGACTAGAACCCTGTAGGCTTTTGTAGAAGAGGCTTAGTGCATTATAGCTTTCTGAAATCTGCATTACAGAACCCCATCTTCACTAAAATCGCTGCAAATTTTGCTGTCGCAGTTCTTTTGGTTTGCTTCTTATTCTGTGTAGACCACAGCAAAGTGTGACTGGCACTCAAGATTCAACCTATGATAGCACGTGGATTCTTGGTTTAAGCTGACGCTATAAAGAGTTTATTTTTAGTTTTCAGATACAAAGTGTTTCTACTTTAGAGGATATTTGAGACTCCCTGCAAACAAAACATGAAAGTTAAGAACTGAAGAGCTCATTTGTACTAAAGCATCTCTAGCAGAATAAGGCCAGAAGAGATGCCGGGTATGTGTATGCTATATGCATGTGTGCTACGGCATAGTGAGCGAGCTATGATATTCAAGAAGGGCGGGGGTCTTGCGTGTGTCTGGAAGGTGACAGGGTTTATCATCTCACTGTGGAGCTCAGGCACAGTAATTCTTTTTCTGGGTCTTTACAGACTCATCCCTTACTGATATGGAACCAACCTGACCTGTGGTTATGAGCAACATTTTAAAGAGCTAGTATGGTACTAATTTGCATGTTAGAAGTCAGATTCGAGCTCCTGTATTGTAAGACTCCAGATTTGTGACCAGCTAGAATTATAGTAAGTGGTTCTGTATGTTCTTTTTTCCTCTTAGCCCTGCCTTGCTTAGTGATCTGCTGCATGTAACCTGACTACTAACTTGTTTGGGGCAGGAGCAGCCTCTCGTAACTTGTTTCAGTGTGGCTCAAATCCCTGTTTGCAGCTCTAAGAGGCTGGTGTAGCAGAAGGCCTGACGCTTGCTTAAGGTCAAAGGTAGCTGCCCAGACTATTTCATACTTTTAAGAGGCAGAGTTCTAGCATTTAAAAAAAAAGTTTTTTTTTTTTCTTTGTAATTCCTTATCATAACTAGTTTTATTCTGTGTTTTACTACTGTGCTTATGGGTATAACAGCTAGACAGTGCAACCTGCATTTTTATAGCAGTGCAAACAACTGCAGGTGTTAATGCGAGCTCTTGTTTTTGACACAAACTCACCCTTCAGGCACAAACAACTCGGTTAAGATACAGGAAGATTGTGATCCCACTTATATATCGCCAGATAAACACCTTCAGACTATCCTTGTTGATCACCGCAGTATAATAAAGCCATTTAGACCATCTTTTCTAAAAGAATTGAATGTGTGATGCTGGGTTCAAATAGCAATGAGTGCTAGGAAGAGTGACAACTGCATGTGATATCTTTCATGTGCATGAATTTGTTTAGGATGATACCTATCTTCATAATCCTGTGTGTGCAAATTTGGTACTTCTGGATGTGCCGGAGGTTCAGACAGATTTTCAATGCTTCAATGAGAAGTTACTAATAGCTGCAGTATGCAGAGTCTGCTCGCTAATTTTGCCCACTGTCACATAAGCAGCTGACATGTCACTATCCAAACTGATGTCTGTGTGCCTATACCACTTCATTAAACTGCATAAGCTATGACATGGCTAGTCATAATTACACTGCTTTTTAAAGTTATTCAAATGCTGTAATTCATGTATTGCTGGAATTGTTCTACTGCTTGTTTGTCCACAGATCATGTTTCATTAGAAGTGCTGATGAGCTCCCAGGACTCTGAAGACAGCAGTTTTGTGCAAGATAAGAATGTTCCTTAAAGAAGCTGATGGAGGATAGAACTCCAGAGTTGTTGGCAGACACTGACAGCATAAGATGGCATCGTAGTCTAGTCTGAAACTGTAAGTCTTAAGGAGGACTAGATGTCCTTGACTTTACAAGAAGTTATTGTGCTGAAGAAACTTCAGTGGGCTGTAGTCTGCTTTTGGGACCTGTGTAGATGGCATTTGTTTCTATTAAGTTATACTGACCGTGGAGCAACTAGAATTTCTCTACATGTGA
The DNA here is from genome assembly GCF_964273445.1 of Streptopelia decaocto. Classification (NCBI taxonomy): domain Eukaryota; kingdom Metazoa; phylum Chordata; class Aves; order Columbiformes; family Columbidae; genus Streptopelia; species Streptopelia decaocto. The sequence goes on from NC_138661.1 coordinate 53,467,884, forward strand.
GTGTGAATTTAATCCCTCTACATTAGAAGAAGTAATTTTATTTACCCTAGTGAACCTGACATCTGCACCCATAATTTCTGAATTACTTTGTTTCTAGCACTGCTAGGAAATCTAGGAAATGGATGCTGTAAGCTTTACAGCATGACTGAAACTACTGGCTCCAAAGGAGTTTGAGTTTCAAAAGCTGCATGTTCCAAAGTCGTTGGTTCGTTTGCAGAAGTCTGTTTGGTACCTGCAGTTGACAAAGGTTGTGAAATCACTGATGTCATGAAACGTGCAAAATATTTCATGTAAATGATGTCTTTGTGAAGACCCTTGCAAAGTCTATTTTATCACTGAGACCTTTATTCCAGTACAAGGTCCTATCAGTGGGAAACAGGTTACAGGTCAGGAGGTTGGGACACTAACACTGGTCATTGTGCCTGAAATACATTACACGGTTATAAGTCCAGTGTTAAATACAAAAATAACACTATAATTGGCAGATATAAGATTGATAATTGCTCGGGGTGGGATCAATATTAGTGGATATTTTAGTGGACAAGTCAGCGGACTTAGATTTTATTCATTTCAAAAAGTGGAAGAATCTTAACTCCATCTTCCATTTCCTTTTGCCTTCATTGCACAGTTCTTGTAAGAAAACAGTCTTGCAAAGTATATTTCTATTTATAAGTAGTCGGTGATCAAATTCTTTCATTCATTTCTGTCTGACCCTGAGAGATGCAGGAGGTTGATGTATTTCACTGGGAAATGGAAAACTAATTTACATATGGAAATTTGCTAACGGAAGTGCACCAACCTTATTTTCGTCACATGTACACCTCTTACAGAAGCAGACTGTGAACATGGAAGTGTATATCCCTAAATATTCAAAATGGCTATTCTGGTAGGTACCCTTGTGTAGACAGACTCTTGGATATAAATTACTATTGCAGAAGTTGTTGAAATTACATCTAAACCTAAAGGAGAATAAACGACAAAATGAGCCCAATAACAATGAAGCCGAAGTGTAACAAAAGCACTAAGATCTTCAAAGTACATGCGCTTTGATAAAAATCTGTGTTTTAACCTGTAAGCCCAATGTGAGAAGCTAAGGTTAAATGTCCTTTTAGAAGTCCACTCCCTTGTTTGGTTTGTATCTGTATAGTGAACAGAATACTTCTGTTTAGGGTAATACTTTCTATTTACAGTTGTAGCTGTTTATTCAGGTAATGATGCATCTTGTACTACTAGTGCGGCAGAGAAGTGACTCTGTGACATTTGTTACTTCTTGAAATGCATGTTTACTGAAATCAGAATTATATCTAGAAATTACAATCTCCCTAGATCCTGTGAGCTCTGTGTGTCTGGATATGTATACTCTGTCCTCACATGCAAGGGGTACAGGTAAAGATAACTTGTGTTACATGTCATTACAAATTAGATGTTGAAAATTGGTGTAAGAATAGCACTAATCGCTAAACTTAAGTCACTAAAGTATAAAATTGTTCAAAATAAATGGCAAAGGAGTAGACATGGGACAGTGGGAGCTGTTGATGTATGCAAACCAACAAAAGAGGTGCTTGAAGGAAATTGCCCTTTAAAAAAAGAGAAAGGAAATTATTTATAAGGATTTTGGTAAAAATCAGTAAGTATTTTAGATTTTTTTTTTGTACTACAGGAGTTGTAATTTATGTTTTTCCTGTCAAGCTCCTAAGTATTTGACAGTGGAGTACTTGCATTGTAGGACAATATCAGACTATTAAATCATTGCAAATGGGAGATAAAAGAAGTATTGCAAAAAGTTCAGTATTAGTCCATGAGTTTAAAAATATTCTAAAATTGTCATTGAACTAAAATTTAAATTTAAAGTCCTTTGGAAAGCGTTTTTTTATTGAGGAGATTTGGAATTTTGAATGTTTTGGTTACCTTCCATTATTTCATCTATACTTCCTTTGAGCTGGTTTTATTTTCATAATGTACCTGTATTGTTTCTGATATTCTTAGATGCAGAAACTTGAAAATTTCCCATCCTTAAAGACTCAATCAATCAAAGTCTATAGGACCATTTGTATTTACTAATATTAAGTTTGTGGCTACCTTCGTTCATCATTGAAACTACAGAATACTACTTATGTTACTGTTTAATGTATAGTTTAATTCTCTGCTGATTTCACCTCTTAGCAGGGGCAGCTTAGATGATGAATTCATTTGAACAAATGTGTACCTCACTTTCAAAATGAGGCTGTATCTCACTTTTTCCCTAATTCCATATCCCAGAAAGTGGCAATCCTTATGGTTTCTACCCTGAGAGACAAACATTTCCTTTTTCCCTGCAGGGAGTTGCTACTCCTTTTCAGTGGGAGAACACATTCTGTTTGTAACACCAGTGATATCATGAGCCTCTAATGGTATCTTAAGAGTTTGTTAGGAAAAGAAATGGTAGCATTTGCAAAGATGCAGAGAGTTTTTTCAGATATCATTTAATAATCAAAACTACTGAAAAAAGCTCACAATTTTGCATGCTGAAGGTATTTGTTCTGAGCTGTATCTCTCAGGTGCTATAAATAATAACTATTTTCATAATAGATGAATTGCAGTCTGTAAAAGCAGGTCATTCCAATTACTACCTTTTTTCCCTTCCCACTGCTTCAATGGCAGGAGATCTTCAGCAACCAACAGCTTTGCAGACTTTTTTAGGTAAAGGTGAATATTATATGGGTGTGAGGTAAGGGAGGGCTCCATTGGAGTATAACAGGCTTTGGATCCTTTTGGAAGGCAGGATTCCAAAAGCTGAGGTGGGCTAAACCAACAGTAACTAGCCTTTTTTTTATTTTCTTTTTTTTTTTTTTCCTGGCAGGCAGATTCTTACCTAATTTCAGTTGTTTTTTGTAACCTCATTCCTGCCTGTTATCAGCTTGCCAGGACCACAGCTTTATGGGGGCAGGAGTTGAGACACTGCTTCTTTGGTTGAGAAAAGTACCGGGAAGCAGAACAGCCCATTGAACCTGCTCACTGATCCCAGCTGGTCTTTGAAAACTGGGTTGTCATCAGCAGTCTATGGGTTGTAGGTTGACAGTTGTCATGTGCAGCTGTGGTGACAACACTCGAGCACCAGCTTTTCCATACAGTCACTCTTGGAGACCTAGTCTTACAATTCCGCTGTTGGGTAGATACCTACTCAGGAGGCAGGCAGCTGGATCACCCTGGATGTGTTCCATGTGTTTCTTAATCAGTAATGAAATTTTGCGTCTCATAGTGGTGGACTCGATGATCCTTGTGGGTCCCTTCCAACTTAGGAGATTCTATGATTCTATGTATACTTCCATAAATAATAAGGAAAGCAGACTATTGCAGATGTGCTAATGGCAGAGTCCTTATGGGCTTGAGGTTTCATTTTTCTCTATTCTTGCTAGATTTAAGTCATACCGTTTAGTCAGGACACTTACAAGCAAGCTAGGCATCTTGATTCAGTGTCTCTTAAGAGAGTACTTGTTTTGCCAGAGATGTTATTTAAAGCATTGCCCTGCGTATATGATACCACTTTTGAATTTACTGTCAGTTCACTGAATTACACTTGCCTAGTTTTGGTTGGATTTTTTTTGTTTTGTTTTTTTGGGGTGTGTGTGTGGTTTTTTTTTTTTTTTTTTTTTGTTTGTTTGTTTATTTTTTAATACAGGTAAATAAAACATGCTGAATATTTTTTTTTTCTAGCATTGTCCAGAGATTCTGGGAAAGCAAACCCATTTTATTTATCAGGCATTACTTTTTTTTTTTTTTCTGATGGTTCTGTGGAGCCTCTTTTAGGAACAGAGACTTGCTGCTTCCATCCTGTACCTTGACTTGTTGAGTATGGCTAGATTTGTTTATTTTCTTTTCCAGAACATCTTCCATTTGGTACTCCGACAGCATCTGTTCCCTCATTTTCAGTCTCAGTAACAGTGCATATTACCAGCCTGGGGCTTGGCTGTAGCTGTCTCCTTTAGGAGCAAGGCCTCCCTTGCCAGTACAGATCACTGCCACCATTCCATTACACTGACTGAAGTGTTTGCTCCTTGAGTTTGAGAATAGCAAGCCAGAGAGGTGGAATAATTTAACTAATTGGCTTGTTTCAGTCCTCTTCTAAACAAGGAAATCAGAGCCTGCAAACATTTGTAAGATGAAACATTGGCACAGACATGATCATTTCTGTGAAACTGCAGATGTGACTGCTTTGTTATGAAGCTGCTGGGAGCTTTGTGAATTATTGTAAAAAATCCTGTGACTAAAAGGCATGGAATGGCTATTTTTTTCTGCTGCTAAGTGTTTCTGCACTTCAGAGCCTGTTTAGAATGGCCACATAATTAAAATCGTTAACATTCTCTTTCAGATTAGAGGGGGACTTCTCACATACTTACATGATGCCTGACTTGCAATGATATACATAAGGACATGACTGCCCAAGTGCTGTGTGTATTTTAGCCCATTTTAGCCCATGTCTTAAGCCATATTGTCAGACCCTTAAGTGCTCTGTTCTTAGTGGTAAATTCCTGCAAGCATATGTAACATTCTTCATGCTATGTATGTTTTTTTTAACCTCTCTAGATTCTTAATTATGTATTTTCTCCCCAAAGTAGGCAGTGCCATTTGTTTTTAACTTGTATCTCTTTTGCGCTTTAAGCATTGTGTACAACAGTGTGCGTCCTGAATTTTTTAGGGAAAAACATTGTCCCTTTGAATTTCATATGCATTCTCTGGCACCCTAACCCATCAAACTCCTGATTGGAAACACTGTAGATCTTACTACTGAATACAGTCTTGGCCATTTGCCGCCGTTCTGCATGGTGCCAGTGGGCAGCAGATCACAAATGGAGACTCAGTGCTCTGAAGTTTTGTAGTGATACTACGTAATGAGAGAACCAGCAATTAAGCAACAATATCTTTTATCTGCAGTGTATTCTGTGCAGCTCAGACCATCAGTTTTCAGTCTGTTATCATTGAGTGGATTAGATTACAATATATTAGTTTGCATTGGATTAAACTGAGAGCTGCTGCTTTGTGTTAGTCCTGCAGGTGACTTTAATGTTTCATAAAGGTTTTATTTAACCCCAAAAATTGTGCCAGTCGTAAGATACTGATTCAAGCGTGGTGCTGGTTTTTGTGTTTGGACAGAGGAGACAATTATCTGGGTACTCAGGATTTAGAAAAAGATTCTCTTCTGCTTGGTGAGCTTGCTTGAAGTCAGGTCCTGCTGTCAGTGTCTCTGGCTTTACTGTGTTCTGTCAGAACCTACTGGCATTTATCTGGAGGCCTGGGATTTGTAAAGTTGTGCCTATGAGATTGCTGATTACACTGGGAAGAGAAGGCAGTCCAAAGCTAGCTGAAATAGTGTCTGCTGTAATTTTGGAATTCACTTTATTAAGGCATCCCACTTACTCCCTTGGTTGTTGATACTGAAGAGAAGTAGAAATTGAGAGCAGATCTCTAAGATGATTTACTGTCCTTGAAACTGGATGTTTATTCCAGTTCAGAATATAAAATTTCCTATCTGGGTCTACAAGCTTTTTTTTTTTTCCTTCATTTTTTCAGCCTATAGCAGTCTGCTGCTCTGCACATGGCTCTCATCCTTTCCATCTGTGTCTGTCACCTCTCCAGCCCAAGTGTCATCTCCTCCATCTATGTATTTCTCTCTCTTTCTCTCACAAAGAGCTGAGTAACCTTCTGCCACAAAGGCTTCAGAGCAAGGAAGTGCAAACTGCCCTCTTTGTCCACTACATCCTCTCAGATTAGCAGCTTCTGTTTGATGTTGTCGAAGTATGAAAGAAGCAGCTTTTCCCTGGAAGCTATAGAATCGCCTACGTTCATAATTTCTGAAGACACAGCATGCAGCAAGTTGCCTGTAAATCCAGTGAACAACTTAGCTGGGAGAAGTCTCTGTTTAGCATAAAATTAGTGGCAACTGAGCGCTTCAGCAGAAACAAGTAGCTGAGGCAAAAAAATGAGTGATAATGAGAAGTTCCAAACCTCTGGAGAACTAATTACCCATGTGAGCTGAAGTAAATCAAAGGGGTTCAATATGTGATGACCTGCAGACGAACACACCTCAGATAATTAAAGATGATATATAAGTAGCTAGAACCAGGGAGATTATGTAGAAATTACTGCATGCCGCTGCTTAAAATATTTTTTTTACTTTTTTCCCACTAATATTTACCATGGTTGCTTTAACACAGTAGCTGTTGTGGCAACTAACATGATTTTTTTTGGGAAAAAATTGATCTATTTTTATCCTTTTGAATGGAGGAAATACTGTGAGGTAGGTTAGGATAGATACTGCATTGTTGTGATTTCTTTAGTCCTTTTGTTACAATTTGTTGTGTGTTTGTCCTTAAGCAAGGTATTCGGTGCATTTGGAAGGGATAAGGATTTCCAGTAAGTTTTGAGAGTTAGTGGCAGTTTTTCACAGGTTGATAACAGTCTTCTAGAGCCTTATATACCAGTAACAGCAGTAGTAACTTCTAGATCTTATTTAGATTTGGACAAAAAGCCTTTTGAGGAGTGTTGGTGGTTAACTTTGCTTTCATGACATTCAGTACCCTTGGGATCAAGCTTATTACGGGCTATTAGCCTAGGATGTTAGTAGCTGGTAATGGACTGGCTGTTGAGAATTCCCTGTCAGTAATAGGGGACATGCATACATATAATGCCTTGTTTGTAAGGGACTTTATCATGGATTGAAATGAGCTGATGGTCACCACTACATTGTACATAAAATAATAATTTGCTTCTAGTTTTTGTTCCTCTTTTGCTAGTGATTGCCATGGACATCATGCTCTCTGATTCTGAGAACACAGTGGGGATTTGGAAGTGCCATCTTGAAACCAGTATTGGTCCTGGAAAATGCCATATTAATCAATGTAGCTGCTTCTAGGCCATTTCTTGAAATATTGAACTTAAGGATTGTGTCTACGTGCTTGTGGTTGCCAGCTTTCTTTTTCAGTTGCTTCATGATTTTAGGAGCTGATGCTTCATAAGTTACCAGAGATAGAGATGAGCAGAAATCTGAGATCATATTGTTAAGGAACTGATCTCAGACCTTAGGTCAGTGTAAATTTTAAAGCTGATCCGCTGTGCTAATCTCTTATGGTGTCATTTTGGAGCTGTCAATTGATGATAATTCTGAATGCTTAACCCATTTTGTGTGAAGATTTCTAAACCTTTTTCTGGCACATTGTTTCGCAGTGACACTGGTTGACGTGGGGAGTGATTTTGGGGAAGCAAAAGGATTGGAAGGCAAAAGCAGCTCTTTCTCTTTTGTATCTTGTGTGTGCAGTGATGCCACAAAAAGCAAGGGCTGGAAAGGGTGAGAGAGCAATTGTTCCTATCCCTTGTACACCTGCCAGGTGTTCATCTTTGAGGAGTATGCAGCAGAAGCAGAGCCCCATCTGCTGAGGTTCCCCTTTGTGTGTGAGTTCCTTAAAGAACGGACCTTACATAAATAACTTGTCTGACCTGTGTTTCTCTGTATATGCCGTATCATGTCTGTGGGTGTGTTGTTAACAGCTGTACAGGAAAGCAAAAGCAATACATCAAGTCAATGCTAGAACTGGAGAAACTAAGCAATCCTTTTAGTTGTATGCAGGTCATTATTTTTATGCGAGGTTTAGTATCATCACAAAACTTGGACCCAGATAACATCAGAAGTTACTCCAAAATGAAGCTTAATTCCTCTTCATGTTGAACTTCATGGCAGAAATCCCCCAGGTGGTGGACGGAACAAGATCAAACTAAATGGGGATGGCTTGCAGGTTGTGAAATTTCAAGGCCCATCCACACAAGCATAGGTATTTTTTTTTCTGTGTGAAAGGATCTTGATGCTCTGCTGGGTGGCAAAAGCTGCTATTCTCCTTTGACTTGAAGTGGTATCTAGGGAGAGGAAAACAGTATTGGCAGCAACTTCCTTTGCTTTGAGCATTTTGTCTGTATATTCCCTGGAGAACTCATTAATTTTTAAGGCTGTGGCAGCGATAGGTTAAATGGATATAGTAGTGATACACTGATGGTTTGAGGTGCTGTGTTCATCCTTTTGGGATAACAAGTTCTGCTTCCTTCAGTGATATGTGGCACCCTGAGATCAACGGGGCAATTTAACAGGAGAAGGCAGCTGTTAAATTAATAGGAAGTTGCCATTGGTACAATGGTAGAAACCAGAAAACTGTTCTATTTCTAGAGCATTGTCTGCTCTCTGATCAAATCCTTCTTAAGATTGACTTATCATGCTAATAGACTTATCCCGTTTGCAGAAAGGGAGAAATCGTCCAGGAGGGGCACTCACTGGGGAGACAACAGTGTGTGAAAAGCAAGGTTCTAAGTTACACTATGATTTCTAATCAGTAATTGCTAGTCGGGATCAGTGTCTTGATTGTTGACTTGGAGGGTTTTAATGTTGTGAATGGATAAGCTTTTCAAACCTGAGTATATGTTTCATGTACATGTATATATATGGCCATTTTGTAGCTTGTAGTGTCCAAAAACTTAATACATATAAGTAAAATTAAGACAGCACTGTCTTAATGTGGGAAGTCTTATATGATGTGGTAGGCAGCTCCTGAGTCCTGACCTAGGACCTGAGTTACTATATCCAGCTTCCTCTCTAAGAAAGTCGTAACAGACTGCCATTGCCTTTTGAGCCAGAGTTGGACTTCAGAAGACACATACTGTTTTTTCAATGGGTAGATACTTTGAGGGGGTAGTAATCAATGCTGAGCTGACAGAGCCCAAGCAGCAGAGACTGAGGCATGGCCCTGGGGACCCTGTTACCATTTTGCTCTCACTTGGACACAGAGCCACAATGCTTTGTGGGAGATCCTCCAGTGCCCCACTGCCAGTTGGCTGAGGTTCGCAAATGGGGCACACCTGGCTGCAGCCAAGGCCTGAGGCACCCTGAAGGTGCACCTCTGGGAAGGTAGCAGAAATATTGCGGGATACAGTGTGGGGTATCACAGGACATTTAGGGGCACTGGTGCCTCAACCTCAGGGCAATGAAGGATGGAAGCAGTCAGCATATGGGCCTCCATTTGGTACTGAAACCACTTACTGGCTTTATCTTGACCTTACTGGCCTTACTTTAGGAATGACACCACTTACTGCAGATTTGGGTGATCATGAAGTGCCTTTGTCTGCTCTGTCCACACTTTTAACACTGTCTAATGCTGCTTCGCCTACCCACTACTGCAATCCATTTCCAAGAATTTGAAGTCAGAGGCATGCACTCTGCTCCAGCTGATGGAGTTGAAAGCTGTAGGAGCTCCAAATTTGATACTGTGTATTTTGTTATCAAAGAAACGATGCCAAGATTCTGTGAAATACACCACATATATACTGTATATTTCATCATGTTTGGAAGTTTCTGATACTTGTCTTCCTGACCCTGGGCTGTAGACATCATCAGCCCTGGGATGGAAGCAGGATCAAGCTCACTGAATGAAGAATAACAGAACAAATGCAGAGGGACTGTGTTCCAGACCCCAGAAACAGCTATGTGCTTTAGCACCCGTTGAGAAAAATGAGTACTTAGACAGTGGTAATCCCTCATTCTTTGGGGGTGTGCTAACCACCCATGCATCCCACTGAGATTAAAGTCACAGGGATTTACCACCTCCAGGATTTGGCCTTAGATGCCTGCCAAAATGTTCTCTGCTTTTGGAAGTTGCAATGGTTCTATGTGTTTTGTTTGTTGGGTTTTTTTTGTTTGTTTTTTTGATGTTGGGGTGTTTTGTTGTTTTCTTGGTGGGTTTATTTAGCCTTTTTTTTTTTTCTTTTAGTTTTCAAATTAAAACATAAAATCCAATCTACCCTGGTACTAACACTTCTTTCCCACCTCCCTACCAGTCTGTCTTCCTGGACTTGAACCCTGTATATCATGTTTCAGTAAGTTTCAGCATTGTTTTGCTAACATATAATTAGGATTTATAAAAAAATGCTGACACAACCTTAACTAGCCTATTGCAAATGTGACACTATTAATTAAGGACTCTCTAGGGTGCAGTATGCTCTTTGGTGGATTAGCTTCCTGGATATGTAATGGCAGTTTGCAAACTGAAATTCTTCTTCTTTTTTAGTCTATCTCTTGCTACTATAAAAAGCAATTCTGATAATGTCAGATTCTGTTTTACTTTATTTTACTTTCATCTCTGGTAAAAAACAAACAAACAAACAAACAAACAACCCTGTTTCACCCTTCTACTGTACTTGAGGCAGAAGGATGAGTCAGCTGGGGAGATCCTGGAGAATTAGTACAAAACCAGATTGCTTTGTGTCCAGTTGATATTCATACTCGGTAACCAGTTGAATTCCTGTCTCAGCCGTTGGTGAAGCTCAGTTAAGCTCAGAAAGGCTCCCGAGACTTATGTGTAATTCTGGCTTTATTTCTGTCCAGTAGTTTTATGGAGGTTGAGATCAGAGGTGCTGTGGGATTTACTTAGTTCTTGGTGCATCTGAAGGCTAGATTATTTTGCTTTATCTCAGAAAAATGTTGAATTGTTTTGGTTTGTGGGATGCTACAGTACTCTCTACTACGTACAGGTTATCCCTATAACATCACTGTGCAATAACTTTCTAAACAATTTGATGTATGGACATAATCATTCTGGAATAGCTATTTTAAAAATACTCATCCTACCATACTATGGCATAACTTGTATCTGTAGACAAGTTTGTAACAGTTTAATAGTGTTGGGGTAGTCTAATTATAAGATCCAAAGTGACTCATGTGGAAGAAATTATTTTGTGTAGAATTGTTTAGCTGAAATGTCATCTTTCATAAAGATCAGCATTTATTTAGCTATTATATACTACCTTTTAAAGTTTACCACCCTAAAACTTACCATTTTGTTTTCAAGTTGTTTGTTGCCAAATACTTTCCAGCCACTTCATTTAAATGCTTAAGTGAGAATTAATCTTTCTATCTTTCTGGTAAAAACCTGGCTGTTTATCTTAAAAAAAAAAAAAAAAAAAGAGAGAGAGTGAGAGTAAATGAATGAACGTGTCCTTTAAAATGCTTCTCTAAAACGGCTGTCCTTTTTCAAGTGATGTTATAGTTTCAAATTATCCCCGCCAATGCCCCCAATCTAGCATTAACCGTGAAAATAACTGATTTAAAAAAAAATGGAATACTACAGAAGACAAAAGCTTATTTAGTGATAATGTATTCTTCTGTCTGTTCTACTGTGAGTTGACTGACTTGTAGATGTACTTGGCTTATACTGTTCGAACACTACAAATGCTAGGAACCATGAAAATTTTGGCTACCTTTACTCATGCCATATGCTTTGCTCGTATGATACTTGCTCATAGCTGATCAGACTGTTTTGATGGGAGACTCAATGGTGAGAGATCATGAATCCACACTAATATTAATATTTAATGCCAAAACAGTGTTCAGTGCAATATTGCACATGAGTGCAGAAAAAAATATTCCCAAATGAAATCAAGCTCTGCAGCATCCTTATGAATGCATGAAGACTGTGCTCTGAGCTTGCTGGATTATCTTAAGTGACCCTATCAACCACACTTACAGCATGAAACAAAAAAATAGCAGGCTCCTTCAGGTAGCCAGTTCCTGCAAAGGATATAACTAGGTGTGGGAGTTAAGATCTGTAGCGTGAGCATAATTGTCAGTGGATGGGGGTAGGAATGTGTATGATTCTTTTGAAGTTAGGCTGGAATGGGGAGGTTTATACTTTGCCTTAGAAAATCCCTATGTAGATGAGTGTGATGCAAGTTTTTAATGCGAATGTAAGCCATCTAGCTAAAGTGGCTCTACATATCTCTCCATGATGTTTCCACTAACCATTTAACAACCTCTCTGTACATATGTTGAATTCAGAATTACAGCACTTGCATTTGTATGTTGCCTGTGATCTTTTTCTGCTCTTTGTTACTTATGGCCTATACTGTGGCTCACCCAGAAGCATACAATTGTTTCCTTGCCTGAATCAACTTAAAATTTCATGAGCAGTGCTGTATGATTTGGATTGAGATTCATGTGGGTGGAAAGGGACTTTATATTATTTTAATCCAGCTGTAAGCTTAAGGGGTAAAGGAAGGGGGAAGTGCAGCAGTAGGGATGCAGAGCTGAGTAGAACTGGTAGAAGAGGAAAGCGCTGTGTGTCAGGACAAGAACTCCTTTTTCGTATCAAATTTCTTTGATGCAGCTGCAGTGTGTATCACACGGAGTGGTGCTAATGACCAGAATGTGTTTATCCCCTCTTCAGCCTCTTAGAAAGATGACCTTGAAAGACTTATGTGGATTTTTGTAGGATTGTGAGACTGGTTTCAAAACTCTGTGGATCTGGTATTTTTAATACTTGTAAGAATCCTAGGCAGAAGAATGTAGTAATTTTGATGCTTGCTGTTAGGCTTCATGAAATCCAGTGAGAGGGAATTATCCTTACTGTGTGAAGACAGAGCTGAGGAGGAAATTGTGACCACTAGTAGTGGCTGGCTCTGTAGCAGGGTTTTTTCTGTTATGTGGGAGGCTTAGGCTTCATCAGAGCAGAGAATTCAATTTCCCCATTTTACTGAGGTTAGATTTTTACAGAAATGTAACTTTGTGTACCTTGCAGAATCTGCAGGAGAGCAGAACTGATTTGTGTTGAGACAGATCCCCCACAAGGCTCTGAAAACAAGTGCACAAATTCAGAGTAGCTGGGTGTAAATCTGAAATAGCTGTCATGGAGATTGATGTTCTCTCTAGGAGTTAATCTAGATTTACATCAGGGTAACTGTGACCAAAATCTCTCAGAATTTCTCTTTGCTAGACTTCAGTAACTCACTAAATTAATTGCTAATTAAATTGAGATTGTTGATTATTGTGGATGCTTCCCACATATTTCTTCTGTCTTACCGTCATAGAATTTAAAGAAAGAAGAGCTCCACTAGATCAGACCAGATCTTACCTGTTCTGAACTCCTGCTTGTCAGAAGTTGTTCCCTTCAACTAGATATTAAGACACTGAGCACAGTCAGCAGACATTACACTGGAGCACTGCAGTCCTCAGGAATCCAAACTTGTGTACATCTGGGACAAAACCAGCAGAGACATGGCAGCCTGTATTGCCTAAGGCACTTAATGAGGAAGAGGTTAGAAGAGGGTCCTACAAAGCAGTCCCAGACTGCCCTTGAAGGCTGGCCTTACCACTTATCTGCAGTGGAGCAGGGCAATGTGAGTCTTCTCCTTGACATAAATACAGTGGTCAGTGTTCACCACTGAGATATTTAAGAAACAGCATGAGCTGCCTCCCCTCAAAACACTTCTTCCCTTGTGTGTCAGAAACCACTTCAATTTGTGCTTTGTTAATTCTATACAAAGCAGGTTGTACCATGAAGTATCTCATGGTAAAATACTAATTTGCAGCATCCAAGGCCACTGGGCAGGGAAATGACCAGAGTCACTCCTTCAAGGTCTGACAACATTGAGGTGCCTGGAAATTCTGCCTCCCTTTTCAGATTTCATCCTCAACATTACACTAAAAAGGCACACCTCTCTTGTATGTGTTTTGTATGGTTTACATAAAATTGGGATGCCAGAAGAATGGGTTCCATGTGATTCTGCTGTAGTCTGGGCAAGGAGTTCTTATGAAAGCCTTACTTGAAAACTGAATTCAGATTCTGCTTCAGCATCCTCCAGAATGGAGGCAGAGGAGGACAGTTAAAGCAAGCCAACTGAGAACCTCTCATGCCCTTGAAGATAGTAAACAGATCTTTGTTGGGATTGAAAGCAGAACTAAATTAGGCTTCTGTTCAATAAAAGGCCTTTATTCATAAAATAAACATTTTGTTGGGTCTCACTAAAAATTGTGTGTAAGCAGCATGAATCTAAAATGGCACCCTTGTCTTTACAGACAAGCTTAACAACCTTCCAGTCCTTGGGCTTCACTTGGAACAGGTCTGTCTCCTAACAGCTTTTGGTTTCAATTGAGAAGGCCTGATGATACTGACTGATGAGCATGCAAGGAAGATGTAAGAATACAATAAATTGGTGATCATCTTTCTTGCCTGCATAAGAAAGTAATGGCATTGTGCCAAGCAAATATGCGCATTAGATGACTAACAGAGCTCCCACACTGTCAGTGTAGGCAGGGAATATGCAATGCAGCCACATATGTGTCTCTGAACCATACTGAGTGCTTTTTATTCTTAATGTTTGGTTTTGTTTTTAAATAGGAGATCAGATCTTTGAGCAGGATGTTTATCTCTATGCACAGAAAACAATGTTGGTCATAGTTTTTAATATACGATCAAGTTTTTAAAACTACCAGCTGATGTATCTGTTGTGAGTGATATCAGAATTTCAAGTAATTGCTATAAATGTTCACTAGGATAGCCCTGCATATCATATGTAATCATCTGAGTTTACCTTTTTTTAATGGCTGGAAAAACCCTTTTGTTTTTCCAGTGGGGATGCTGTTGGAAAGTTTTGTATTTAACTGCCCTGATTGAAGTTTAATCTTTCCTACTTTGATAAAATTGGTATGAGGTTTTGACAAAAATTAGCATGTGGTAACAAAGGAGCTGGATTCCATTTGATACTTGCTTAGCCATAGTTTTGAAATATAGATGCAGATACTACTGAGCAGAACACTCAGGGAAGTTCCATAAATTCCTGTAAACAGTGTGCAGTTCAACTTTGCATTTAATCTAGCAGTGACCTTCCACTGAAAATAGTCCCCTTTTCACTCCTCCAATGATGACTAATCCACCCCCAAAATTAATTAGTTTTCCATCAGTTCTGCAAGCTGAAGCAGCAGCCTTGTTGCTGCATAGATAAGATAGATGGGTATGATGCAATAGAGGAGAGTTAACAGGATGAAACAAACCCCTCTCTGCAGCAGTGTAAGATCAGATCATCTTAAATGCAACATGAAGCTAACCTTAAGTGTTAGTTTTTTAAATGGTAGTCTCATTTAAATTCCTTGAGAAGTATTAAGGACCCACTGAGCTAACTCTGCAAACATAGAATGGGAGACAGTCTCTTGAGCTGAATCTTAAAAAATGAAGGCACTGGGAACCAAAGATGAAATCACAAACCACCCAGTTACAGCTCTGTGGCCTGACAACCAGATGATCAGGTATTCAATGGACAGACCTTGGTTGTTCCCAGAGCTAAAATTTTTCCAAGTTTATCACACTTTTCACTAGCTTGTCTCATAAGCATACAATATTTCAGAAAGCAGACTTCTAAAGTACAGGTAGAGAAAGAGAGAAGTTTCCAGCTCTTTCCAGGACTCTCTTTCATTGATAGTGGCATAAACTGTCAAAATCCTTTTAGCATTGAATAACTTTCTATTTGATGACAAATTAATTTCTAAGACTTCAAGAAGCAATGAAGCTGTATTTCCCTCGGATAACTATTTAGTAGCCTCGTAATATGGATTGGTCGCTATTTCCTCTATTTTAAACACTTGCTTCTTCTTGATCTCTGTGAAAGTTGGCATCTAGATCCCTCATCCCAGTTACTTTTTTTTTTTTTACCAGCAGAAATTGCTATTAGGTGGACTAGCAGTTAAGTTGCGTTGTGTGGAATGACTGGAGTCAGAGTCCACAGGTAGTCTGCATTATATAAACTGCGCTTTCTACTCAGCTGGTTAATTAAACTTGATTTTCAAATCCCAAGGCAGAAACCACTTATGTACACACTCTATTTTAATAACATGTTTCTATTCCTCTGTCTCAGGAGACTTGGCTCTGTCTTCAGGTACGTCCATCCTTAAGATGGAGAAAAGGGAATATAAGGACAAAAGTTTGGACAGTGTGTGGCTCTGTGTAGTCCCTTTTCAGGCAAATACTTTGTCTGACTTGGGGTTGTAGATAGAGCGAGGGAACATCTTATAAAGCAACATTACAAAATTGCCTGAATGACATGAAATAGATTCTGCGTCCTTCCAGAACAGGGAAAAAGTGAACAGTAATAAACCATCTTATCATTTTGCATTCCAACCTCCGGACTTGTGTTACTGTTCTGTGATGATGCTTTTGCACATTAACCTGCTTTGCTGCTCTGTCAGTGCTACAGTATTTATCTAGATAACTGTGTACACAATTTTTGCTTGCATCTGGGCAGATTATGCCAGCATTTTCAGCAAAAATTAACCTGGTAGCTTAAAAACATGGAATGTTGCTCATACAGAGCACAAGATAAAGTCATACTTGCTCCAATGAAGTAGTCTGAATGTGCTGCTTAGTATTGGTACCAGAGGTTTTGAACTTGCTTATCAGTCCTCTGTGACACATCCTCTAGAGGCTTCACACAGAGCAAAATGATGTGCTGAAATCTTCTCTTAACTCAAAGCCTGATTTTGCTGGCACTTATGCACATGAGCAAGTGTTCCTGTGACTGGTTTTAGCTGCTCATGTCAGTATAACGAAGGACATGCAACAGTTTTAAAAACAAGGTTATGCAGTTGCATTGCCTTTATTGTTTAAGGTGACTAGCTTCCTGTAAAACTACTTTGCTTTCAAGGTTTTCCTCATAGTCATGGGCACATGGCAGCATGTTTCTTCTGTAATGCAAAATAGATGTAAAATGCTATCAACTCTGAATATTTTTTTCACATCAGTTTTGCATTGGTAAGAACTGCAAGTTGTAAGGTGATAGAGAATAAGACTGTGTCCATTTTCAGAGACAGGAGTGATTCCGAACTGTCAGTCCTTTAGTAGGTATATTCTTCTGATCGTTTACATGCAGAGACAGAAAGATGGGGCATGTTAGGCAATAGATGGTCTTCATTCCTTCAACAGTTTAAAGTGACACTTGTCCCTAAGTTACATGATGGGGGAAAGGGGAGGCAGAGGAGAAATGCTTGAATTGATAGGCAGTGTAGAGAAAGGGATTAGTTATGGAGTCTGACAGGGCATCTGTACTGAATGCAGACTGCCACAGTTGCATATAGGTTAGGAAGAGGTAATTCTGTGTAGAAGCTACAAGGACCTAGAGATCCAGGTTTTGTCCCTACAGCTTCAGCATTAATTCTTATTCATTTGGCCTCTCTGGAAATGTCATGATAGCAAGTTCCTTGCACAGTGGTGTGTGTAAAGAGAACACTTTTATAGCAGCATTTGAATATTGTGGTGAACTGCAGGCACTTAGGAAGGTCAAAGAACAGCATTTGGGGCTGTCATTGCAAAGAGCTTTCTGTTAAAAACTAAGATGTGTGATCAAGATACAGTCTATCAGCTGAGCCACAGTAACTATGTGTACCCATTTGTGGCCTGCTTCTGTAAGGGCACTAAGCACTTCCTGGCTTGAATTTAGTAATGTTGTCTTCTGTTTGCATTGGACTGAGACCATCCAGCATCAACTACACTTCCACTTAACAGAAGTAATAACTTTATATACTGGGGTAACCTGTTCAGGTACCAGAGACCTTCGTGTCAAGACAAGGTAAGAGATAAGGAGAGCTGCACAGATAGCCATAGCGTCTTTTATTAGAGCGCTTGGTGTAATTTGGGGTTATAGTTTGGCCGTCAGTCGTGATTCAAGAGGCACCAATTCCTTTTTTCCAGTAGCAATCACTTATGAAATCCAGGGTTTTTTTTGGTTCTGCACCTCAGGGACATGCTGCTGGAGTGGAATGAGCGCCTTGCGAAGCCTGTTTCTCCGGAACGGTTGCACAGAGCTGCTGATTATGTCATCACCAGAAATTTCAGGGGAGCAATGGGGGTGCTGGTGGTGGACTCGGAACTATCAGCATCATCTTTTTATGGTATCGCTAGTTGTTTTTTTGCTCTGTAAAAGAAGGTTGATTCCCCTTGGGACTTACTGGCAAGACATATTTTCTGGGTTTGAGCTTAGACTTAAGAAAACCCATCAGAAAACAAACTTAATAAAAACATTTAGCTGAAAATAATTGGTTGTCATTTTTTCCTGCGAGGGAGGGAGAGGTGTTTCTGAGTGGCTATAAAAGTATAAATACCATCTGTATGCTTTATGCCTGATTTTTCTGGTTTTAAGAATAACTTTTGGATTATGTTTTGACACACACTGTGTACACAGACAGTATTTCTTATTCTTGGACCTATGTAGTTCCTGTATACTATGTTTGTATTACAAGTAAGATACACAGCGTTTATCCAGGCCTTTATAGCAAGTTTCATCCCTTGACTCAGTAGTCTCTTGTCCTGGGTAGCAGAAGATTGCTTAATGCTAAAATGTGCTACCTTGGTTGAGGTGATTTTTTTCTTCTTTCTGAGTGCTTCACATATGACTCTGCTGACTTGCTTTTACCTGGATGCTGTCTTATTGTATCTTGCTGTCTTCTAAGAATGTGGTTTACTTTTAAGTATGTTTTTCTTTTAACATGCAGGTGTGCTTATCTTCATGCAGTAGTGACATCATGTCCCAGTGCCAGTGCTGAAGTCTGAGTATCTAGATGGTCTTTGATTTATTAGCCTGTTATAAACTGGAAAGATCATGTTCTGGTTAAGTCAATTCTCTGTGATTTCAACAGGACCTCTGTAGAAGGGGGTACTTTCAGGATTCAGCCCTTTATACTCTTGTTCTTCAGCAGACTTCTTGATTGGGTTTGTGACAATAAAGTGTTGGCATCAATAGAGAGAGTTGCATTGGTTTCTCTGGGCTTTGGATGAGACTGGCTTGATGCTCTTAGTGTCAGGTGCTTTAGAAATAGACAACAAATCATATAAGCCTTGGAGGTAGAGCATGGTATTATCTCGACAAAGAATACACCTCTGACCCCTCCATTAGCAGAATGTGTAATGAAAGAAAAAGTCCTTGCAGTTTGTTAGAGGTGAATTTCTTTCTACATGCGTGCATGACCCTCTCCATGTTTTTGCTATGCTTTGGCTGAGTGGCTGTATTGGACACAGTCTCTGAGGCAATGATGGACTGTCTGTCTCCATATTATGTATTTGGTTAGCCCTGCTGTGGGGTAGATGTGACACATTCAGCAGTCCTTCACAAGTAGTAAAGGGTCTATGTCTTGTATTCAGACACCTTTAAGCAGTCTCTGAGATTTTAATGAAATTGGCCTTTATGATTTCAGCTGAAGCCTTTTTCCATGTAGAGCAGATGTTTCCTAAGGGAGGTTAGCTTATGGATCTCCCCTTTTCCTTAAATACTAAAAGACTGTATGGTACATACCCTTTGGATCCCTGTTCCTGTATGCAGGCAGTAAGGAAAAGCAAGTGGATCAATAACAGCACAGGAATATGCTTCATCTCCTTTCCGTGCTTCCCCCACCCCACAGACCAGTGGCTTGATACCGGTGGCTTGGGTGGACATCACATCATGGTCGTTTAGAATATATTTTCAAGAAAAGTTTTTTGACATCTGATGGTGTTAAAATTTAGAATTTTCACCTTTTTTTAAGGATTCTTATGCATAAAGGATGTAAATGGTAACCCAAGAGGACCATCTGTCCTGGAGCAGACATTGTAACTGAGCTACGATGTGACTGAAAGAACTGATTTCATATCAGGTTGTAAGTGAGGCAGGGAAGACCAGATATATCATCCTGTCACTTCAGTACAGGTGAAAAATACAGCCACACATTCTTTCAGAACTTGTCCTAATCTTCTTGGAGAATGAAAGGAACAAGGAACAAAAAAAAATGAAACAAAAATTCATTGCAGGTTGTAAGTGTTTTGCAGAGCCCAGTTGGCGTGGAAGGTACTTTTTCCTAGATCTTCTTGTATTGGACTATGTCTTTCAATCTAGCTGTGGTTCTTGCATCATGCAAGGAGTCCATTTTACCTCCATTACCTACCTGATGTCTATGAAGCTTGTTTTAACTAGGGTTTCTAAGGTAACACAAAGGTTTGAACCTTTGTCACCTAAAAATTCCTTTTAAATCCAGTCCATAGCTGTCTCAAACATTTTTAAAATTTATTTTGTGGTAAGCAGTAAGTAAGTTGTTGTTTAGTCATTTGTTTTCAAGTCATTCTGGACTTGGGTCTAAGCACATTCTGTCTCTTACTAGGAAGTGTTTCCTCTCTGATCAATTGACCTCTTAGAGCTACTGAAGTTTGGAATTTCAGTCATGCATCTGGTGCAGATAAACCTTTTTTTTTCTTTTTATCAATTAGGATGGTGATCTATTTACCTTCTGGTTACAGCCTAAATATGTCTTAGTGCTGCACTGAACCAGCCTTTCATACCATCTTGCAGGTATTGATGCCTTACAGACTATTGCAGTCTGGTTGTTTTTGCAGTACAGAAAACAGTTCCGCTGATGCGGGTGTGCGTTTGGAATCTACTCACTGTGAAGGAGGCCCAGCTTATGGAAAGAGGGTGCTGAAAGCCTTTATTAGGGAGTATTTGGAGGATAAAAACATGTTCTTTATGTGAACAAGCTGTAAGGTGAATGGGTTCATTTCACCTGCTATATGCTTTACTTCTGAAAAGCCCTTTATGAGCTGTTACCTTTTATTACTTACATGAGATCCTAAGAAACTTCAGGTAACATACAGGTATATCTCCTGGGTGTTCACATTCTCTTTACAGGTTAGATATAAGTGATCAGCTTTGACCAGCTGACAGTCAATGCTTGCCACTCATTTGATGGCAAAAAGGATGTGCACAGAGTGTCATGCTACTGTTCTTTACAGCCTCTGTGTTATGCAGTCTTGTCTAGATCCTTTGAGGCTAGTGTTAAGCCTAGGCCATAAAACATCAGTATTATTTACTTTTATATTGAAGTGCTGTGTAGGTGTGCTTCATTGTATTAAGACATGTACAAACATGCAGTAAATGGCAAACATGCACTTTTTGCCTCAAAACACTCTTGATAGTTTATCATAAGTAAAAACATTATATTGTATGTTGTCTGATTGTTATGGTTATACACTATATTAATTTCAAAGCAAGATGTAAATGCAATTCTGAGAGTTATACAAAACAATGAATTCAGAAATCACTTTGCAGAGTTTATCAAATTTATCTCTGCAGTGAAATTTGGACTAAAATGTAGTGAAAAGTATGGAGTTAAACCGTAAGTGAATTTGATCCATCCACCAACATAGAAACCACTCACACCTCCTATTTTTAACTGCGTAGTTTAAAAAATAAAATAAAAAAAATATATATGTGTGCTATAAGTCCACTATGTGATTTTTATGCATAGTGATGATATTCACAAGGCTTTCATGTTTCAGTTCCTATTTCCTCTCTACCAATATGGCTGCTTTGGGAGGAAATGTGTGAATGGTTCTGGTAAGAATAATGCACTTTTTTTTACAGGCCCCCCACCCATTTTTTTTTTTATTTCTCCTGGTTTGTATGGGACTTCACTTCTTCCCATTTTGTTTTCACTTAGGTTTTGACACTGCCCAAAGAGAAGTGTTCCCCTCTTTATTTGCTTCTCTTCGTCTCCATTGAATTCTCCTTGGCCAAAATATCACGTGTTGATGCACATAGTCTGCAGGTTGTTCATCTAAAAGATCTTTAATTCAGCAGTGATTCTGGCTTACTCTTTGTACGTGGGCAATACAAAGGGAAGTTTTTCAAACAGTTTTGTTTTTAGAGCAGAATAAGGCGTGGGTAGTTGTGCCTTGCAGAAAAGCTTAGCCTGGGAAAAACTGATGTAGGAGGGGAGAAAGAAAAGATTGACGGTCATTTACCATGTGACATCAAAGTAGAATAGTTCCAACAAAAAAACTTGTGGTAGAGCTTTCCAGCTGAATGTGAGCTGAAGGTCATGCACTTGCCTTCATGTTAACATAATAGTGTCTGCATGTGGAAGACTGGTAAGTACCGTGAAAGAAAGTCTATATAGGCTGCCTCTGGCAGGCGTGCTTGCTTGAAAAGGTAGCCTGAAAAGGCCTCAGTCTGAGGTGGCTGAACAGACTGGTTTTTGCACAAGAGGCAAGGAAAATTAGGAAATATCAATGACAGTAAATTGAGTGAAAACTCAGGAAATGGTGTATGCAATACAAATCCACGTCAAATCCAAATCAAGTCAACAGAGGGTGCTCTGATAAATGTTTGAAGTAAAAGTCATTGTCCAGGCATTGTTGTAGGGCCATAGACTTGCCCTTGTTTCAAATTTGGCTAAGAAAAGGGTATCATTCTGTTCAGCTGACACAAACACACTAATAAACTTCAGTATTGCAAAAAATGACATGTAGAATGTGGCTGAAGGTTTCCAGTGTTTTAGTGCCTAAATTGAACAATCAGTAAAACACATACAAAGAAAATGTTGTTTTCATTGCAGGGCATGTGAGCTAATGAGAAACTTCTAATGCATTGCTTGGTAAGGGTAGGTTGCAGGTTAAATGTTAAACCTCTGTTTTCTTCAAAATTCTGAAAAATGCCTTTGGAAACTGTTAGGATGTGTTTGTGCTGGTCAATGAAAAGGAATGGTGAAGCCATAAAATATGACGGACTAGATTGAAAAATGGTCTTTTTAAGCAAATAAAAGGCTATTTATTTCACAGAATTGCCTTCCACTAGATTTTGCATGTGCTGACATCCAACATAGTGCATGAAGCAAAAGGTGTGCAGAGTGACATAGAACTGGATGATGTTCCTGGAGGAGGCTTGAAACGTTTTGCTGTAGCTGTGGGATGTAGCCAGGAGCTGCTGTGGTGCAGGTGAAAAACTGGATACAGATAAACAAGGTCACATAAGTCTGTGGGGATTAGCAAAATTAATGTGCTAGTTTTGAAAGAGTGTGCACTTGGGTTGATAGTTTGAAGTTGAGGTCTTTCAGTTAAATCTTTGTTAAAGCTTGTTTCTTCTGCAGTGTGTACACAAAACTCAACACTGGTAGAAAATTAAACAGATGAAAATCTCAATCCATCTCTGAACAGTATCTAGGAATCAGAGCAATGATGAAAATGAGGGAGTTTACAGTGCAAACATGCATTACCTCTGCAGGTTTGTATCTACAAGGACCCTGTTTTCAACAAAGAGTTAAATTAAAAATCAGTCTATTGTTTTTGACAGGTGTCAATTTAGTAAATTATCATGTGCCAGTTTTAGTTATATGGTCCTTATTGCTTTAGGTTTTGACTATCTGCAGTACATGATGTTTTTTTCTTATCAACCAGAGTGTAATTCGTTTTTCATTTGATGGTGTTGCACAAATAATCCTGATGACTTGAGGGAGATTTATCACAAAAAGGAGAGCAAAGAAGTAAATAAGGAAGCCTTATTCTGGTTCTGTGTGGTTTATACTGCTTCTGTTTGAGAAATAAAATATAGCAATATACTCTCAGTGGAAAGAGTGCTTCTGTGGGAACATAGTGGAAAGAAGAAGAGGTGGTTCTCTTTAATTAACGGTTTGACATACAAGTTGAGAGACCATTCATTTAACATTGAGCTTTCATTACACAGACATTCCATGATTTCACTGTAGTTTGATAACCAGTAGTCAGCATTTCTAATGAATGCTTGATTCAGGAAGATATTTGTGCTTATGAAATATTTATGTAGTAACATGAGCAGAGTTTGGCTAACCATATGCTTGCACGTGGAATGGAAACAGAATCATGAAAAGAGACACTGACTTTGGCATGAAAAATCCCACCCTTTTTCTTATAAGGTTGTTTTTCTTCCTGTTCCATTATAAATCATGAAGAAGTGGCATTCACAGTACATTAGGTGAAAGTGGTGAAAATGTCAGTTGCAGCAAGGAGAATCAAAAGAAATGTGACCATGGTTGGAAAGTTTAGCTTTTACCAATAGATTAAATATATATGTAACATGCATTCACTGTATGTTATATGCTATATGGGTAATGAGGGTAAGTAGGCATAGCAAAATTTTGTCTTTGTCAAGGTCTTAAAGGAAAAGCAATGACTTGGAAGATAATGTTTGGAAGATGTTTTTTGTGTGGCATACCTTTAGGAAGGGCTGGACAAGTTCTTAAGCATTTTTTTTTTTAAATTCTTCTTGTACTTGATCCTTTCTCAAGCTGCACATATTGAAAGTGAGTTGACTTGATGCTCTTCCTTCTCCTATCCTGTGCATAAAATAGTTTTCTTGCTTCATAGCATGTAAGGGGTATAAGTCTGGTAAACTGGAATTTGCAACTTACAGAGACGTGAACCATTTGTCGCTGTCCTCCAGTGTATGCTTGTTGCTCTGCTAGCTCAATTAGCCCAGCATAGCTCTCACAATATAAAAGATATCCTCATATCCTTTTGTTTAATACCGAAGATGTTAATCTGGGATTTTATGAGGCATTTAAGGAAACTGATTATTTGTTTTCCATGGAAGTTCCAGTGAAAGTTAGTATCCTTTGATCACCTTTCAGGCATCTGGCATGAAAACACAATAGAATCCATAGGCTGGTACATCGCTGGGTCTCTGTATCACTCAGTGCCTTTCTAGGTCGCCATGGAGAGATTGCAATTCATCATGTCATTGGCAATGCTGACTGTTTAATACGGGTAGAGTATGAACTTTTAAATTATGAACTGCTACAAAGGTTTATCCTGAACTTCAAAAGGCCTAGCAGGCCACATCAACTGTATTAGAGCATACAGATTTCTGCAAACAGCAGTTTGTAGTGGTGTGTTGTGAGGTGGTTTTTGTTGTCATCTTCATCATAACAGTCCAAGTAAAAGATACATACAGGCTGATCTAGCATGGTGGTTTGGTGCAAAGCTCCAGCTTGTGATTTGGTATTCTACAGCACTTCTAACCACTATGGTGCTGCTTTCCCAGCAGCTATGAGCTTTTCCTGGGTTTCTGCAAGGATGTACCTCTGTTTTCCTCCAGGTGCATTCCACCTTACCTCTTTCTTCCCCAGACAAACACTGCATTTCCAGTTGCAGTGACAGAGTGATTGTTTTTTTTTTTTTCCAAAATTGGTATGATGAATATGCCTGTTGTTTGCTTGATAATGCTGTACTGTGCTTGCTATGAAAAAAATAACCAAATGAAGTGGAATGCACCTGAGTTTGGGCTCACATATTAATAATCATTTAACCACACTAATTGTTTGGTTTGCTTTCAGTCTTTGAACATTGATACAAGAATATCACTTGTAAAGTTTAAAGATTTATCAAGAATCATGAATGTATCTTGACAGGACATTGAGGCATACGTAGTATGGTATGATCCAGGAGTGCTAGCAGAAGTAGGCAGCTGTATTTCAAAGGTGGACCACAGAGTTTGTTTTTTAAGACCGTTTCTGGCAGTGCCTAGGAAGATTGAGATCTGAAGTCCAAGGTAAGACTACATTTCACTGAGTCTCCATTACTATATACAGAGCAAAATAGTACCTCTGGGCTGTCACTCTGAGGATTTTTCAGGACTGTTCTGCCAGTCTTTCTTTCACCATTCATATTAGGACAGCCTTCTCCTCATGTGTTCTTGCCCCTCTCCCACATTTTAAGCTTGATCTTCAACAGTAGGCACTGTCACACATCTGACCATGTGCTTGACATGTGTTAGAGTGAGATCTGGGTGGCATAATCTTTCTGTGTTTGTTCCTGGTTTCTGATGAAGGAAATGTGGGCATATGGACCTGAGAAGAGCAACAGTGAACTCCAGTTACTGTCCTGCTCTGGATGGTCGTAGGGGGGAAGAATCACAGTTGTAGTTTGTTCCTGCTATGCAGTTAGACATAGCAGCCTATGCACACACACCATGACAAAAAAACAGGTGGGGATTGAAGTGGTTTCAGTAGAACTAGGATTCTATCTGGCTGGGTTGGGGATTTTGAAAATCTCCCTAGACCTTCTGAAAATCTGGCTTCCTGATGTCCTATATCATTTAGGGAGGAGGTACCCACCATCACCTTTCCTGCTAGAAGAATTAATTAAAATCAATGTCTGATTTCTTTGGCTTTGCCCTTGCTCACAGTGGCACCTGGGAAATTACAATCACAGAAAGGTTTAACTGGATTTTTTTTCTGCTTCAGAGTTTAGAGCAAGGTATCCCAGAAGAGAGAGAGGGAAGAGTCTCTACCCTAACTCAGAGGTTACTTAATCCCCAAGAGGAAGGAAGTTTTCGGTGTACTGCACTTGCATATGCTGTCTTGCTTGATTTGAGCTACTGCCAGATGCTGTTTTTAGTCTCCACTCAGTCCTTCTGCCAGGCTTTCACACTCCTCCTCCTCCTGTGGGTTTCTCTTCTGTGGCCTTGTATTTATTTTCCTTCTTTCATTTCTTCTCTCGTCAGATATTCTCATTTCAATTATTCTCAAGCATACACCTTCTTTCATCGCTTTTATATTCTCTTTTCTGTGCTTGTTGCTGCTAGTCCATTGTCTAGCTTGACTCTGGTTTCCATATTACCTGATGAGAGTGTTTTTGTAGAACCTGATTTAATGTTACCAGACATTTTAGAGGTCAAAAACACCAAAGCATCTGTTTCAGGGATGTGGAACCCAAAATGATACAGTGTTTTGAATAGAGCACAATGTTACATACCAAATTTTGTGCGTGCCTCATGGTCACTGTTTGGGTTGGTGGACTAACTGGCTGATTAATGGACAAACTTATCTCAGAACTGCATGCTGAAATAAGCTGAAAATCAGCCTGTTAAAATGCTAGTAATTTCTGAGAACCTTGCTGACATGTGTCTGTTTGTAACAGTCTTATAAACGTTTTTTTTTTTTAGCTGAAGCAAGCAATCCTTTTCAAGTCTTAATGTCTGTTGTAACAGTAGAGGTTTGCGATACTGTGTTTTGGAAATCATGTTTTCTAGACCGCTGCCTTACCAGATTGCAGGTTGAGGTTTCATGGTTTCCTTATGCCTGCTGATGACATCTCTGTCGCCACAGGAAAATGCAAGAAACATCAATGAGAAAGTAGTTTCAATAAAGATAGCATTAAGAAGAGGGTGGGAGGGGAATGCCATCCCCAAGAAGTAGAAGTTTTAAGGATGGAATGTTTTCTTCGTTGTATCACAGTTCCCTCTCAGAAAAGAAGTTTTGCGAATGTGAGACTCTATCTTTGTACATCTTCTTATCTCTTTCCACCTACTCATGATCTCTGATCTTTGTTACTCTGCATTTGCTCTGCATGTTCACAGCCAGAAGTTCTTAAAGGAAAGGAGAGACACTGCAAAGCTGATGAAGAGCAGGTGTAGAGTCATGTTCAACTGTCCAGAAGCAGTGAGGAGCAGTCTCCCAACCCTGTTGCCTGAGAAGAGTTGTCAAAGCAGCAGTGGTCATGGCATGGTCTCACCTGATTGTTAGATTTTCAGCTGCGGTGTGTTACACTAGGAAATCTGATTGAATACAACCTGGGAGTTCCTTGTGATCCTTTCACCACAAAATGAGCCTTCCAGTTGCGATCTGGCTATGTTGCATAAGAGAGCCATGTTCAAGCATGTAATGGAGGGAAAGAACAGGAAGGGGAGTCTGTCGTGATGAACCTTCCTTAGGAGCATTCAGAGTAGAACTGAGGAGCTTCAGCTTTCAGATTTAGTGGAGAGAGATTCTGACATTCCAAAAGAACAGCTTTTAGGAGGACGGAAGAGGAGTTCAGTAAAGATTCACACATTTGTCTTTTTGGGGCGCATTTTAGCAACATCTGTCAAGCTTCCTTTAAAAATGCCCTGCAAGCTATGGCCTAACTGTGGATATTTTCCATACTTACTTCCCAGCATAACAAGTTGGCATTTTAATTTCACAAACAAATCAACCAGCTTATTAGATTCACCTACCTGCTCAAGGAAATGGAAAGCAAATAGATTGAGTTTCACAGAATGTTAGGGATTGGAAGGGACCTCGAAAGATCATCTAGTCCAATCCCCCTGCCAGAGCAGGAGCACCTAGATGAGATTACACAGGAAGGCGTCCAGGCGGGTTTTGAATGTCTCCGGAGTTTGTTCTCATGTACTTTGCCATCATAGATTTCTGGTTGTCATCTAAGCTTTAAATAGTCTATTCTGTTCAGGTTTTGTGTTGTACTGTATTCTGTATAATTTCATCCCTGAAATTGCACCCACCACTACGATATGTGCTAGCACTGGGTTGTTAGACTGTTCTCACCATGGGATCTGAATGCCTCTTCACTGTAGTCTATTTGGCTTCTTGTGTGCTACACCCCATGCTGTGGTAGCAAGCTGCCTCAATATTACTATATTGTGGTTCTTTGCACCTACCAGAGAGCATGAATGCTGATCAGGTGTCCTTAATAACATGAATCTGGCACTGCTTTATTTTCATTTCAGCTGTTTAGCTAAAAGAATGTGTTATTTAAAACAAAAAATTCACCTGAAAGTAAATGGCCAAGTGCAGTTTTATTTAGTCCTGACAATAGAGGCCATTTGCTGTTGATGATTGCCATCATGGCACGCTTTAAGTGAGAACAAACATACTACCCCCCTCCAATACACACAGGCCTTTTTTCCTAACAGATTTATTCATTAAGCATATGTTCAAAGACTACAGCTATTACCACTTCTAAATAGAACCATTTTTTCATTGCTTTTCATAGATACAATGCTACAATGTTATGAAAAACCCATTAATGTTCCAGATTTAATTAACTAACATATTCTATTAGAACTCCTTTCTGCTTCTGCAGTTGTTTGACAGTAGGCAGATAAATACTGTATGTTGGAGACTGACCTTCAAATGACAGTCCATAGTTGCTGCTTTGCAAAGTGAGTAGAGTAGCAGGTTGAATGTCTTTGTCTTCTCTATCTGCATGTTAGAAAGGTCTCTTACTTCTGAGCCCAGAAAAAGGAGAGGAGATTGTTGGGCTTCGAGGCTTGGTCTCAGCTTCCTTGCACAGGCAACATTCCTGCTGAAATAAATAAAGTTTCATTTGACTGAATTTTGCAGGCTTTCAGGAAGAGAGATGGCGCTCCTGAAAGACACTAAATGCTTTCCATTTTGTATGCCTCCTGTGGGAGACAAAGATAAATACAGAAAGCGTATTCAGAATAGGTAATTCTTCTTTCTGTCACATTCAGGCAGGGGCTCTCAAAATGGCCCCTTTAAGCACTCTGTGTGCCCACTGGCAGGTTCTGAATATCTTTTAGGGGAAAACACTTGTGCAACAGTTCTTAGGTGAAGCTGCCTTTGTTCTTGAGGTTTTTCTGCATGTTACTGAAGTGCTATTCCTATTGGATGCATGTATAGATTCAGTAATGCTATGCCTTTTCAGTTGCTGAGACCATTTCAAGATCTATAGAGATTAAAAGATGGACTATAATGTTATAATTATCCCCCAGAAGTAGGACTTTATATTTTCTTGATTAATCTTCTGTCTTTTGTGTCTCTGCTCAGCATATCTGAAACAGATCACAGTGCTTCTACCTGGGCCATGCATAAAACGTTGCTCTCTTGTCCATTCTGCTTATGATTTTCCCAGCATAATTAATTCTGTCTTCAGGAAAAAGGACCAAGATGGTGTGTGGTACATAGTTGTCACTGGGAACTGAGAGGTACAAGGAAAAAATCTTGTGGTAGAATCTGGCTCCTGTGGATGAAGACAGAGGTGGTGAGTTTGAAAGGACTGCATTGGTCCTTACAAGCTAAGAGTGAGATTTACAAGATTACTCAGTGCAGGTTGAACTTCTTCATATACCTCACTGTGGGAAGAGATTTGGTATGAGGTGTTTGGCATCTCCTGTTAATGTAGATGAAGTGTTCTGGATAGCGTAGCAGGAATACATCTGTGTATATGAAGTCCTGCTTCCCATTGACTCATATTGTCAGCCATACTTCACTATAGATGGCAATTGACTGCCTGTATTTCAAAATATATTATATACCTAGCAGTTTCAACATGGAGACAGAGGAGTAGGGCAACTAGGAATCTATAATGGTATGTTTGGTGCCTTTGTGGTGACCTGAGTTATAAATGTTATGAAATCAGGAGCTTCTGAAAAGGAAGAAATGTTTTAATCAAGGCCTTGAGAAAACAATTTTTTTGAATAGCTACAATTTGTGTTGCATAGATGAGGTGGTAAAATAACTTGCTGTCTTTTCATGCTTAGAATAGGACATACTGTGAGACCCTTTATATCTGTAGCAATGGGAGGTTTTAAGTGTGTCTCCTTGGTGGCTCTGCCTACCACAAATGCAGCATACCTGCCACCTGCTTCCATGATCCATGAGATCATAGTCAAGTCCTCTCCAGAATGGTCTTTGTTTCAGGTATCAAAGAGCATTTCCACACTGTTTGCTGGAGTACAGAACAAAATCCCTAGGTCAGCTGATACCAAGCTGGCCCTGAAGCTAGAAGTAGAAACGCTACATTGATACAAGATCCAAAATTATGTCTCCTCAGAACTTTGCTTGCTGCCTTGCAGACCTACTGATTAATGTCAGCTCTTGCTAAGGTAACTCAGCATGAGGCTGTGTGGTGCAAGGTACAGTCACCACAGATCAAGCAGAGCCTTGGAATGCACGCATCCACGAGAGGTTTGTTTCTTTGGATTGTTTTGCATAGTTAAGCTTATGACTGCAGGCAAGTGGTGCAAAATCCTCCCAGAATAATTGCAATGCTTATCATGAGCATGGGCTTTTTTCTTCTCACCTTCTCCGACATAAATCCGTAACAACTTGTGCATGTCTGCTTATCTGTCTAGACAAAACATTGCTCTGTGCATGTTCCCTTACTGGGAAGAGGATGAGAAAGCAAGCTGTTGTATTTTTTTAGTTCACTACTTAAGGCTGCGTATCTGTGTTGATGAGCACAGTATAGGAACCCATATAGACTAGACACAAGTAAACAAAGTGGATGGTTACCTTCCTCTGTGTGCACTGTTCACCTTTTGTGCTGCTGTGTGGTCAGCTAGCGAGAAGGAGAGATTAACGAGTCTGTTATAGTTATCACATTTTAATAATCTGAGCATGCCCCTAACATGAAGGGACTGCAGTTACAGAGGTGGAAGAGCACTGAACTGGAAGGAATGGTATTTCATTGTGCAGGCTTTGCATGTGGGCCCATAATGGAGTAGCACTGGGTGGAAACAGCACTCTAATACAGAGATAAAATTGAGTGTGGACATACTGTTTCTAGATGTCCACACTCCTTTTTTTTTATACAAGTGCTTATTCTAGAGCCAAAGTTATAATATCTGAATGATACCATTGCTTTCTGAGAAAGCCAAGCAGTGCAAGCATAACCTTTTTAAAAGCGTGAAAGAAAGTGAAATGATCATACTGGTGATAGTGCCCTTGAGGCATGTATCAGGTTTGTGGCTGAAGATGATTGTTGAGACTGGTCTTGATATAATTTACTTTGCTCAGGAAAGAGAATGCCTTTTGAAATAAACGTTGAATGTGATAGTGGCTTTCCTAAATGTTTTTGCTGAAGGCTCCAGGGCATAAGATATTAGTCACTTAGTAAAGCAGGCTATACCCACATGAATGGCATAAAAATGTTCACATTTGAGCCTGGCAGGAAGCCAGCATATCACCCATCTGCTTTAAGGTCCAAACCCTCTTATTCATCAGAGCAGAAAGCAGACTTAAAACCTACAAGACACCAGGCTAGTAAGTCACTGAAAAGAAATTAGAAACACACAATGGCATTAGCATTAGAACTGTAGAAGTTATTGAGTTATGAGAATATGCTTTTTTCAAGCAATGCAAGTGTACTAATACCAATTCAGATGATAGTATAACTAGTAAATACTTCAAAAAGTGTATGAAACCAGAATGTGCTTATTTCTTTTAATTGTCAGATTCAGTCTTGTGTCACAGAAGCTGTTTGACTGGTTTTAAATTACTGCTGCTATTTTTTGATTATGCATTCAGGCACTTTTAAGTATATCCTGCAGTTAAAGGCTAAAGGCACAAAAATTATAATTTGGGTTTGGGAGGGAAGAGTTGTTTGTCCTGTTTCAGAAAGACAATTCCACCTTGTACATCTCAATTGGCATCTTTGTGCTGTTGAGAGTTCTCCCTGGCTATGTTGTCTGTGCAAGGCTGATTCATGAGCAGTCAAAGCCAGAGCTCTATAACTGTGGAATTATGGAGCTGCATTGTGGGTTTCCATTTTCAGTGTTAAAGGGAGTTTGCAGGCTGGGAATAGTTTGGCACAACCAGCTCCACTGAAAGTAAACTTGCAGTGTGTTTATAAAAGCTCAAGGCACCTGCAAAATTATCTCCAGGAACTTGAAAACTTTCACTTAATAAAACAGCATAACAAAGAAATGTATCCTTTATTAAAGAAAGAAAAGAAGCATCTAATTGTTAAGCAGTAATCAGACAGATCTTCTGTATGGGGTTTAATAGGAAAGGAGGAGTGAGCCTTGCACAAAAAAAAAACCCAAACAAACAACTTTGAATAGAGCCCTGATTGAAAGATGGCAAATGTGTGGGTATGATAGAAGTTAATAGTCACTGTCTCTGCCTGCTGAGGGTCTGCATTCACTTTTTTTAAGAGCTGTAATTTGACACCATATTTAATATTTTAATTGTTTTGAAGCAAACATTGCTCCAGGGATCCTAGCTGCCATGAGAAATGACATATCCTTTAACTTGATGTATTTCTCAGGAGAGAAGTAAAAAGGACCGTGCTTGAAAACACATCTTCTGCTTAAGACCTGCAAGCATTAGCAGAATCATTAAAAATAAACCTCTTGTTTATTTGATTTAATAGTGGGAGTACAATTTATATGTGGACAGGGTCATAACTAATCATGCATTGGAAATTAAGAGCAACTTCTCCATTATTAGTAGAGACATAGTAGTTTATAGTGACTATTGGAGGAGAATCAGACCCCAGCAGCTGGTACAGTAGCTATCAGGTACTTCCCATGTGGTTGCTTTATCTGACAGTCCCTTGCTGCTTCTGGTGGCTCCTAGCAGCTCATCTTTACTGAACTGGGAGGCCTGGTTGGCTGGAGCAGAGGGCCTGATGATTTTGTTTGCTTCTTGCTCCCATGTAAATGACGCTTACGTCTGACCTGGAGTGCTGTCAGCCAGCTGTATTGTGAGCTGCTTTGCCCTTGCAACTCTGTTTCATATGAATTATGGACTGGAGATATGGTAAGATAATCAAATAAGTTACTTTCTCTCTTACTAGTTGGGCTAGGTGTACTAAGCAACCAATAGCACTGTGTAGGACTGTCTGGGAGGAGTGCTATCTTGAGCATCTGATTTCTTCAAGGAAGGGTTTGACAGCAGCTCAAATGAAGTCTCTGTTTCACTCTTCAGTGAAACAAAGTCTCTGGTGGCAGGCTGCATCCTTGCTTCTTCAAGGATGAATTCATAGGCCAGAGACCTGTCTTGTACTTAGGTTGTTTGGGGAAAAAAAAAATCAAACAAAACCAACCAGCCAAACAAACAAAAAACCAAACACCAAAAAACCTTGTATGGAGGCAGAAAACTTTGATAATGTTTTGAGTTTTGCTTTATTCTTTTCCATATTTCTTTTCCCCTGCAGTCATCATATTTTTTCATGAACTCTGTACTGAGCAACACGATGATGAGCCATACTAGAAGGTAGGGAAAGGAATTTAGTATAGAAAGGCATGTTAATGTGATGTCATTAATATCTTCTCAGGCTGAATATATTCTTTGCACTTCAGACCTGTACAGCACAAGTGTGTTTTGAAGCAAACAGACTTGTGCTGGAAGAATTACTGAGAAGCAAGGGTGAACATTACCTAAAACAAGACTCTTTCTCACAGAGAAAAGCAGGCTTACTTTTTGAATTGCTAATTCTGTTAAATAAAACAATATTCTTATTTAGTTCCTAAGAAGCCTCTAGTTTTTCTGCTGAATACTAACAGTAGAGGTAGTTAAGAATTAGTCTGAAAATTAATCACAGTTGTCCTGGTTTAGTTTGGAACTTAGTTTAAGCAGCAGTTTTCAGATCAATGATTTAATAAACTAGGAAGCTTCTGGGCATTTTCTTTTTTCATGAGCTATAAACTGTACTGTCCAGAAATCTAATTACAGAAAAAAAGACTACCTTGATAATTAAATGTATGTTTCCATATGTGTGGCCCAACCTAAGAGCAACGTGGACCCTTTGTAACCATGATGAAAATGTATGATACCACTGATAATAGCAGCGTCCCTTTTTACATAAAAATTTAATAGGTAGTAGGAGATGTTGGTTCCTGTTATGCTTGAGTTTTATGGAAGCTGCAAGAAAATGGCTAAGATTTTTCTCTTTGTCTTCTTGAATGATGAAAGTTGTGGCTGATGGACATTTCCACTGCAGCAGCTCAGCTGAAGATGCCCGTAGGAACTGGAATCTGTCCAGAGGGTGTTGGTACTTATCATTGTGGCACTTCGCTGTGGCAGCCAGTCATTTACTGCACAGAGCCTGTTGGACTGCTGAAAACATCACAGTAACTTGAAAGCTCTTCTAAATCACAGAAACAAAGGAAAACCTCAAGGCCTGATCTGAAACCTGAGATTTGCAGAACATCTGAGCAAGCACATAACATCAGTGACTGATTTGGAATCAGATGAGGTTCACAACTTATTTGCTGGCTGATCTCCTCTTGTAGAAGAGGGGGATGCAGTTTGTCTTGCAATCTGAAATTCTTATTTTCCATCCCTCTCTAGCAGCTTGCAGGCTTCCTTTTATATGTGACCCTGCAGTATCATAATGGTCCTGGGTAAACATGAGCGTTTTTTCTGACTTCACCTCTTTCTCTTGCCTCCTACTCGTCCCAGATGAAGTGGCAGGTGGACTGAGTGGGAGCAGTGTGAAAGTGAATGCAGAGAAAAGGTGACTCAGCAGTTCAGAGGGAGCTGCTGAGTGGAAAGGCAACTATTCTCTTAACACGCCTTGGCATCAGGTTCCTGTTCCCTCAGAGGTGAGAAAAGGCCGCTTATGGATGGAGCTGTGCAGCCCACCAGCAGGGAGAAGGGGCTGCATATTCTCATCAGAACTTACTTGAAGTGGAGAGGGAAGTCTCGTCTCCAAGTTTGTTGACAATTTTGCCAGTGAAAGGGGAGAAGCCTCGGTTCACTGCCTGGCTTGCTCACAGATTTTTTGCATTACTTTCCTCCTTTCTTATCTCTTGATGCATTTTGGTAATCAGAGTTTGGCTTAAGCAGCAGCCAGACTCTACCAGCTGAGCTTGAGAAGTGCAAGTCTCTGATGTTTTTCCTGGCTAGTAGATGACACCCATTTCCCTCTCTGTGCTTTTGTTTCATGAACTCCGCAGAGAATGTTTGCCTTTTTCTAAATGAGTATGCTGGCTTTGAGCATGCTAGCTGCAACACATGGACAAGCAAGTGCAAAGGAAAATTGATAATATTTGTGGGTTGTCCTCTGGCACACAAGGATAAATTAACCTTTCACTCAGAGTTAGGGAGGGGCCATTGCAGTGTTTTTCTAAGCAGTTTTGTAGTGATGCAAAAAGTTGTGGTATTTTAGTATGAGTTTCTGTGTTTTTCTTTCAGAAGGAAGGACTGAAGCAGATTTTTCTCTATAGACAGAACAACAGCAGGCAGACACACTTTATATCACTGGTTGTGCTTAACTAAAAGCTCGGTTTTAAAGGTTTAATGTGCATTGTTGTCACCAAATTTTCCAGACTTGTATTCTGGAGTTTGATCTTTCAGATGAACTTTTTTAAAAAACAAACAAACAAAATGTCCCTCCCCCCCCAAAAAAAAAACAAAATCAAAAAACAAAAACCACACACATAAAAAAAAACCCCAAACAAACAAACAAACAAAAACCCAACCATGGGTGGTGTTCTCTTGAATCTTCAGAGAGCCTGAAGCAGTGTCACTTGAGAGCTCTTGAGCAACTGCATTCCTCTTGATGGATGTGTCAAACCAGGAATCAGAATGAATTAAATACCAATATTCTTGGCTACTTCCAGTGTTATCATTTCAGCAAAAACATCTAGCTTCACCAAATAGAATCCTTGAGTGTTACAAATTAGAGTTATTCTCCACACAGCTATGAATACCTGTAGCATGATCCAGCTAATTCTTAAGGTCCAGGGTAGATATGCTTACTGCAAACTGAAAGCATTAAAAATCATAAGCTGAATTTCACCTCAGAATAAGGAATTTAGGAGACTGACAACCAGGTTGCTGTTGTGTAGGCTGAGTTTTGGTGAAGAGTTTTCCATTCCTCTGTAATGTGTCAGAGATGGTAGTTACAGTTATTTGGAACTTTTGATTGGATTAATGGTATGTCAAGTTTATTTCTTCTTTAATTTCTGTTGCACAGAGAGGAGAATGAAGTCTGCAGTTAGAGTTTGCAGTCCTACAAAGGACTACTGGATCAATTGAACTGGCTTCCAGTTAGATACCAAAGTGATTTTGGAATTGCTTTGATGCCTTGCAGTGTTTAGTGGTAAACTTTGTGGGATACGTGGATCTGTCTGGGTTCTTGCTAGTGTTTGAATTAAGCTGCCTGATACCTTCTGAAATAGCGCTCTATGTGGTTTTGCATTACAAATGCAAGATCTACCAACCACAAGTTCTTGGCAGCTAAAACTTGGTCATTTTCCAGAGTGGAATTGGAAGTATTGAGGTGATTATGTTGTAAATCCCTTCTATCTCCAGTCAGGCGGTAGTAGGTAGCTGTTCGGTGCATTTAGAAAGGTTTTTCTTTGCAGCTCCTAATCTGGATACTTGTAGCAACTAGATGCTCTCCTCCTAATGTTTTATTGAGCCATTTGGAAAAGGTAAATTTATTGAACTCTTGTAAGCAGAGCACCTCGGGGACCAAGTAGAAATAGTTTCATAGCATGACTGGGAAGGTAAAAAAAAAAAAAAATAATAATGAAGGAGCCAGAGAAAAAGAGATGCATTCTTAGGATAACAGCAAGTGTTGGAAATAGCATTCCCAGCTTTCAATGGAGCTCATTACATCTCGAGTGTTATGTTTTAGTATAAGTTGTTAGATGAGTTAGGAATGCAGAGAGTATCAAGAAAACCCAGACTTTCCCCGGCGGTGAATTGTATCTGTCTATAAACAGTAATGATGCAGCTTCTGTTATTACATTTAGCTTCTTAATATCTGAGATTGGCTGGTTATAAAAAAGTTCAGTAGAAGTTTCTGAGTTGTAGTGACCCACGTAGAAAGAGGAATATAAGTTCACAAGTTGTTTGCCTTGTGAGTATGAAAGGTCCCCTTCCTCTTACCTAGTTCCTCCATACCACTGCGGTGCAAGAGAAAGATGGACTTTTGGTCCAAAAGCTCATTCTGTTTCCGTCCTTCTCATACTGCAGTGGTAAACAAAACAGAGAATGTTTTCTCAGCTGATACCTCTCTCCTTAAGATCCATTCTTTGATTAGATGAGCTGTCTTTTATCCTCCAGCACAGGCTGCCTCTCATTCATGTGCACTCTGAGGCAGCTCATTCAGCTTTGATGTGTCTTGCCAGCATCTGGACTTGCCTGCAATCAGTGTGTCTTGTGACCTGCAGATTTAACAAGGTCTTGACGAGATTTGTGAAGTACAATGCCAGGGCTGTCCCCTGCATGTGCAATTTGTGAAAATAATGCGAAAATAAACAGTTGATTAGCAGACCCATATCAATAGTATATATTCATCTACTGTTTTCTAATCAATAGCAGGTCTCTCTAGCAGGAAATTGGAGGCAGTGATTTTAGTAGGCAATTGCATTTTTATATGTGAAGGTGCAGAGGCTATATGTGAATTTTGGACTCTGGTGCGAAGTGGTGATAGTCTTGTTGGATGTGAAGTCTTGCTGGCATGTTCACATTTTGCAATGCTTCCCCACTGTGGTCCCTTTCTATAGAATAAATTCTTGTCATGTGCAGCCATAATGAAGATATAGGCAGCTTCAGGGGGATATAGATCTCCACACATGCAAAACCAATATGGGACAATGCAGCTGAACTGCTGTGGCATGTTGACTGCTGCAGCCTGGGAGTTGGCAGAACAGGAAAGGTGCACTTTTCCCTCCTATCTTGTATATCTGGCAGCTGGTTCCACAGAGGTTGGGGATTTTACCATGAATGAAGAATAAGTCACTGTTAACAAAATTTGTATTTCCCAGTGAAAAGGCAGTACCACCCAGTCCTCCGGAAGCATAATTCCCACAAATAAAGTGTGGTAGATGCAATTAAAAGTCTGATAACTGCATGATCACTATATTTTCAATGTTAGGGTACATTTTATTTCTATTATAAAAATCCTTTTGGTACAGAGCAACTTTTTTTTCATCCCAAAAATACTTTGTTAAATGAAGTCTGCCAGTGGAGCTGTGTCAATTCCTTGAGCATTAGCACCTGTGCACAAGAGAGGACACAAGTTCCTTTTGAAGTGCTAACTTCATTAGGAAATACAGGCAGGATACATGGTTCTGGGAGGTTGGTTTTTGTTTGTTTGTTTGTTTGTTTGTTTTTTTCCTCTGAAGGCTTTAAGTATGAATCAGTTGAGTTACAGAGCTGCTGATGCTTTGCCCATAGCAGCATTTGACTGGATCATGGCAAGTTACTGCAGGGCACTGTTGACTTACCATTACTACAGTGCCTTTTAGTGTTTCAGTTAAGTCTAGTACTCTATGCACATGTTTTTCTGAGAGTGTATATAGGTGTTCTTGTTTCATTCTTCTGCCCTTTATGTACCCGCATATGAAGTTAGAAAAAGAAAGAGCTGGAAGGCACAGGGGTTTCAAAATGGACATTGTCTGAGTACAGAAGCCAGCTGTTACCTTGTGAGTGGACAAAGATTTTTCACTGTATAGATTATTCCACAGCAAAGTGTTGTGCCATTTATTTTTGGCAGCTTGTACTGGTGACTATGTTTAAGGAAAGAATACAGGCTGAATGGATCAGTGTTTTGATCCAGAAACTTCCTTTCCTTGAACAGCAAGGGTGAGGTTAAGTTTATGGTACCGTTTTGAAATTTCAAGTTGCTTTAACAAGCCATATGTCTGCTACAGATGCCAGAGACTTTTCAGTTCTTCTGCCAAAGGGTTTTTTCTAGCAAGCATAGCCTGATATCAAAGCAAAAGTATTTGGGGAACTTGAATCCCAATCTCCACGATGCAGGGATTGAGGAGGATATCACATTGGTGGTTAGCTTTAACTGCCAGTCAGATCACTGGCAGAGAAGAGGCTTAATTCACTCCTGCTGGATGTAGTCATCCTTATCAGCTGTCTTAGGACCTTTGCACTGACCTTGACACAGGAAAACTTTACTGATACCTCACTCATTTATTACCTAATCTGTGCACTGAAATAAACCAGGGCCCGTTAGAGCAAATAATACACGAATATAGCATTGCAAGATAAAGTGTGAATTGTAATTTAAGTATTCTTTAAAGCTGATGTAGTTAAATCCATGTAGAACCCTGGGCAGGTGTCATTGTATCTGTTAAATCTTTTTTTATTTGGAGTGGCAAATTTTTGAGTGAACTTAAATTAGTCCTTTGTGTACCCAAGACATTAATCTTAATCTATACATTTGTATGTATGAATTCAGACAGTTCTCCATTATTTTAGTTCTTGACCTGGTGCCCTCATAGCCTTACTGTATTAGTGAAAATATCTGTTGATAACAGCTGAACTGCATCAATTCAATGGAGCTGGAATCCTGGGCTCCTGGGTCCATAGACCAGATCTCTATGCAGTGAAAATAATTGAAAATAGAAGTAGCCTGTTGTCCTTCATATAGAGCAGTCATAAGAAATAGAATGTGACTCTTACAGCTATACAGCTGTTGCTAGACAACACTGGAATACCGGGAATTAGGCTTCTGGGCTGTGGAGAGGCATAGATCCCCATGGTTACAGATGCAGAGCTGTCTCCTAACTTTAGTTGTTTTTGTTTTGAAGGCATGTGGTTAAGTAGCCTTCACATCGTTATATTAGAGTCAGGGTTCTGTTTCCAACATAGACAGAAGTGACCTTATAAAATCTCAGGCTGTTACAGGTATGAAACAAAGAAATTCTGTTTACCTGCTGCATAACGCAGGTGAATGAGCTTTTGGTCAGTTAAAAAAAAAAAATAAAGCTTTTTGAAATATAAGATATTATGATTTGTACAAAATAGTTGGAAGCTTATCTGAATCTGCATTCACTGGCTATTTGTTTTGGTTGTCTTCCCAAAGGTGTTTTAATTCTGCTCTGTGTATTTTATCATGAGCTTTGGGGAGGAGTATTCAAGGAAAGTTACTACGGGTTGGAAAAACAGCAAATAGGTTTGTTGGCCATTCTTGGATACAGAGGTGCATTATTTAATTCCAGTAAAGGAACAGTAGGACTTAAAACATGCTTAGTGAAAACAGAAGGTTAGAGACTTTAGGAGCAAACCATAATAAACAATATATAAATAGATACTTTTTAATGTCTGTATCTCAGCCACAGGTGCATGTCTTTTTGCACAGATGATGAAAATAATTTCTGATATCAAGATTCTGTCCCTGCTAAATTTAAAATTCCTATTCCAAAACACAGACCATAAACATCCTGCAAAAACTGCAGGAAAAAAAACAGGCAAACAGTAACGAGGGTTTTCCCCTCAGTTCTTGTCCAAATCCAGTGATACATGAAGCAGCTTGGAAGCTTGGAAATTTTTAATTTCAACTGTTAAATTTTAGTACATTGTAGAAAATGAAAACAAAGGTCAGCATTGAAATATTTAGGTAGCCTTAACTGTGGCTGCTGAATGTGGTCGCTGTGTTGTCCTCCTGGAGAACTTTGGGTCCAGCTTTATGTAGCATGGTGTCAGAAGTCACATGTTAAGCGTGTGTTCAGTATTCCAAGAACTGCGTCTGGACTCTCAGTGTTTCCTGGGGGGTGTCATGGACTGCAGATTGACCATCTGGATCCTGAAGGGTAGAGAGGTAGAGTTGCTGTAATCTTTGGAGCTATATTCCAGAAACTGTCTGCTTTTCTTTGAAATGTGTTATTTTCAAGTGGTTGTCTTCTAGCATTAAAGACATACAGAAGAAAGTGAAGGAAGTTTTACCACCCTGAGAAATACAGGATGGGATTGTTGACAGTTCCATATTTTTCCATGTTTTATTGACCTGTATTTAATATGAAATTTTGTCAGTGTTTATGCAAATTACTGTACCGAGTCCTTGGCAAATAGTCAGTTAATTGTGGTATGACATGCATGGGTATATGTCTGTCTAGATGCATGTTCTCTATGCTCCTTGGAGCAATACCTGTGTAAAGACAATGAAAATAGCTACATGTAACCAGTTATACTCAGCATACCCTCCTGAGGCCACTACCTGTCATAAACTGATCAGAGATATTTTGAAAATGAGAAACCAGTAACCTGAGCTCCTGGGCAAGTAGCTGGTAGTACCTTGCAGGTGCTCCTTGTGTTATCTCTGAGTCTCTCCAGTCATTACAAAATTATGACCCTATTTCTGTTGGGCAGCTGTGGGAATGGAGAACCTTGCAGAGAAAGACATCAGCATCTCCCAAACACCTTGTTTTGTGCAGGAATGGATGTCCCAAGGTTTGTTTCGGTGAGGAAGACAACCAAAACAAACACTCTTACATTTTTGGATTTTAGAAATCAGGAAGGGGTATTTTCATGGATCCTTACTGTACCAATGGCCAGACTCTTAGCTTACACATAGATCCTAGTTTCATTTGCCTAATCAGAGCTGTGGCTGGTTTGTGGATGCTAATCTGACTTAAAGATACTATTGTGAGATATTTAGAGAAATGTCTGATGAGAGGAACGTTTTGTAGACACTTGACCCTCAACAAGCCACAGAAGGGCCAATGATGTGGCTGTTCCCTGGGGCAAAGGTGGCTGCCTTAGGTAGGCTTAAGGCTACAGTGTTGTATGTAGGAAAGCCTTGGGGCTTTCCTCTTGTAGAAAGATGTGAATCAGTAGTACTTATATCAAATGGGTTTGATCTTTCACTCCTTTTAGCTTGTAAATTAATTTATATCTACACAGAATGTGTTCAAAATACTGTTACTGAGGGACTAGCCACTCCAGTGCATATTTCCACTGAATGGAATAGCATTACAACATTATTAAATAGCACTCGAGTATGAATTCTTCCAAGAAGTAGGTTACTAGGATAAAGTCTATTTTATTAATGCCTTAGGACACTCAGCCAAAATCCAGAGCCCTTGAGCACTATTCAGACTCATAACATGAAACAGTCTCTACCTCAGAAATTTGTAATAAAATTAAACAAAGCAGACAACTATGGGGAAATAGAGAAGTTGCAGCAGGGAGGGACAAAATGGGTTCTCTGCTACCGTGTATCTGGGAAGTGTGGAGCTAGAAAATAGCACAGATGATTCCTTTTAAAAGGTAAAAATGAAAAGGTGCAGTGATGTAAATGAGAATTTATTAACAACACAGCCCAGAATCTGCACCTCCGGAAAGAAAGGGAAAATAATTTATCCGCCCACACTCACTTTTTCTGACGAAGGCAGGTGAATGCAGCTGCACTAATAGAGTGTGACGCTCACAATCCTGAGCTGCACTTACTGATGCAGAACTGAGAAGTAACCATTGTCTCTAGGAAAACAATAACCTTTGCAGGCTCTGCAGTGGCTACAGGGTTACCTACTATTCATTCCCTGCACATGTCATTTTCATGTGAAGGTCTTCCCAATCCAGCCATTATGGAGTCAGTGGATGAAGCTGAAGGACAACAGGGACGGCTGAACAGGAAGGAGCAGTCCCTGAAAACCTCACAGAAAACAGCACTGCTTGGTTGGGCTGCCCGGTGGAATGGATTAATGCCTGGAGACAGCATGTATCTGTTTGTCTTCTCACAGATCCTGGTAAGGCAGCTTGTCATTGCTTTGAAATGCTGGACCCTTCTTGGGAGGTTTCCTTCTCGTTGGTAGTAGATGCAGCAATGCACATAGCTACAGTTCTCTCATTTCTTCTGCCATCTCTCACAGCCCTGCCTTTTGACACCCCAAACTCCCATCCCATTCCCTGCCCTTCTGCAAATGCCTCCTTTGCCAAATGACCCATCTCTCAACAAATCCATCTTCTGTAGCTGATATGTATGGAGGTAAATAACCATCTTGTTAAAAAGTAGATTGGGAGGTGTTTCCTTTAAAGTTGTAGTTTGCACTTTTTGGTCAGAGGTGAGGGTATACCTCTCTGTGGGGTGTTAAATACAGCATCTTTGCTTTTGTAGTTTTATGTTAACTGTGATGTGTGCAGCAATCTTAAGTGGTTCAAATGAAATGTCTCAACATGGGTATGTTTGTGTGTATCTTTTTATAGGGATACATATGTGAATATGGCTATTTGTGAGAGCTTTGCATAGTATGAGATAAGCCTTAATGGTCTTCGTATGTTATTAAAAGTTTGTTGAATTACTAGTTTTGATCTAAAAGTAATAGTGCTGGAAGGTTAGAAGTCAGAGGAATCTGTTGCTTTTTCAATGTACAGGCTGCCATGGCCAGTCCTTTTGCTAGTGTAGTGGCAAGTAAGCTTGCTTAATGCAGTGATATACATCTAGTTAATGGTAGCTAATCATTTAGCCTTCAGTCTTTTTATTCTTGTTAAGCTACAGCCTAGAAAATACCTGACTTCTTAAAGCAAAAATTATGATCAACATGAAATCAATGAGAACTAAATTAGTTAATTATGCAGTCTTGAACTGAAAATGAATGTTTGTATAATGAGATGCTCATTATGTATTTTCTGATTGATTGCACAGCTTCTCTGCATGATGCTGTGGTACAGCACTTATGGGACCATCCCAGCAGCCCAGAATGCCTTTGACCTGCTGTCTTACTTGCTTACCCCATTTAAACAGTTTTTGTCAGATCAAGGGGAGGTAAGTCCCTGTACTCCTCTCTGATTATGTAGTTAATGTCAGTAGCCTTGGGTGGGGCTTCTAATACCTCTTCTGATAAAAAGTATAATACACATGTATTTGATATAATATAGTGTGTATCCTGAAACGGTGAACAGTTTTCTGAAAGATATCCATATTTTATCTTCAAGATACAGGGCTGAATGTTTGGCTGTGATGTTAGATCAGTACAGCAGATTTTTCGTAATGTGCAAATGATTGCAAACAAAACAAAGCAATAAGAAATCAGCACACTAAGGGTTAGCCAAAGGGAGAGCTGGAACTTAATTTATTAGGGTGGATAGAAGCTTCAATTCTGGAAGAATGGATCAACCCACATAAAGGGTGTAAATCAAAAGATAGTCACAAAATTATATTTTTGTTGAGTGTTTAGAGCATATTTATGAGGAGTGAAAATATTTCAGGTGTACTAGGTGTACAGATTGAATTATAGCCACAAAGCTACCCCAGTAAAATTACTTAGCTTCTCACCATGACATAATCACACGTATACCAGTATGATTCATCTGATAAATTGCTGGGGTAATTATACCCAGTGCAGATTTCTCTAGTGTGGACAGAACATTAATTAAATGCTGAGCAGCTACTTTCAAAAATCAGGCAAAATATAACTGCCATCAGAATGTTTAGATTCATTGTACATGATCTTTGTAGCAGAGGTTATGCAGTACAATTAGGAAGTCTGACTCAGTGCCTCTTGTGGCTGAAGTACAGTGGAGACTGTTTTCTGTGTTCACTTAACAATGTTATGAACTGCACGTCACCTGCTCTTTTGTTTATTTGAAAAAAGCACTTTTTCTTCGGCATTTCTCAGCTGAATTTATTATGCATAATCAGAGCATTGCCTGGATCTGTTTGCAGTGGGTCAGTCATTAGCAAATGGTTCCTTACAGAAGAATCATGATTTATAGGATTTTGACTTAAAATA
This sequence comes from Streptopelia decaocto, assembly GCF_964273445.1. Lineage (NCBI taxonomy): Eukaryota > Metazoa > Chordata > Aves > Columbiformes > Columbidae > Streptopelia > Streptopelia decaocto. The sequence goes on from NC_138661.1 coordinate 53,512,440, forward strand.
AGTATTCCGTGTGAAGGAAACTGATTCCTAGAATGTACCATAAGAACACCCCAAGTATGGCTCTCTGCAGATGTTCTTGCATGTCTTTGAGGACAGTTTATTGCAGCACTATTTACAGTGCAAATTTAGACTTGAAAACAGTAAAGACAACTAAATCTTCTGACAATAAATGAGCAAAGGAGAGCTCTTAACTCTGAATTTCTTTTTAGCCGTACTAGTGGGTCAGAAACAGAGTAAAATTCCTTGCCCACTGAAGCCCATTAGGGTTGTATTTTGCACCTACCATAGAGAATAGGTTGAATTAACAATACGCTACTTGAATATGATTAAGACATTGGAGTGACTTTCAATGCCAGTGCTGTGAGTGAACCTGATGGTATGTCACAGGATGTATCCAAAATGTGGAGAAGTCCTCTGTGGCCGGGTTTTATGTAAGGACCCACAAACACAGGAACAGTACTGAATTTTCTTCCAAACCCTTTGCCATGGTATAAAATTACACTGACTGTGGCAATGAAACCTTGGTCCAGGCTGCAAAATTGAATCATGAATCCAGATCTCAATTTTGGAAATGTTTGAGGATGGGAAGCAGATTTCCTAATTGCCGTCACAGTGAGCTCTGTTTTTTAGACCTTCTGAGATGCTGAGGCTTAGTGATGGTTTCAATTTCAGCCTTCTCCAAAGCCTGGCATTCTTCTGTTGGTGGTGGCGGCTTTTCCATGGATAAGAGTATGGTGTAACGAAATCTATATGGGAAATCCAAGAAGGAATATATGGTTTGTCAAGAACATGCATGCAGACACTCTGAATTATTGTCAATTCTGTTGTTTCACAGGACCTGACTAGAATTGGGAGCATTGTGGTATCATACATCCTGCTGTCTTTAGCTTCTTTAGGACTGTTACTTGTAGGATCTCTGGTAAGTTATGACACTGTGCAAACTATATTCATGCCCTTTTTCTGTGAATTTTTATCAGATTTCTAAATGAACTGAAGTTGTCAATGTTATGCTCAAGTTGATTGTAAAGCAATGTCTTTGGGGCTTTTTCTATATAATTATCTGTTTGCTTTACGTAGAGGAATCATGACTACACTTATCCTTACTCAATTTCTTGATGAATTGGGGATTATGCAGATGGTTTTTATTCTTTCCATCTGCAGATGTGCAAACTATTTTCTTTTAATTATAAGGGGTGTGGTGTAGTAATGGGACCATCTAATATTGCTACCTTCTGAATTGACTGCAGAGCAGCCATTGACTTAAGTGGCAGAAAGAGCTGTTCCAGAGCAACAGTGTAATTGTGAACATAATGCCCTTGTAGATGTAGGCCAAGGCCCCGGCTGTAGAACAAGATCAGTGGCATAACTACATTTAATCTAGTTAGCTGTCAGTTGTTTGGAAGCAGGAGGAATGTATTGTGTGTCACAACATCCTCATAGGCAAGCTCAGGAAGTGCAGACTGGATGAATGCATGGTGAGATGGGTCATGAACTGTCTGGATGGCAGAGCTCAGAGGGTTGTGATTAACAGTGCAAAGTCTGGTTGGAGGCCTGTAGTTAGTGGGGTTCCCCAGGGGTCAGTAATAGGTCTAGTCCTGTTCAACCTGTTCATCAGTGACCTGGATGAACAGACTCAGTGCACCCTCAGCAAGTTTGCTGACAATAATGAACTGGGAGGAAGGGTTGATACACCAGAAGGCTGTGCTGCCATTCAGCAAGAGCTGGACAGGCTGGGGGACTGATGAAGTTCAACGAGGGCAAGTAAAAGGTCCTGCACCTGGGGAGGAATAACCCCAGGCAGCAGTACAGGTTAGGGGCAGATCTGCTGGAAAGCAGCATTGCAGAGAAGGACCTGGGAGTTGTGGAGGACAGTAGGCTGACCATGAGTCAACAATGTGCCCTTGTGGGCAAGAAGGCCAAATGTATCCTGGGGTGCATTAGGAAGAATGTGACCAGCAGGTGGAGGGAGGTTGTCGTCCCACTCTACTCTACCCTGTTGAGGCTGCATCTGGAGTACTGTGTCCAGTTCTGGGCTCCCAGTTTAGGAAGGACTGTTGGTGGGAAGGGACCTCTGGAGACTGCTAGTCTAACATCTTGCTTGAAGCAAGGCTGTTGCCAACACTCAGTAAGGTGAGACATACATTTTTCTGCACAGATTTTGAAAACCTTTGGAAAAGGAGACATAAAATATTTCTGGTTGCCTGTGCCATAACAGCATGGTGCTCTTAGGGAATAACTTTTTTTCCTAATATCTGATATGAATTTCCCAAAGCTGAATGTCTGAGCTGAATTTCTGCAGCTTGTGGCCGTTTTCCATTGTGGTGTCAGCTGCCACTAGCAAGAAGAGTCTGACTGCATCATCTGGGAGCCGCCCTTCATGTAGTTGCAGGCTGCTGTTAGGTCACCCCGGCCTCCTCTTTGCCAGGATGAACAAGCCCAATTCTCCCCACCTTTTTCAAAGGTTATGTGTTCCAGAGCCCTGACCTCCTTTGTAGCCCTCCACTGGGCCCACTCCACTTTGTCCTTCTCTTTCTTAAACTAGAAGGCCTAAAACTGGACACAGTATTCAAGGTGCAGCTGCATCAGTGCCAAGGAGAGGGAAATAATACCTCCTTTGGTTTGATGGCCACACTCCCTGGTAGGAAATTTATCATATTTCGTAGCGTAGTTAAGTTCACTCAGAGTCCGCACAGTGGCAAAATCTTCTGTTTAATGTGTTGAGTGAATGTGTTTTTTAAAACTATTCACAAGGCAAAGTAATTAGTGTTAATGTCTCTATTATTGTGATCATCATAGACAAGGAAGTTAGCCAGGCTTAATGCAATTTTCTGCTTTTTCAATGCTGCTGTTCCTTATCTAGATGAATTTAGTTTTCAAAAAATAAACTTCTGGTGATTTTGTAATTGCAAATATTAAAGAACAAAAATGAAACATCTGAGAACTGTGATGAACAGTCTGAATTCCAGGTAATTTTGCAGCAAAACATTCAGAGCGGGAAATCAAAACAGCGGGGGTGTGATTTCTCTTCATATCCAGCCTAATTTTTGTTGGATGGAAACATTTTACTGCTGACCCATTCTTAGCACAGAAACTAACTGTACATGAAAGCTCTTTGCCCAGAAATTCAGATCTCAGTTTGAACTGCTTAGCGTATGTAGTAACTTCTCACAGGTGAACACTTATACTAGTGTAGGTGAGAGCGGACTTGGCCCATTTTTAAGTGTTGGTTAAAACTTTTTTGTAGAAAACAGTTTTATAACAATTTTCATGTAGGCAAGCTTGCTCTGCTTTGTATTCCTGTGGTCTGTGCTAACAGTCTTCTAGCTAGAGTGGAGGCACAAATGTGTCTTTGTGACAGCCTGTTTTCTGGACAAGTTGCAGAGAACCAGAACATAAGAAATGTCCGTGAGCACACTAATGGTCTGTCTTGCATAGTATATTCTCTCTTACAGTGGCATTAGGAAGGAGAGGCTGTTCGGAGAGAGCATATGAAGCTTTTCTGTTCCTGGCAACCTGTTAACCTTACTGTCTGACATAAAACCATGGAATGGTTTTGTTTGGAAGGGACCTTCAAAGGTCATCTAGTCCAACCCCCTTGCAATGACCAGGGACATCATCAACTAGAGCAGGTTGTTCAGAGCCATTGTCCTGTCTGGCCTTGAATGTCTCCAGGAATGGGGCATCTACCACCTCTCTGGGCAACCTGTGCCAGTGTTTTACTACCCTCATTGTAAAGCATTTCTTCCTTATATCTAGTCTGAATCTCCCCTCCTTTAGTTTAAAACCATTACCCCTTGCCCTATCACAACAGGCCCTGCTAAAAAGTCTGTCCCCATCTTCCTTATAAGCCCCCTTTAAGGTCTCCCTGGAGCCTTCTCTTCTTCAGACTGAACAGCCCCAACTCTCTCAGCCTGTCCTCATAGGAGAGGTGTTCCAGCCCTCTGATAATTTTTTTGTCTGTCCTCTGGACCCTCTCCAACAGGTCCATGTCTTTACTTGAGGGCTCCAGAGCTGGATGCAGGACTCCAGGTAGGGCCTCACCAGAGCAGAATAGATGGGGAGAATCACCTCCCTCAACCTGCTCGCCATGCTCTTTTTGATGCAGCCCAGGTCATGCTGCTTTGCATTTGCTTCTATCAGTATTTAGGAAATAAGGTGTAAGATAGCCCTTAGCAGAACACTGAAAATAATGTACTGATGGAGCTAAGCAGGGTTTCCAGAATACCAGCCTGGTGGTGGCATGAAAACAGTTTTCTTTATTTTCCCTCTTTCTCAGCTGAGTGATGCATATTTTCTTTTTATGGGTTTTAAGCAATGTGCTGTCCAGAAGGGACCTTGAAAGGCTCCTTTACCTTAAGAAGTGCCTTTATGATGAAATCTTTTTTTCCCAAATGTACTCTTCTGTCTTTATAGGTGGACCTGATAGATCTCATGTATATACTAGATGGCATAACAGCAAAAAGGAGCTTATCCTGTTTTTTTATTCAGCAACTGTGGTAACTTACAGTAATGCTTTAGTAGTTCCCTGTGGAAGTGAGAAAATGTGCCTTTTATGCAGGTATTTTGTTGCTTTATTATAGAGTAGTAACTGTTGAGCCACCTAACGAGGTTGAGTAATGGTGGTCAAGTGGATTCTCGGAAGCGATACCAAGAAAAGAGAGGCCCTGCCTGGTCTATGCACTATCTCAAGTCCAGCTCATTCCTATATCAAGAAATTTGTGACTCTAATACATGTAGAACAAATTTTTTGGGAGACCTCAGCTAAGGTTTTGAGGCACTTTTCTGAAAATACTGAGGTACCAGAATGTGTTGGGAGGTTAGCAATCAGAGTGAAAATAAAAGACTGGACAGAGGTCTTAAGCCTTGTATTAGTGATGCTGTCTGTTTTCTGCCTCATATAATGGTGTTTTAAGACCCAGGCAGCTGCAGAGGATCCGCATAGTCTCTAGTCCTCCTGAAAAAGTTTTCAGAGCTCACTGTTTTTCTATTATTCAGTTTAACCCCATCACTTTCAAGTATAACTTCATTTCTTCCAGTGTCTTGGGCAGCTCCCCATTTATTACACACTTCTTTCAATCTAAAGAAAAGCTGCGTGGTTTCTAGGGTAAACTTTTTGTTCCTTTGGATTTACAGTGTGTTAAATCACCAGTGAAATCAATCCTGTGTCACCATACCAGCTCTAGAATCTGTAATACATAATTAGTACCTACACCTTCAGCTTGACCCTCAGCACAAGTGTTGCTTTTAATAATAACAGCACTCTCCAGCAGTACAAAGTTGTTGAGCAGATACTCCACACAGTGAACTGCTCAGCTATTACAGTCTTGTAATATGTGAAAGAGCCATGGGTAGTACTGTGGGACTGCCAAGCTGCAGAAGTCATCTTGGGGAATGAAAACAGAATCAGATCTTCAAGCTGCTTGCTTGTCATCCAACAAGCCAAGCAAGTAGGACACGCTCAGTTCAGGTTTGGCCACAAATTTGTGTAAATAAAAGTCTAATAATCATATTCCTATGTTTGCTTTTGTAATTATTGTGTAGTTTGATTAACTGAGACAAATAAAAATAAAAAGTGAAGTAAGTGTTAAATGAATACTGCTGCTTTGTGAGAATATAACATTTGCCAGAGCCGACTATGGACAGAAATTAAAACTTGATTCACTTCCTTTCACTCTTTCTTAGAGAAATGAGACTACATGAAGACACAGGCACAAGAAAATAATTTAAAATCCTATACAACTTATTGTGCTTTAGTAGCCTAGGAATATAAATTTGGCTTTTTTTAATAGCCCATTTTCTAAATTCAGCTACACATTTAAAAGCCTTATAAGAAAAGGATGGAAGAGGCTTTACTTTGGAAAATATGGCCTGTTGTTTTTTCTCTCAAAAGGATGCCTGTCAGTACAGTATAGTTTGTGTAACATTTAGCCTGAATGATGCTGCTCCTAGTTCAATGCTAGAGGGGTGAAGCTGGCATAAGGTTCCAGATCCTGGAATTCAGTGGTGGACTTGAAATTTTTAGCTGAGGCCTGAGTGTAGGAGTAAACAGTCTACTGATACAATCTCCAAATCATCTAGACTGCCACAGCATCCGTGCAAACCAATATGATACAGTAATTTTTTAGATTCATGCCATTTCAAACCCTTCGTTAGTTTCTATTATAAAATTTAATATTACATTTATGTCTTAGAACTTAACAAATTTCATTATTTTATGTTTATACCATGTTTAGATCAGATTGTTAGATTACAAAACAGGCTTTGTCACTGGCCAGAAACGGATATGGGCATTCTGAGCCTCAAAAGCTGGTACATCTAAATGAAGGCCTCTTTATAAAAATGATTGGTTTATACATGAATTCAGGGTACAGTACTAGATTATCAAAGATGTGCAATTCAAGAAAATTATGTTTACTTTTCTAAACACAGCTATATTTAAATTTTAGATGGAAAACCATTAAGTCAGGAAAGGTATGATTTGTAGAATAGCATAGTAGATTTTTATTTTGTAAACAAGCCTTGGAAGGGTAAGAAACTGAACAAAAGGACAGTGCTGTCACATTGGCTTGCATATGATAGTCACAAGCACATTCCACTTCCACTGTATCCCTGAGTTAAGCCTGACCAGCTCTGTGGAAACCTCTATGGCTGAAAGCAGGTTTGAATGGGTAGATGTGAACCCTTATAACATGCACCACAAAGCTACTCCTGCATGGAACATTCCTGTTCTCTTCAGTACTCTCCAATTCTCATACATTATAGTAAGCTGGAATGCTGCCCTAAAGACCCATCCTCTAGGCTGTGTGGAAGGGCTGGCAACAAGCAGAAAGCTTTTTAAAATGTTTGTTTCCTCCAGTTTTGGCATCTCCTCAGAGCCCGTCCAGACCTCACCTTTCCACTGCAAGAGGACAGACGCCAATCTGTAAGCCGGCAGCCTTCGTTCACGTACTCAGAGTGGACAGAGGATAAAAATGAGGACGACTTCCTAGATTTGGATCCTGTACCAGAGACTCCAGTCTTTGACTGCGTAATGGACATAAAAGCGGAGACAGATCCAGCTACTCTAACGGTTAAATCTGTGGGCTTGCAAGAAAGGTAGGGTAGATGTGATTAATAGGGCAAAGTCTGGTCCAGATTTTGTGAGTTTACGAGTACTGTGTGTAGTAGTGAGCTTTCTTGCCTTCATGAATGTCATTATAAATTGTGGTTTTAAAGCCAAACACCTGCTTTATTTCCCATCTTGTTTTCAGTCCAGTCATAAATATAAACATATTGGCCAAAAACCATACAGTTTCTGGATGGCTTTCAACAAATGGCTTTCCCCCTCTGCCAGGGGAAATTTAGGCTGGATATTAGAAAGAAATTCTTTCCAGAGAGAGTGGTCAGGCATTGGAATGGCCTGCCCAGGGAGGTGGTGGACTCACCGTCCCTGGAGGTTTTTAAACTGAGATTGGACATGGCACTTAGTGCCATGATCTAGTAAATGGACTGGAGTTGGACCAAGGGTTGGACTTGATGATCTCTGAGGTCTTTTCCAACCCAGTCAATTCTGTGATTCTGTGAAATGTTATTCAAAAGTGTCATTTCTTTCCTTTGAAATATCCATTTCTGTTTGATCAGTCACTTACCATTCCCCAAGGTGGCAACTGCAGGGCATGAAAGCCACTGTAGGGTGGTAAAAGCTTTTACCTCTGAAAGAGATGGATCTTGTTGTGGTTTGTTTTGGTGTGGTTTTGTTTGTTCGTTTGGTTAGTTTTTTCTGTCATTCATGCTGGAGGATTAGTCTTTTCTCCAAAAGCGACTTGTAGGACAAGTGGTAACCTACAATAATTCTCATGTAAATCAGTTAGTCCGAAAGCAAGTTAATTCCTTTTACATTAACCCAGTAATGGAAGTGCGGGGTGAGCTGGTGTTCACTCCTTGAACTATTGGGGCAACAGAGCTTCTCAGAGAGATTCATAGCTGGGAAAAGGCATTTTTAAGATAAAAGGAAGGTCTTTTTCTGATTTGTGTTCTTTGAATTGTCTTAGTGAAATATAACAAAGATCTTGATGATAGAAATCCTGTGAAGAAATTCTGCAAAGGTGATGATGTTATGAATAAGAATGAGGTTATTGAAGGGCCCAGCTTAGCAAAGTATCATCTTTCTTTATTTCTAGGTTTTCAAGCTTAATTGGAGTGCTAACCATTGTTAATTCTCCTATCTAAAACTTAAAACAAAGGGCAGAAAATAGGTTGGTTTTTTTTTTTTTTTTAAGTATGATGCTGAGTTTGCAAAGGTCCACATGACACAGGAAAAGGAAATGTTACAGAAGCAGCTTTTAATTTGCACTCTTTGAGTTTAGATTTCTTTTTTTCACGTTATCCATGGTTACAATGTTTGTCCTAAAATATCTTGCCTTTTATATTCTACTTTCAGTATGAAATTGCAGTAACCTCTGGGGCTTGTCCCTGAACCTGCTGCTGTCTGCAAGTTTTGCTGTTGTTTTTCGTTATGGGCAAGATTGGGCTTGAAATGCATCAATCATTTGTGCTTTTTACTGTCTCTTACTTCATTCCATCTCTCTCATGTTGAAGACATCTTTTCTCAGGTTATGGCTAGCCTGCAGGAAAGATACTCACTGTTTCAAGAGACTTGGGTAATACCAATTGGGGAAGAGCAGCTGGGGAGTATGAACTTGTTCAAGTGATGAATTACAATTAAAAACCTGCCAAAGAAGTAGCCATGGGAAAAAAAAAAAGTGATTTCTTTAAGTTCTCACACTGGATAGAACGTGTACGCTTAAGATGTGAAATAAACTTATTTTCAACATACACACGTGCTTGAGAAGCCAGGCATCATTTCAAGTTTGAGCTGTGCTCTGACAGATTTCATTTACATCAAGCATTGCTCACGCTTCCTTTGTTTGATGTTTTATTGAATTATCTACCTGTCCGTCTTTTGCATCAGTTCTGCTTCTCCGTCTTACTTCCCTCTCATTCCTTAACCACCTATGCCATTAGAGGGGTAGTCGCTAGCTAAATTCAAACAGCACTGGATGTTACTCTTAAGAAGAAACAATCTCATTTCCTCATGCTGAAGATCTATTAATATCTTTATATACATAACCTGTTCTGCCTTAAAAAAAAAAAAAGAAAAAAAAATAGAGTATTTGTTACCAATTGCAGCTGTTTCTGGGGAGGAATGTAGCAGCTATTTAACAACACATGGGAGGGTAGGGTCAAAATCTTTTCAAAGGGTGTCACTAAAGATTCAGTATATACTGCTAGTGGTCATGTTTAATCCAAAATCATTTCCCCATGACTGTGAATCATAGCAGGTGGCTGGCTGCACAATCTTTTGGAAAAGCTCCTGCAACCAGAAAAAGGGCTGTGATCCAAGTAACAACTTCTACTGTTGTCTTTGTGAGCTGGTCATGCCTGCATTCTTACGTGTTTTTTCAACATCTCCTGCAAACACCTCCAAACTAGATTTGGCCAGTTGAGAGTAATAAAAAATAGATTTACTGTGAGAATGCATAGAATATTACACCTAGTAATCATCGTCTTGTGTGATTTTATTGTGATGTTAAAGATATTTAAATACAGATTCACTGATGACATTTGAATCTTACTTTTTTTCTGGGATATGCAAGATTGACAGAAGCTCAGAAATGCTTTAAAACTGCATTCAATAAACAACACAGGCATTTTGACTTTTTTTTTTTCTTGTTTTGCTGTATCGCTAACTTACATTTAAAGCCACTAAAAATTTTATGTTTAACAGCATCTTTGTTTTTAATGTAATTCTTAAAATGTTGGGACCTTCGTTTTACCCTCATCCTGATGTACTGTTGTGGAAAGTTTTTCACACAGGAGAAGTCATTCACTGTAATGGGTGGCTTCTTATTTCTTTATTAATGTTGACCTGGTAATGTTTATCCCAAGATCTTACCCCACTGATGTTGTCTGTGATTCTAATAAGTGGTTGTTCAGTAGGATCTGGTCTGACAAAAAATAAGACCAAGATTTTCACCTGAGGTGTGTAAAATGTCAGTCCATATTTAGGCATGCAAGAACTTGGCGTGATTGACACAAGTGTGAAAACTTTCCTGCAGTTGCCTGTTTAGCACCTTTGATAGGCAAGTTGGATCTATTTAGGTGATGAAGTATGCAGTTACCTCCCTGTAGACAACACTTTGAAAGTGTTGACCTTCATACTCCAGTGTACAAAATCAGCTTCTGGTCTTGTCTACACAAGAAGCATCGCTCACTTTTTCACAGTTAGTGACCAAGATGTACACAGCAGAACCAGCTGGGTGCTTTTCTAAAGCTGCTGTTTATCTGTCATTGGGACTGTGTCTGTAGCTGACAACGATGGGTCAGTCTGTTCTGTTGTAAGCAAACTTTGATCACTCTGTTTTGCAGGAGAGGTTCAAATGTTTCACTCACGCTGGATATGTGTACCCCAGGCTGTTCTGAGCAAGGGTTTGGCTATGTCATGTCACCACGGGAGCAGTCAGCCCGAGAATACCTCCAGACAGCGTCAAACATCCTTACTGAAGAGGAACTGCACAAGAAAGCACTGGATCCTTTCATACTCCAGGCAGAGTTCTTTGTGAGTATCTGACCTCTCTGTTCTAGGAGCATCAGAAAAATGGGATGTTGTGTCTCTTCTATGAACCCTGCTATTATTTTCTGCAAGTCTAAAATTAGTACCTGCAAACTCCACTTCCATCAGTGAAGCTTTTAATGCAATCCTGAAATTTGTCATCCCTTGAAATGACAACGTCTGAAGGCTTTCAAGGATATTGTCACTTAAAAACTAGAAAATCTGTTCTGGCAACAAAACAAAACAAAAAACAAGTCTCTTTTTTCTCTTAGCATGCTACTTTTTAACAAAAAAGTCAAATTTTTCACTAGAGTACAGAAGAAAAGCCAAGTTTGCTATAGGCAGAACTTCTTGATATGTGTCTGGAGTTGCCCTAGGGATGAAAGTCATCCAAGTGCATGATCTTTGCTGTTGAGTGCTTGGCATGGAGCTACTTTCCAAACCTGAGTGTTCTCCAGATAACCAAAGCAGAGGAGATGATTATGTCACTCAGCAGGAGCCATAGAAAGTATGTCTTACTGGGTTTTTTTCTCCACAAAGATTATTTACTAGTTGTAAGCTGCTCTGTTAGTTAGTTGCTTTTAGGATTCTGAAGTATGTTTCCTTGGCTCACTGTATCCACTGTTGCTTTGGGAGAAATAATTTTTTGCCTCATTTTTGGAAAAAATATACAGATGAAGCAAGCAGTTGAAAATTGGATTTCTAAGTAGTTTACAACAAAGGCCAGATACATTTCAGTGTAGTGAGTACACTGGAATTTTAGATCTTTGCATTCTATGAGTCTCTCTTCCTTAGCTGCTTGAGTGTCCACGTGATAGGCATTGTCGTATTTACTATACCTGGCAAAAAAATAAAAGCAAAATGCTGCAGTGGCTATCAGTACTATGTCTACTAGGCAGGGTTGTAAATTCCTGCACAAGATGGGAGGTAACCAAGGCACAGTCTTGGCATGCTGGAGTATTTCAACGCATGTAATCAAGAGCTACTGAAGTTAGTGCTGTCAAGTCAAATATTCTCTTAAGCGCGGAATCTCAGCAGAGCAAGAGGAGGATGATGGTTTGCAAATTAACAGCCCTTTCAGCCTGTCCTCTTTATGACCTGCAAGGGTCTGAAAGGGCAGGAGTAATACTTTGAGTGTCATTTGCTGCCCTCCCTCACTGTGTGATTTCAGGTTTGTTTTTTTTTTTTTCCATTTAGAAGCACAGGAGGAGACTAAGTAGTCTGGACTTCCATTTTAAAACAGACTGCTGGATATCTGTGGTATTTAGTTCACTTAGTGCTGTATGAGTTGAAGAAAAGCAGCTTTTGTGTAGGCAAGCCCTGATTCTTTTAAAGTAATGCATCTATTGCTGTTCTAGGGAAGAAGTGTTCACTTAGTGAGTGTCTGAATTGACTGCTGAACAAGTTCACTTTCAGTTTCATCAGTCGGAAAAAATATGCTTTATTTCTTTGACAGATTTCAAATTAATTTGCCTGGTGTTTAGAAAAATAATTCAACAGCCAAACTATCCCAAGTAATTTTCATTCTTTAATGAAAACCGAAAAAGCATAGATTAAAATGCTGTGCAATCAAAATGTCATTTCTGTAATTAAAAATTGTAAACTAGTTGTTTGAGGTTTTTTTATGAAACGGTTATCACCAGCTAGCTCTACATTATGTATTTTCAGTCTGTCTAAACTACTTGGTTTTCCAAGTCTAGATTTTGGAAGAAGAGTCAGAAGGGATGTCACTTGCAGGACTAGGTCCTGAAATTTAGCATGTTTACTCAGGCAGAAGTCCCGTTGATTTCACCAAGAATTTGCCTGAGCAGTGAGTGACTAAGTCCCAAAGAGAGACCATGGAGCTTGGCTCAATAGTTTTGATTGACTAAATATCAAATAGCAATTGAGGAAAACATGACGATTTAATTCCCATGCAGTTCCCCAAATTGATAGGAAACTACTTCAACAAAATGTGACATTAATTGCCTTTCATTAAGCCCAACAGTACACTCTGTGCTATGTAAAAGATGGGATACAGATAGTCAGTCTTCTAAAGCTCTGAAATTTAACATAGTCCACAGCTCTGCTCATCTTCCCGCAATGAGGCTTGTCTTGCTCAGCCCTGATTCCCATTACCAGTGTGTCCAGTACTGGCCTCTCAAATCCAGTGTGCAGCAGCTGGGCTGACCAGCTCTGCTCCCGAGCTCCCATGCGTCCTTTCTCTGCTGATGCTAGTTGACACATCCCATCTCATCACGTGCCTGCTGACTCTGGTTGCTGGAAGGTTCCTGTTTGTTCCTGTCCAGCGTTGGCCACTTACTTGCAGGAGATGAGTAATGCAGAATAAGAAGTCACTCCATCTTTGGGTGTTCTTTGGGTCAGCAGTGTAGAGAGCAGGTAATCCCTGAACACCTGTTTGCTTTCCTTGCCCGTGGAGATTAAAATGCGATGAGCACAAAGAGTGACGCTTCGCCAGCTCCATTGAGTCAGTACGCCAACCTGTCATAAAGTGTGTCATAATTTATTGCTGGTAAGAGTCAGTAGCAAATTATTTCCTTCCACCCTCTGAGAGGAAGAAGGATTGTGAGTCAGAAAGGATGGTGTCTGAGGTCCATCGCTTTTGGAGCAGAGTATCTTATGTACCACCTTTTGCTTAGTTCTGTGCCTACACTTGCAATTCAGTTCTAATAATATTAGTAGCTAACATAATGCTATTGCGCACATTACTCAATGAATTAGTCACTGTGAGTGTTTTCATATTAAGGATTTCAGAAAAGAAAGCAAATGACAGTAAAAGGAAACATCAATCGTATTTTGGTGGTAAGTTGCTGGAAGTACTGTACCATACGTCTCAGTGGACTTCATCACTTTGCCTTCCTCACAGGCAGGATGTAGTGGGCTTGGGTTTCTTATTCCTCTTGTGAATTTAATAATACTACCTACTGTGTTTTTTGGTTTTGTTTTTGGGTTTTTTCTTTTAACAGGAAATTCCAATGAATTTTGTGGATCCAAAGGAATATGATATTCCAGGCTTAGTGCGTAAGAATCGCTACAAGACCATTCTCCCAAGTAAGTTTCCTGCTTTTAAGTCACTGAGTGTCACAGTTTAAGGCAAAGCAGCAATAAACTGTGGCAGATGCTCCCTGTTATCCTCTCACTTCCCACCACCCCTTTCCTTTAGATCGGAAAGATGATAGGAAAGATAAGGGGAAAGGAAGAGAGGCTTAGACTTCAAGTTGGAGAGTTTTAAAGGGTTTTACTAATGCTACTAATAAATAGAGAATATATACAAAATATACAAAACCAATCTCGAATGCTCGATGTGGAGTTGGCGTCACACCAGCAGCAGTAGCTGGGTTTGCGGAGCTGGCGGCTCCAGCAGGTGCAGCTCAGGCCCCCAGAAGTCATTGGTGGGACTTCACAGCAAACCAGAACCTGGTTGCAGGGATGCAGGGCCTGAGGCCTGTAGACCACAGGTGGACAGGCAGGGTCCTCTCTAGATGCCGGCCATGGTCAAAGAGAGCTCGACCCTCATGATCACCCTCTTATATAGGGGGGTATGACAATTATGGGATGGGATACTCAGTTGATCCTTAGTTGGTCAGTTCTAGTCACCTGTTCCATCCACCCCTCCTCAAACACGCCCCTCTCACAACGAAACATGGGAAAACTTATCAGTCTTTCTTGGCTACCATAGTAATAAATCTAAACATGAGCTTCTTCAGCATTCCATTGGTCTTCTTATCAGCACTGAGTACAGCATCCTAGGAAAAATATGCAGGCCAAAACTCAGAAAAGTGCGGCCACCTAGAAGAACTTAGCTGAAAGAAAAATCACTAAAAGAGAAGTGGTCTTGTTTTTAACAATCCCAGGACACTGAGGCAAGGTGGTTTATTCCACAAGCTGGGGGCTTCACACTTTCCTTTCCAGAATGCATCAAGTGTGCTGTCACTACCATGTACTGTCCAAAGGCCATATTTATGAAGCAGCAACATGGCTTCAGAGCATGAATCAAATTTCAAAAGAGGTACAGAGCATGAAGAACCTAAGATTCACTGAACATCAGCAGCATTTAAGTTTTTAAGTCATTATAATTGCATTATTTGGTGCTGCTTAAAAATTCTACCCAAGAATTTGATGTGTTTATTCAGATGTTACTTAGTGGTTTCTTTGATTAAACTCTTTATAAGTACCAAATTCTAGCAATGTTATTTTCCTGACTGATGTTTTTCTTGGAATCATGTCTCAAATGCAAACTGGGAGAATACTGGGAGCTGCCCTGATGGCATTAAGATGATACAGAAAATCAAAGTATTTTTCTTTTGTATTACACTTTATTTGTAGCCAGGAATATGAGTTTTGAGAAACATTTTCATACAAAATTTTACAAGTGTCATCATTTTGCCCTGTGTCATACTTAAAGTTACTTTGAAAAGTTATATAGTAAGATGTCATTGTTGGAAGATGCTACCACTAGCCTCAGTAGCTCTGTTTGCAGAGCCCAGAAGGTTCAATGTCAGGTTAACAAAGATAAGTGCCAAGAAGCTAAAAATGTCCTTAGCTATACTTGTTACTCCAGTCAATGAACCTGGATTGGAAATTATACCAGAAGAAATTGTTCTATCTAGACTTACAACTCCAGCAGCTGCAGGCAATGATCCAGTGTGCACAACCCTTCTGATGACTTTCTCTACCTTAGACCAGAAGTTCAAAAACACTGAGTCACATTTCACGATTTCTGTGCTAATGACCAAGGTGAATCATTCAAGTATTAATTCACTGTTGTTTTTTTTTTTTTTTTTTCTGGAAAGGGAAGATTGCAAAAGTGGCTAGTGATTTCCTATTTCCAAACTGCGAGATTTTAGAGTGATCTATATATTCTGAATTTGGTATCTAATGTGTACTTTGAGAACCAGATCCATTTTAAACATCTCATATTGGATGGTTAAACCAAAACATCACAATTGCTGCCATGTTGAACACCCTGTTCCAGGGTTGTAAACAGATGCCAACTGGCCTGCTAACATACTTTTCAGAATGATGACTCAATGGATTAATTATTTGCTGCAAACTTCATCTCTGCATATGGATGTCTGCTAGCAGCCATCATTTTGCTTTGACCTTTCTAGATAAGTAATTTCTACCCTTACGTGGAAACAACACCAAGTTGTACGGGCATGTTGATCTGCTGGAGGGTAGGCAGTCTTGACAGAGGGATTTGGACCGGCTGTGTTGATGGACCAAGGCTAACTGTATGAAATTTAACAAGGCCAAGTGCCAGGTCCTGCAATTGAGTCACAACAACCCCAAGCAGCGCTACAGGCTCAGGGAAGAGTGGCTGGAAATCTGCCTGGTGGAAAAGGATCTGGGGGTGTTGATTGACAGCTGGCCAAACATGAGCCAGCAGTGTGCCCAGGTGGCCAAAAAGGCCAACAGCATCTTGGCTCGTAGCAGGAATAGTGTGACCAGCAGGACCAGGGAAGAGATCGTCCCCCTGTACTGGCACTGCTGAGGCCGCACCTCAAATGCTGTGTTCAGTTTTGAGCCCCTCATGACAAGAGAGACACTGAGGTGCTGGAGTGTGTTCAGAAAAGGGCAAGGAAGCTGGTGAAGGCTCTGGAGCACAAGTCCTATGAGGAGAAGCTGGGGGACCTGGGTTTGTTTGATCTGGAGAAAAGGAGGCTGAGGGGAAACCTTATCACTGTCTACAACTACCTGAAAGCCTCCTTTAGCGAGGTGCGTGTTGGTTTCTTTTCTTAAGTACCAAATGAGACAAGAGAAAATGGCTTCAAATTGCACCAAAGGAGGTTTAGATTGGATATTAGGAAAAAATTATTCACAGAAAGGGTTGTCAGGCATTGGAACAGGCTGCCCAGGGAAGCTGTTGAGTCGCTATCCCTGGAGGTGTTAAAAGACGTATGGATGTGGCACTTAGGGACATGGTTTACTGGTGGACTAGGCAGCATTAGATTTACACTGGGACTTGAGGATCTTAAAGGCCTGTTTTCCAACCTAAATAATTCTATGCCTCCAAGGATTAACAAGCTTGTTCCAAGCTCATTATGATCTGGATATCTTTTCTGAATGAATTCCAAAGCTAGTAACCTCTGTGCAACTTTGTCCCTGGCTGTGACCAAAGGATGGCTCGATATTGCTGAGGAAAAAAGAGGGCTGCCTTTTCACTTTTATCCAACTACATCTGTTTCCAAGGGCTAGGTGCTGGCAAGGAGAACTAAATATCCCCTTTATGCTTCAAAGCCGGGGCTGCCAGTAAACTGTCTGTGCACAAGGTAGAAGAGGGAGCCAGAGGCAAGATGAGGCAGAATCCGGTACTTTTCAGGCTTTGACCATCCACTGACTTTTTTCTTTCTGAGCTGACCAAATGTAGCCTTACCTATAGCATTTCTCCAAGCTCTGCAGAAAGCACTAGTGGCAGGAACTGCCGAACAAGCTGCAATAGAGCAGACTCAGACAACTGATTTCAGAAGGAACAGCAAATGCTTGATTACCAAACTTGACTCAAACCCAAAACCTGAATTTAAAAAGTAACTAAAATTCCCTTACCAGCTTCACTTCCTGGAGCAGCAAACTGCTTTTCCAGAATCACTCTGGGACATTGACTCTGCAACAGGAACAGTTAAGCAGGCTTCAGCAGGGGATAAAACTATCAGAAGGCAAATTACCCCAACCACCCTTTCCCCATTTTTATGGTAATGTTTTAACATGAGAGCTCTCCAAGGCCATTCACATCTTTTTTGATGGCCATGAATGCTGTATGATATAATCTTGTGTCTCTCTCTCCTCAGAGCAACTGATAAACTATTACTTATGTCTTTATACCTTTCAGATCCTCACAGCAGAGTGTGCCTTACCTCAGCTGATCAGGACGACCCCCTTAGCTCTTACATCAATGCTAACTACATCAGGGTAAGAGCTGAATAGTCCAACATGTCTGCTTAGCCTGTGTCAGCCACTGTTAATATAAACAGAATTGCAACATCCACTGGCTTTTAAAGGCATCCTAGTTGAACTGATTGCTACTCTCTCCTGCTTATATTAACTGAAAACCAGTTCTCAAAGTGCAACTGTACAGGTTCAGACCAGACAAAAATGCACTTCTGCATTCCTTGATGCAAATTGCTTGTCAGCTGGCCTGACCAAGATGCTGGATAATAAGCCTGAATAAGGCTCTTGACCTCACCAGAGGCCCCTCATGGCTGTTGGACACTCATTGCTGGAATTACCTGAGTCCATAGTGTGCCTTTGCTCTATGTGCCCACATGCAGGAGAGAGAGAGAGAGGGGAAGAACTGATGCCATTCCAACCAGTGGTAGCTGTGTGTTTTAAAGACTGAACCTTCAAGGTTGTGGTGATCATCCCTGTTAAAACTGATCTCTTTTTGTTTTGTTGGCAGGGCTATGGAGGAGAGGAAAAAGTATATATTGCTACTCAGGGACCGATAGTTAATACTGTCAGTGATTTCTGGAGAATGGTGTGGCAGGAGCGTTCTCCCATCATTGTCATGATTACCAATATAGAAGAGATGAATGAGGTAATGGTGTTACATAGTCTGTATTTTTATCTGTACTCTAGCAGATATTTTCAGCACAGATGCTAAGCCAGAGAACAGAAGTTGGTTCAGTGGCCTGAGTGATCAGACCCAGCATTAAATTCGTCAGACTCAGAGAAGATGTGGGCTTCTCTTTCAGTTCACTTTACTGTAAGTCTTATTTTGCTGTCTAACTTAGCCTACTGCTGGTTTTGCCATTTTTCTTCTCCCAGCTGGCCTGAAACCTCTCCAAACCCAGCTCTATTTGCAGACAGTCTTTCAAGTTCCCTCCGAAGGAATCAAAAACAATAGTACCCCATAACTACTAAGGTTGCATATCTTTAATCAACAGAGTTGGTACTGCTTTATCATGTATTTGTTATGATCAGTGTTTATATCCAAATTTCATTGAGGCTGTCCCTGACTTGTGAAAGATGCTAGTTGCCATAATCAAGAACTAGAGCTGACTTGGAAATGGAGCACCTTTTCCTGAATGCATCTGGGAAATGCTTCTAAAATACAGAAATTAAGATGCTGAATTTTCTATTCATCACCTGCTTTCTCAAATTAAACTGTCATAGTGTTTCTGCCAATCCACCTAGCATGATTTTTGTTTACAATTTAAAATACTGCTGCTCTCCAGTTGTTCACTACTTAGCTGCTGAAATATTTTCCCCACAGCAGACTTGCAAGAACCATGTGCCTGGGCTTCAGTTCACAGACAGGTAGCTGAGCCTAGATCTGCCTTTATTAGCAGTGTAAGGTGTGAGAAAGGAGTCTGGGCATGTGTTGGGCTCTGCATCCTCCTTCACCACTGGCAGCATGGTGTAGTGGAGAGATCCAAATGGTGTTTCTTAAGCTGCAGCAGCAGTATTTGCCAAAGCTTGTCCCTAAGAACCCATTAATAATTTAGGTGAGAGTTTCCTTTGGAGAAGAGGGTTTAGACACTTAGAAGCCCAGGAATATGGACTGACTTCCATCACGTACACAGAGCTGTAATGGCTTGATTGCTAGCTGGAAACTTAGTGCCCATAATTATGCATATGCAGAAACCTTTAGCTTTCCTCAGTTGTGAAGTAAATAAATTTCACCTTGGATTTTAGTGAAAAAAAGACATGAACAAGACAGACACAGAATTGTCATACTTTGCAAGTTAAAAATGGTCAGTTATTACAGCCAGCTGATTGGCTGCATACTGTCAGGTCATTGCTGATGTAAAGTACAATATGTTGCTGATCTAAATGTTTCCTTCACAATAAGTTTTTAAACTCGCATCTGCCTCTGTCTGAGAGGCAACATGGAAGTAATAAGTTGCTTGTTGGGCAGAGTTGGCAGTTTATGGCAAATAAGATGTTAAAGTGTCATGACATAGTGTACCAGAATCATATAAGGACTTTGAGGTTTAAAGAAGAAGATGCAGAGGAAATACTGGTCCTGAATGACACATCTGGTGATAAGTTCTTCCACTACAGTTTTCATAGCAAGATTGTGTAACAGGAATGTAAAATAACCTTTACATCTGTGTTTCCTCTTATCCACACTGACCAAGTATGTCACTCATCACATGAGTCTTGGGAAGCAGTGCACTGCAATGCTCTTGCCCTGTATAGCTGGAGTTTGCCACAGCCTGTCTATCATAACAGAGCCGCTGAGTCTTTTTTTATACCTTTTGTGTCAAAAATTAAATAGTGTCAGGAATCTTAGCCATAAGTGTAGGGCAAGTCCTTTCATGAAAATCTCTCCTATATTCATTCCCTATCTTTCATAACACATGTATGAAAATACGAATAACAGGACTCAGAAGTATGTATATTCAAAACCAAAACCTTTGTTCAGCAATGATGCTAGTGACAGAGGCTTTGTGTTCCTCCTCGGTGCAATGACTTTGCTAATGTGAGTATTAAAAGCTCTGTATCTCAGCCTTCTGTCACATTGAATCTGAACTGACAGACAGCCCACAAAAATGAGTGGGCAGTCTTACTCCACTCGTTTGAGGAGAGCAACGTCTGTGCTATTGATAGCTGCTAGTGCTCTTGACAATTTTTACAATGGATTCTGCGGTTTAAGAGGAGAGGAATCAAAAATGCAATCTGCGTAAATAACTTTACAGAGACACAGTGGGCCACATTCCCAGTGGGTTATTAACTGGTGCAGATGGAACAACACTGATTCTCTCATGCAAAAATTTTGCCTCAGTAACTTTGCAAGATACTTTTCTGTTGTTTTGTCTTTCTCCCGAAGTGAAATTATTTTTGGTGGAGGAGAGCAAAAGGATTTAACTTGCTTTCTTCAAGGTTGTGTACAGCTGTGTAAAATAGGAAGTTTACAAGCATCTTTAGCTGCGTTTGTCCAAGAGCAGATTCTTATTCTCCTGTGACAGCAAGATTGCTTCTTCCATTATCACAATGGAGCCTTCTTCTTGGACCCTGCCTTGTTCATGTCATTATTTGTCCATGAACTAGTTCATGCACTATGTTGAAGTGTTTGTCTCTTCCTTTGCATATTGATTAAAGAGAAACCACCGCACTGAAAACCACAGTCTCTTTCAGTCTTCCTTCCAGGATAGGAGTGTTCACAAATTCTCACCTACTCATTTCTAGTGTATCAGTACCACAATGTGGATTTGCAAATGGACTATAGTTTTTCTTTCTCTAATTGTCAGGTTGTGCTGGCTGCATCTCTCTATCTCTCTTCTTTTTTTTTTTTTTTTTCCGCAAAATCAAATGGAGTAGTCTAATAGCTATTGCTTCCTTTTAGTTCCTTAGATTGGAAAGATCTCAGTGTCCCTTTAAAGTGGATTTTGGTTCATAATCTAATACCCAAAGCATCTCCAGTTGTGTTCTTTTGTACAAAAACCTATCCAAATGATCAGCTTATAAAGGGTTAATGCTCTCTGAGTATAGAAAATAGAAAAACTGTATTTTGGTTTTCAACATCAGCACGTACATACCACAAAGATATTCGTAACTAGCGAGCATTATACTAATCATTATTATCTTAATCTAAAAACACAGGTACATGGCCTCTGGCCTTTCTAATGAACCTTCAAAATGCACATCACTTGCCTAAATATAAATAAGGATGTGCATATTTAAAAGCATTGGTTAGTCATTACCTGATCTGTGCTTTTAAGTCATGCAATTAGGCTATTATGAATGCAGCAAAAATCACCTGAAATGTGGTCCTGGTTTACAAAATGAAAGCTTGTACTTATAGAATCAACAGTCATTCGTATTTATCTATGCATGTGCTATATCCAATTTCAGAGTAGTAAAAATGAACCTCCTTTCATGTCTCCTTAACCAGATTTATTTTATATTGCACACAGAAATGCACAGAATATTGGCCAGAAGAACAAGTCACCTATGAAGGAATAGAAATCACAGTTAACCGAGTCATACAGGCAGATGATTACCGTTTAAGGCTCATCACCCTAAAGGTAAATCATTCCAATGTACTTACATAACTTAGCTGTCTAAACCATTAAATGGAGATGTTCGTGGAGAGTTGTTTAGAAACTTGCACAGTTTATGCTGTCCAAATATAACTTCGCATGACTGAAGTCATTATAGCTTTGCCCAGTTCACCAACACACAAACACTACAGTAAAACAAGCAGTCAGAGATTTAGACCACAAATGTACAATCTAAAAGCTAACAGGCCAATCACAGTAGTATGGGCTTCACTCAGTGGAAGAAACTGGTGACTCATTCTGTGCCTGTGTCTTCTGTGTTGACTGGTCATTTAGAGTGACACATTAGCTCAGGGACAGCTTCTTACCAGCCTGTGCAAGTCAGACAGACGACGCTTGTGGAATAACCCACTAAGCTCTGTGATGATGTTCTGTAAAATTCAAAAGCTTGCTTATTCTTTGAGCCATGGACTTAGGCAAAGGGTTACTAATTACTAACTTTAACCTGCATGGCATCTTACATGTTTTGCAGTATGGGAACACCCTTAGGAATTAGTGAGGTTGTGCTTCTTGTCATTTTATGGTCATTATTAGGTTGCTGTCAGGCTGCTGGTTACCCACCGGCTGTTTATATCTAAGATGACTTATGCTGTTAACAAGAAGTAGGGGAGTTGAGAACTAGCAAAAGGGTTTTGAATGTTGTTTACCTGTTTTCAGTTTCTCTCAGCAGTGGAACTGCTGGCCTGCTTGGCACTTGTCAGTGGTGTGGTAGCAGCACTTCTGTTCACCATGGCTGACCCCTTTTAATAGGTACCATGCTAATTTATTCATGGAGTGATTTAGTTGACTTTAAATATCTTTCCACTTCTAGACGCTAAAACTGCTGATGACTTTTAAAAACACTTGCACCATAGCTTTCTCCATTTCTAAGCATTACTATCTTTACAACTAATTGTATATGTAGTTTTACATACTAGTAACCATTCTATCATCTTGTAGATGGAGATTTAAACCCAGGTTTAATTTTTTTAACTACTTAGATGCTACTTAGTCTAAAGTACCAGAGTCCTATTTTACAACTGTTTTCATTGCTAGGTTCTAGAATGTCAAGCTGCGTGTTTTAAAAAAAAAGATCTATTTACATAAACTTTATACATATTTCATCTACCAGATCTACTGCTGACCTCAGTATAACACCACAATTTCCTTCCAAGCTTAAGAACTCTCCTTTTATCCAACCAGTTTCAAGTCTCTTCAGCCATATGGTAATAGGCAGAAAGCCAGCAAATGAAATCCCATGTCTGGATTGAGAGTGTGGAATGTCTGTCACTCATGTTTTTGGCAAAGGCAGCAAGGAGAAAATCACAGTCCCTGACAAGTGGGAAATAAAGAAGTACAAGTATGTTGCAGACTTGCAGAGGTCTTAAGTACAATTTATCCAAAACACTACAGTGCAGCGGCAAGAATAATGCAGAGATTTATTCTGCTGGAATGCTGACATCTAACAGAACTGATCAATTTTTAGTTCTGGTGAGAAAACAAAATTTCCTCAATAAAAAACTACACTGTCTGCCAGAAGAGTTTTTTGTAATAGTTTTAAATTGTTGAGGATGGCATTTTAATTTTAAATGAATATTGCACTTTTTTTTTTCATCTTGACATTAACTTTAGAGATTTAGTTTGAAATGTTCTTCCTCATCCCTGCCTTCAATAAAAATAAAAAAACTTTCCTTCTATATTTCTGGAAGGAGATTTTATTATCTCCCTATGGAAAGATAATTTTTTCTTCTCAGGTAATAGCCATTTCTGGTTTCAGATGGGAATTGCAAAGGAGTGGCTTTTAATATTGGAGTTGCAGTAGCATATCTAAAACCCAGTAGCACTTTAACAGGTGTTGCACAAAACCTTAAAACAGTCCTGAAGAGCTTATATACAACAACAGAAGCGTAATAGGCCATACTCCCATCCCACAAGTACCTTTCATGTTAATACTCATCCCTGCAGAATGTTTTCTTCCAATAGCAACCTCTCAGTGTTTTCCCAAATTCTCTTGTCCCTACTCAGTTCTTCCTTTGGTGAAGTTCTCCACGTTAAAGAAGGAGCTTCAGAATTTAGAGTCAGATATGAGTATATCTTTTCTGTATATATAACTGTGGATCCCATGGGCGGAGGGGGAAAAACAAAACAAAACAAAAAAACACCAGCAAACTGAAAGCCAGATTATTTGTCAGAGTTGTCATAGTCAGTATGTTCAGGCACTAACAGAAAGGAAAAAACAGTAGCCAGGGTAGCAGAGTACAGTGAAGTCATAAGGAAAGTAGTACAGATACCACACATTTTTCCCAATCATAGCCAGAAAAAAACCAAAAGTTTTCCTATCACAAATGATACAAAACCCTTTATTGGACATATGCATCTCCAAGGATGTAGTTCCTTCCCTTCTCAAATAATTTTGATATTTTTTTTTATTTTTTTTTTTTTTTAGCTCATCCTAGTTTTTCAGTTAAACACTGCTTTTGTTTTCAGTACTAGAGGGGCAGTGTCTCTTTCCTCCCACCCCTAAATGTCAGGACTGCTAAGTTTTAGAGCTGAAATAAAGATTCCATTTCTTAGGTTACCTTGCCTAGAGCTGTATATTTGTCATTTAGCAGCAATATTGGAGTTGTGGCTCTGGACATATATATGTTAAATGACTTGGCAGTGAAAACCAAAGAAGCCATGAATTTACTCCTGTTTTCCCTTAAACAGGAGTGGTCAGAAATATGATACCACCACCAGAAATCTATGATCACTGCGTGTGTTACAGGGTGGACTGTCATGGTTCTCTCAGAATAGGGGACTGGATTTGGCAAACTTTAGGAACTTAGAAAATGCTCAGGCAATAGGGCAAGGCATGTTTTCCTTTCTTGAAGGAACCTGTCAGTGTCTAACCACTGACTCATGATCTCAGCAACAGAGTACATGAGATGGCAGACTTCAAACCATCAGTTAAATCTTGCTTCCTCCCGGGTGTTCCCAAGTCCTCTCAGTCCCAAGGAAGCACCAATAGAGAATATTTTGTTCATCTCAAAACAGAAGTTTACAGAACCACAGAAATGAGGCTTCTCTAAGCAGAAGCATAAAACTGGTTAACAGCACAGACAAAACTGAAGACATCCAGAGTTCATCATTAGAACTTCGGCTGTTTCTATCAAATGAGTGATTTTATGTAGTGATTCATGTTTTTCTTCAGATGAGACTTACTTTTCTCTCAGTATTACTGACAACATTATTATATTTTTTCACAACCCACTTAAGAATCCAGTGTTTGTAACTTCTGTGGCTCACACTTGATCACACATTCAAAAGCAACTGTGTGCGTTTGTGCTTCAGAGCAGTGTTGAAACTTGATCAGATTTACTGTAGTGAGCGCAAGTACTATTCATGACAACTAATTATGCTCTCTTAAGCAGAATATCTTCTCACTAGGGTAAATAATCTAAGGCCAGGCTCTGTGCTACTCTCTTTTCCTAAACTGAACTAAAAGTACTCTTAAGGTTCTGATGGCTGTGCTTCAATGAGCACTTTAAACACAGTATAAACTGGAAGAGCAGCTAAATGAAGCCCAGCCTCCCTTTGTCAAGCTCTCTTGTTCCTACCCTTGTGCGATCTCCCATCTGCCCACACAAGCGTTTACCTGTGTGGTAAGCCAAAGGGGGAAACTCGATCTATCCATCTGAAAATTAATCCAGCATGAGAAAGAAAAGAGATTTGATCACTTCCTCAATCTAGTTCACTGTGAAGCTATGCAAAAGCTTTGTCAACCAAAGAGCACTTTTAACACCTAGTGACTGACAGTCATAGGGACTTAAGAGTATAGATGACAGAAACTGTTTCCAGATTTTTGTACCTGGTTCTTTAGAAACAGACAAATTTGTTCTTTTTTTCCTCTTCTCATAAATTTTGCCAGCTATGTTTTTAAGGGAACAGTGTGGAAGCTAACACTTCTGTTCCCGGACCTTTTCAAGATATTTGCTTAGCCCTATGCCAGCTGGCTTATGTCATGGCTGAAAGGGTAAGGCCTGTTCTCCAAGCTCCATGTTACTATTTGGCACCTTTAGAAATCAGGTGGAAGGATGTCAATTTGAACACACAAAATCAGAAGCACATGGTGCTGCTTGGCACTCAGAAAAGATAATGACACATTTGCTGTATTCATAGCCATGCTGAGACACGGAGAGAAATGGAATTTCTTTCTCTCAAAAAGCCCTGGACTGTAGCTGGATACAATTCCCACCCTCCAAAGTGTCTCTGAATTTCTCACCATGTCTAAGAGAAGAGTAGAATTGACAGAAAACTGATGTGAATCTGTCTGTTAGAAGAGATAGAAAAATAAGGTCCCATCTCTCTGCTTCATCTATCTAGCTATGAGAGACAGAGATATGGCTCCTGGCTCTCTGTCAAATACATTATGAAAGGATTTATGTCACAAGCACAGCTCTGGCTTTGCTGAATGAATCTGTCAAGAGGGAACAGACTGCCTGGAGTGTTTTGCACACAGCTCTTGGCACTAAAAGATCAGCATACTTTGGCGGGAGGATTATGTGTTTTCTTCAAGGCAGTTTACTGAAGTTCAGATGTGATATTTGAAATCCTGATTTCTGTGTTATGTGGCTTGCCTTTTGGATCTCCTGTTCCATTTAGCGTTGATTTGCTCATCTCATTCTTAAAGGTAAGGCCAGGTTTCAATATCAATTTACAACCAGGAGTTCTTTTAAAACTTTGTGGTGTTTGTCTTAACCGGATTACAGAAAGGAGAAGAAGTCAGAAACCTGAAACATTACTGGTACACGTCTTGGCCAGACCAGAAGACACCAGATCAAGCCCCTCCTCTGTTACAGCTAGTACTGGAAGTGGAGGAAGCAATGCAGAGTGCAGAAGAGAAGAATGCCCCAGTCATTGTTCACTGCAGGTACATAAATGTTGTGTCAGATTTCTAAGGACCCTTTTGCATGCAGTGGCAAAGTACAGATATTGTCATATTGGTCATCAGCTGGATATTGGGGGGATCTTGTCCAACTGCTTTTGAAATATGCTTGGAGTGTCTAAAATTTAATGACAATAATTTTCTATTACAAAATGTTGCATTTGGATACAGACTGAGCTTGAACACAGAAGCTGATGGTGGCTCAGTTACAAGTAAGAATAGTCTCATTTTATTTGCCTTACCAGTAATAATGCCTTTCATGATCTTAAAAGGGCCAGGTTACCAAAGATTAACATACTGTGAGTGGAACTGAGTAGGAAGACACATGCAGGCAGAAAAACGAGAACATTGAACTTTAAGCTTCAAAACTCCCTGTTTTATAGATTCCTTCTTTGATTTTTAAAAAATCCTCATTAGGCCAAAGGCAATAATTTAAGTGTAATACATAAAACAGATGAAACAGTGGCAAAGCTGATTGCAGTAAGTACTAATCAACAGACAGGAAATGTATAAAATTGCTTCTAAAACTGGAATATCTGTGAAAAGCCCCTGGCAAAGATGAAAACTGAATATGTGGAAGAAGCAAAATCTTTACAGTGGTTTGAAGCCTGATGAGAAAATTGCAATTATCAATCACAGAGCAGAAAAAATAGATGAAGATAGATACTTCTGTCTTTAGAAAGATGTAGGATGATACACTTATCATTTGTAGACATGATGAAGTACATTCTCTTGTGCTACTAACTCAGGAATGTGTTAAGCAAGCTACTAACCATTATTAAATCAGCTATACTGGGTGATTTACATGTGAGAGTGTTGAAAAAAATGGATCCGCAGGCTCTAAAGTTTACTATAACTGTGTTCAAGTTTTTGGAAAATTGGAGAAGTTCCAGGAGTATAAAAACAAGTCCTGTTTTGCCACTGTCTAGAAAGATTAAATGTGATTGAAAACTATGAGTCAGTTCTCAAAACAATTATTTCAGGTAAATAGTGGAAAGCCTGGTAAGTCATGCCGTAATCTTGCCAGGGTAATCCTCCGTAGTTTCAATAAAATACATTTTTGCCAAATTAATCTTTGAGATTTTTTGTAAGGAATTTTACCTAGTTTTGCATAGCGTTTTCCAGGAAATGGCAGGTGGTTGCTATCCAGAAGCCATAGGATCGTTCAATGGGAATGTTTTTAAAGAGACTCTTGGCATGAATGGTTGGTAGCCTGGATTCATCAAAGATCAACCTATAAGCTGATATGGAGTTATCGCTGGTAAAATGTTCATGTAATGCCACATGTCCAGCTTTTCCTGCCTGTGTTTTAAAACAGATTTTGACAAATTTGAGAGAGTGTAGAGAAAAAAAACAAATGGTTTTTAAGAAGGTCCCCTTTGCCCTTGGAAATCTGTGACTCTATGAGCTCCTTGAAGTATTATGGTATTTGCTGCAGGTAAAAATTCTGGTCACCATGTCGCTCTTGCTTTGCATACTTGTTTTGTCCTCTTGTATGCTGTCATCTCCATGAAATGATAATTTGTGGAGAAATGGGGGCATTTTAATTTGAAATAACTATTAAGAGACATGGTGATAGGATTTAGAAGTATTTTATGTGATAACTGTGAACTAGAACCCTTTCAGATTATTCTCAGTTGCAGTCATTTTAGTTGAAGAAGGAATTTAATACATTGCGTCTATTTGAGCGTGCTATATGCAGCAAGCCACCAGCCAAAACCAGTGTTACGTTGAGTATTGTAGCTCTTTTAGCTTTTGTGGGAGGTCCTCAGTAGAATATAATCACTGTGGTTTTGGCCTTCAGTGATGTAAAAATAATGCACCATTAAGGAAAAAATAGATACAAACCTAATCATGAAGCCATTAGAATCAGAGAATAATTTGGGTTGGAAGGCACCTTTAAAGATTATCTAGTCCAACCCACCTGCAATGAGCAGGGACATCTCCAAATAGAGCAGGTTGCTCAGAGCCAGAGTCCAGCCTGGCCTGGAATGTCTCCAGGGATGGAGCATCTACTGCCTCTCTGGGCAACCTCTTCCAGTGTTTTACCACCTTCACTGTAAAAAATGTCTTCCTTATATCTAGTCTGAATCTAGCATCTTTCAGTTTAAAACCATTGTGCCTTGTCCTATCACTACAGGCTCTACTAAAAAGTCTGTCCCCAACTTTCTTAGAAGTTCCTTTTTAAGTACTGAAAGGCTGCAATAAGGTCTCCCCAGACCCTTCTCTTTTCCAGGCTGAATAACCCCAACTCTCTCAACCTGACCTCATAGCAGAGCTGTTCCAGCCCTCTGATCATTTTTTGACCCTATTCTTAAAAGCAGCTTCATATTAAAGGCAGGCTAGCAGTCCTGTTGAGGTCTTGTGGATAATGCGTAACTCTTGGGCAGTCTTGGAAAGGTTGTGGCTTGGTCTTCTCCACTAAAACACCTGCAGCTTGTCCTGGGACAAGTGCTGCCTCAGTGCTGTTTGCTTTATCTAAAAATATATGTTGTTCCCTCCATTTACGAACACTCTGAGGTCTATGGATGGGAATTAGTATACAGGAGCTGTGTACTGTGGTCTATTTGGTTATGGCATAAATTGAAAGATGAAGGGCCTTTTTTTATTACCATTGATATATGTCCATATGCAGCAAATAGTCCTCTGAATCCCTGAAATATTTGAAGTATTGATGAACAAACTAGATGTAGTAAAGAAAACAGAAGTGAGGACATGAGGTCCAGAGAGTTTCATGGACCAAAATTTTAAGTCAGGGAGGTACCTCCATCACCTTTATTTGAAGACTGAGATGAGTTCTTGGTAAGATCCCCAAAACTTCCACAGAATTGCCTTGATCACTCAGTAGTAAAAGTTAAAATAATTCCAGTGTAGCTGTTTCCCTAATGAGCATAAAACAGCTTATAAAACCTGTTTGTACAGTCAAACAGTATTAGGACTTTGTAAGCACCAGCTAACTGCAAACTCCATTGTTGCCTGTACATTTTTCACCAGTGTTTTTGTATTATGACTTCAGTGCAATTTAAATGGAGGCAGGATTTCTTGCAGTTGTGTCAAGTAATTATTCCTGAGGATGCTCACTTAATTATTTAATGCATAAGAAGGGCTGTAAGCTTTCACTGCTAGCTTTTTATTAGGTGATAAGAAGAATTAACAACTTTGATGGCACTGTGCCTTTGACAATAAAATCAATTCTGGTCATTAAGCAGGGACTGAATCTGATACGAAGGTGTTCAGGGAAGACAAATTTCTTTATTCATGAGTTTATTGTATCCTACTGATTCAGAGAATTACTGGATTGTAGATCTGATCTGCAAATGGCATCACACCATATTGCTGTTAACTCTAATTATTTAAGCAAGGGGTTTGTTGGGTTTTTTTGCTGTACCTGTGATTCAAAATAGCTTTCAAAGAAGCTGTTAGGATTAAGAATCTAAAAGCAAAGGTTGCCTTCAGAGCAAGGGTTGACCTCAAACCAAGTCTAAGAAATACTGTTTCACTGTTATTTTCAATGGTTCAGTGACAGGTTCAATGACATATCAGATCAAACAGTACCTAGCAGTCCATTTTTTAGCACTGTACGTGCAGCGTTCATCCTTTTGCTGCGAGAGGCTCACACTTAATTGGATTGTCCCAATGAAGTTGGTATCTTTTCCTAGTTATGGCTTTATATTTGCCAGCACTCACCTAACCAAGGTTGGAGGGAGGCAAGGGGTAATGGGTTGTGGTTGCTGGTTTAATGGTGTTCATTTAACAAGAACGTTCCAAAGCTGTTCTAACATCTCCACTGCCTCTTTCTGCTTTTCCCTCCCTTAGTGCAGGCATCGGGAGGACTGGCTGCTTTATTGCAACTAGTGTCTGTTGTAAACAGCTGAAGAGCGAGGGCATAGTTGACATATTGCGAACAGCCTGCCAGTTACGGTTAGACAGGTAAGAAAGCCTGTTTCCTTTCCAGGAAAAAATAAAACAATCTTTACTTGAGGAGAAACAAATGGAAAGAGGGGAGAAACAAAGGCAAATGGAGGCCAAGAGAAAACATTCCTAGAAGGAAGTTTTCCTATTCTAAGCAGTTCTAACTTTAATCTTTGCCTATTTTATGAGAAGCAAAACTTGATTAATAGCCCTAGAACTGAGCTAGATTCACAGCTGGCATCAAAAGCTGCGTGGCTGTGCAGCTGCATAGCTCAGTGCAGCAAGGGATGACCTTTCACCAGCTGAGGAGTTGGCCCTGCATTCTTACAAAAGCAAAGGCTCAAAGGTCTGCTGTACTTCAGTTCAGAGGCACAGATCAGCACTTTTCTCCCAAAAGGAGTAAAGAAAACTGGCCTTGCGTAGTTGGAACTGTGAGCACTGTTGGGAGGGCATGGCTGCTTGGGACTTTGTGGGGAGGAGGAGAGCATGCACAGTGTGGAGTGTTTGCAGACATATAAAAGGAGCTGTGAAAATCTCCAGAAATTCAATGGTTTCCAGTTAAGCATTTCTTAACACACCACCTTGAGTTTGATTATGAAGTAAACAGACTTGAATTTTGCACCAGATATGTTATTTTTCCTCTCCCACTGGTTTCAAGTGCCATCAAAACATATCTCAGTGCTCTCTCTAATCATAATGATAAATGTAGTCGGGGGAAGAGATGTCACGAAAAACATACCAAAGATTTTTCTGAGGGAAAAAAAAAAACAAACCTCAACCCCATGCTGAACTTTATTGCAGAGAAATTATGCTCAGTGGGAGGCAGAAAATGAAATGCTTGCTGCTGTGCTGAGGCTCTGATATACAGGGATCTGCAGGGGCCTGGAGGTTTGGCTATTTCCATGTATTTCAGGCCAGACAAAGAAGGGCTTATTGATAAAAAGAAAACCAGAATATGAGTAGTGATTGCTGATTATCCATGGCCCAGTGGAATATCTGCCTGGATCTGAAGTATCTTGTCTCTGTGACTAATGTTACACAGGAAAATAGCCGTACAAATGGAGGTCGAAGACACCTGCTTCTGCTTACAAATGTGCTTGTTACAGAAAGCCAATTAAAAATACTGGCTTTGCAGGGAGAGGGGAACTGGCAGTCATTTGCAAAGGCTGGAGAGGGGCGATCACACTTAAAAGGATGCCATGGAGGAAAAGGAAGTCTGCAGAGTCCTTTGTAGCTGCCATGTACCTCTCAGGAGTGGGACAGGATAGGAAAAGGCCAGTTAAATGTCATGGGAGAAAAATGCTCAAGATAGAAAGAAAGCAAATCACCATCCTTACTACTGAAGAGCATGGTTTCATCTAGGAGTGAAAAATGGGGTTTGTAGTCTCTTGGAAGTCATGCTGCCATCCACTATTGTTATTAAACCCCCACAAAAGCTGTGAGTGACTTCAAACGCAGCGTGAGGGGATGAGACAGTGTCCTAGCAGCTATAGGAAGGAAGACCTTCTCCATCTCTTTCTCCTGTCTGGTGGTTACTGGCTAGGGAAAATAGGGTGGATGGGAAGGAGTCACCAGGGACTTAGGGAAAGAGGGTTGGATGCAGCCCAGAGCAGACGTGTAAAGGAATGCACGTCACAGGGCTTGACATTAGCCCTGAGAACTGCCTTTGAGGTTGCTGTGGGGCTGAAGGGCAAAAATGTTTCTTTCCCTTCATTCCCGTACAGATCTCTTAGAAAAATCCT
The DNA here is from genome assembly GCF_964273445.1 of Streptopelia decaocto. Taxonomy (NCBI): domain Eukaryota; kingdom Metazoa; phylum Chordata; class Aves; order Columbiformes; family Columbidae; genus Streptopelia; species Streptopelia decaocto. The sequence continues at coordinate 53,544,594 of NC_138661.1, forward strand.
GTGCGCTGGGCTTTGCACCAGTGGTCAACAGTTGGTCATAAATAACCTAGTATGAATAAGGGCAGGAAGTGGTCATTCCTGCATCCTTCTCACAGTGCTGAGAGATATTTGCTTTTCAGCATTGCAACTCAGATTTGAAAGGTTTCTGTGGCAAATAGAGGTGAAAACATAATTTCTCTATTCTGTGTCAAAGCCTGGACAGTGAACACATGTCATGGTGTGCATGTGTGTGGGAAGAGGGGAAAGCCAGCACATAGCAGGGAAGCAGATAAGAAGGAAAATAATTTCCTGTGGTCTGAAACTCGATGGCCACCCTTGTGCTTCTGTTGCTACAACTTCAGGGTGCAACCTCAACGTTAATGGAATTGCATGGGAAGTAATTGCCAGAGATGACTAACGTTCCTTGTGTGTCATGGACTGACATAAATATATTTCAGTGCTGTGTGCAGCACAGAAGAACTCGGAAACACATCAACTGTGAGATTGCATTATGTAGAGCAGATGGGAGGGAGATGCTCAGCTAGGAAGTAGTTTCTTTTGAAACTCCAGTGTGGGTTTCCCACCTTTGCTGATTGATGAGAGGTTGGAGCATGGGTCCCTACCCTTCCCTGCTCATTGTCAAGTGTTATTTCAAGCAGCTGCTTATCAAAATAACTGTAAGAGGTTGAAGCAGGAGGTTGTCTTGCCCATGCATCTGCTTCTTACTGGTATGTTTACTGCGTGAGCCACAATTAATCGCAGAATCACAGTATGTTTGGGATTAGAAGGGACCTCAAAAGATCATCTAGTCCAACCCCCCTGCTGGAGCAGGAACACCTAGGTGAGGTGTGTCCAAGGAATGTGTCCAAGCAGGTTTTGAATGTCTCTAGAGAAGGAGACTACACAACCTCCCTGGGCAGCCTGTTCCAGTGTTGTGTCACCCTCACTGTGAAGAAGTTTCTTCTCATATTTAAGTGGAACCTCCCGTATTCCAGTTTGTACCCATTGCCCCTTGTCTTATCATCAATTGTCACCGAGAAGAGCCTGGCTCCATCTTTGTGACACTCACCCTTTATACATCATAAATATTAATGAGGTCACCCCTCAGTCTCCTCTTCTCCAAGCTAAAGAGACCCAGCTCCCTCAGCCTTTCCTTATAAGGGAGATGCTCCACTCCACAATTTTTAAGATGGACCCCATAGAAGAGGGCAGTCCCTATGGAAGGTGCTAGCAGTCTGCTGTCCCTTTGGCTCAGAGGAAGCAACTTTTCATTAATTTCCTTTGGTGAAGGTTTCTGAGGGAATGTACCACATACGCTCTTCCTCAGACTGACGCAGTCTGCTTGGCTCTGGTCACCCTTGGGTTCCTGTGTTCCTCAGCATCACTTCTCATTTCAGCCTCCTTTTGCATTGCGTTCCTGGGATCTGTGTACCAGCACCAATGCTGGCACGATTCTGCATCCACCTTCTGTGAATTTGAGCCATGGGGTTTAATTATTTTCATAATAGATTATCAAGAGGTCATATCACTGATGAGGTACTCTTAGCAGAATTTTGAGTGTCAGTAAAATCTGCTTAAAATGGACAACTTTATCCTTGTTGTGCATTTGTCTTCCACTGTAGTACTTATGTGTTGATTAATATGCTACTTGCAGAAATACACAGACTAATGAGACATGAAAAGCAAATTGTTTCTGCTTGTGCTTGCATTTCCTTTCAGGTTTGCAGTTTTAAAGAGAACAGTGAAAGCTGAAATAAAAGCTGAACCAAAACAGATTTCTGTGCTGGGAATTTTTACTGATGAAAGTGTGCAGTTATAAATCTGAATTGTCTTTTGTTAAAGTTCCATTGTCTGTTCTAAAATCCTGCTGGCCATCCCCTAGTTCTGTGGTGAACTTGGCATGGAGGAAAGAGTGGGAAAGTTGTATGCTGCACTGGTTATCTGGACTGGCCTGGCCAAGCCCTCTATAGTCCTGAATTCAGTCTCTAGTGCAGCTCTGAATTCTTGGATAAGCTATTCCCCCTGCTCCCATCTATCTGTCTAGAGCTTTGAGGTAGGAGTTGCTTTTCATGGTGTTTACAATGGTGCTTGGAGTATGGTGCTCCTGTAATATGAATGTACCTTACTGGATGAGGGCCTCTGCCAAGAAAATGAAGGTAAAGCCCATGCCTGTTCTGACTACCTGCTGTTCCTTGGGTAGCAGAGGCTTTCAAAATGAAGCTCGAGGTCAGACTGCCAGTCGACTGCAATCAACGGGTGCTTTTCACTCATTTTGGAAAGTTTTGAGATAGACCTTTTGTATGTAACATAAGCTTCATGTTAGATGTGCCATTTCCTCACATGTTTGCATGTAATAAGGCTGCTGTTTCCCTCCCCTTTTTTTCTTTCCTTTTCAGGGGAGGAATGATCCAGACTTGTGAACAGTATCAATTTGTGCATCATGTCATGAGCTTGTACGGAAAACAGCTTTCTAGAGCAGCAGAAGAATAAGTGTTCATGATATTCCTAAAGGCTAAAACCAAGAGAGCTTTTGACTGCATTCAGATGTATTTCAGATCTGATAAGAGACACATGGTAACCTGGCTGTCTTAGCTGGAAAAATATATTGGTTTACTTTGATATTGCTTTTATGCTCTTGTTTGCATTGACATTTAAGAGCTGAGGTACGCCTTGTCTTAAACATACATGACAGGACATAATCTTCACCAAAAAAAGGCTTATTTATACTGTAAATAAGAATACTAGCTTCATTTGTTACAAAAGCAACACAAAAAAATCAGGAAAAAAAAAATCCACTGTCTTCAGTTTGCTATTTTTAAAAGATCATTGCTAATATATCCAAATACAGTGTGAAACTTTTTGAATTGTCATGCTGAAATGTGCCGTATGTTGACTAAGCTTGAAAGTAACTTTTTGCCTCTTTCTGATTGTTTTTACATATAAAATTACCGAATACTGTGTGTATCGTAAACCTTCTGAGCCTCTGTGTTGGGAGATTCAAGTAGATTCACATTGAAATGATGTTTCACACATCATGTTTGCTTGTTTATTTTTCCTAAAGCAGTCCACCACCATTGTTACCAGAACTAAGGGGAAGAAAATATTTCAATGATGTGAGTCAAATTCTTACCTGCAGTTCTTACCAGCAGTGTACTCCAGTATCATGACAGCTGGGTGAATCTGAGGTGAACAGTAAAAGTTAATCTGAAAAGAAATTCTTCACACTTTTTCTTTGTCAATATTCTGGCATCTCAGTCTACAACCAGATTTGATTTTTGTAAATAGTTTTTCTTTATATGTAGTCAGACCACAATCCGAATACAATTTTCCCAGAAATCTGAAGTTTAAAATCAGGTGAGGAATTTTGTGACTTGAATTTATCTTTATTAAAAATGTAGTAATAAAATCACTTGTATTGTATGAAGTTAAACTGGTTTCAAAGCTTTGCAGGTGACCAGGTGCCTAGTGCTCATTAAAATTAATGCAGATCCTATAGGCAGCTTAAAAAAAAATCAATCTGAATGTGTTGGCTGTTTTTTGATAAATTTGCCCTCAAGCCAAATTTAGACAATCATTTAGTCCATTCTAATCACTAGTCTGGGCAGCAGTGTTTAGTTTTCAATAATACAGACTGCTGCCCCTGCTTTTATTTTTAGACCTCAGTCAGGCTGTGAAGACTGGAGTTTGTGTTTAGTGCTTAGAGGTAAGCACATGTTTAAGTGCTTTGTTGAGCAGAGAAAAATTGAGGTACGCAGGACCCTTAACATGAAAGATAAATGTTTTGTGAATAGAAGCTGTAATGATCTACTAAAAATATTTTTACTTCTCTTTATTTATAACAATAACCAAAACCCACAGCTTTTATTAGTGCAGGAGATTCTGAGAATTTACTGCACTTCCTAATCAGGAGAAGGTAAAGCAGCTCTCAGAACAATAAGGGCTGATCCTGCTCCCACTGAGATTTTGCCATTGACGTCAGTAGGTGCAGGTTTGTAGGGCCTGAAATGTTATGCCTACAATTTCATCACTGTGGGGAAAGTTTCCCAATATTGCAGTACACATCCTTTGTGTTTATTCTGTATCCATGAACCTGTAAAAATCCTGTCAGCAGGGTTTGCATGAATGTGTGGCAAAATGTGTTATCTTTAAACCACTTGATTTTATTGCTGTATTTAAAATATTTCCTTCAGTGAGAAGCTAGCTGGAAGAACTGGCATTCTTTTTAAAAATACTGGTGGTAGTCATTAAATAGAGCAATAAACTTAAGCTTTTGAGCATAACATGACTGTTAGTTTTATGTAAACCTTGCTAGCTGTATTCTCTCCCTTGCTACCAGTTCTTTTGAAGGGATAACACTATTCCATCTAAGCACTCCTTAGAAATAACAAAAGCACCACTGACGTTCTGAATAATATTGTAAGTGGAACTCCCTATAAATGTTGTTTTCAGCAGTTTGGTGCCCTTCAGTGTGAAAACCGACTCAGTGAATAAAATTACGTCTTCTGTCACCAGGTTCCTGTGCATCTGCTGAAGAATATTTGTTGATGATTGATAGGATTGTGCATATAGGAGCGAAGTTCAATGTGTAAGTTACCTCCTGTACAAGGACACTTTCTTAGACGAGAATTGCTTTATGGCAAACAAGGTATAAAGGGCTCTAAGGTACTGACTTTTGAGGTTCTTGCACTGATCTTCAGCAGGTACTAGTTGGCAGTGCTTCACTGGCTGGTGTATAAGTCAACAATTTATACCTGTGAAGGAAATCTAGCCTGCTGTCCACTCTCATTCTACATCTGTGGAATGTCATGGGAAAGTAGTAGCTGATGAAATCAGCCTGCTTTGCATCAGTTCACTAGTACAAAATAGATGTCAGCTTAGTTGCACAGTCTGGTTATGAGGGCTGCACTGTTGCTGTCTCACACCAGGCAAAAGCGTGCCACTTAATCAGGACTGAAATGTTCAAATGCCTCTTGAAGCATTATTTTGTCTAACAGATTTGGAGCTAATCCTTCTATTTCCTCTTTGGCCTTACTGTAATTAACATATTTCTCTTTTTTTTCTCTATTTTTTTTTTTTTGTTATAGAATTTGAGGTCTGAAGGACCTTATATCAGCTGTTCTGATCTCTTCTGACAGCAGAGGTAGTCTTAAGAAGTGCTTAGGATTAGCAGAAAGGAGTTCTGGCCATGCAGAAAGCACTTGAGATGAGTGGGGCTGCTGCTTCTGTAATCAGAAGGTTTGAAACTGAGCTGACAATAGGAACTAAGCTAAGCTATGTGTCTTACTAGACTTCTCTTTTTGCTTTCTCTGTTAAAAGCATATTCTTAGCACACTTCATCCATTCTCTTCAGCTCGCTGCTCAGGTCTCTGTGTACCACAGACTACAACATTAATACCTACAACACAGTTGTTTCCCAGAGGGCTGAATTCTTCTCTCCAGGTAGGTTTGCATGTAACAAACTTGAGATTTTTTTTTTTTTTCCAGCTATGATGTCTTCTGTTTCATCAGCTTTTTCACACTTCAGGAACAGGGCAAAGATTAGCTCAATGCCTTGTTTGTTCCCTGGTCATTTGGTTGTTGACCATCACATTTAAACAGTGTTATCCTGTTTATGTTCCTGTCATGGTAACAGACTAATGACACACTCTGTCCTTTTGTAGGTACTCCAAGATCAGCAGATACACAGAGTTATGTAAAAACAAAAACTAAGATTGCACTTGGGAGCAAGAGCTATCCCCAGGTAAAGCACATGTCTGACTCTCTAAAGGATCAAGATAAATATTACTTGGCAAATTATTCTGAAATGTCAGCTACTTAGCAGTCATGTATGGTAGAGTGTCACATTTACTTGAAAGACTTTCAAAAGTAGCTAACAGTTCTGGATGTTTCCTCTACAGTCAGTCTGCTTTGGAAAATCTTATCCTTAACGTGAGAATTTGCAGTTGCAAGAGGTCTTAAGACTGAAGAGATGACCAAATGGAACCTTGGTTCCTGTCACTCGCCTGCTGTCTCTGTAGTGGAGGAACCATGCAGCCTGCACACAGGTGGTCTTAGAAAGTGTGTCTGTTGATTGGTGAGTTGGCAGGGTTTAGAAATGGACCTGCATTATTTTTGGTATGTTCTTTCCCTCAAAACCATTTTAAACAAAGGGAAATGATAAGTTTACAATTTGTTAAAACACTATTTCTGAGATATGCTGGGGATAACCTTGTTTCCTCTGCCAAGTCTGTAGATGTATTTGCTGATGTCTGCAAGAGCCACTGTCAACTTAGAATAATGTAGGACAGCTCAGAAGTCAAAAAATTACTCCATTCAAAAGCACAGAAGAAATACATGAATGAAAGCAGCGTTTGCAGCTTTGTGTGTAAGGGACAGGCAGACAAAGAACTGCATGCTCTAGACAACACAAGTGTTGTTTTCTAATGTCTAAAACCAAATGTCACGTATTCACAAAGAGGTGAATTCCTTGCACACAAGGAACAAGAAGAGTCCACTCTCCTCTGAGTACTGATACAGTTCAGGCTCCAGCACCTGAGTGCAACAGATGCCACATTCCCATGGCATGGTTTGAAAGTCACAGAAGGAGGTACAATTAGCTCTAGTGCAGAACCTGCTCAAGCTTGTGCACTGTGTAATCCCCAGCAGGGCAGCAGTGTTAGGTTTATTCAGATGACAGCAAAGATTAAAGCAGAGAAAGGCCAAATTATTTACTCAGAATTAAAAGCCATGTTGGCACCAGAGTTGGCAACGTGGCTCAGAGCATTTAAGAAGATAAAGCTTAAACAGTCTGGCAAAGGACTCGAGTATTGCAATTCCTGGCCCTTTCTCTCCACTGGACCATGCTACTCTACTTCTGTGTTACGTATTGCTGCTTTCTCTCTTTATCTGCCTCTTAGTTCATAGGCTTAAAATAGAGTTAAGTAAGTCACTGTATTGAACTAGTTTTAATCTAATATATCGATAGCTAGTGGTTTCCAGGGATCGCCTCTTCCCTTGGAGAGATCCTGTCTTGCCAGACACTCTTCAGAAGGCTCAGCCTCTTGTGCCTACCTTTTGATCTCAATACATCCCAGAATTTTGGGGACAGAGAAGTCTGCAGTAATGTGTATCTTACTAAAGGTATTTCTCCTTTGGGAAATGGTAGTGTTTGCGCGAGTCAAAGTTTTCTTATTATGTCTGACCTTACCTCCCTTAGCCCCAGTGGCAGCTGCAAAGTGTCTGCTTTCCTCTGACAAAGCAAAGGCAACACATCTCTTCAGGGATTAGAGGGTATTCCCCTCCTCACATAGATCCTTTTGCTCTGTCTCCTTTGCACGCTTAGCTTGTTTGCCTCTCAAGTGGACAGAAGAAGACTGTCAGGAATTAAGTCAAAACTAATAAGGCAGAAGAGAACAGAAACCTCTTGTAAAAGAGTTTTGACTCCATTTGTCTCAAAAAAAGGAAAACCTGATATGATTGGTACATCTGCTGTCATCTTGATCTTTAGGCTGTTACGAGGAATATGGAGAGCAAACACTCAAGCATCATAAGAGTGAGGATAATGCAGAGATCATACAGAGTCACTCCTCCCCTGTTTGAGGCTTATGTCTGGCAGTGTGGCCAGGTTTAATGATCCAAACTGGAAGATCTTCTCATGTGCATTGTTTTTTCTCCACAACAGTGGGTGTGTGCGCTTGTGTCTGTACACACGTGCCCACATAACGTGCCATAATAGCTGGTGCAAGAACATAAGCGTTAGGGAGGATTCATGAGCACTGATAAATGAATGTAGAAAGGAACTGCCTGGGTTTTGAGTCAGTTGGACAGGTCGGAGGACTTGGATTGGGTTGGCAGTGTTTTGGTTTTGTTAGGGAAAATGTGACCTCCAGCCCAGATACCAGGTTTCGCTGTATCTAAGTTGGGCTCTTGTTTCTGAATTAGTCTATTGAAGAGGTAAGTGAAGGTTGGTTCCTTGATAGATTTATTAGACAAGCAATAAATAATACCTTATCCACTTTACAGCATGACTGATCACATTTCCATGCACTTCTGATTTGATAAATGAGTCTGTGTTAATAATAACACTAACTTCTAGAGAAGTGAGCACAACGTCTTCTGTTGTGCTGGAATTTCTCTTTAGTCTGTGAACCACAACATGTGCTTATTTTTGCTGTCTGTGTATATTTTTTGCTCACTGGAAAAGTTGATGATGTTTCAAACTCTGCACATTTTTTCTTTCTTTTTTGTTTTTGTTGGAATTTTACCTTCCTCTTGTAGACTGGCAGAAATCATCCAAAATAATCTCCTGATGAAGGTGGTATGTTCCCTGGGAGTTTTGCCATTGCTTTTTCAGTAGTTTTCCCCTAGAATTAGGCTTCTGGAAGTTGTCTAGATTTCGATGTTCTTTGGTATTCTATGTTCCTGTGTTTTGCAAAGCATAACCTAGGTGCCTCCTTTTCATTTGAATTTAACATAAATAGAGCATCGATAACAGCAGTCTGCTCCAAACAGAAATCAAATGCAGCTGGTGAAGAGAAGTAGTTTATTACCACTAGTTCAGCCTTTGTTGCAAGAAAGATACTTGGTTTGTGTCCTTCAGAATGGATAGACCCGTATACACATAAAATGGCCTCTTTTACCTCCACTATTTCAGCACTGCTGCTGTTAACACAAGTGAAGTAAAAGATGCCTAAATACACAGGCTGAGATCTGTAATTCATTCTCCTCTTGAAAAGTACCTTGCTTGTTAGGAATGAAGTCATTCCCCATATGGAGAAGGGTGACACAACCTCAGGAGTAGACGAGATTAAAGAATGTGCTCTGTAATCTAACATTACGAACTGTTTTTCCAAAGAGCTTGGTCCCTGCTTGAGTAGCTGAATGAACTAGCTGGGCTTGGACATGGTGGAAACAGCTGCCTGTGTAACTTAAAAATAGTCAAAGCCTGGACATTTCACCAAGGTGTGAAAGGAGCACTGGGGACTGACAAACACCAAAGCAGGAATGTTTAACTGTTTTAAACCTGGATCCACATATTTTGGTTTTAACATGAAAAACAAGACTGGTAAATTGTTTAATAGCCTGCCTCTGATGAGAATTTTGAAATGGTGTAACAATCAGTCGTAAGAAAACCTGGGATTGAGGAAGTAATTTTTATTTTTAAATAAAAAGGTATCCTTTTGGCCTACAGAAGGCGTGCTCCTTTTAGCCTTGTACTCAAAGTTTTATCATCCTATTATTCCAAGAATGTGAAACTGCTGAAGCCAGTGTAAAGGATGTAACGACATAGCCCACAAGATGCCAGTATGTATTTAAGTTTTGAATTACTCAAAGCCATATTTGTCCAGTGTAAAGGGGCCCAGGCACCCTCCTAGGACTGAAACAATCTACGGGACTTCATATAAGCTGAGGGACACAGAAGAGTCAGTCATGGCCTGAAAGCTCCTGAGAGCTTCTGTCTCTTAGTAGGAATGATCAGGACCTTAGCAACTGAAAAAAAAAAAAAAAAAAAAAAAAGAAAAGATACATAAACATATTCTCAAGAATGTCCTAATAAAGGACCTGCAAAAACTATTGTGTAGGGAAGACTCAGTTACCTACAAAAGAACTGGTCAAACTTGTCCAACTCTCTCTTAACTCTCTCTTCTGTAACTGAAACTAAAATTACCATTTGCTTACACCAAGACTTTGCATGTATTTCAGTGGTATTGACAAGTCTTTTCCTGAGATCTGGTTTGCCTTGTGTGTACTGAATCTGCTAATAGGAGCCATGGTAAGTAAATATAGTGTGATAACCACACTATATATCATGGATGAAGTTAATCTTTCTGCAGGGTACCTGTGAGTTGATTCATGGTGTATTTGTGTTCCTAAGCACAGAGGGTTGTCTGCATTATCATTTTGTTTTCTTTCTTGCCCACAGTTAAGGTATGGGCAAGTTACGTTGTGGTGATGGGCAGTAACAGACAATGTCATATCCTTCAAGTGGAACCTTTTGGGCTCTAGAAGCTGGTTCCAGTCTCTTCAAGAAAAACAGGAAATCTTGCCATCTGATGAGGCTTCCAAAAGCTCATCAGTTACTATTAAGGGCAATTTTTCTAACAGAATGCTTGTTCTCCAGACTGGAGGATAAGGAAGGGTAATGGTCAGCAATTTCAAAAAGTGTGTTTCTTACCAGCCATTTCTGCTCCTTAATTGACACAAGCTACTGGATCTTAACCTGTAACATTTTCATGTTCAGAAAATCTGTGGCCAAGGATGAAAAATTTGATCAGGTAAAAGAATTATAATTAAAGGGTATTCCATTTTTAAGGCGAAAGGAGGAACTGTTAAAATGGTGAACTGGCTTTTAAACCATGTTGCTGTGAGCTTTGTAGGATTTGAAAATCTGAATACATCTGAAGGTGTGCAGAGAGCTGTGCAGTGGAGCAGGTGAGTAAAGCGAATGATGTATGCCTTCTCATTTTAGCACCTGATGCTACAAGTGTGAATTTGCTGCATAACGATTTAGGGAAAAATATGCTCATTTCTGGGGTGTTGGTGATTATAGAATAACATCTCTCATCTCTTCAAAACCAGCCTGAATCATTGTCATCACCAACACTAGTGGCTGTTGGTATGCAAGAGTGAAAGGGTGAGAACAGGACAGTGAGAGAGGGTAGTAAGGGGGATGGAATCTTGGGGCACATCAGGCAAAAGCAAGAGTGATTTCTTCCTCCTGGCTTCTTGGTTTGTAGGAAAGACTTTAAAAAATGTGTCTCTGTGAGAAAATTTCTGAGCAGAAAAGGAAGGAAATAATAGAGTCTTGAGACACCTGATATCCCTGTGTAATTTTAGAGGGTATATGTAGGTATATAGTATAGGATAGAGACTCTTCACTTGTCTTTTGTGCATAAGGAGTCAGAGGACATTTGTCTCTCATACAGGCAGCCTTGAGACAAAGGGCAGCTCAGCAAGGAGACCAGGATATATATATTCTGGTAAGGAAAAGAATCTCCTTGGGAGGATGCCCAAAACAGCACTTCTGGCATAGATAGAATTTCTGCTGGCAACAAAACAAAGTCTCAAGGTTATATGGTCTTAATATTGTCTTCTCTGTGGACTGTATCTTCTGTGTTGCAGTGCATAATTACAGCTTTTTCATCTGTGCCCCCAGATATCAGAAGGGCTTGTGTTTTGGGTTGATTTCCTTCTGCCCCAAGATCCCTCAGCAGCACACAACTGTTTCAGAGACTACCATTCCTTACGGTATCTATCTTGCCAAGGACCACTTTTTAAAACTAGGTAGCTACAATTTCTAGATGACGAGTACTCATCCCTCAAAGACTAGAACTGAATACTCCCTTTTCTCCAAACTGCCTTTCATACTGGGACCAGTCTTGGCGTAACTATAGGCAGCAGAGTCCCCACTGGAAGAAGGTTTTTTGTTTCGGTTTGATTACCTTGGCTTAAAGCAACCTCCTTACTGGTTCTGTCTCAGCACTGCAGTGAGGACAATGACACAGTTCCCAGCCACATCTACTGAAGGCAGGGTGTGCATTGGCCCCTGTAGCATTCACACATCCCACTATATGTGATACGCTTAGGAGAGCTGGGGAGGTCTTTGAGTAAGGAGAAGTGCAATTAAATAGTCTAAATCAATAAATTGGAATAATCCAAGCTGGTAGTGGAGTTTCTGGTTATTTTCCTTGTGTAAAACAGAGACCTCTTGCTATTAACCACAGAAAAATGTCTCCATTCCAGTGAGACGTTTGCATGGACTGGTCAGTCTGGCTGGAAAAAAAAATTACCATGTTTTACCTGAAGAACTAGGTGGGTTCATTGTCATGGAAAAATGCAGCTCTTTGGAGCCTCCTGAAATGTGCAGTTTAAAATTTTGCCTATATATATATGTGGATTCATAAAGTGATAAAAACAGACTTCTGGGATATTCTACAAGCTTTTTTCACCTTTACTGTCTTGATGCATAGTGACTTGCTAACAGCAAGGGCTAGATGGCAGCTAGTTGGACAAGGGAGTCTAGGGAAGCCACACTTATCCTTACACATGTCAGGAAAGTATGTTTATTAATGCTGCCTTCCAGAGCTTGCAGCCCCTAGAGCCCTGCCAGGAATGAAACTACCACTATGACACCAGAAGTTGTGTATGTGCAAACTGAGACTGAGACACGTTGGTCCATTGAAATCTTCCATTCCCAAAAGCAACATGCGTCTCAAGCCAGCAAAAGTGTTGAAGGCAAGTGACATTCCTGTTCTGGGCATCTAAAACTGTCTTTTTTTATAACTAAGTGTAAGTGGGACCAAAAGAAGGTATTGCCTTTCTGTGTAAAACTTGTTCTGAATGATGTGGGGGTGGAGGATTTGTCTTAAACTATGGGCATTCATCTAAACATAGGACATGAGCAGCACTCAGGAACTTAGTAGAGCTTGTGCAGAATAGATTGAGTCCTAACGGGCCTTTTGATTTGTCCAGTTTTGATACCATTCTTGAATGACATCTAACATCAAAGCACCTTGCAGCACCCCTGTGCAGCAAGGCAGCCTAGTTTTCCCATTCTGTAGATGAAAAAAACAGATACAGAGAGTACAAGTTATTTGCATGAAATCCTGCAGAGAGACTGTGAAGAAGCAAGGAATTGACCAGCAGTCACTCTTCTGGTGCACAGATCTTCCTCGATCAAGAGTTGGAACTGACTGGGGCAATTCTTTTTGTAACTTTGTTTCAGGGTTGCTTATAGTATCCACCCTTTCCTACACCTGGTAAATAAATTCTTCAAACGGTACCTCTTTGTTCTGCTTGATTAACATATTTTTTCCCCAAACGAATAAGTTCTTTCTAGGAAGTCTTCTGCCAAATTGGAGTCTTTTAGCATTGTGACATGCTCTTTTGAGATCTTGCTGGAGAAAGCATTCCTGAATTTGTGGAAAAGCCATACCCAGTGACAACACCCAAGGGTGAGTAACAATAATTTCTGTTGATGGATGGGATGCCATCCAGAGGGACCTGAACAAGCTCAAGAAGTGGGCCCATATGAATATCATGAAGTTCAACAAGACCAAGTGCAAGGTCCTGCACCTGGGTCAGGGCAACCTCTGTTACCAGTACAGGCTGGGGAATGAAGGGATTGAGACCAGCCCTGTGGAGAAGGACTTGGGGGTACTGGTGGATGAGAGACTGGACCTGAGCTGGCAATGTGTGTTTGCAAACCAGAAGGCCAATCATATCTTGGGCTACATCAAAAGTAGTGTGGCCAGCAGGTCGAGGGAGGTGATTCTGCCCCTCTGCTCTGGTTAGACCCCACTGGGAGTTCTGCATCCAGCTCTGGAGCCCTCAGTACAGGAAAGGCATGGACCTGTTGAGGAGGGTCAAGAGGAGGCCACCAAGATGATCAGAGGGATGGAACACCTCTCCTGTGAGGACAGGCTGAGAGGGTTGGAGTTGTTCAGCCTGGAGAAGAGAAAGCTCCAGGGAGACCTAATTGCAACCTTTCAGTACTTAAAAGGGGACATAAGAAAGATGGGGACAGAGTTTTTAGAAGTGCATGTTATGACAGGACAGGGTGTAATGGTTTTAAACTAAAGGAGGGGAGATTCAGGTTAGACATGAGGAAGAAATTTTTTACAATGAGGGTGGTGAAACACTGGAAGGGGTTTCCTAGAGAGGTGGTAGATGCCCCATCCCTGGAGACATTCAAGGCCAGGCTGGACGGGGCTCTGAGCAACCTGATCTAGTTGGAGATGTCCCATGTTCATTGTTCATGGTCCATCATCCTCTACAACTGGAAGAGTGGTAAACAAACACAGGTGTAAACTGCAGTTCCCTATACCCACCCTCACTGTTTTTAGAGTTCTCATGGATCAGTCAAAATCAGTGGGAAAGCTGCTGCTGTTCATTCCAGCTGCTGGAAACCTGTCCTTACGGATGGATTTAAGTACAGCAGTTCTTGTTTATGCAAAACTCATGATCGAATGATTTGGCTGGGCCTGGAAGAATGTAAACTTTAATGCATAAGTAAATAAGCCTTCCCATCATGTATAATGTCTCCTATATGGCAGATCTGTGACTGTCTAAAGTGACAGAAAGATCATATGAGTCTTTATTATATATCACCAAAAAAATCACAAATCATCCCTGTCAGTGTGCAGAGCACTGCTAATGAACAAATTTAATTCCCAGAGTGGTATCTGTGATGGATGTAAAATTGTAATAAGTACGGTAAGTAAAGTAAAGCAAGGTTAATCTGATCATCTCCATAAAGCAGACAGTAAAAGAAACCACACATTTAAAATAAACCCAAACAGACAAAGTAGGTAACAGGCTCCTATTCCGTTTCACTCCTCGATTCATTCATTAATTCCAGTGTTTCTTCATGAGTTGTAGGAGACAAAATTTCAAGTAAACCAAAGCCTGATGTAACATGAAAAAGAGAGAGTGGGTACCAATAGAAAAAGGATCCAGAATGTTTTGGGTGATATTTTTAAGAGGTGTGTGCTAAGCTAACATACTTTTTTCTTTATCTCATTTTTTTTAATTATTCCTACAGTAAAAATGAAAAACTTAAGCACTATAGAATTCCTCAGCAGCAATAAAAACATGCCTGTTTGCAGCTGGCCTACTGTAATACTGCTGTGTGAAATACCATTGTGTGTTTATAGGGCAGTTTTTCAAATCATCAGAAAAAGAGCATCAGAGCAGGCACCATTATTTTTGTTACTCAGTTTTGTGTTCAGCATAATGAGGCCCTAATGCCTCTTGTGTGCCACTCAGGCAAAACCAATGCTAAATCTTAATTCATAATATTCAAAACACACGTCCCAGTTCATCCCTGTTTAATTTGTGATGTCCCATGGCTGCAGAAGTTCTGCCCTCCTTCTGTTCTTTTCCTTGCTTCCCTTGCTGTGTCCCTTTCTCTCCACTCTCCTTACTCTTAGTCTGCTCTAATCCACCTCTTTTATCAGACAGTCTTTTGTTTACAAGTCTGACATCCAGGGCGGGTCAAACTCTTTATTTTCCTACACTACTGAAGAGTTAAGTCCAAGAGCTTCCATTCACACTCCTCTAGTTTCTGTATTGCTTATGCAGTTCAGGGGTGATACTTTCAGTGCAGAGCACCAGAAAAAAAGGATGTGTCTCAGAAGACATGGCTTCATTTTGCTGCCTTAGGCCCAGAATGGACCTGATCCAAAATACATCACTGTCAGTGGGAAGACCTCTGTCTGTTTCTGGAGCTTTGGAAAAGCTGTGAGGGATCTTCAGGGAGGAGGGACCATTTGATTTGGCCTCAAAATTTCTGCCCTCAAAGATCCTGGATTTTCAACAGGTCAGTTCTGTTAGTGACTTTAAAAATACTGTTTTAAACACAAATAAAAAGAGGAATTCACTAATACATTTATCATATCCACTTCTCACTGCCCCAGCCTATGTGGAACTTCTGCTTATTGCTTTCTCTGTTTTCTTTTCTTTCCCATCTGAATGTTTGTCATGAAATGATACGGATAACTACAAGTGTGTGGTGTCCAATACTCACACTGATGCCATCTACATGGTATCGTTGATCATGGCTGAAGGTAAGCTCTAGACATCTGACTTGACTAGTGACTAGACCAGTTACTAACAACTAAGCTTGGAAAAATTTTGAAGTTAGGCAAAATTGAGAGTCTTTGCATGGTAGATTTGCTGCAAGTACAGTGGGGTGAAGCAGGATGAAAAGATCTACCCCCTGCTGACTTTAAACTGAGCACTGTGTGTCTTGCCCTCTGTGTCCACTGCACAAAAATAACACGTTGCCAAAGGTGCAAACATTGTGCTTATTATGGGGAAGAACGTTTGTGTTCCCTGTATTCACTAAGAAAATATGATATGAAGTATATGGCATGAAATGTATGCTGTGCATCACCAATGTGAATGGGAAAGACCTAGGCACCTACAGTCCTCTTGTGACTGACAAGGAACTCTCTTCTGTTGTGCTGGGAGTTATAGGTAATCTTTGTTCTCAGATACATGAGGTTCTGTGTACAATGTCAGCATCTGTAGACAAACATTTGAGGGTCAACACTGGTGGGACAAACTGTGACCTACTTTCTCTTCCTATATGTCTTTGCAACATTGGTGATTCACTGGTGTCCTTAGGCTCAAACAGAAATCTAAGATTGTTCAAGTCATAAGCCAACTCACAAATACCAGAGCACCCATGTAAAAACACCTTTCATGAGACAGCAGATTTCAGTTTGAAGCCTAGTTATTACACATAATAAGCTAAATTCTCCACTGACGTCAGTGTGGCAAGGGTGTGAGTCACTACTGAATTTGGACCAGTTTTAGTGGAAAAGAGGTGAATGATAAAATGCACCTTGGCACTGTCCTTTTAGTGGAAGCAGACTTTGCTCAAACAATGTTATAAGACTTAGGAGTGAGTGGCTGGGCCTGGGCATAATGAGAATGATCTTTTTTTTGTCTGCATGTGCTTCCTGCAAGCAGCCAAACGTGCCTGCTGTGCCAACCACGTTATATACAGCAAAGTTGCTTTAATTCAGTGCTAAGTGAAAGTGATGCTGCCCACCTGCTTTACCTTTTTATAACAGTAGGACCATCTCTTAAAGATAAGCTTTGCCATGAATACAATTTTTAAGTATAATATTTGTCTTTCTGATAAAGTCCTTAGCAGGACTTGGGCACAGGCTGTTTGGTAGTGTAGTAGATTAACTTACTGAGCCAAATAGTGATCCTGTGCCAGGTACTGCAGCAGTCTGGACAGATAATGCAGGAACATGTCAGTCCTTCAGCTTGCCAAATGGTTCCAGGTGTGCTTGTAGATGTCATCTCCAGCTGCTTGCAACCGTTTACTTCACAATGACCTGTGGTAAAAGAGAGAGGAAAAAAAACAAAACAAAACAAAAACAAATAAGCAAACAAAAAAACAGCTAAGGCAGAAGAACTGAACAGAAAAGCAGTGAGTCTGTTCGTAATCAGCTTTATAGGATTACGTGCAACTTTTATAGAACATTATGAACTGTAGTTAGCTTAATTTCCACCGAAGTTGAAGGAATGAATTAATCTTCCTGCTACCACTCAAGAAAGAAATCAAAATTACTTCACTAACATCTTGCTATCTAGTGTAGGAAATCTGAGATCAGGAACTAAAAATAACAGAATGCATGTTTGTCTTTTGGGTATTTTAACAGGTGGACCCCCAACTCCTCACAGAACTGAAACCTCTGAAAGTGACTAAATGACAGACAGCAGTGTTTGAAACCCACCCACCAAAGAAAGTGCAAATCTTCATCTAGAAGATCAAAGGGAAAGAGTTGAAGTGGGATGATAAGTATGAAATTTTCACATCTGATTGGCCCACACTGTGAAAACTAAGGTGGTTCAGCCCAGTTACTTTAAAGAACTCAGTGTTGAGATTGAAGTTCTAGTGCACAACACTCCGCTCTTCATTGATCATAAGTAATGAAAAGTAAGCATCTTTGGGCAGTGAGTTGAGCTGCAAAATCCATAAACCTAAAATACAAAACCCCAGAGCGTGAGCTCAGAAGACTGAAATCTGCAGTCTCATAAAGCTAGTCTGTGGATGGGCAAGCAGAGGAGCATCAAGACCTATTTTTCACACTGGAAATCTCAAGCCTGAATTCTCTCTTGAGCAGGAGCCTGTGCTATACCCTGCAAAGGCAAAGCCACTTGTTTCTATTTATAAGGGATATATAAGGTGCTTGCTGGTATGTGCCCTTTTTCTTGCCAAAACCCTTCCACTTTCCCAGGGGTTCCAGTTCAGTTTGTCAGCAATCTCAATAACACCCAAGTGAAAAAGAAGGGAAAAGCCTGTCTGGAGTGTGTGCTGACTTACGAAGATCTCACCCTGAAGGGGATAAAGAATGGACAAGTGATTCAGAGGTCTCCTAAGTACACCATGAAGCATGAAAGCAAGAGAGAAGAGCTTATTATTAATACTGCTGAGCTGAGCGACTCAGGAAATTGCACAGCAATTGTAGGCTATGCAAGACAGTGACCCAAATGAGCAGTACAGTAGTGCCAGTGTAAGAGTGGAAGGTAAGTGTAAATGAGCCGAGAAGAGGAGGAATGGTAGTCTCTACACTGGTCTTCACTGAATTCTGCAGAGGAGCAGTGCTGCTTTGCTGTGGCAGCTAAGAAGCTGATGTGCAATGACGTTGCTCTGCAGTTTATGCTTTAACGTGGAATAAGCTGTTAATCTGTGCCCCCTCTTGGTAGCATTAAGGTAATAATTAAGGGCTTCCCTTTGCCGTGTAAAGCAGTAGGAGCATAAAGCAGTAAATATTCCATTTAAGTCATTCCACATGTCACCCAAACCAGCTTAGTAAAGTGTACCATGTTTTTTTATTTTATTCAGGGTTGTCCTAATGAATTCTTATCCTGTGATTCTTTAAAGTGACCCATGGGATGTTTCACTGCAGTCTGCTGAGGACCAGCAGCACAACATGAGGCTGGAAAATATTTAATATCACATTTGTTTTGTTAATTGGTTTTGCAGTAGCATTATTGATGCTGTAAACTTACTTCTATGATCTTTACAGAAAGACAGAAGACTGTTAAGTGCAGGAGGAAAAGTTGGAAAGCTCACCTTCATGCTCTCAGCATAGGCTGAGAAGAATTTCAGAGTTAGGGTGTGGATTTATTGGCTGTTAGTATTTCAGATTACTTCTATTAGATATGGACCAGCTTTGAACTATGCCTAGGTGGCTTCCATTAAAAGTGCAGCATTTTAAAACCATGGAAGGAGAGTGATACTAGTATATCCTTCACAGGTTCAGGAACAACTGAATGTTCAGTTGGTAGGATGGTATGAAGGAAACTTCAGGGGCCAAAAGAATCTCAGCTCTGAAGTCAGGCAGATTTTCTCACATGGAAGATTGATCTGCCCTAGTGCCCACCTGTCTCTATGTCCAGGTGTATGTCTCTGTCTCTGTGAGGCTGGTCTATTAATAATTGTCCTGAGTTTTCTTTGACTGATGATGCCCTGCAAACCCTGTCCTGGTGTACAGACTTGGGTGGAGGTCACTCCATTAGTTGCATTTTGGCCATGTATTTCTCATTTTGTTTTCCCAAAACAGGCCAGAAGGGAGCAGTTTCCCAGCCCTGGGCTTTCCAGGTGTGCAGTCTGAAGAGGACTCTGTGGCCAGGGTTGAGTGTGGTTGGCAGGGGGCAAGGAAACCCTGGCTCCTGGAGGATGGCTACCAGGCCTGGTATGCAAATAACCTTGGTGGGCCATGGCCAAGGTGGCCTGGAGGGACAATGCGGGCAGGGGCCTTCTCTACGTTGTCCTAAATGATGTGAAGGTGGAAGGAATATGGCTCAAGGATGGCGAAGAGGTAAAATGCTCATGGTATCATCAGCATAATGAAAGGCTGCAAAACCCTAGTGGAGGTTTTCTTCAAACAGCTACTGTGTAACTTGGCCTGATATTAGTAAAGGGCTTCTGACTAAAGACAAACAGACGGACCCATCAGGCGGGAATAGATCTAATCTTGTCCAATCTACTACAGTGTCAATCTTACTAAGTTTCGACTTTGGATCTTTGGCTTTTTCAAAATTTTCCTTCGCAGTCTCCTGTAAACAGTCTTTCACATTTGCTAACCCATTTTCTCAGCCCGTAGACTTGCGTTCTTTCCTACAAGACTAACTTCTCACCACCCACCCTTTTCCCTCTTCCAATCTCTGATTTTCAGAGTAATCAGTAAATGTATCCTTTGCATGCTAATTTGCACCCTGCATTACATGCCACGTGGCTCCTGTAGGCAGATGCGCAGATCACTGTGTCTACCTAACACTGAATTTGTTTTGTCCATAGATCACAGAGCATTCTACCAGAGTAGGAACTAGAGATCCTGACCGTTTATAGTCATCTTAGAGCAGAAAACGGTGATCAGATGATTCAGGGACAGGGTTGGAGGTAGTGTTTGTGGCAATGTGAGTAGTTTCCTGCCTCAGTCTTCTTGTCAGATTATGGACATGAAAAAGATCTGGATAGCGAAGCAGAGAGCCATACACAGACTCATTGTGGACAGAATGGGAGAGGAACGTGAAGGGAGGTAGATGTTCAGGGCCAAGGGGCAGAGAGTGGAGCAACAGCTGCCATTGGAGGCAGCTGCCCCATCTCTTTACTGCTGTCTACCAGACGTGCACAAACACTTGCAGAGTCAGTGCTTCCCCAGGTCTCCTTACCTGGGCTTGTACCATTTTACAGACTTATCTACATACACAAGCAAAAACTCTTCTTTTTGCTTCTTTGTTCCCGAAGGGGAGAAAATTGAGCAGTCATATGGATTGATTTTAAGTGACTAAGCCTAGGTTTCTGTGTTTATAAATCAGTGATCAAGAATTTTGGCCTGAGACTTTACTTCAAATGTTGTTGTCATCAGCAATGAGAAAAACACCTTTTCTGGAATTATATATAGAAATACATAAATATGTTTATTACTCAGCTCTTGGCAGCCAGATGGCGCCAGATGGACTCTCAGACTTGTCTGCTGCCTGAAAAACAGCCTCTTTCTCATACCTCTGCCCAGAACGGGGACAAACATGGCAGTACGGATGCTGTGTCTGCAGCACTGAATATTTATTATACCTGCCTTGCGGTAAAAACATATCCATAGCAAAGCTTTGGTATAGGGAGGGCTGATTTGCCTGCACTCAGAACTATTTTTGAATGTCTTTATTCTGACTTCCAGCAGAAGATTGTAATTTCTAAACATACACATTGTGCAATGAAAATACAAGTAAAAACACCTAATATGTTTAGGAACCTGGCTATTTTTCTTTACTGTGTGCAGGCCTTCCTTATCATTTCCCCATATTACTCTGTAACAAATGAGGGAGCATTTTCTTTACAAGCAGTAAGTAACTTTTCGATTCTTTATTGTGGTGATAGATAGATATCCCGGTGTGACCTTAGGGAGGAACAGCACAAAGAGCTGCTTCTTGTGTACTGCAAAACTTTGAAACTGCCTGGAATCAAATCTCCAGACCCTAGGGAAGTGAGGAGCTTTGGGGATTCCTATTTCCCCAAGGTCCCTCTTTTTGTGCTGAGCTGAACAACAAAAGAAGATCAGCCAGCTCTGTGTATAAGAAACAAAACTAAATTAAATGAATCAAAACACACTGAAGATTTGGGTGTCCCTGGAGACTTTCACAAAAAACAGATTTCTTATAGTAAAAACATGAAGGAGTGTATGAAGAGCCCAGCTCTGGATCACCTTTTCTGGGAACTCACAGGTACAGAAAAGATGTCAAGCTATATTTGCAGCTGCAGCTTTTAAATGCCTTCTGTTCTTTCCAGATTCTCCTGTTATTGAAGAATTTGTCCTCGAGCTTTCTGCTGCACACAGTGTTTCTGTGAAGACTAGGCATACAGCAAGCCATCAAGGTGCCTCTCAAGGCAAAACTGATGCCCAAAGTCACATGGCTCAAAGATGGCGTTGAGGTGACAGAGGAAGATTTCTTGCTTCATTGAGAAAGCCACTGACTGCATAGCTCACAGTCAAAACCTGTGGGAGAGAAGACGGTGGAGCCATTAGGCTGAATCTGAAAACTCACTGTGGCTCAGCTTCCGACAACCTTTGCCTCAACTTCATTGGTAGGTCCTAAATTAATCATTTTATAATGGGACAATCACTGGTAGATATGTTTGGTTACAGACACTGTAATTCAGACTTTTTTTATAAAAGTCTTGCAGTGGGGTAGACACTGAGTTATCAAATCAAATTATTCAAGTCAGTTCAGTTTTGCTGTAATCTGCACTGATTTACACTGTGAGAGGATATGGCCCTCTAAATAATAGTCCTTCATGTCACTCTGGTCAGCTGCTCACACTGCAGACAAACCAAAATTCCTGTAGGGGAAAGCAGAGTTCCTGCAACACATGGAGAAAATGCAAAATGAGATGAAAAGCACATAAAGGCCAGGGAGGAGAGCAGGTGACTCACTTTGTAGAGAGGAAGATGACTGGAGAAAAAATCCTGGATGAAAATAGGGGTGGTGTAGAGCAACTAAACCAAATGTGCTATGGAGAAGGTGGAGGAAGGGAAAGCCTACTAATTCAAAATACATGCTGTCAACTCTGAGGGTCTCATCAAGCCCCTGGAAACAGAAGAAATTTTTGCTGAAGAACCTATTAGCCAGCTGGTTTTAGTGTGGTTTCACAGTCCCACTTCCCATCGTTTTTGTTGTTTCCTTCCTTGCCATTCCCCAAAAGGACACTGTCCCCTGTGCTTCAGGGGACTAATTCCAGGGACAGAGCTTAGAAGCGGCTTTGTGCTTAGGCTAATAACCAGGATCAAACAAATACCCAGGTCCTTTCACTGCAAGTGTTGAGGACTCAGAAACCCCTTGACATGGACTGTCCACAAGAGAGGACTAACACACTGCTCTAGCATCAGTTACGTATGCTTAGTGGGATACGGCAGAAATGAAAAGTGGCTTTCTCTGGAAAATATTGTGGGGGAGGAGAGAAAATAATTTAAAAGGGAATGCTTAAAACCATTTTGTTTTGCAGCCAATAAAAGAAATACATCAGCCGAAAACTAGCTTGGTTAGAAAACACTGCTGAACTAGCTTCTGGAAGTTATAGTTTGGGTACCTGTTGTTCCTATGCTTCCTTTATGAACTTGGATCCACAATGAGACAGGATTTGCAGTCCCCTTTCCCCAAGACCAGAGTGTATCAGAGTCTTTAGAAAGTGGTTGTGGCCATGAATAAACCTAAACATGCAAGTTACCCTCCTTGATTTCTTGCTATACATACGTGCATATATATTTATGCACACACACGTAACACATACACACAATCTGGAGTCAATGGATTCTGATTGTACTGTGCTAATTTGATTTTCTTCTATGCAGAGGTTCTGAGACAGGTGTTTCAGCCTCACGTTGTAGATGTCAGGAAAGAAGCTGTCACCATCACCTGGAACTGCCTGGCCCAGGATGGAGGCTCCCCAGTGCGAGCTTAGATCATAGAGAAAAGGTAGAAGAGCAGCAAACTTTGTGTCCCAGTCACCAAGGAGCCAGTCCAAGGTCAGACCAAGATTATTATCTGCTTTAGGCAGGCAGAAGGAAAGTTAGATAAGCTTTGGATGCAAAGCAAAGTATTGATTAATCAAGGAAAATTTCATCATGATATCGAGCAAGATACACATTTTGACATCTGCTGTTCAAAGTGAGATTTTCAGCCCTCAGATAGAAATGGCTTGATACTCATGAACGAGAGGGCAGAACACTCAGCACCTCTGAAAGTCACATGTATGGTTTTCAGTGCCTAATTTCAAGCATCTATATTTTACATTTCTCCCTACGTAATTTTGACTGCTTTTCCCTGACTTAGACCAGAACGGAATTAAACAAGTGACTGATTTTGTTGTATCCATCAGATCGCAACCATATGATCCATGCTTCGCACAGCTTGTATAACACATGGGAGTGTTCCTATCAGCAGCAGCATCTGACTAACAAGACTATTGCTTTTCCCTTTCTGTTAATATTTTGGTTCTTTCTTGGATTCTTTCCTCTGTCTCATTCAAAATGTTGGACTTTCATATTATTATAATTAAGTTACAATTGATCAGACTGTCCGAAAATATCTTCCTTAAGGCATCAACATTACTCATGGTAAATAGTGGAAACACCTCTTAAGCCAAATTATTCAATTCCTTAGTTGTTTCTTTTTCAAGACCAAATGGAGGTTTAACCTTGCTTGAAGGCTAGGTTGTGGAAGGCTTGGCCACTCTATTGAGTTTGTTACATTGTGAGAAATCCCACTGAGGTCATTGGAGCAAGGCGTGAAGATATTTTTCCCCATCATATATGGTTATACCAGGCTATAGACCATAACCTAGTGGAAAGCAAATTATGCATTTTTTTCCTCTTACTATATGCATCAAAATTCCTTCTCTTCCTTAAGGAGACAGATATGAAATGGAACAGACCATTGGAGAAGCAAAAGTTAGACCTAGTTAAGGGGCTCCGTGAAATTTCTTCTTGGTTTATCTCAGTCCGAAAGAAAAAAAATCAAAAAAACAACAACAACAAAAAAACCACACCCAAACCTTTAAGAGCACTTCTATGGGTGATTAGACAGTTGAGTAATTGCAACATGTGTGTGTGTAGGTACCAGATTCAAAGTGGATGGTTTTCTGGAGGATACAGAATGAGTTCTGTGCGATAGCTGTGAAGCATGCAGGCTGGACTTAGCATGCCCTCAGCCTCATTGCAAAGGATCCCATTCAGTATGCTTTTTTCACTGTGTAATGTCTAGTTTCCTAAACGTGCTTGCAATTGCAAAGACTACGTCTCTGCATTTCTGACTGAAGTCTGAGGGAATGTGGCAATTCCGGCCTGGCTCAATGTAATGGACTGCGTTGTGTTTACAGCTTAACTAAAGATTAAGGAAGGCCTTAATGCTGTTGGCTATAAATGTAATTATAAGTGCTGAAAGTGTGATATTATTCACTTAAAATGTGTAACTATTAAGATAAGGACACAGTAAGAGATTCCCACCTCGGGGGAATGGAGTATATGCAAACAGCAGAGATCAACATGATAAACGTGCTCTCAGGTGTGGATACCTTTAGTATTTAATGTTCATGTACAGGTTGCCAAAGGCCCTAATGTATAACAAAGAAAATAATTTCTCATACACGTTACTATGCTCCTTTCATCAGTCCCACATCAACACTTTTAAAAGAAGAGAAAACTCTGGTGGAATTCATGAAAGTCGCTTACAATCTTTATTTTTAATACTGGATTTTTAGTAGCAAAGAAACTGCCTAATTCTGGACTGATCAAAATCACAGACAAACTCCAAATATACGTTGAAATGGGCAGATTTTATTTTGTGCCAGTTATAAAGAAATCTTACTCTATATGATCATATAACTGAAGTAATTTAAAAATAAAAGGCTGTCAGAGGCCATCAATAAATAGGTTAAACTATTGATGGAATCTTGTAATAGATACAGGAGTGGGCCTTAGTAGTCACGTGTAAGTCAGAAAAAAACCTGGCCAAATGTGAAAGCCTTTATAGCTAAAAAATGAGATAATTCTATGTAGTAGACAAGAGCCTTGAGGTTAAATAGTTACTCAGATGGGAAAGCATTCAGGTTCATTTACATCAGAAGACAGCACAAAACCAATTTGCAGCCTGAAGCTATGATTCTTCTCTTACTTGAAGACTTGTGTTATTTCACATTAGGCTTAGGAGAATGTGCACTGTCCATATGCACCTTATTCTTTATGACCCTGTGTTATCATGTGAGTGTTCTGTATAAAAGCCATTAGCATCAAGTTTGTCATGGCTTGCTGCACTGGTTGACATTTTTGGTTTGGAGTGGGGTGATGTTGTTGCATTTTAGCTGAGGCTTTCAAAGCAAAAGGTAGATATGGACACACAACTCCCTATTCATTTGATTAAAAACATACAGCTATTTTAAAATATTCAATCTTTTGCTCTTCTTACCTATTATGGAGATCTAACTAGACTGCTGCAAGGTGGACTAAAGAGCAAAAAGTATGTTCCATATTTTCAAAAATGGCTATTTATTAGGCATACTGTAATCTTTGGCAAATAAAATAAAAGAACATTAACAGGACCTTGCAAGCCAGCAAACAAATTCACTAATCCATGCAGCCTAGATAGCACCCGACCACTTCACACAGAGACTGTAAGGGGGATTTATTAATAAATAATACATTCTTTATTAATGGATTATTATTTATAACATTATATAGCATTACAAATAATGTTATATAAATTATTTATTAATAAATAATAAATAGATATTAAACAAGCAGATACACCAGGCACTCAAAGCCATACAAGACAGGCTATAGGACATGTACTGCAGAGCTCACCAGTCAGCTAGAAAGAGACAGAAGCACACTTTTAATGCTAGACAACTCTCCCAAACACCTGGAGAATGAGTGGTCAGTGCTCATAGAAGGTAACCTTTCCAAGATGAATTCAGTGGTCCCATGTCAAATGTTATGAGGATTTTTCTTAATTGGCCAGCCTTGCAACAGGGTCTATGTCTATGTGCAATGTTAGGAACTGCATTGTTTTGTTGGACAGAATTTGCTGTGTTTATTAAGGCTCCTTTTACCTTAAAACCTTGCAGGTTCAGCATCTTGAAACAGGAACAGCTCTTCATTCACATGTGCAGGCACAGGCCTGCGGGTACAGCAGTGTGTCACAGCTCATATATTGTCACAGAGCCCCCAGTCCGCTGAAGGTGGTGGATTTTTCCTCAGCCTGGCAGGACCCAGGCCAGGGACTTGTGTTGTCAGGATACATACTAGAGATGTGAGCTAAAGACACCAAGAAATGGACAAAATGCACTAAGATCTCGATCTCTAGTACCACTTATGCTGTGGGAGGCTTGCAGGAGAGATAAATACTACTTCTGAAACCAAGCTGTGAATGAAGCTGGTATGGGAGGTGCAGTGGAGTGACAGGAAGGACTTCTACCTCAGGTAAGACCTGCAGTATCCATCCAGCTGAAACCTTAGTCTATCAGCTGTTACTTTCATTCGGTTTTAACATATACCTCATTTTGTAAAGGGTTATCAAATTCATCTTGCACAAAAGAACATTTAGCATCACAGCACATTTCTTCTTGCAGAGTTTTCAGAGGTGCTGGGGGGAGATGGAGGGCAGCACAAGCTGTGCAGTCCTAGAGCCAAATTAAAATCATGCTGCCATCCTTTTTGCTGAGCTGTCCCCTGAATGAGTATGTCAGGTATAATGGCAGTTGTTTCTTCCACCATGTGACCTCTCACACCACATCTCACATGTAATTACAGAGGCCACTGTTGGAAGATTCTGTGATTCTTGTCATGGCCACTGTAGTTTGAGTATGGGTTAGGAGGGTAGATACTAAAGTAAATAAGCCATCATGTTTGAAATGCCTGTTTTTTCTAAGTACAGTGGTATTAAGACAGGATTATAATTCATTCAGGTGCCCAGTTTGAATGGGATTAACAGTCAGTGTGCTAAAGCTGAAATAAAATTATCAGAGGTCATGTTTCAAAGACACTAATTATGTCTTGAGAATGAAGGTATCATATTAAGTCCCTAGATAGCTTACTATTTGAGGTAGCAAAGTATTTAAATCTTCATTGTTTAGAACTTATGATTGCTTAATTATTCATTAGGAAATTCAGATTTTTTACATCTAAGATACTCCCAGGTAACAAAGCATGGTACTGATGCACTCAGTAGCAGTAATACCAACAAGAAAATATGGATGATTCGTGAGTCATGTTGTATAGTGCTGATTCCTGGAGAGTAGAAGGACATTCAGGTTTGACTGAGGAAGTCTCAGAAAGCAACAGCCAGGTGACTGACAGAAAAATGCTCGTTTCTTTTCTCGGTCTCCACTTTGGAACTACACAACCATCTGCGCAGCATGGTTTTGTTACCACATCTCCAAATAGAGAAATACCAAAAAATCCCAGAGAGACTGTATGCTCCAGACAAACTTCTCTGGTGTGGAATGGCAATATGCAGTACTGTACTGAGGAGTATGAGAAGTCATCTAAGAAACAGACATTATACAAAACTGCTTGTGTCAGAAGGTGGTCAATAGCATCATCTAATGAGGCATTAAAGCTGCCTCTTCTTTTTTTCTTGTGTTCTTGTTCGCTTTTTACATGAACTATTTTAAAATGTTCCTGTTCCACCTGCTTCACCTGAAATGGTCCTGAACAGGTACTCATCACTAAGATGCTGATTGCTGAGACACTAATGTTTCTCTTCTGGTGGTACAGGTGTTAGGAAAAGAGCAGGCAACATTGCAACCGTTAACTGCCTTCTGCTGAAACAGTCTGAAGTTTTCTTCATCCAGACTGAGACATGACTCAACAGACTGAAGAATGGCTTTACCTTTCTATACAATCTCTCACTCTTTATTTTTTTAATTTCTCTCTCTCTGTCTGTCTTTTATCCCCCCATAGGTTTAATCTGACTGTGAGGCTGAAGAGCCACATGGTGGTTTGTGCTGGGACAGCAGCATGCATTCATACATCTTTCCTTGTGAGGCTGCGTGTTGTGTCTTGTCAGAGGAGAAATCCTGCAATTACACTTTTCTTGGGCATCTGGTGAAATGCAGCTGCGGGGCTATGGAGGCTGTAGTTGTCCTTTGGCCTTTATCACTTGAGCTGTCACTTTGGTTTAAAAGAAGCTGACTGTTGGAGAAAGCACATGCAGCGCTTTAGGTTCATGAAGTCCTGCATAACTGCTCACTGCTTTTATGGCTAGTCTTTGTAAGCCTCCCTGTGGCAGTAAGGGTAGAGGGAATCCTATGCATGCAAGTTTGTCAGCTGCACAATCCAGCCCTCCGCAGCTGGAGCAACAGTGTTCAGCAAACCGTAAAACATTGGGGAAGCTCTCTGATTCATCACGAGAAGCAGAATTTTTTGAGCATGCAGCTACCACTCATGCTAACTGAAGTGAAATCATTCTTGATTAAACCTTGGGGAGCGATCAGGTTGTAAAGACAATGCTTGAGGTCCCAACACTGTCCTTTCTGAGGTACAGTTCCTATTAACATGGATGTTTAGCTCATTTCTGTAGAGGCAAAGGGCAGTTTATATGCTTTCCTTTTTTTTAAAGCGTAGACTACTGCATAAGCTGGGGCTGTACAGCACCTTGCAGAATCAGACCCAGTGTAAAAATCTATCTCAAGCTAAATTGTACAAGCTTATCTGTATCACGAGCTGTTTCGTCCAAGCTTTCAAGATGATCAAACTAATGAATGGTAGCACAAGGTTTATGTGGCATTTCTCAAGCCAGCTCTGTGCACTTTGCTGTGGACAAAGCCTTTACAGCTTGAAAAAATCTCTAAAATTCTTGTCCTTGAAACATTTTTCTACTAGTCTGATCGTGTACAAGTGGCTCCTGTAGACAGAGGTGTCCCTTTTGTGCTCAGAGATGTGGTTTGCTTCTGTTTCCACTCAAGTCTGGAAGCAGAACCTTATAAATACATGTTTGTCTTGGCCAGGGATCCCTACCCCCACCAGTGATGTGATGTGGGAAGAGGAGGAGGACAAGAACCATTCCCAGTCCTTATCAACAACACCAAGCCATTTATTTCTGACCTGTACCAGATTATCCTCAAGAATAGTTCTAGAGAAGCCCTTTACAACATTCAAATGCAAGTTGCAGGTACAGTATAGAGTAAACTTGAGCATCTCAGTCACCTCTGAGTATTGACAAGAGGTATTCCTCTGCTGACAGAAATTTCACACAATTTCTGCATTAATACTGGAGTTGCCAAGGTTGTTTTTTTTCTTGCAGGGGGCAGGAGGGGCAGCAGGGGAAAGAAGACAGGGAAAAGAAAAAGATGCAAATCATACATACCCCCTATCCAAAAAATGCCACAGGAGCAATCCAGAATGTTGTTTCCACTCAAGGGGAGGAAGACTCCCTAATCAGAAAGGATTTTCCTACCTCTCATCACTGCATTTCCCAAGTCTTCATGCTAGCTCAGAGGCAAGAAGGGGAGCAGCATGGTTAAGAGGTGAGGGATGAGGAAGGTACTGCTGGGGCTTTGCTCACTCTGCCCAGTGTGGACGGTTAGGGTGCTCAGTTATTGCTCCGGACATCCCCAAATGCTGCCTTGTTTTTCACACCATTATTTGATTGGGCAAATCCCTGTGAAAGCACTAACACAATGGTGTCTGTCCCTGCAGCAGTCTGGTGACACCGTTTCTACTTCAAGTGTGTTTATGACAGTGAAGTGGAGACAGGCTGACTTGCTCCTTAGAGAGACTCCTATTATTAAGATGATCTTCTGGGGCGTTAGGGACCTTTGCAGTATATTTTTGTACTTGTCATCTCTTCCAAGAGTGCTTTTTAAAATTAAACAGCCTTATTTATTCATCAGGAGGGAATTACACACACAGGGCAAATTGGTCCTCAGGTTGTTCAGGGTAGAAGAAATCAAAGAAAGAAGTACTTTCCTTGACACACAGGGACTTTGGAATACAGGACATGAACAGAAAAATTTTTGCCCCAGAAAAGGACAGAGGGAGGGTCCCAAACAGAAGAAGCCAATACTTAAATGTGCTCATTAATTCTTAGATTTCCCCTGAGCACTCACTAATCTGCAGCTTGTTCATAGTTGAGGTGTAGAAGATGACTGATTATGGTGTCCTGAACTGTTATGTCAGTACTGCCAGGTGGTTCACAGCCGCAGAGAAGGTCCACAGCAGTAAGTACACTGTTGCGGGCCTGCTCCCAGGGAGGAAATACTTCTGAGTCATTGTCTGCAATGACACTAGGGACACCGACCATCTGGATTGACAGGAGCAGTGGTACATCTCCAAAGACAGAGGTGGGTATAAAACTTCATGACAGCACTGGAGGAAGATGAGTACTCTTATACACAAGCCTGTGGACTAAGCTCAGGCTCCCTTTGTGGTCTTGGGTAGTTCACTAAACTATTCTGCACTCAGGTCCCCAGCTGGGGAACAGACACAAGAATACCTCCTGTCCTATCCATTTGTCGGCAATCTCTTCAGGACCAAGCTTCCTTTTACTATGTGTATGTGTAGCACATTGCACAGTGGTTCATACAGATGCTGTTTGAATTAAAATTCAAGACAGTAGGGGCCATCCATGTGCAGGGAGGATGATATTCTCATGTCTTGACCTAACAGAAGATTGGCCTTACAAGTCATTTGTCTTGTTGTGTATTTCCAGTCTGACTGGGATTTGTTTCATAAATGAAAAACAAACAAATCTATCACATGTAGGAGACTGTGTGACAGTCTTTCTGTGGCACAAGCTATAAGAAGTCCCTAAAAGGACATTAAATGAAACACTCAGTGGTCACCCCATCAGGTAAACACCTTCTCCTTTGTTCAGTCGCTCCCTGCTCAGCCCTTATCAGTAATAAGGATGTCTCATTAGCAATACTCCCAGACAACTCTGAACATGCCCCAGCTCATCAAATCAAACTGGTAAGTGATCCTTCTGCCCAGTCTGGGGAAAAGCAGAGTACAGTTGCTCTGAACAGTGAGATGCAAGCCAGATTTTTTTTGCTTGCCTGTGGTAATAAACAATACAGTAATACAAAACAAATTATATAAATATATATTACCAGACTATGCATATATTTCTTCAGAAGCATATCCACATGCTGCTACAAGTCTTCTAATCCCATTAAAAGTAATGGGCAATACACTGAAATAACAGAATAAGTAGTATACTAAAATGAGTAATCAGGTGTCAAATTGTGTATTTGTAGTTAACAATCAGCCTTCCTTGATAATGTAACTAGACCATAGGTATGTTACTCCAGCTACACATGCAGTTGAGAAAGCGCAGTTCCAGTTATGTGGCTGTAGTTGTGTTTTTGTGTGGAAGTACTCTCTAGGCCTGTATTTTAGAGTCTGAAATAATTTCAGTAACTTCTGTGTATGTAGGTGAGTATAGAGGAGTAGTAAATGGAGGAAAGCTAAGCTGGTTGTACCTTGCAGTGCATTCCCTTGAACATTCCTTTGGTAACAGCCTACATGTCTTCCAGCAGGACACAAGCAGATGTCAACTGATTTACTATTCTTCATTATAAATGGCAAGTCACAAGGTTTTTTTGCACAAACATGAGATGGTAGAAAAACTGAAGGATAAGGAGGAGATAAGCTGTTTCCTGAGAATGAGGTCTCATAAGAGAATTTTGCCATACAGTGCTACGTTTAGGAGATTCTCCAGGAGATTTACCTAATGGGACCCCATGCCAATGCAAGAGGAGATAATAAAGACTTCAAGAAATGTCTTTAAATACATGCTAAGAATGAAAGATTTTCAGAGGACACTGGAAATAAAATTGTACATGCCGTTCCCCTTGATTCCCCCAGAGCATTCTGTAGACTATTAATGCCTCAGAGCAACACCTGCTGAGCAATATCCCTTCCCTTACAAAATCACCTGCTTTGCTTTATAATTGGGTGTAATTTAATAATGCATTTCTAAGGTGCCTTGGGAGCCAAATATCCAAAACCACTTTACAATTTAATGGCATTAGTGAGAGAAGGCATTGATATATCCCTATGGAGCAAAAGCCTGACACCTTATTTACTGACCAAGAAACAAAGAAAATTAATTGCTTTCTTACAGTTGCATAGTAGATTAATGGGAAAATGAGATTTCCAGTTCCTCCCTCTCTTGCTTTTCAGTCTGTATTTGTTTACATGTTGAGATAGGTATGCTGGTCAGATGCTGAGAATAATGTGGTGTATTGCTCATTCTTCCTCTTCCCTGAGTTTTCCCTGTTGGGAAAGAATGCCCAGGTCATGAAATGTCATACCCAGGCTCTTTGGATTTGTACTCAATCAGAAGACTCTGTCTTGATGGTGCTGGCTCTGTGTTTGCACGTTTGCATGTTCAACAGACAGTGCAGCACAAAGCAACCTGTAGTTACTCTGTCCTCAGCGAAGTGTTTTGACTTTGAGATGGAGAATCCCAGGAAGGACTGTGCTTCCTGTTTCATCGCCCCAATGACAAACCACAGTATGAGTCAAGGCACCAACTCCACCATGAACTGTGCTTTCATCAGCAACCCCCACCCAACAGTGACCCATACAAGGGTAATATTAGCATCACATCCAAGTCATGGTTCACCTCAACAAGTAGCATCTGTCTGCTTTGTGATCCCTACAACTTGCAGCTGCAAGCTGATCATCTGTGGTAAGTCAGACTTGCAGCCACTGTGATTTGTTGAGGGTGATTCCCTCCAGGTTGAATAACTGTACATTTCATGTCTCTCCATATAGTTTACACCCTGCTATTTTCCAGGGCAAGTGCACTTACTGGATCTGGTGCTATGGATCACACTTCTCTGGGCCAGTCAGGCCCTCATCCTTGTCCACAGAGGAGGAGATTGCTCAGTCTGTAGGTACTGCAGCTGGAGCTGCAAGGATCACATTGTAAGAACTTACCTTCATATCCAAAAAACAGCCTCACTATGACTTTGTCTTCCTCTGAAGTCACTGAGATTTTTCTTCAGTTGCTTGAAGGTAATATTGGGCCCCTTAAAATGGCATCTTTTGGCTAGCAGGTCTCATGACCTTGGTGGCTCAAAAGCAAATATGGCCATTTCTCAGTCCCTAGCCAGGCTTGCCCTGCACCTATGACATACTTAGCACCTGCAAGCAGTCAACTGATGAGTTCTGACAATGGCTTCTGCTTTTTTTTGCAGATACCACAGACACTGCACTGGGTAAATCTCTTCCTTTGTCAAATGGCAGGATTTTGCCAACACTGTATGAAAGCCATAAAAACTTTAATTTCTTATTCCTCTCCCCTTTCCCTGTTGATTTGTTTTTTTTTTTTTTTCCATGCCAGAAGCTCCTACCCAGTGAAGCTTTAAATCAGGTTGTAAGACACAGCTTGGTTCTGCCTGGCTCAAATTGATCCTGTGAGACTGAACACTTCCAGGTGCATGGGGTGAGGTTTTACCAACAGTAACCCATGAACCACACGTGGTTTCCCCATGTCACCATGGCCGAACTTGGAGCTTGTAGGATGGTCTTATAGTATGTACGGCAGTGGCTTGAAACAGCTGTGTCCTTTGAGTTTCATCAGGCAATGGTAGGCTTACCCTGCTTATGATTCATTAACTAGGGAACCTTCAAGGTTAAACATTTGAGAGCAAGAATTATCCATCCTTTTGTCAGTTATGCCACTGGAGTATGTTTTCTCCAGTCCCCCTTTCTAGAGAAAGGCCTTGGGGCCTCAGGATCTGTTGGTGTTCTCTTAAAAGGAATGAGAGAGACAGAGAGACTGCAAGGCACAGCTTGAAATGAAACTGATACAGCACCAATAATGAGGGACTATATTTGGAAAGATCTTCTAAGGTTATTTTTGTCCGTGATCATTGCTTCTGGACAGCCTGCTGACAACTGCTGATTTCCCAGCCCCCGGGGTTTGGTTCTCTCTGCTAATACAGAAGTAGCTCCCTGTGGGTCAGTGGAGGGAAAGGATGTGCACGCTGGGTTTCCTGCTCTGATTTTCAAGTAAACTTATTGTGCAGGATACATGCAACACTTCTTTCACTGAAGCCAGCCATTGCCCACCTAAAAGACTGAAAGTAATTCTTTACCATTTTTTAAGAATTCCTGGTGTTATTGGGTCTCCCACTTCCCATGCTCCCTGATGCTCTCCTCTCTGAAGCCACAGTTTCCCAGTCCCTAGAATCAGTGGGAGCTTTCCCTAGCTGGCATTGCTGCCAGCCAGGCTGATGCAAGAGGAACCCTGGCAGCACTGCTCACCCTGGTTCGGGGAGGGCAGACAGGCCTGATATGCATGAGAATAGCTTTCTGTCTCCCCAGAGATCTGATTGCTGCATAGGACTTACCTTCTGCCTTCCCACACAGAACTTGTTGAGGTGCAGACTGTTACAATAGGAACATACCTCTTCAAAGTTATTCTAAGCAGCCTGTTTATAAGCAGAGCCCGCTAAGGAGCAAGGCTTGTGAAAGCACTGTGTGAGGTGCTAATTTATATTCAGATTCCTTAATGGGAGCCTATTTCTGAGGTGTCTTGAGGCTCCTCCTTACCTTGACCTAAACAGGCTCTTGGGAGGGTCTCTCTGCTGCTCGGCCTGTTTGCAGCTGAATAAAGTGGAAAAGCTAGGAGTCAGAATAAGAGACCGTAAAACTGACTTTAGGAGATAAGGAATTAATTGAATTCAAATTGAATTTAACTGCAGGTTTATTTTAGATTTCAGAAACTATATTCTTGCTGATTGTAGTTCTGGAAGAGGGGTAGTAACTGCCTGGAGTCAGGTATGGTA
Source organism: Streptopelia decaocto (assembly GCF_964273445.1). Classification (NCBI taxonomy): domain Eukaryota; kingdom Metazoa; phylum Chordata; class Aves; order Columbiformes; family Columbidae; genus Streptopelia; species Streptopelia decaocto. Next base: position 53,579,374 of record NC_138661.1, read on the forward strand.
GGCTGGAGGACATTTTACTATGTGTGAAAGCACTTTTCGTTAGGCCTGGAGTGCCTTCAGACCAGGACTGGGAAGACTTTCTTTAGAGACTATTTTTAGAGACTTTCAATGGTCTTTACCTGGTGACAGGCTGTCCTAAGAGGAAGGAATAAGGAGTGTTCTAAGAGATCAGCAAATCTGCTCATTTGAGTAGCTGTGCAGGAGTCTCAGTTGCTGACACTATAGGAGCTAAACTTCTATTTCTCAAATATCTGTCTCCACTCTTCTTAATGTGTTGTGGTGGGTTGACCCTGGCTGGACGCCCAGTGCCCACCAAAGCCATTCCATCACTCTTTTTCCTCAGCTGGACAGGGTAGAGAAAATATAACGAAAGCCTCGTGCGTTGAGATAAGGACAGGGAGAGATCACTCAGCAATTATCATCATGGGCAAAAGAAATTCAACTTGGGGAAATTAGTTTAATTTACTACCAATCAAATCAGAGTAGGGTAATAGAAACTAAACACCTTCCCTCATCTGTCCCTTCTTTCTGGGCTCAGCTTCACTCCTGATTTTCTCTACCTCCTCCTCCTCAGCAGTGCAGCAGGACAGGGAATATGGATTGTGGTCATTGCATCACACATTGTCTCTGCCATTCCTTCCTCCTTAGGGGCAGGACTCCTCAAGGACTCCTCACCTTCTTCCCTGCTCCAGCGTGGGGTCCCTCCCACTGGAAACTTCTTCACAAACTTCTCCAATATGGGTCCTTCCCATGGGCTGCAGTTCTTCATGAGCTTCTTCAATGTGAGTTCTTTCTAAGGGGTGCTTCCCTCAGGAACAGACTGCTCTAGTGTGGGTCTTCCATGGGGTCACAAGTCCTGGCAGCAAACATGCTGCAGTGTGGGCTCCTCTCTCTCCATGAGGCCACAGGTCCTGCCAGGACCCTGTTCTAGTGCAGGCTCTGCGTGGGTTTGCAGCCTCCTTCAGGCATCCACCTGCTCCGGCATGAAGTCCTCCCTGGGCTGTAGGTGGATCTCTGCTCCACCATGGGCCTCCATGGGCTGCAGGGGACAGCCAGCCTCACCATGGCCTTCAGCACAGGCTGCAGGGGCATCTCTGCTCCAGCACCTGGAGCACCTCCTGCCCCTCCTTCTTCACTGACCTCAGTGTCTGCAGAGAGAACTCACATGTTCTCACTCCTCTCTCTGACTGCAGTTGCCCATTTGTGCAGCAACTCTCTTTCCTTCTTAAATATGTCATCTCAGAAGCACAACCACCAGCACGGATGGGCTCGGCCTTGGCCAGCAGTGGGTCCATCTGGCATTGGCTCTATCAGACATGGGGAAAGCTTCTAGCAGCTTCTCACAGAAGCCACCCTTGTTGCCCTGCCACCACCGAAACTTTGCCATGCAAACCCAATATGTGTATGCTCCTCTGTTTCTCTTTCTTTTTTTTTTTTTTAAGGAAGGACACTTGTATTCTTCTGCTTAGCTATGTTTTCAGATTTAGCCTTTTTCTTAATATTCGAGAAAACAAATAGGGCATTGCTCCACCTCTGTGACACACAGCAGCATCTTTCCTGCTGTTGTAGCTCAGAAGGGGCAATATCATTTTCCTTAGGGTGGGAGGTGGCAGGCTGCAGAGAACACAAAGCCTGTTAGACCCAAAGTGAATTATTCAGAACAGTGATGAACTGAACAAGGGGAAATGAAAATGAGAGCTCCCTAAATCTGAACTGTTCACCTCCTATGAAAACTGTGACCAGACTTTTTCCTTTATGCAATGGAAAGCTTTATACAGCTTTTTAGCCAGAACTTTGTGAGACTTGCGCTCAAAACACAGGGTTGGTTGCAGTACTTACGGCACTCATCCTTTATTTCTGTTTCTTAAGAAAAACATGATAATAGCTTCCTGGACACAGTGACAGAAAGTTTGCAGACATCAAAACACAAGATGTAATTAGTGGAACTAGCTCTGCCTGGTCCAGCATGCAGAACAGCATTGCTGTGGCTGTGTAGTTTGTCTGTGTTTGTGTGGCCCAAAATGCCACTGCCCTTGGCTTCTGTAATGGTCGGTTAACCCATGTGGTAGAGTGGGGCCTGTGCTCAGTAGGAACACTTCTGATGTTTCCGTCTTCCTTCCCTCTAAGTGGTTTTGGACAGCAGGGTGCACGTTAAAGGTGATCTTTCTAATACCATCTGCTAATGTATCTTAATGAAAAGGAGCCGAAAATGCAGTTTTCTCTTCTATACATCAGTCTGCTTCTGCACTGGTCAATGAGAATCTTGCTTGTTAGTTCAGGAAGATACTTGGGTTCTGTCTCCGTGTCCCCAGATAGCCCAGCAGGACCTCCATGATGATCTAGGCTTCATTATGTCAAATTGTATATAAACATAGAGTAAGCCATAAATCTGAAGTACTTAAAACTTTGTAATACCGAGTAAATACAGTCTGCAGCTTTGCAAATGAGAGTTGCTTTGTGAAAGTGCTGGCCATAGAAGGTAAAATTTGAGATCGAGAAGGGTCCATGAACTTCAGTGCTGGTGGCCAAGACTGGATAAGGAATTACAGAATATCTGAACCATTGAAGGATCAACATATTGACAGATAGATGAATATGCATTTATACATGGTGCTGGTTCTTTTAATTTAGAGCAAATTCTTCCAGGAACCAGCTGTGGAGTAAAAGCAGACACAGACACAAATTCAGCCTGAGAATATTTTGCCATCTTTGTTCCATCTGGAACTAGGAAGGAGGTGTGAGGAAACAGGATGCTCCTTCAAGCAGGCCTCTTAAGTTTTTGAAAATAATGGGGGTGGGGGCGGGGAGAAGAACCCACTTTTGCCTGCCGTTTACCCCTTTAGGCTGCTTCGGAAAGAATTTGGTAGTATTTCTGCCTGGTACTGATTCATTCTCACCACTCCACTTCAGAAGGGGAGTATGAAGAAGTCTCTGTCAAGCCTGCGAGCAGATCCATTTAATGGACTGGGAGTAGTTACACCCTGTGTTTCTATGCTATAAATCCTTAAAACCTGTTCCACTGGTGACAGATGGCCTGGCTCAGGATTAATGAAACCAAATATCTGTGCCACTGCATCAAACAGCTGAAGAAACTGGCATCAGATCTCCAAACTGAGAAGAATGTCCACAGTACCCTACTTTTTCCACCTGGAAATGCTGCTGGGGCAGTGGGGGAGGAGAGACTTGGCCATTTGTCTGGGATTTCCAGGCAGCAAGCTGCCTTCCCAGAGCAATCCTTTGCAGCAAGCTGCCTTCTCCCTGGAAGTGTGGACAAACGGCCATTGTATGTGGGACTGGCTGTAGCAGTGACCGTGCTTCAGGGCTCCGCGCCCCAGGGCACCCAGGACGTGTTGGAACACGAGCCGGGTGCCTTTGTCATGGTGATGCCTGGTCAGTTTGTGTTGGATGTGTGCCCTGTGGGGTGCATGTGGCTGTGTTTTGGGGTTCCCCAGATGGGAATACTGTAGCCAGCTGTGACAGTGTCAGTCAGCTTCAGTGGGGTGCTGGGTGGCTCCAGGGCAGAGCCACATGACTGATGGACATAACAGCAGAACAAAACCGCCCACCACAGAGGTTCAGTTGACTACTCCATGCTGAAACTGTCACAGAAACAGAAAATAAGCAAGGAGACATATCTGCACAGTAAAAATACCCAGTAAATTAATATTTTAATTGCTGTTACACACAGAAGAAATGAGAAAAAAAAAATACATTCCGAAGAAAGAATTAAAATAGTAAAATCAGCATAAAAATATGTTAAGAAAAGATCCCAGATCAAGTGGCCATATTGCATGTGGTGACCTTTACAATCACGGTAAAGGAAGTAAGTGCTAGAGACTTTCACAAATGGCAAAATGTTCGACTCCCAGGGGAGAGCAGCTGCTTCAGTCCCATCTTTCAGTGCACTCTGCCCGGAATGCGCGGGAGAGGGGCTGGAGCAAGAGGCTCGCATGGGTAAACGACATGGAGATTAGTGTTCAGGACAGACCAGCCAGTCTGCCGTCTCAGCTAGGCACAACTACTGCTTACCCAACAGCATTTGATTTTTTCTTCCTTGTTTGTTTTTGTTGTTGTTCTCTAGTTGCAGTTTTATTTAACAAAGCATCAGGTTCTGCTGGACTGACCCTGCCAGCACCATAGTCTTGGAGCAAACCTCCCCAGGTGAATTAGGAGCAAGGCCTGGCCTGGCAGGAGCCTGCACAAGCAAGGACTAGATACATGTGTTTGTACTGATTCAGCACCATTGCCCAGTGGGCTGGCTTTGGTTTCTTGCTTTTTAGCTATCAGGAAAAGGTTTATGTTATTTCCTGGTGTTCTCTGTCTTTTGACTGATCTGAATTGGTCCAGTCGTGCTCCCCATGCAGTCTCGGTGGTTCAGCCCCTGCATCCCTCTTACATGACACTGGCCTTGTGCTTCAGCCTCGTTGTTGAGCCATCACACCACTCCAGTAGCTCATCCTCCAGCAAGCACAGTGTCACCACAGAAACAATACAAGCCACAGAAGTTTTGGCATTCCTGCCAACTGGCCACCTTTTTTCATTTGTAGTCTATCTAGAGTTATATATTTCTATTCTTTACAATAAGAGCAAAAATAAAATAACATTACGAAAATTTCATCCAAACTAAGAAAACTAAAACCCATCAAACATTTTAAAGAAACCATAAAAATTTGCATTGTGTTTGCTTCTGAGTTCATATCAAGATAAGATTTTACTGCAGCTGCTTCAATGTTATGGTCCATTTCATATGTACACAGCTCACGTTCCTTGGTGTGTAATTTCTCACATTCACTTGTGTTTGCACAGCAGCTAGTTCTACCAGAACTAAGTAGTTTCTAGCTGTGGTCCAGATTTGAAATCAGTGAACAGTGGCATTTTTGAGAACATGATGATGGTTTAGAGCTGTATTTCTAGATCAACTTTTGTTCTGGGCTCTAGGACTGGTGGTACAAGCACTTCCTTCGCTACAGACCCTGCTGTTTCTTTGATTCAGGTGAAAAGGAAGTAATTCAAGAAGGATGCGCCGACCTTACTGATTCCATTATGGCCTTCCCTCTCTGCTAATTTTAAAGCTGGTAAAACTTACAATCACAGAAATTAAGCACCCCTTTGTAAGTTGTCCCATGAAACCGAGCTGACCTTCTGCAGAACGAAGGTTGAACAGAATAACTTCACTTTCTGTTCCAGTCTTTTCATCAGCCATAGCAGACTGTGAGGGTACTGTGTTTTGGCTCAATTAGATTTATCCTTGCTAACAGTCAGGGATGAGACCAGACTGCAAAATTTGGATGCAAGGTTCAGGTCTAGGGATTTGGTTGAGGCTTTTAGAACTAAAAACGATTGGCAAAACTGAAATTAGAGTTCAGACTTTTAAGTTCAAGTGCAGCTGAGCTCATCCTGTTAGTGTGAATAAATATTTTGCATTTGCTTTCCATCTGATGCAAACTGAAAAGACACATTCCATGCTTTAAGAGCAGTCCTGCGGATCCCTGAAAGTATTTTTAACATTAAGGTAGGATAAATACTTGGGATTATACAGCACTTCGCATCTTCCAAGTTCTTTATGAGCATTAGTCCTCACAGGTAGGTAAGTGCTAATTTCCCCATTTTAGAAATGGGATGAGGGCCTGGTCCCCTGCTGTTGTAACTTGGCGTAGCACTGGCTCTTGTAGACTTGTGCCTATTCACACCAGATGAGGACCCGATCCCAGAAAATTTAAGTGACTTACCCAAGGCCGCAAAAGGAGCAAGCATGGATAAAAGGCAGAAGTACCCAGGAGGACTTCTGTCAGCAGAAGTCAGCAACCTCCCATCCTCTTCCAAGAACACAGTTAGGCTACCTCTGCTTAAAAGAGCCCATCTCTGTATCCAGAAAGCAAGCAAAGAGAAAGGGGCACATGCCACTGAGCTTTACAGTTGCTGTTTGCTTTGATCTGCTTCCTCCAGAACAGCTCCCAAAATTACCATGATAGCAAGCTGAAAACATACAGGTATTAGTGTAAAACTAAGGGACCAGAGAACTTTGAAGACCTACTACAAAATTCTGCAAAGTTTGTCCTGGGAATTTTATATAATTGTGTAAAAACGTATCAGTTACCTCCACTGATTACAGCACGAAACCTTCAGCAATCTCCTTAAAAGCCATGCTAGAGTAATTCTTACACCAATCAGTCTTACAGTTGCCTCAGTATGGAGATGTAAGACCCCAGGTATTAAGCACAAATACAGTTTTCTTGGTAGAGTAGGAGTAAAGCTGTTAAAATCCTCTGGCTTTGTTCTTCTCAACCTGCTGTTTTTACACCAGCTTCACCCTGCTGACATCAGTGTGACTGGCACAGCCCAGCAGCATTACTAGCAGTTAAAAACCAGTTGCAATTAGCATTGCTTTGACTTCATTGGGAATTCTGTGTAAGATGGTTTTATCTACAGAAAGAGATACAAGGCTTAAATAAATGTGCTACATCTTTTATATGTCCAAATAAGGAGCCAATGGATCTCCAAGAGGGTAATATCTACACAAAGGAAAGAGAGCAAAAGTAATCAGACCACGTGTGTAACGTCAAGCGAGCACAGATGGGAATTGCAGAGGGGTGTCTGAATACAGCAGTGTGAAAGAAAAGCCTCTGCACCTAGCAAGGAAAAGAAGGTGATATTGCTGGGGGCAGGCAGGCTGCACTGCTGGGGTGCTTCATTCCCTCTGTAACGTCCCTGGGCCAATGACTGAGTGTCTCTCAGAGACTGTACCCCTGAAAAGGAGAAGAATGGATCAAACCTCACAGTGTAACAGTGCAAAGAGGCATCAGGAAAGTCCCCAAGGGCAGTGCCACAGTCATGTCATTCCCACTTCTTGTTTGCTCCCTTTCAAAGTGAAGATTGCCCTCATTGGGGTTGAGGGAACAGTTTTAACCCCCAAAAAAGGTATTTAACAGACTGTCAGCAAGTGCTTATTGTTTCTAAGGGTTTACAAAAACTCAGGATTGTGTCAAATCGGTGTCCACAGCAGCTGGTCTCTTCTCAGCAGGAAAGAGCCTCCAGGAAAATGGTCTCATTCAAGTAATAGGGATTAAAAGGAAGAATGCAGAGCAGGAGAAGGATTTTGAAGACTGAGCGCCTTCATTGGCAAACCTCCAAGCCAGCCAGGACTCTTCCTGACTTTGTATGCTGAGAGCTCTGCCTCCTGTTCCTGGGAAGGCTGAAGCTGTTGCAGCACTGGGATGGAGCCAGGGTGGCTGGCCAGGATGCATCCAAGCCAACCCGCTCTAGGCAAGGGGACAGTGAGGGAACAACAGCTCACTTTGGCTGCACGTTTCTGCTGTCCCAGCTGGAGCCACCCAGAGCCTCTGCCACCGGAAACTGCACCTCTGACGGCCAGTGAAGAGGACAGATCTCCTAGTATCACTTAAAATACCATTTTCTGCAAATAGCCAGTGGCTGATGGCAGAGCAGGATAACAAAGCAGGCCATGATGAAAAAGCACACAGAAAAGCAACTCAGTGATCTTCAGAAAATTGAAGACTACTCATTTCTAGAGGGGAAGAAACAGATAATCAAAATTCTAACTTATAAATAAAGGTTACGTTATCACACATGCGTTTTCCTCAAAGCAAAGGGAAGCTCAGTGTGCCAGGGGCTTCTCTAAAGAATTGCCAGCTAAGGACTGAGCATACTGGACTGACCCCTGACAAGGAGTTGTAAATCAGACTGAAATGTGCTTTTTGCTCACGTGCTGGGAGGACAGTGGGGTTCACCCCAAATGCTTAGATTTCTTCTTAGCTGTTGCTGGAAAGATTTGCAAACAGTCAAGCTGAATAACAGCAGGTGACATCCACAGAGAGCTACACCGTAGGGTTCAAGCTGTGGCTGGGAGATAAGCAATGCTGATGAATGAAGATGTTTTATGGTCTAAATTCCCTTAGCAGTTTACTCCAGACAGGCCCCGGTGTGGCAGTGAATGAATACGGACAATATTACACAACAGCATTAAAGGGAAGAGATTACACGGGGCTGTGCTATTTACAATGCTTTCGCTCTCAATAATGCAGCTGACCTTTCTGATCTCTGTCTGAAAAGCAGCAGATGCCTCCATGGGGTCAGGGTGGTTAATCTAGATTTTTTGTAATACTGGCTGCATTTCCACTAATGCAGAAGTCATGGGGAGGCAATGCCTGTTCCTCACCCAGTCCCACCACGCGAGGCCGGAAAGGAGCAGGAGACCCACTTAGCACCTTTCAACACCAAGGGAAAAGCTCACAGGGTTGGTAGGGTTACCTCAGCTGCCCCCTGACCCTGCCGCGCTCCTCGGAAAGAGAAATTCCTGCTCTGCTGACTGTGCCAGAGACTTGGTGCCAGAGTTTCGCCTGGCATGGTCTGAGCACGCTAGGTATGGAGACGGAAGTGATTTTCAGCCCACAAGGCTGGTCTGGAGGGCTGTCCCTCCTGCTCGCCCTGCTCACACGGGTGTGTGCAAGGGGCTGTTGGGGCATGCATGGATTTGAGTTGTGCAGTCCCTGTTTGGCTGCAGGTTTGAAGATGTGTGGGAACCCTCAGCAAGCTTTCTTTGCACACCTGAGTGCATTCATGTCTTAAGCCATTGGGGAGCATCACAGCACATGGAGCAGCCCTAGGAGGGACAGAAGAAAAAAAACATTCAAATAGTTTCAAACAGAAACAGAGGTTGCTGGTAGATATCCTAAATAAGAGAAAAATACGCATATGATCACAAATGAACTTGGATTAAAAATTCAGGGCAGCCTCTTCCTTTATCTCTTTAAGAGAGTCTGAAGTCAGAAGTAATCTTGCTTCAGCAGATGCACAGACAAACTAACCAAAGAATTTGGAACAGAATCAAACAGGCTTTCCCAGCCCTGTTGGCACATTCTCACTGCATCCATGTAAGTTTGAGAAGGAAGCAGCAGGCACTTTGAACACAGGACAGAGTTTTTCAGGAAGCTCTGCTGGAAAGGGGCTTTCCAAAAACAACTGGCGCAATTGTTTACCACCACCTGGCAAAACACAACAACAATTTACATCCCAAATCAGGGCCTTGACCACAGGAAATGCTCACATGAAGATTCAAGAGAGATACTGCAAGCGGCAGTACTGTAAAGCTTCATCAGGATCTGGAATATTATCTGTTAGGATACTGGGGAAGAAAGGCATAGAGGTTAGATTCCTGTCTGCTGTACTAAGGACAGTTAGGGCATACATTAGTAAGAGACACATACTCCAAGTCCTGCTATAGAAATCAAAATTCCTCATGTGCCCATTCCATCTCAGCTATCACTGGTGGCTGCAGACACCATATAACCACATGGAGAAGAACACACTGGCCTAGCTATCTGGATGTCCCTGAAATCCCACCAAACTCCTAGTTCTGTCACACGCAGCAACCTTGTGTTGCACCTACAGACCTGCCCTGGAGCAGCAATCAGCCGCGATCAAAGCTCACAGCGCTGAATGCCAGCGCACCCCTTGTTTTGTGCTCTCTGCCTGGTGCTTTGCTTTCATCCTGGTTCTGCTGGGGGCTCCCCCACATGCTGCTGTTGACTCCAAAGCTCAGCCCTCATCTGGATATGCTGTTTTTACTCTACCTCCAGGCTTCCTTTCAGCAGAGGCAATAGATCCAGTTTGCCTACTGAGTTTGTAATGCACTAACAGAAACAAATGTTTCTTAAATTCATTTTTACCTCTGACTTTAGTAGAGATCTGTGTGTGTCTGCCTACTATAGAAAGTAAGTGTTCTAGCACAGTGCATGGCCAAATCTCCTCGCCATCAGCCCTCCTCTTCCCAGACATTCAGCATCAGTTTCAAGACTAACAATAAAGTGTAGTAATATAGCACTTCCAAGGAGGAAAAGTTGAATGAGTAGCTACTGCAGGGACAGTCTAAGCTTTCTGATGTTGACTCCACACGGAAATAAGCTGTATTCAGAGAAAACCATTGGGAAAAAAAAAAAAAGCCCCAAAGGTAATGCTTCAAAGAAGCAAAATCAACACCACCAATGTGCCTAGAGAAACGGAGATCTCTCTCAGGGGTGAATGCAGCTACAGCACCTGAGATATAATCCACGTGTTCACAGACTATTGGTGCTCCACCTAGCTCCTCTTTCTGAAGTCCTCTTCATCTCTGGTCTCTACAGCTGACAGTGCAATAAGCATTTGGGCTGCATAGTAAGTAGCCATGATTTTGAAGCGTGAGTAGGGCACAGGAAAGCAGAACTTGTTAAGTGCAATGGTCAGATCCGACACCATGAACAGCATCGCGCCGATGCAGGCCGAGAGCTTGGTCCATGTCCAGAGGTCGTTGCACAGCTGCATGCCCGCGATGGCTCGCCAGCCCATGAAGCCAATCAAGGCGATGTAGACAGCTACCAGGTAGGTGAATGGGCCTGAGAGGTAGGAGTACAGGAAGGCATAACAGGAACTGGAAACAATGCCCATCAACAAGCCGGCTTTGAGGTCCAAAGGCTTCATACCGAAGGCTGAAGAGTACAGAATGTGTGTGATGGCAAACATCAGCAGACCTGGAAAGAGGCATTGACATAGCAAGTGTGACCTTTCATCAGTGACTGGCAGTTGGTAGCAGAAGAAAACATGTGGCCATACTGGGTTTTAAATATAACACAACAAGCACAGGCTTAGATGTCCTTGCAGTGTTACAACCCTTAACACTTTCAGTGGGAACCATACTGACTACTTGGAACCATTTTAATGTAAAAATCTGTACATGGGAGATCAGCCTTAACACCACGCTCCCATCCCAAGAAAAAGCCCCAGCGTATCCACTACTGTAGCCAAGTACAACGCTCTTGTGATGCAAACCTGTTTGCTGAGAGGCCAGGTGAATTAAGCTGCTGCAGAAGGAACAAAGCTTGTTTTTCAGGTGTTTCTTCCTCCCCTGCTTTGGAAAGAAGGGTGGGGGCAAGGCAGACCAAAGATTAGCCCCTCTAACTATCCAGAGTGTTTTGCTCATAGGTCACGTGTGGAACAGGAAGGCTGGAATCAGAGCAGTGTAGGAACAAAATGTGATAAAAAATACCAGTCCCTCCAAACCCAGACACAAAGCCTGACTGTATTTAGCCACAAACCCAAAGGCACTCAGGGACTAAATCTGGCTTCTGCTCCATCTCTGCCCATAACTAGGAGAAACCTAAGCTGGAAGGAAGCAGCTGGCATATTTCAGGGACTGCACCAATGTGATCTGCCAATAATTTTATGGCTATTTGCAAGATTCAGATGAAGCTCAGCTGGAATCAATCAGTGAAAACAAAATGCCAGCTTCCCTTTGAAATGCACCACGCCTAAGAAATGCCAGATGTGGGTGTTGCAAGGTACTGCCCCTATGTTGTCCACTTGCCACTCATCCATTTGTCAAAAAATGTCCCAATGTATTGGTACAGCTGCTGACTACTAACTGTCATTCCAGTCATAGGTAATGGGCCCCAAATGGGCTTCTCTGGTCCTCTGCTTCCCAGCCCCACACATGGTGCAGCTACAGGCTGTCCCACTTTATCCTGGCTGAGTTATGAGAGTAGCTGGAAGTTTTCATGCAGCTCTAAAGCATGAAATGGAGAAAAGAATCTGGGAAGCCGAGTCCTCCAGCAGGACATTTTGTTTACATTTAAGGCATGATGCTGTGGTGTAAAGGGCAGCCACTAAAACCTGCTGCTGGTAGACATTTCTTCATCCTCATACTCTTGTGTTGAGGCAGCTTAAAGAAGGGGGAGTGTCTCCCAGCCTTTGGGGAGGACCAGATCAGACATCCACTGAAAGCTCAGCCATGGTGGGGTGAGAGGGGAACCCACAGGAGGGAGGGGGCTGATAAGGATCTGGTCTGCAAGGTGAGGCAAGAGAAAATTGACGGTGTGAAGGGGAAGGACAAGAAGTGCAAAGGAGGGCAAAAAGAAGCTGACGTTTCATAGAACTATTACACATCATGGGCACAGCACTGAAGGAAACCGAAGTGGGGTTTAGGACAAGAGATGTTTGTAGAGTTACAGTACAGGAAAGGTTAGAGCCCTGGGGGTGGTAAGGAGAAGAAGGTTACTTCACCCTAGCAGTGAGGACTGGCATTATATGGAGAGTTCTAGGATGGGGAACTGAAGAACATGTTGTCCTTCATGCAGGCACCTGGAAATGAGGAGGAGGAGAGGACAGGATGTGGCAGTGAAGCAGAAGCCCAGAAAGGCAGGAGGAGTTTTGTGATTTGTGGTGAAGCTGGTCATAAACGAGTCAGCTCCCAGGTTTGCTCATTCAACACCCACAAATCAAGCCAGGAACTGGGGAAACCTGTGATGGCTGCACAGGGAGGGGCAGCGCATGTCTTAGCCTTCGACTTGGTCCACCCAACCACATCAGGCAGATCAGCCCTTCTGCTCTCTGTCTGCTTCCTTCCCCTGGGTTTCCTTCCCCTTCCCTGCCCCCCAGAGTTTCCTCTCGGGCTGGCAATAAGGCTTTTTTGTTAGTCTCTGTCCTGTTCACCAAATGCATTATTGTTTCTAAGTGTCTGCTATCACAGGAGGTGGATGTTAACACTGTGAAGTATCTTCTACACTAGTCAGAAAATAGAGTGTTATCAGTGAACTGAAACAGCAAAAATGAAAAAAAAGTGTGCCAGAAGCAGGTTCCCAGGCTCTCACTTCCCTATAAAGAAATGAGCAAATGTCCTTGTATTAAAATAAACTCAGTGTCTCAAAAGCTATTCAAATTAGCCCAGCTTCCAACCCTTTTTTTTCAGCCTGACAGCTGTAGAAATTGAACTGAGAGTGCATTTTTATCTAGTATTTCCTCTTATTCTCATGAAATTTCAAATTCCCACCAACAATGATGTCAAAAGGTTGAATATTGCCAGCTGTCAACAGCAGCAGCCTGCTGAGTTTTAAATCGGAGAAAATACGCTTTGTAGGAGAGGTGAGGGATGAGTGGGTTGATGTGCTTTATCTGCTAACAGCTGGAACGCAGCTATTGAAGGTGGTAACTCAGATTAGTATGGACTGAGGCAGGCATGGGACAGCCAGCATGAAGGCTGAGGTTTTCAAAATGTTTCAAAAGAGCCTTTCTTCTCCTTAAGAAGAAAAATGTGTCTAAGCCCACAGAGCAATTCTTCTCAGTTGTGAGACTAGGGTCGAAAACCCAACTTATCTGCACATTAAAACACATTAACCAGATACTGAATTGCAGTGACTGGCTGACCTTCGTATAACACTAAATTTGAGAGGGAACTCGGAGATATCCCAGCTACATGGAAACAGAGAAGCTCAGAATGTTCAACGTACAAAAACAGTCATGGTGAGAACTGGGCCTTTGCCAGGCCTCAGGTCAAGGACCAGTTCCAGGAGGCAAAACAGAAGCAGAAGCAGTCGGGCTGAGGTGACCTGTGCTGAGCTGGGTACCCCTGTTAGGGGGAGGCCCATCGGTGGGAATGCCAACACTCAGCACAGAGGGGATGGCACCCCAAAAGAGGGCTGGAGCTCCTCAGCAATGTGCTCAAGATTCAGCCAGATAGATCCAATCGTCAGGCCCTAATCTAAAACCCACCAAAATCAGTAAAAATTTTTACATGAACTTTTAATGAGATTGAGATAAACCCTTGGGAAGCAGGATTAAAACCGCATTCAGAGCATTTGGCCTTTCATATCTGGCATTGCACACACTTCCCTCTCATGAAGAAAGAGCTTGTGGGAATCCCAGAATAAAACTAAATACTGACCTCAAGAGAGGGGGAAAAAATAAGCCTTTGACTTTCAGAGCTGACAGCAGAAGTCAGAAAAGTCCCCTCATCACATTTTCTAGTGGGACAGTCAAAGCAGCCAGTTAATGGTGAGTGTTATGTGAAATCCCTGTGCTGGTTAAAATAACTTCAGAAAGCCCACCAGTCACTTCAGTAAAGGAGTCAGCTGCTGCTTATTTCTTGTGACAGTCCAAGTGAGTGTTGCTACAGGCAGGCTCAATGTAGCTTTAAATGATTACATCATTTATCATTATCATTTATCATAAATCATTAAATCATTCGGCAAACTAGCAAAATAAAACAAGCTTGTTTTGCTCTGAGAGATGTAGATCTATCTGTAGAGAAGACAGGCCACGTGGTAAGGTTTGTCCTTGATTCCCCATCATTTACATGTCTTGCAAAACAGACATCTTGTACAACAGGCTACATGATTCATATTGATGAACCTGCAAGTAGGACAACATTTCTGATGCTTTGTTTCTAGCATCCACTTAAACACCTGCCCCAGGCTATGGGCTTGTCTGTAAAAATATAAGGATCCTCTCCACCTGTTCTACACTGAGGACGTATTTCTGATCCTTGCAGCAAAGGGCTGACAGATCTCCCTGCAGAGAGTGAGGAGGTAGATACTTCGCGTGGATTCATGGGATCTGCTGAGTGCCGTGAGCATTCCCTTTCCCCCAGGGATCCTGCTCATGCCACATTCTCAAGCCTCAGCCAGCTGCGATGCTGTGAGCACGTGCCAGGGAACCAAACCTGCCCCAGTTACCTCAAAGCTCAAGAGAAGGACTCATCCACAGTGTGACTCCACTAACCATGATGGATTTTAGTCAAGGGATGTGTGCTTCCCACTGCCTGGGGCTTAAGCTGTACATGAATAAACAAAATATGTGGCCCAGCAACTCATTACTAAATAGAGTAACAGCCGGACACTGTGGCATCCCTTTAGGACTGACACCGCACTCACCATGAATGAAGTAGCCCTGCTCTTGCCAGATGAGAAAGGCATCTCCCACTGCCGAAAATATGAGTCCCGCTAGGATGCGGCTGGCGCTCCGGTGTGACACTAAGAAGTTAATTCCATGAGCCAGAAGGAAAACCCACAGGCAGAAGATGGGCAGACATTTGATGAGGGCACTGAACCAGGAGGGGCTGGAAGTTGGCAGCCAGAGCACAAAATAGACACAAGTGGCTTTAAAGAAGGGCACCAGTTTGGGGCCTTCACTCTTCACCTAAAAGGAACAAACATTAAAAAAAGATAAATTAGTGGGATTATCAGAAGCAGCAGTAGAATAAGCTGCATAACAGAACTGTCTCCTTCCTTTTGAAAGCTTCTCTTTCATGTATACTGCCAGCTAGCAGCATTTCTACTCTGAGAAAGGCTGGCTGAACTTGACCATGATCCTCAGCCTAGACCTTTGGGACCCTCTCTGCTGAAAACACTTCTTGGCTGGCAGGATGTCTTTTGCATGATGGAGAGGGAGGAAAGTTTTAAATATCTTTTTATTTGTTCTACAAAAAACATTTAGGCCATTTATCAAACTCCTCTGGTGGTCCTTGCCACCTATCTTGTGTTTTAGACTAAGCCCTTTTTACACGTCCTTTCCTGTAGCTGCGAAAGTACTGCACTCCCCAGGAATATCCCAGCAGCAAACAAGCCAATAAAAGTGCAAATCTTCTCTCCCATTTTGATGAAACCTCTTGCTTAGCTGGTTGCAGATCACCCTGAGGACACAGCCTGTCTTCTAACACATTTTTCCTCCTGCTCTGTAGCCTCCTGCCTGAAGCTTGCTGTTGGCATCACCACATGACTTCAAAACCCATCACATCCACCTCACAGGTGAGGATGTCACTTCCTCAGCTGACTAATATCAACCATGTGTTGCTTTGTTCTAGCATTACACTAATAATAGACTGCCCATATTGCAGGAAACATTTTGACTCAGGGCTCTATTGTGTCAATCCAGACACAAAAATGCAGCATGAGCACTAGGTTACTCATAGCAAAGCTACAGCACAGGCCAGGTGCAGAGCTACAAACTCCACACTCTGGGTCTGGTCTTAATGTACAATTAGCTGAGACCACTCCGGACAGTGATGATACATATTGTGTTCACCTGTCCTCCTGTGATACCTCTGCATTTTAGTGCAGGTGGATAAAACAAAGCTATGCTTTCGATTTTCTCCAGGACAGCAGCTGAGGGCCAAAACAAGGAGCAAAGGAAGAGACTGTGACTGCCTCAGTTGCCTGCCTGAGCATTGTCCTGGAGTCTTTTAGGTGGCCTGTTTCCTCCTGCAGCTAAGAGTGCAACCTCCAGAGCTCCCCTGCAGGCAGGCAGTTCACTCTCAACCTTCTCATTTCTTTAGTCAAGCAAGATTCAGTTGCTTAGTATCACAACGACTTCCCACTGCTCGTGGCCAAATCACACAGAGGCCTTATGCACGGGAAGAGGACATGGGAGAAAATGAAGAGGCACCGGAGCTGGGTTCACAGTGCAAAATTCATCAAAATCTGAACATCCTTGTGTGACACTCTGGGGTTGTTTATCTCACACAGGAGCCCATGCTTCAAAAACCTCTAACAGAAACATTGGTCTTTCTTTCCAAATCACTTGGCTGTATTTCTGCTTCCTGCATCATGGCACATTGCCATGACACAAAACCAGCATCCGTTTCCCTTTAACACAATGCAAATTGGTGCAGATACCTAGAATGGCTGAAGACTACACAGCAAATACCTCCATACTTACGGTGCTCAGTTAATAAAGCTTAAACTCATCAAAACTCAGGAGCTTTTACAAACACAAGCAAAGGGAGTAAGGTGAAGCTGGGAGACAGGGGCAGAGGCAGTGAAGGACATCTTCATATGCAGTATCTATAGAGGGAATGCAATCTCTGAAGCAGAAAGACCATAAATAAAGGGCATCCCAAGAAGACAGTGCTTTCAAAATTTTTCTCTTATCTGATGGAAATTTCCCCAGCATATCAGCAGTTTCTTAGCAGTAAGGTATTTCATTATTCCTCTATACATTATTCATAGGCTATTGCCAACACAATCTTTAAACACTCCATTAAACAACCAGGCTACACAATTCACTCACAAAAGGACATCAGCAAGCTGTTAACTTTATTGTATTACATGGGGAGCCCGACATGAGCCCTCTACTTTGGTCGTCTAAATTAATCACCATTTACCACTTGTCTACATTCCTTGGGAGAATTCTGGCAGCAAATAGCAAATGAACTGGAAATAAAAGTCATAAAAGCCCACACAGTCTCACAACACTGGGGGTGTCTGGGAACTATCAAGCGTCGTAGGGGGAAGAGTGGAGCCAAGCTTCCCAGCTTCCCCCTCCTTCAGACGCAGCACCTTGCCCTTCTGAAGTGACACATCAGACTCAGACTATCCAAAGCCAATTCCCAGCTCCAGCTCTGTCCCCTCCCCTTCTGACTCTTTTCTATTAAAAATGTAGTTGGTTACATTCATCCTCTCACAGTTGCAGGCAACAGTTGCTGCCAGCGCTTCTGGCAGGGTTTCCTCCTCTCCCCCACCAGTTGTGGAGGATCCCCACCATGCCATAAGGAGCCTGACATCTTCAGCACAGAAAACTAACAACCTCCAGAGCTACAATGTGTGAAAGAATTTCAAGATCAACAGTGCTCCATGTCCCTGTAGCAGTCTCAGCTAAGGTAGGTAGTTTTGTACCTCTGAAGACAAACATTTACGCTGAAAGATATAGTTCAAGTTCAGCCTTGTTTGCAACACATCACAAAGGCACAGTTACAAGCATACAAGAGAGTATTTGGGTTAATAAACACAGGAAGTTTTATTTAATACCTCATATTAAAAGAAAAACACCTGCTAGGAGCAGTTACCATTACAATCACAGCTTGCCCTCCCCTGTGTGCATGCATGATGAGACAGGTTTTAATTACACTTGTCATTTTCCCCAGGAACCTTGTTTTAATGAATGTATGATACGCACTTGTGCAGAAAGATGATGTCTGCTGGTAAACTTAAAATTACCGTTTCTTACTATTTGAATGTGAATTTTCCAAGTCCAGCCAGCATTATCTTAAAATAACAGTTTGTATTATTTCCATCCTAGTAATAATTAAGGAATTTTTCAGGCATAAGGAGTCAGATTCCAGTCTCAGTTACACACCCATAACCATGGAATTTACAGTGTTACGGAGTTCTCATATAAGAATAACTTTGTATATCTAGAAGGGCTACAGGCTTCTTGTTATTAATGCTTTACTCCTTTACATTTTTTATACAAGTATACTTCAAATGAGTGATTTCCAAACATGCCTTTGCCCATTACTGAATGCTGCAGCTCAGTGGAGCCACTGTTATGGTTCTGACCAAAATGGGAACCCCACGAGGAACACCCCTTGCTGAGACAGAGGCACCTGTGCAGCTGAGGGCTGGGCAGCCCATCCTGCTGGGATGGTGTGGCACTGGAAATACTTGGAAGGAGTCTCCCAAGAAAAATTGAGGCAACCAGAGGGTGAAGCTGGGGGATTGCCGTCTGTTTGGACATGTGGCTGAGGCTTGGGAAGAGGTGATGGGGCAAATTGCCACCTGGAAGACAAGTCAAAGCTGGTATTGAGAAACCATGTACCAACACAAGTGGAGGCTGTGGCGTAAGGAAAGCCAAGCACATCAACCATGACTGGACTTGCCTGTATGGGAATGGGAATGGAATGGGAGATGAGGCTGTGCCATGGTGTTGGAAAAAGAAGCATTTGACACAGGTGACAAGATGCTTTTTGCTAATGTATGTGATTGTCACAGCTTTAAGCTGGGTTTTTCCATTTTGTTACAAGTTCTGTTGCATTTTTCTTCCCACTTCTTTCCATCTTTCACTACTAATTTACTCTGTGCTGAAATGCAGCACAGAAAACACTTTGAATACAATGACAAGGCAGTATTTCCAAGCTTTGAATTTCTAAACTGAGTATAACTTAGGACATTTTCTCAACTACTATCACTATTAAGTTACTTAGAGTCTTTAAAAAATAGTTTAAATTTCTGTGAAGCCACTATCTCTGTATTTGTGGAATTATAGTGGAAGTATCATTTATTAAATTATCTGTATCCAACCAAATCCAATAAAACCCTCCAAGACTTAGGCAGACTAGGAGGAAATCGCATCCTGGCTCTCACCAAGAGATTTTGGACCAGATGATCTCCAGAAGTCCCTTTCATTCTCAATCATTCTGTGATCTTCAAAACAGAACATGGTATTGTGACATGCAGGTCTCTGAAGGCTCAGGGCTTGAATAGCCACCTCCCTTCTAGGGATTCATAGGTTTACAGTATTCCTTCTTGTTTTGTCTGTTCTCATTCTGCCCCACTTTGAAATACTGCACATTTCCTTCTTGCTGTTGTTCAACAGTGACAGATGACACCCACGCAGGCATGGTGGTGGAGTTGCTCTCTATGTGACAGAGCAGCTACAATGTACTAAATTCTGCCCAGGAGCGGATGAGGAACGAGTTGAGAGTGTATGGGTCAGGATCAAGGGGCAGGCTGGCAGGGGTGATACTGTTGTAAGTGTCTATTACAGGCCACCGGATCAGGCTGAGGAAGTTGATGAGGCCTTCTATGGGCAGCTGAGAGTGGCCTCACAGTCTGAGGCCCTGGTTGTTGTGGGGGATTTTAACTTCCCTGATGTTTGCTGGAAGGACCATTCAGCCAGCCAGCCACAGTCCAGGAGGTTCCTCCAGTGCATTGACGATAACTTTCTCATGCAAATGGTAGAGGAGCCGACCAGGAGAGGAGCGCTGCTCGATCTCATCCTCACTATCAAGGAGGGTCTAGTCGAAACGGTAAAGGTTGAGGGCTGCCTGGGTTGCAGTGACCACGAAATGGTGGAGTTCAGCATCTTGTGTGGCAGGAACAGAATAGCAAGTAGAATTGCAACCCTGGACTTTAGCAGGGCTAACTTTAGCCTTTTCAAGCAATTGCTGGGGGAAATCCCATGGGCAAGGCTGCTTGAAGGTAAAGGGGCCCAAGATAGCTGGGTGGCATTCAGGGATTGCTTCTTCCAAGCTCAGGATTCCATCTGGAATATTGTGTCCAGTTCTGGGCCCCTCAGTTCAAGAAGGACAGGGAACTGCTGGAGAAGGTCCAGCGTAGGGCAACGAAGATGATTAAGGGAGTGGAGCATCTCCCTTATGAGGAAAGGCTGAGGGAGCTGGGGCTCTTTAGCTTGGAGAAGAGGAGAATGAGGGGTGACCTTATTAATGTTTATAAGTATATAAAAGGTGAGTGCCATGAGGATGGAGCCAGGCTCTTCTCGGTGGCAAACAATGATAGGACAAGGGGTAATGGGATCAAGCTGGAACACAAGAGGTTCCACTTAAATTTGAAAAGAAACTTCTTCTCAGTGAGGGTGACAGACACTGGAACAGGCTGCCCAGGGGGGTTGTGGAGTCTCCTTCCCTGGAGACATTCAACACCCGCCTGGACATGTTCCTGTGTAACCTCATCTAGGCATTCCTGCTCTGGCAGAGGGATTGGACTAGGTGATCTTCTGAGGTCCCTTCCAAGCCCAAACATACTGTGATACTGTGACACTATCACACAAGTATTCCCACCATCCTGTGATTTGGTATTGGCGTAAGATATCTTGAGAAGTTAGGCTAGCCAATGAAGAAACACAGTTACAGGGGAAGTGGCAGACTTGGAAAAGTAACTCTGAGTAATAAAGACTGACAAAAAATTCCCAGTGTGCAAAATACAAGATGTAGAACACAAAGATGACCAAAAGCTTCATACAACAGCTCCTAAGCTACATCCGCAAATTAGTTCTTGGCGACTCGCCAAGAGCCATGGGGTCCCCGCTGGATGATCTCTTCTTGCACCTCCCTGCTATGCAGTGCTAGGAGATGCTCATGATTCATGTCTGTATAAAGCAATATTCACTACAGGGAATGATCCAGGGAACATCTGTGCTGCTCCTCTGCAGCACAGACAGCCTGTTCTGAGTGCTGCAGGCACAAAACCACACCAAAAAATTTACAGCTAGCTCCTCTACCCCAGAATAAGCTACACCCACAGATAACAGCTACATTTGTAAGACAGTGCCCTGATTTTCTTTAATGTTTTGGAGCCAGTTGGCTGTATCTACATCACAAGTGGGATGAAGAAAATCCAGCTGCCACAAGGAGGGAGACATCATGCTCCTGAGGTACAGAAGAACATCAGAAGCTTGTTGCTCTGAAATCCTGAAGCTGGACAAAGTTTGCTATTCCTAAGCCTCATGCTGGTCTCAGGAAACAATGTGGGGTATCAAAGAATGCTCTTCTCTCCCCAGGTCCCCTAAATCAGCCTGCACAGAAAATGAGTATACAGCCTCTTCCAGACACCAGCCATGTGCCAACCTGCTGTGGGGATATGGCTCACACCCATTGGGTTGCAAAATAATGCTTTCCAGGATAAGTGTTTTAAAAATAATAACCCAGCTATTCCACTGAGACCAACACTTGAGCACAACTGTGTGCACTGGCCAAAAAAAGCTGGGATGTTGTCCTCCACCCATCCCTTCCGGCAGCCTTGGCTGGCCAAGTACCATCTTGTGTATCCAAGGCTGAGCTGCTTCTCCTGGCTTTCAGCATCCTGCATCATGGATCCTGCCTTTGTTCTGCCCTACTGTGACAACAGCTCTTACCCCCAGTTGTGTGCCAATACATATTTATGTGGCTTTGTTGCCATTTATTACGCTGCCACTGCAAGCCCATGGCTCATGTTTCTCATCACCCAGAACATGAGGCTCTTTACAAGTCACTGATGATCCTCCATGCAATCTGAGTCCCTGAGGGAGAGCTACTTCAGCCTATGGATGGACCACAGTTAGGACAAAGTATATTTACATGCAATAGGCTCTCATCTATAGAGCGACAAGGAACAAACACAATTCCCCATCAGGCTGAGCCTATAGAAAACCCATCTTTGTGCCTAACCAAAATGAGCAGACCGTAAGGAGAAGCCCATGTGTGCACAGATCCTAGCCAGAGGCAGCCAATATTCCCCTAAATTCAATGACCCATCAGCTTTTGCTGAATGAAGGAGAATCTCAGCAGTGCTTGGCAATCCCTGGCCACGAACCTGCATGAGCTGACTGCAAAGCCACCATACTGTGGGCTTGCTTGCATGTTCCCACCTTCACTTATATGGTACCACATCAGACCTTCTGAATGTGTAGACACTGCAAATGATAAAAATCAGGGAATTTTTAGACAGGGGTGCCAGATCTGTGTGTAACAGGGAGGATTCAGCTGTTCAGTACCCAGACTCATCATTTACATCTTCCCTACCCTGGACGGATGCAGAGACTGTCGCAAGGACCAGCCCTGGTGTGGGCCCTGGCCTGGCCACAGAGCAAAGGTCCCAGTGGCCACTCTGGCCACTCAGCTCTGCATCCCTCCTAGGTGGTTTGTAGCGGTGAGAGGAGAGAGGGATGAGACGTAAAGGGACCAGCCAGCTGCTGCTCTTCACTCCACAGGGTTGCTAAAATACTAGGGCTGGCTGGGACAGCTCTAACTGGTACAGTCTGGTGAGTGTTGGTGAGTGCAAAGCGCTTCACCTTCAACTCCACTCTCCTGCAGGAGCAAACATGCTCCTGAGGCAGAACCAATTGCCTTTTGTCAAGGAACACACTGGCTTGTACATGACCTAAGATGTTCCTCAATAAAATTCTGAGAAAAAGTGCTTGTTTGCAGAGGGTGGTGAAGAGTTACTGAACCAGCCATCCAACCTGCCAGAAATACTGTGTTGGCGCAATATATTTGTGCAATGAATAAGAGGGTTTATGTTTGTGTTGGAGATGCCACAGGCCAGGCATTCAAGGCAGATAGCTCCTGAACAAGCTCCACATGCTGAAGAAAATTCAGGGTGATAGATAAACCCTCCTCCTCTCAAGTGGAGACAAGATCATAGAGACTCCATCTAAAATGGACTCATAAAATAGCGAACAAATCACCCAGAAGATGGTACATGATTTGCCTTTGGGAGAATGTGTGTGCTAATAATCCTCTGTCTCCTCATGCCATGCGATGAGTTTTGTCAGGCCTTGTGGTGCTCTATTGCAGCTACTGGTGCTCCCCAGCACAACTCAGGGCTTTCATTTCCCCGACAAGGGCAATGCAGGGAAAGTCAGCTCGTGCTCGACCATCCAGACAGACCTGTTTGCAAGAGTTCAAAAAATCATGGTTTTGTCTGACAGAAGAGCCCCTATCATTGAGCACAAGCCAGAAGTAACAGGGCTCAGCCTGAACTTTTCCCACCTGCAAAGGACCATCCTCACAGGTCAGCCACCTGTGTCAGGAGCAGTGGTCCAAGGCAGCTCTTCCACCCCCAGGGTCTCTTCAACTCCTCCTGCAAAGAAGGTTTGTTGGCTTCTCTCATCCCAGCCTCTACTCCAGCAGCTCTCTTCCTCCCCCAGTCAAGCAAAATAAGCTCCAGCTGCACTTCCCAGCTTTGTTCCACAACAGACTGACACAAGGTTGAGAACTAGAAATATTCTACTTCTTTTTCTTAAGACCAAGTTATGGCTATTTGCCAGAAAAATGCAATTAAAAATTTGGCATGGGCTCTCACAGTTCTTGGGTGGTGAACTCAGCTATATCACTGCACAAGTTCTTGGCATCAGAAAAGTTGCCCGTTGGTGGAGGCATAGGGGAGCTGGCAGTGGGTGAGGATTAATCACACTGGCATCTAACAAGGGCCCCTGTGCAAGGCTGGGCTGCTCCACACACAGCATGCAGCTGAAATGAAAACCACAACAAGAATTTTCATCTCCAAGCCAAAATCCCACCCGACTTCCAGTCACATCAACATTCAGCCTAATCTCCGGATTAACCATGGTGGGGATGAAAAACTAACAGCACCAAGGTTAGAACTTCCAGACGAGCATCTTCCCCCCACATGCAGGAAGAAGGGAGGAAATCTGGAGCGGCAGTTTCCTCGCAGCCGCCTGTCTGCAGGGCAGGGTTTGCCTGCACCAGCCTCCCCAGGGGAAGCCACAGCTCAAGTCCCCGCAGTGTGGCAGCACGCCTGGGCGCCGCGGGGCACGGCACAGCCGCCCAGCCAAGCGGCAGCAGGTGAGCATCGAGAACGGGACGTTTTGTACCGAGCCAGCTGGGGAGCACATGAGCAAGGCTCGTCACATCGTGGAAGTGCCAGCGATGTGAGATTGCAGACATGGCTGTTGCAGCCATCTCTTTCCTGATATTTGCTCTCCAAGGACGATTTCTCCACCACAGACTGCTGTCTGTCCCTAGCCGTAAACACTGCTCGAGAGAAGTCTGTGCAACCCAATGCTTTTCCTTAGCCATGCTGTGATCTAGCACCAAACCCCCTATCAGCTGTTGTCTGTGAGTAAATTTCTGAAGGGGATTGTCTAGGATAGGTTTTAGGAGAAAACTGCACTGAACACATGATGTGTGAAGGATATTAAAATAAATGGCTCAGGAAAGTGAGAGAGAAGCATTAGGCAAGTTTTGTGGCCTTCACCAGAGGACAACAAACAGCTACAACCATGAATCCTTGTGCTTTGGTCAGGCAGGGAGATGAGCAGTAACAAGCAAAGAGGGCAGGCAGACTTCACTTCTGCCCTTTTCCAAGTTAAGGCAGAAGGAGCCAAACTGCCACTGCGTAGAAACAGCAAAGCCCATGTTAGCACAGCTGCAATACTAATACAACAGCAGTCCCATCCTGTCTTCAGGTGCTTAATGAAGAAATCAAAAAACACTGAGTGCTGAGCAGCCACACTGACTGTCCTCAAGAGGCTGCTGACGAGGCCGGTTTGGCCCAGCAGCCAATATGACCTGGGACCTCTTGGACATTGCAGCTCTCTGCTGCTATACCAACACATAAAAACAAACAAACAAACAAACAAAAACTACAACAAAAACAAACAAACAAATGCATCTGCAAACAGCTGGGATGTAAAATAGTGCAGGAAAATGTCACAAATAGGAAACAGGCATCTCACCTTCAAAAGACTCCTTGCAGGAGGCTTTAGAAATGTGAACTAACAGTCCCATAACAGCCTACAGTTGAGGCGGGCGGTTCTGGAGCCGACGAAATAATCCCAACCGCATCAGGGCACTGCCTGTGCCATGTGTTGCATCAGCAGCCCACCCCTGCTTCTTGCCTTTTAAACTATGACATTGCCCAAAGCTGTCTTGAGACACTGGACCACGGTATTCCCTCCAGCAATTAAGGAAGTTACAGCATTCATAAAGGTATCTCTTGTACTGAATAGAAGAAGAAATTCTGTTAACTTGGCTAACTGTGGTCAACAAGCTGCGCAACAGTGTCTCTGGCACCTTCCTCCACTAAGCAGAACCTACTGCCATCAGACCAGGCAAAGTGAGATACCGCTGCACCAGCCAATACCTCACAGAGCTACTGGGGTATCTTGCCCTTGGCTTTCTGGGACTGCAGGGGAGCCTTCAGGATGGCAAAGCTTTTCTTTAGGAGATGTCAACTCGTAAAAATCAAATCACAGACAAACACATTTCACCTGAAGACCCAGCTTGGATGTAGGTGTTTTTGCTAGGGCTTGTTTTGTTTGGTTTTGCTTTTTCCCATTACCAACCATCATCTGTCTTGTCTAATAGACTGGCAGAAGACCACAAGGAAGGCTGTTTTAGAAACCTTTTTTAACCTGTGGTAGTAATTGACTCCACACCTGTAGCAATCCCATAGATGTCAGCAGTTTTGGAGATTGCCATCTGAGTACAGTCGGCAATGTACCATTGCCAATGACCAACAATGTTGAACCAGTCAAGAATTCAAATGTCTCTGCAGGGCTGTAGGAGCTGTCACAGACTGATGCTTTCAGGGTGGTCCATTGGCTCTCACAAATGAAAGCAAAAAAGTAGCATTTGCCTGACAGCATCTTGTCGCAGAGCAAAGATTGTTTTTCCCTTCTGGGATTACAGATCTTCCTTTTTGTGTACCAGAATGCAAGACTCTCCAAGCATTTCCTTTACTGTAACACTCACAAAAGAACCCCTTGCAGATGTTTAAAAACCTGAACCACAATGGGTCTGTCTTTTCATTTTGCTCATCAGAGCTGCAGTGCATAGGCACGCACCCTTCTTCAGTGAGCAAGGTTGGTGGGGCTGCATTCCCCAGAGCTGCCCAGGACCTCAGGAGGATGCTGTGAAGCCACAGGGAACTTCAGAAGCCAGCCAGCCAGCACCCTCAAATGCGCAGTTGGTGGCTTTCCCAGGCAAATCTTCTCAGGAAGGAAAGGGGCAGAACTAAAATCCAGAAAAAAATTTCGACTGCTTATGGAAAAGTCTCCGCAACTCAACCTGAGGATGGTTTCCAGGCTATGAGCACACATTCTCTGGAGACTTGTCATTATTTATATTGCACTCTTCTGTGAAAGAGAATGCAGATTTCTGTTACCCAGCAAAAAACAGTGTTAGGTTTTATGTTGCTCTAAGCATTCCCTTGGAGGGGCTGGGTAAGCCAAATGTGCTGGCTGGAGGGTGCAGGGCCGCAGCAGAAAGCAGCACCCCCTTGCAAGGTCCGTTGCGGCAGACAAGTGCCACGCACTGACATCTGTTCCATGCTGTATGGCAAGACTGGGTCCTCTCTCCAGATGGGTGCAGACCCAAAATAAAATGCCCCAGGGCGAACTGTCAGTTCCTTCCTTGTCAGCACCAAGGGCAGGCTAAGCCTCTAGGTAATATCAGTGAGGGGTCTGCACACAGAGTGTTTTGTCCCTGGGACTGAAATCCACCTTTTGCCTTCCCATCTTCAGCCTTATTTGCACCCCATAACCCACTGCAACATTTATGTACTTGTTGGAGGGCCCTAGGCACCCTATTGTTTGGCTGCAGCAGGGGGATGCATGGAAGAATGGGTGCTCAGGGGTAATGGGCACTTGGCAAAGCTCTACCATGCCACATGATGCTTTACCCATAGGGACTGATATTTGGAAGGGAAGAGAGGCCCTTCCATCCAGAAGCATCTTCTTCAGCAGAGAAGACCTCATTTTACCTGCGATCTATGGGGAATAATGCAGGTCTAAATGAAGAGTGTTGCAGCCATTGGTGCTGTAACAGCCCCTTATGGCAACAGCTAAAGAGCCATCAGTGTAGCAGAGAAGGCAGGTGGCACATGCCAGGTTGTACCAGCCCTACCAGCCATTCCCAAAGACATGCCAAGGGTGAAACCACCTCTGGCACCCAGAAGGCACTTCCGTGGCTCACCTTTCTGGCTCACGCACCAGATTCATGTACAGCTCGCAGGTGAGGTTTTTGCAAAAGCAACAGGAAGGCAGAATTGAGCAAGAAGGGGAAGGTGGCTGCCAGTGGCTGGGAAAGCTGTCGGCTCTACCCAAGAGATTTTTGCTGTATGAATCCTCGGAAGGGGCTGCAATAAGATCAGCAAACCTGGCAAAAGCAAGCAGGGCTGTGCTTGGAAACCCAGGAGGGACAGCTCAGATTGTCTTGTGCCTAATGGAAAGCCGAATGAAATGCTCAACCTGTGTAACATGTCCTGAAAGCTGAAAGCTTGTGAAACACTGATGTTCAAGAAAATTAGAAGGGAAAATAGCAATGTACCCCAATAAAGAGATGTGTATTTAGAGAGGTGCCAGTCTGGTTCCTTATAAAAAAGTAGCAGCCCTCCTCATGTTATCATGGGACCAATATGCTTTAAGAGACAGGAGGAGGTAAGGTCAACGAGTGACAGTGGAGCCACAGATTTTATTTCCAATATCGATTCTTCTGCCAAGATGTTGTGACCTGGGTAAGTCAGTATCAGACACAAATTACATGAAGATAAATTGGACTTTCCCAGCCAATCTCAAGAGATGTGGGGTGGGCAGGTGTAAACACTAACCTGTGAAAACGGTAACCTGTGCAAACACCCACACACTCCCAGGATTCACACTAATATATCAAGGGTTTCATTTGCAAAACCCCGGCTGTGAATGGGCTGCATATACATATGAGGACCACACTCACAAAGAAGCATGCAGCTGCTTACCAGTGTTATGTCCTTTATATTGAGGGTGCAAGTCCACAGATGCATGGGACATTAGCCAAGTGGAAACTTCACAAACATCAATTCAGTGATAAACGTGTCATCATTCTTTTATATCAAGGTGTGGGGAAAAGCCACGCAACTTGCCTAGCTTCTTTTGCAATGGAGCACAAATCAGCACTGCTATCCAAGCACCCTGCATGGCTCCGATTTATGCCGTAATGAAATGAAAAGAAACAAACAAATAGGGATACGGCAGCCAAACTATGGTCTCAGCCACCACAAGCCCAGTTCTTCTGGGCCATGGGACACAAAGTGACCCACTTCAGGCTGAGGATCTGCCTGGTGTCTCTAGTATGTGCTGAAAAATGTGCAGCTGGCTCAAACTTCCCCTCGATCTCAAGCAACAATTCAATCAGGGGCTACTTGCAACTAGCAAAAATGCACTCATTTTGATAGATAATCAGAAATGTAATGCCTGATGCCAACCATATTCTGTCTCCAAAACTGGTCCCTGGTGAGGGGCAAAAAAATGAAACCTCACCATTCAAACTTGAAAAAAGTCCCAAGGCCAATTCAGTAACATGGCTTGTCTCATCTCCACTCACTCTTGGAAAGTACATGGTTTTGCAGTAACCTACAGGAATTGTTTTTTGGAAGAAAGTGTAGTCTGCTGGTAGAAACAAGGCATTTCTATAAGCTTACAGCAAGATGAATCAAAACAGCCAGCATCCTCATTAACAGGCAGATTGACAACTCCAGAGTCAGCCTGCAACATCAACGCAAGACAAATTTTGCTTACCCAAAGAGAAACTGCTCCCTGTGCAACGCTGGGTCAGAGGCTGCAGTGCGAGCCCCTGGGCCCCCTGCAGGTACCCGAAACCCTTCCCACCCCCGCTCGCTTGCAGTCTTCCAGGAAAACTCTCACCCAGCTCACCTACCACCTGTCAGTTTTGGTGGCATGTAATTCTCTCCCAGACAAAGTTTTCTGCTCCATGTCACCTGGATACATGTTCAAGTTCAGCATTACATAGAGAGATGCTCCAGACTGACACGCAGAAACTTCCCATTATCTTAAATGCTATAAATTAAGGCAGTATAAGGAACTGATATAGGAAGGGCATAAGCAAGCAAGAAGCAATAACCATCACCTTCACTTTGGCCATGCTGCAGTAAGCAAAGCCTACATCTCTACTGTAATTACAAATCTATTGGGCATTGTGTGACATGAAGGGCAGTAGGAAAATTAAATGCTAATATAATAGCCACTTAGGCCTCCAGGAGGGGAGTTATATAACTACTAATCTTTTTGCTGTTCAAGAGTTTCCACATGCCAGCAGAAGACACATTCCAGATGCCATCTTTTTCTAAGAGTCTAATTTCACTGGAATTATTATTTCCTCAGTATTATGCAGTTACCCACAGAGAAAGATAACTTTGGCTCTTCTGTTGCACTCAGTGTATTTTGGCTATAGATACTTGAACAGGAAAAGAGAACAGAAGAAATGCATCTCTGTCCATTCAGAGGAATTATGTGTAAGTACAGGCTTCTAAACTGGACACATAACGTTAATGCACAAAGCACACTTTGAACAACAGACGCGTGTGATTTGAGTGATATACTTGAGTTAATGAAGCCTTTAATCTACAGCACTGCCTGCAGCAGTGATCGGCACTAACTGCTTAATGCAGCCACATTGGGACTGGGAAGAGCATGACAGAAGCCCACACTTTGGAGCCTCCAATCTCAGTTACCCGTATCTAAGCCCACCCTTTCATAGCAACAGCTCCAGCAAAGAATGTCAATGTCATAGGAAGAATGCGCAAGTTCAGTCTGAAAAAATAAATCATGGCACGTAATGCTATGCCTGGGCTCTAGCTGGCATAAATCAGCACAGCTTTTAGGCTTCTCCCAAAAGGTGTGACTGACATAAATGTTACTAAGATCCTGCTAAGCTTATGTAAGGTGCTGATTCCCTCCGTTCATTGAGTTCAGATGTTTAGAAATCTTTTTTATAATTCGTTTAAGTTGGCTTGGTTTTTATACAAGTGCCATATTTCCGTAATTGTCTTTGTGGTATATAAATGCACATGTTTACAAGCCTTCTGTGTAATAAAAATTTCAACTTATTATGTATTTAAGGAATCAGGAAAATTACAATGAAAGCAACAACGTTGGATATAAACAAAGAGAACATGTAAAATTAACCTCTCTACTGTAGGAGTTATTTCTGACTTGGATGGCTGCTAACATTTTATTCATTAATGCAGAAATAATACATCCTCTATTTAAGAAGCAAAGGCTGAAATAATTCCACGTGTGATCTAGCTTTCTTGTTTTCAACAGCAGTTTGAGGATTATAGAGCACGCTCTCTAATAATAAATCTTTAAAACTATGCTTAGACCTACTACTGCTACAACTGCCCATAGCAGAGTCTCTAAGCAACGTGATTTACATCAGGTCTCTGTATTCACCTGAGTCAGTGTGGTTTGGCCCCTCTCAGAAACTCTAGTGATATGCACCCAGTTCTCAAGCCCTATTCAATATTTGTCACTTACTATTATCTTTCCAGATCATTCCTTTCAGGTTTTTTGCCAGGTTTTCGCAAGTGACCTTCATACACAGTGACATCCTGCATCGACCCAGAGGGCGGACAAGGGCTGTTCCCAGGAGGGTCACCGCCTGCTTCCCACCTCAGGGGGAAGGGGTTGAGGGCTCGACTTGCTTGATCCAACCAAAACGACATATTCTTGCCCAACTCAGCTATCTCAATTTAAAGATGCAGATACATCATATGACGAAAGGGAAGGGATGGAGATTGTTAATATATGGCTTCTAGGCAAAAAGCTGTCCCAAACAGGGAGTTTTACCTCCCTCCAACACATAGAACTGCACTAGGCCAAGTAAAAGTCAGGTACAGAGGGGATGTAGGGATGAAAGCCCATAGTTCATCTTGCCGAAAAAGACACACCAGTAGCATCTCTAACTTCCCCCCTGCCAAAAAGACCAATACTAACCAATTAATGTCTTTATGTTTCTCATGCCCTGTTTTCCTCAAGGTGGTGTGAAGACCTATACTAAGTTTAGCCCTAACTTTAGGGGAAAAATAAGGTTCCTTTGAGCAAGGAGCATTATGTAAATGGCAGAATGACTGCATGTCTCCAGGCTCATTTCCTGCACGCTTGTAGCCACGGCTGGTAGAGAGGTCCTTAGGGCAAGGGCTATCTCTCACAAGCTCATGCTAAAAACTGCTTAACCAATAGTGAAAAAAAATCAGGACAAAAATCACTAACAACGCAGTCTCAGAAAGGACTTTTATTAAGATAGGACCAGTGATGACTGAACAAGGGAATTAAACCTCACATATCCGTAAAGCAAATGTGCTGTTTATTAATACTGCTCTCCAAATGCAGGCTCCCAGCCCACACGGCTTTATACAGAAAAAACAGCTCTTAATCAGAACAGTATCAAGAATAATAATTTTTAAGCAGGATGCACCTGCTTGCCTAGCAGAGCAAGCAGTGAAAGCTTCCCTCCAAGGTGACTTCCAAGCAGAGTGAGCATTGCTCAACAGCTGGAGCAGGACTGGCAGACTAATGCATCTTGTCTGCCACAGCCCAGTGCCAGGCAAGTCTAGACTCCGGCATCAGCAGGATCCCAGAGCTTTATACCATCTGAACACCTGGCACAATACGTTAATAGGCATTTTGGCCCTAGACTTGTTTATTTGTGGGCATGCTCCCCCCTCAGCACATCTGAATTGTGCAGCACCAGAGACAACAGCTTGGTCAGCTCTGCACAATGCCATGGTCTCTCCTTGCACATAGGACGGACATGCCAAACCCCCGTGCCATGACGCACACCTGACAGCCAGTGTAAACAAGCGGTCCTAGCCACGATCGCTCCCTAGCTTCCTCTCCATGGTGCACGCCTCCTTGCCTGCTCTCTTCCAGCTATCAGTTGTACAGCAGACCTGGAGCTCAGGGTTTCTGACTCCTGTTACAAGAGTGTCCTAAAGAAGGAAAGAGGGGGAGATACAGAAGATCGGGTTGTGTGTAAGTAGTTAGGGCCATCTGCTGCACTTATGCACAAAGGTCATAGCTTCGAAAATGGGAAGCAAAATCATGTCACTCTTGGCTGTGCACTTCTAACGTCCTCTCTATTGAGGCTGATGCTGCAGTGTACTGGAGAGGACATACACTGTAGACAAATCAATTCCTCTGGCTAACATGATTACGCCTCAGGTGCTGCCCCCACAGAGAGCATCCTTATCATATATCATAGCAGCGATAGCCATGCTGGCTCCAGACACCTGGTCTATCTATGCAGCAAAAGGCAGTGCAGTACAGAGATAAGGCCAGGGCCCCAGGAGTAGCACCTAGCTGTGGCCAGATCGATTGCCCACTGCTGCTCCCTTCAGCAAGCGACTGGCGGGAGCGAGCTCGCCAGCTGTGCAGCCTCTCTGCTTCTCAGCCCCAGCGCAGCTCCAGCTGGCAGCTGTGCAAGGGCCACACCGCACTCCTGGGCAGTGCACGCTGCTGCGTGACACCGTTTCAGCCTGCCCTTTGTGGACCACAGCACAGCGTGCTCCTGTGGATGAAGAGCGATGTGAAAACTCACTGAAGGTGATGTGCAAAAGGCTGCTCCTAAGCAGACTGAAGGCTGATAGCCTTTTTTTTTTTTTTTTATGAGCTCTTCAGAGGACCAGACACCATCCACTCCCATCTCTACAGCCATGGTAAACAGCTGCAGCTCCGGTCACAGCTCCCAGGGTCATTGTCCCTCCAGCTCTCTGCAGCTTCACACCCTGCGTTAGGTGCCTTTGGTGAAGCATCAGCACATCAGGGACGAAGCCATAGGAGAAATGTGCTTTGCTACATGTCAAAAAGGCAAATGTGAAAAGCAGATTTTTTTTTTTTTAATTTTCCCTCTCAAGTTACCTTCCCTAAAGCGTAATTTCTGGTGCAGGTAGAGCCTGCTGGTCTGAACTACATACACCTTTCCCAACACATCCTCATGGTTTAGTCATTTGCCTTCTCTCAAAGCTCAGCTGAAATACACTCTGCAAGACCACCCTGATTCACTAGCCTGAAAAACAAAGTACAGTGTCCTGTGGATTATGAAACAAATTCTGCCAATTTTTGAGCCATATTGGTATTGTCCCAGCACAAGATTTTACTTCCGAGGTACATATACACAATTCACTGTAACCAAAAGTATTACATAAGGATGAATTTAGCTTACGGCACAGAAGCACAAAGATACCAAATCTCTTCAGGAATTTTTTAAAGGCGTAACAAACAAAAAAAAGAAGTTTGGCACTACAATGGTATAATTTGCAAGCTACTTCCTCTCTCTCTCTCTACAGGTAAGTCACCCCCGGGCTGCTGATGAACTTACCAGGTTAATAACTGCAGGAAACCTCATCTAAAGTATCAGACAATACAAGCTGCTGTGCAGAACTGGCAAAGCAATTTAAAAGTTTTGAGCCCTGGCTTTGTGAGTTAAGAATGGGAAAGAGACGGGATTTCTACCTGTGAGAGAGAACGCAATGGGCTGGCCATTAACCACAATATTTCAAAACAGGATGACAATGGCTCCACAAGGAACCAGGATACCTGCAATAGGTGTCAGTGCTTCAGCGAAGCACCAGGCAACTTTCCCACCAGGAGTTCGCGATTCTTACAGCGTGCATCAGTCTGCTGGTGTATCCAGACACATCCCTCGCTTTCTAGAAACAGGAACATGCAAAGCAGCATATTGAACAGTACAGCTTCTCTGCTGTTCTGACTGAAAGCATTTTGTCTTCTTCCAACACTGAACCAACCCACTTTGCCTGCAGGGCCAGGACCTGGTATTGCTGGTCCAGCCTGGCGTGAGCCACAGCTACCCCAGTTACCAGCTTTGCTCCATCAATCCAGCTGCGCTGCTACACACGTCACCTATTGACAGGACAGCGGCGAGTCGTTACCTTATTGCTGGTTACATTAATTAAGAGCCATGACTCCCCCGTGAGCCAGGCAGGTGACACCATCCTCATCTCACATCGTTAGACGGTGGAAGTGCCAGACTGGCTTGTCAGAGGACACGAGGTCTCGGTGGCCGGAAAGGTCTGCCGGACGCGGTGACCGACACAAGCCTTAGCCCAAGCTGTCACCTGGACAGCAAAGCCATTTCCAGATGGTAACATGGAGGTGCCAGCGAGGGCAGGGAGGCCGCGGGGGCAGGAGGATGCTCCCGGGCGCTGCTACGGTGCAAGCCGAGCGCAGCTGGAGCAGAGCCGCTCGGAGCAGGTGTGCGCTGCGTGGAACAGATGCGTTATGGAGGCTTTTAAAAACATAACTGACACGAGGAGGAGGAGGAGGGGAGCCAGCGGGGGCACCGCTGGAGCAACAGCTGCCGGGGGGGAACCGCCGCGCGCCGAGGCCGGGGTGAGCATCAGGCACGCGGCGGGGGGGTCTCCGCCAACGGTCGCTCGGCGGCAACGGTCGCTGCCTCGCGCCCCGGGCGCTCACGGGGAGCGGCGGCGGGAGCGGAGCGGAGCACCCACCTCCTCGGGGGCAGCCCCCCGGGAACCGGGTAGGGGGCACTGCAGGAGGGAGGGGGCGGATACTGCCCTGGGGGCGGCCCTACCGGCCGGCCGTGGGAGGGGGTCCCGCTCTCCCCGCCCGCCGCGGGGCCCGCACTCACCACGGTGACGGGGGACACCATGTCGGCGGCGGGGCACGTCCTGCTGGCGCTGCTGCCCACCCTGCCCGCTGCTCGCCCGCCCGCCCGCCGGGGCGCGTTTTTAGACAGCAGTGACGTCACCGGAGAGGGGGCCCCCACGGCGAATGCGCTGCGGGGAGAGGGAGGGGGGCGGCCCCGGCCCCGCCCCGGGGCGGGCAGAGCAGCCGCGGCGGACAGGCGCACCCCGGGCCCGCTGCCGGACGCTGCGCGGTTCTGTACGGCCCCCGGGGGCGGTGTCAGTGGCGCCGTCCCCCTCTCGGCCAAGCAGCCGGTAGCGGCCGGGTCCTGCGCCGCGTCCCCTCCCCGGGGGCGGCCGCAGCGGAGACACGGCTTGCAGGGTACTCGGCCTGCAGGGTACCCGGGGGAGGCGGCGGGTTGCGCCGGCCGTTGCGAGTCCTAGTCGCTACCCGTTGCTGGGCCGAGGGAGGCGCAGGGGCTTCTTCCCGAGAACCGGCTGCAGCACTAGCCAGGGCTCGCTGCTCCCGCCGCTCGCTCTCGGCCGAGAGAAGCGTCGGCCCGCTGCGGAGAAAGGCTCCCCTGCCTGCCGGGGGTGCAAACGGCCGGGTCTGCCGCCCGCCCGCCCCTCGGAGCCCGTCCCGCCGCACCTTGGCGGTGCGAGGACACCCCGGGCAGGGCCCGCCCGGCCTGTGCTCCGGCACCGCCCGGGGCTGCCGGTGCCGCCGGTGCCAGGCACGGAGCGAGGGGCGGCACATCTGCTCTGCCTCGGGTCCCTCCCGGCTCAGCGCCCACCTCCGGCACGCCTGGTCTGCTGCCTGGACCCGCGCAACCCCGGCCCTCCCCGTGCCTTCCCGCGCCTTCTGCCCCCAATTTCCTGCTCCTGCCCTTTCCCTTCGCATCCCGATTTCTTGCACAGACCCCTGTGGTCTTCCACCCTTTCTGCTTCCCCCTTGACTCCTCACCCCTCCTCATTTCCCCCTTTTTCCCTTTCCAGGGGTTTTTTCTTGTTTCACAGCTGACCCCTTAACACTTTCCATCGCCTCTATCTTAAGACCGGCAGGTGCTTTCTGAAGGGCTTAGCCGTGTTTTCCAGCCCTGTCCCGGCTCCGAGCGGCTGGTGATTGCCCTTGTGCCCCACCCCGGAGCAAGTCCCTCCCAGCTCACCTCCCCATTCCCATCCTCCTGCCAAGGTCATCCAGACGCTGCAAAAACGTTAGTGTTGGCACAAAGATGGGGCGAGGAACATGTAATGTGGGATACTTGAGAGTGGGACGCAGCAGCTCAGGCTTGTTAAAGTCATTCTGGGACTGCCTTCAATTTGTTTTGACTTGAGGATTAATATTTCAGGATGAAGGAAGCCACTTCACATGTGATATGATCTTGCTCAAAAGTTTCACTTCATAACAAACAGGTACTTAAATAGTAAATAGTAGATGATTAAGTAATCCGCTATTTGCAGCCTAAGCTAAAGTCATGTTCAGTATTTATCACATCAAGGGAACATTTTCTTCTATAAAGTAAAAGAATCTGTACAATTGTTTTGCAGTCATTGTGCAATAGATTGGTATCGTGTTTCTGAGGACAAAATGTATACAAACAGCAGTTCCAAGATCCCACAGAGGCAATGCAATTTGTATTGAGAGACGTGTAAACAGAAGGCAGTGTCTGGCCCATCACCGCCTGATGGGACCAGGATGGATGCTGCAGCCTATGTCATTTATCAATCTGAGAGGGATTTCTATCCGAAAAAAAGAAACCGTGTATCTGCATTATTAGATCAGAAAAGCATTGCAGTGAAATTTGTGGCAAACAAACCTCGATCTGATCCAAGTAAACTGTTCTCTGTACGGCAAAGACCCGTGTGGGTACAGCCAGGGGACTGAGAGCTGTTCTTACAGTTTCAGTTAAAATGAGGGGAGTAACATTTTCATTAGGCAAGAAAGATGAACTTTTCCTTTTTTCAGGGAGCAAAATGAACTAGAGAATGGGAAGAAAATTCACAGCTTTTCACAATTAAGGCTTTGTCCTGCTGAAATCAAGGGGGACAGTCCCTAGCAGAAGTAGCACAAGGAAACAGAGGTATTTAGATGTCCAAAGATGCAGTTAATTTGGTACCATACAGGATTTTCAGAAGGACCAATGAACTCTCAGAACTTGAGTTCCTAATTGCTCTTGAAAATCCTTCTGACAGCTTGATTATGTAGTGGCATTTAAATACCTCAGAAAAAAAAATTATCCTTGGTCATTAGTCAAGCTCCTCATGTCCTTATCCTGGCTTTTATTTAAGTGACAAACCAGGCAGTGCAATGGGAAAGGCCATGTTTGCTTTTGGGTATTGCTTCTGCTGCTTCAGAAGTGAGAGAAGGTATCAGAATGAAGGCGGCTTTGCATGAGTTCTGTTTTTTCTAATGCAGTATCTGTCTTCACTGGTTACCAGATGAAGCTTTGCTGGATCTCGCAAATGAGGAATTTCTCCATGTCGTTGATGCAGCCATTCAAAATATGTTAACACCTGAGGGTGGGGTTCCGTGCTATGTTATTAGCTCCAATAAACCTATCAGAAGTGAAGAGAAAATTGTGTGTGTGTCTCAAACAGTCACTGGGAAACTCAATCTCATCAGTTTTGGTTGGGAGGGGATTGACCTTTTGTGATTTCCAGACAGTTCCTTCCACAAACCTTTTAAAATAGAGATTCAGAAGTCCTAATGAAAAATATGGTATTTGTAGGTAATAAAGAGGTGGCCCCTATGACAAAGATTTTAGAACCTGAATATAAGGTGAATTTTTGGGTTTTGTTTATTTAATACTAGATTAATTTCTTGTGACTCACAAGATTATTTTTGTTATTATGTCCATTGTTCCACTATCAAAATAAGTGCTACATCAACAATAAGTAATTCTTTTTAAGAGAGGGACACCTTGGAGTATAAATTAGGAATTTGGATAGAACATAAATGTTTTACATTTCATGTTATATTTTATCTAAATTACAATTTACCTACATTTTATTTAGATAACAGACATATTTTATGTTTAATCTAAGTTAGGGGCACCTTGGAGTATAAATTAGGAATTTGGATAAAGCAGAAATAATTTACTTTTTATCTAAATGCAAGCTCTGATAGAACAGGTCCTGGCATAAATCCACTCCATTCACTATGGAAGCATCAAGCAAGAGATGAAGCAAGCAAAGGCAATACAGGATCAATGGCTTCATAACACAGTCAAATTTGTCTTGGTCTGTTTATGCCATGCTACCTTTTTTATTTCTGCTGGTGCTGTTGCAGTTTCCTGTCCTGACCAGTGAAGGAAAGAGAGATCTCATGTGGCTTATCACAACATTTTGTTCTATATCAACTGCAAGGATTTAACAAAAAACAGAAAATAGTTCTGATTTGGAGGGTGTGTGGTATTTTTAATTTACTGTCAGTAGGCGGAGAGCAGTGATTACAGGAGCATAAATTTATGGGGGTTGGGAATAGCAAAACAGAGCATATTTGTGCTTGAGAATGTGCATATTTGTGCTTGAGAATGCTTCTACTGGGCCATGTTTGTGGTGTGTGTCATGGTTTAGCCCCAGCCAACAAGCAAGTATCACACAGTTGCTTACTCACTCCTCCCCTGCCCGGTTGGACAGGGAAGAGAGGGGAAAAAAAAAAGTAAAACTCTTGGGTTGGGATAAAACCAGTTTAACACAACAGCAAAGGGAAGAGATAGAGACAAACAATGACAATAATATACAATACGAGGGATACACAGTGCAGTTCCTCACCCAGAAACCGATGCCCAGACCGCTCCCAAGCAGCAATTCGCTCCAATGGCCAGCTCCCCCAGTTTATATACTGAGCATGACACTACATGGTATTGAATATCCCTTTGGGTCAGCTGTCCTGTCTGTGACCCCTACCAGCTTCATGTGAAAATTAATTATCCCAGCCAAACCCAGGACAACGTGCTGGGGAAAAAAAAAAAAAGCAAGCAAGAGAAGTCTTATCCTCAACAAGGTTGCTACACAAGCCAATTTTTTTCTGAAGGATCCCATGTTGTTCTATCTGCTGCACATAGCCCTGTGACTCCGTGTGTGTGCAGTAGCACCATGGCTTATGCAGGCCTATTTTTTATTTTTAAAATTAACTGCCGTAAATTTCCATAATAGCTTGACCCTTTTTCTTCCCCTCTGTATTTTTTCCACTGGTTTGTTCTCCTGCTGGAGAAATCTAAGTCCATGGACTCTACTAGTCCCTCCTATCTGGAGTGTCAGGAAGACTCAGAACTTCACGTTGTTAAACACAGTTCAAGGACACCCAAAAAATGCGAGTTCGCGGCAGGCACGCTCTTCCAACTCTGCTTGCCTTCACAGTGCAAGGGTCTGTGGACTTTTACATGAAATAGCATGTATGGGTGTTTCTAGGAAAGTGTTGGGACAACCACAAACTCTGTGTTTTCTAGCTGTTTGTTATTCAGGAAGATTGTCCTACGCGCAGCAAAGGCTGAAAGAGAAGCAAAACACTTTTCACGTTCAGGTACCCCTGGAATGAGGGGGGGGCCCCATCTGTCACTCTGCTGGAACAGGCTCTGCCAATGGGCCATGGAGGCACATGCTTTGTTTTGCATTTTCAGATTTACTGTTAATACCAAATTGCCTGGGAATTAAACTACTGAGGAACCAGAAACAAGTGTGTTGTTAAGTTCTGGAAAACTTTTAACTGAGACCCAGCCGTGTGAGGGGCTCCCGAGTTGTGTCCTTGCTGGCTTCTTTGAGCACAGTACACCCAGATCCTGGGACGACAATGTTCATGTCATCTGCTGCCAGATGCATCCCATGTGGCTTTCTGTTTTGTCATATCCAACTCTAGACCCATTTGTGGTTTGCATACAGGTCATTGCACTGGTTCCTGATGCTTTTCATGTCAGGTAATCTGGCATTTCCCTCTGCCTATGAGGACATATTGGACTGTTTCCTTTCTATACAGATTTATTTCCTGATGCCTAGAGAAATTCAGAAAGTGCCTTTGCTTCCCTCATGATGTCCATTCCCATAATGATAATAAACATAGAGTATTACATTTAGACTGCAGAATTAATGTCTGGGTGAAATAAAAGAGGGACACGCCTCCTGAGAGCACTTTTTCAGGCAATTTACTGAGCCAGAAAGACAACACATCATCTATTTATAGGCTTTGTATTTGAAAGTTTTCTTCTCAGGCATAAAATCACTTTGCTGTTTGCACTTCATAAATGCCGTTCGTACATGCACATGTACAATGTATATGTATATGGAAAAGTTAGTATTTCTAGAGACAAGCATGTGTATAGCTAAGCAGGACCCAGAGTGCAGGTCCATTATGGGAATTTGCTTGTTTGTGATTGGTTTATAACCTAATAGACACGAAAAGATGCACATTAAATTCTTATTTAAAAAGTTAATCGAGCAGGAAAATGATTCTCCATTTTTAAAAATTTTTCTACAGCATGGGAGTAAATAATAAAATTTTAAATGTTTACAGTTTGTAGAATCATAGAATAATTTGGGTTGGGAGGGACCTTTAAAGATCATCTAGTCCAAACCCCCTGCCATGGGCAGGTAAACCTTCCACTAAATTAGGTTGCTCAAAGCCTGTCCAACCTGACCTTGAACACTTCTGATCATGGGGCATCCAAAACTTCTCTGGACAACCTGTTCATATCCACCTTCATCGTAAAAATATTTCTTCCTTACATCCAGTGTGAATCTACCCTCTTTCAGTATAAAACCATTGCTTCTTATCCTGTCACTACAGGCCTCAGTAAAAAGTCTCCCTCCATCTTTCTTGTATACTAAAGGGCCACAGTAAAGTCTCCCCAGAGCCTTCTCTTCTCCAGGCTGCACAACCCTAGCTTTTCTTCACAGGAGAGGTGTTCCAGCCCTCTGATCATTTTCATGTCCCTCCTCTGGTCCCTCTCCAACAGGTCCATGTCTTTCCAATGCAGAGGGCCCCAAAACTGGGTTCAGTACTCCAGGGGGGGGTCTCACCAGAGCAGAATAGAGAGGCAGAATCGCCTCCCTCAAACTGCTGGCTACACTCCTTTTGATGCAGCCCAGCATACAGTTGACTTTCTCAGCTGTGAGTGCACATTGCTGGCTTGTGTCCAGCTTTTCTCAGTCCCTTCATCTCCCAGCATGTCTTGATATGAGGTGTTGCCCTGACCCAGGTGCAGGACAGTGCACTTGGCCTTGTTGAATCTCACAGTGTTCACAGGCCCACTTCTCGAGCTAGTCCCGGGTCCCCATGAATGGCATCCCATCCCTCAGGCACGTCAACCATCCCACACAGCTTGGAGTCATCTGCAAACTTGCTGAGGGTGCACTAGAACCCACTATGTCACTGATGAAGACATTAAACAATACTGGTCCCAATATGGACCCCTGAGGGACACCACTCATCAGTGATCTCCATCCAGACACTGAGACGTTGACCACTACTCTTGGGATGCGACCATCCAGCCAGTTCCTCATCCACCGAATAGTCCATTCATCCCTACCTCTCCAATTTAGAGAGAAGGATGTTGTAGGAGACCATGTCAAAGGCTTTACAGAAGTCCAGACAGATTACATCCGTAGCTTTTCCTTTGTCCACTGATGTAGATACTCCAACATAAAAGGCCTCTAGGTTGGTCAGGCACAATTTGTCCTTGGTGAAGCCATGTTTGCTGTCTCTAATCACCCCCCTGTCTTTCATTTCAACATATCTTCTAGGAGGATCTGTTCCATGATCTTACCTGGGTACAGAGGTGAGGCTGACTGGGCTGTAGTTCTCAGGGTCCTCCTTTTTACAGTTTTTTAAATGGTTAAAAAGTCCCCTTCTTCCAGTTGCAACAGACTTTGCCTGACTGCCACAACTTTTCAAATATAATGGAGTGTGGCTTAGCAACTACATCAGCCAATTCCCTCAGAACTTCACAATGCATCTCATTGGGTTCCACAGACTTATGTATGGTCAGGTTTCTCAGGCTGTCTCAAACCTGATCTTCACTATGATGAGAACGACTTCATTTGCCCAGCCCCTTCCTTGAGGTTCAGGGACTTGAGAGATGTGGGAAGAGACATCACCACTGAAAACTGGGACAAAAAATTGTTGAGTACCTTAGCCATGTCAGTTGTCACTGCTTCTCCTGTCTTATTTACTGGGTGGGAGTAATACATTTTCTTTAATGTTCCTTTTTACTTTGTGATGGTGGTACATTTTATTTAATCTGCCTTTTCCCTGCAATGTACCTGTAGAAACCCTTCTTATTATTCTTTGCATCCCTCGCCAAATTCATCTCCAGTTGAGCCTTAGCTTCCCTGATTCCATTCCTATGCACCCAGGCAGCATTCTTGTAGTCTTCCCAGGATACATGTCCCTGGTTCCACTGCCATTGTTTTCTTAGACTTTAGTTTGACCAGGAGGTCCTTACTTGGCCATGCTTCTTTCCTGATTTCTTACATGTGGGAATTGAGAGCTCTTGCGCTCTAAGAAAAATCTCCTTAAAGAGCATCCAGCTCTGATCAGCTCCTGTATCCCCGAGGGCTGTTTCCCAGGGGTCCCATCCACTA
Source organism: Streptopelia decaocto (assembly GCF_964273445.1). NCBI lineage: Eukaryota > Metazoa > Chordata > Aves > Columbiformes > Columbidae > Streptopelia > Streptopelia decaocto. The sequence goes on from NC_138661.1 coordinate 53,621,391, forward strand.
ATTCCTTAAACAAATGAAAATTTACTCTCCTGCAGTTCAGGGTCACAACTCTACTCTAAATTTGTCGCATATCCCTCAAGACTGTGAGTTCCACCAGGCCATGATAATGCCACCAATCTTGTCATTTCTAATTAGTTTATCTGTGTTGGTAAGCAACAGATCTAGTAACGCCTCACCTCTGGTTGGGCTTTCTATCACCTGGATTAGGAAATTATCCTCAAGAGACTCCAAGAGGCTCCTGGATTGCTTACAGCTTACTGTGCCACTTTCCCAGGAGACCTCAGAGTGATTGGAGTGTCCCAGCAGGATCAAAGCATATGAGAACAATGGCTCCTGTAGTCGAAGTAAGAATGCTTAGTCTACAGGCTCCTCTTGCTTGGGTGGCCTGCAGTGAACACCAGCCACGAGGTTTCTTTTGCTGGCTTGGCCCCTACATTTTACTCATAAGCTCTCAACCTGTTCATCACTATTTTTCAAAGACAGCTCTGTGTAGTCAATCCATTTTTGTACATGGAGGGCAACCCCTCTGCCCCTGTGTCCTTGCCTGTCCGTTCTGAACAGTTTATAGCCATCAACTGCAGAGCTCCAGGTGTGTGTCCCACCGCCTTGCAGTGACAGTGATTAGATTGTAGGTTTCTAGCTGCATGGTGGCTTCCAGCTCTTGTTACCCAACAGTTTTATATCTCTGCCCTGTCTTTTAAAGCTATTGCATGTAATGTGAACAAGTTAAAAGAGATTGAGAAGGATTCAGTAGAAGCTCTTAAATAAACTAAAAAATCCAGAGCAGCCTACATCAAATAAAATTCTGATGCAGTTACAATTTCTGTTCCTCACTCAGGTGTGCCAATTTGCCAAGTTAGAAACACACCAGAAAGAGCTCTGATTTATCTAGTGATAAATTCAGTAGTAATTTAGTGATATACTTCTTTACAGCCAGGAGGTGGTAATAGCTGGAGTGTTACAACATGCACAAAAAGAGGTGAAGGCTTGTCCTGGGAGTCATCATCAGATGATTTATAGGGAAAGAACATGATGCAATTAAATGGGGAGATTACAAAACAGAATACAGGTAGGGCAAATGATCTAATGTTTCTTTTCATTAAAGTAATTTAGCTGAGCATCTGGCAGAAAACCTGTATTCATGCTGTAAGCTTTGAGGAAGAAGTGGGAGAGGACCCCAGCCCAACCCAAAGCTAAGTGCTGGTGGATGAGACCAACCTTTGGTGGCATTTTAGGTTTTGATGGGCTTATACCCATTCTGAGTGCATGGTGGCACAAGGGATGAGGGCAAGGCAGAAGCTGGGAGAGGAGCAAGGAACTGGCCTGGAAAAGGTGCATGGTGGTCATTAGAGCCGTAGCAACCTGATAGTGTTTGTCTCAGGTTTTCAAAAGTGATCAGTGGCTTTCGATGGATGGTCTAGGTACCTTAAGTACTTATTTTTCGGGGACCATTTTCGGTTTTCTTCTCTGTTCTATATTTTCTAGTTGCTAACCACAAATTGCAGCATCCAAAGTCACTGATCACGTCAAAGTCCTATCTGTGGGCAATAGGCATTTTCTGAATTACCCTAAAATCAGTCTGAGTCACTAATGAGTTCAGGTAAAGTTTTATCACTATGTTTATTTAAAGCAAATCACTGCTACATTTCCCAGATGAAAACGCTGCCAGCACCGTCAGCAAGCAATACATTGATTTTAAATCAGCAAGACTGCCATTGATCTTAGCAGCTATTTATTGCACATATTCCCAGCAGCCACTTTCTAATGGAATTTAAACAATTCAGTAGGGTCGCTCGAAGGTCTCAAGGAAGCAAGGGAAAATTTTGTCTGTTGCAGGAAATACCTCCCAAAGACAGTGCCTACACTCACAATCATAAGACACTCAGAGTGGTGCACTTCTCGTGTTTTGGTGAATCCTAATGATTCATTTTCAAGACATACATAGCTCTTGTTTTATCCAGCTTGTCCTGGCATTATATGTACAGTTTCACCTCTGTGTTATTGAATCCCTGAGCTGCTGGTTGCTGGAGGCTGGGAATGTACAAAGCAAATATGTCTAGCCTCTTGGCCTCTTCTGGGGCTCTGCAGCAGTTAGCTGCTGTCAGCCTTAGGATAGACAAACTGTTAATTTGGTGCGGTACATCAACCCTTATATTAGAAATACTGATATAAGAATTAGTCTAAATATTCCTCTCTTTCTGCTTTCTTTCCTATAGAATATGACCTTTTTCATTTCAGTTTGAATCTTGCACCAGAGGGACAATTTTTGTTTGAATATACCATTTCTCATGGTTTAACAAGAAAAAACATGCAGAACATTATTCTGTGGCAAAAAATATGTTTGTTACCAATGTCACTCTGTTTTTTTGCACATGATCTCAGCTCTGAAAGTGTTGCACAGATACACGGGCAAAAATAGGAGGAGTAGGAACAGAATAATGACTGTAAAATATTTAAGAAAAATATTAGTTTATCATTAAACTGAAAGGGATAGTGCTTTGTTTGGGACTGGAGGAGGTGTCCAGCGTATGCCTTGAGTCGGGCGGGTGCCCTGCCTTCGGTGCTAGAAGAGCCTTTGCTGGCACCACGCCGTGGCTCGTTTCAGCTTTTAAATCGCTGCGTGCACAGTGGTACCTGTTGGGGCCATTATGTCCTTGTGCCACTTGGGCAGGTGCCCTTGTCCCGATCTGTTTGGCTGGGTCTGCTGAAAAAAACTGTGTGCACACCAAATGGCTCCACAGGCCACAGAGACCCTCACGGATGTCTGTGGACTCAGGTTTCCTGAAGAAAGACAGAAGTGCCAGACCTACTGAGAGGGTACCTGAGATTTGTACAAAAAGCACGATGACACTTTTCTCTACCTCTTACGTATGCATAATGCACATTACCTAAAAGCTACAAATAACATAAGCACATAAACACGAACCTGTAATTTGAGCCAAGACTTGACCTGTAAGAGTGTTCTGGTTGTATTTCTTTACATACTACAGACTGCAACATAATACAGCAGATAATGAAGGATGAGGGCAAACAAACACTTTGAATAAATGGAGGCGTCCGTCACTTGCAAACCTCTACTGCCTGGCATTGAGCTGAACCTGGTGGATGTTCTGAGCCCCTCTGGCATGCTTCTCATGTGTTATAACAAGGACTAGAAGAACAATATGATTGTGTGATGTTTCCTAGGTTCTTTTGGGAGGTCTGGATTATATGCGCGGCTGGAAGTGCCCCATATGACAGATAGCGGGAGGGAAGGAGGGTGGCAGCACGTTCTGGTAAATAAGAATAAAATGGGAGCTGGGCTTTCAGGTGGGTTTCTGTGCTGAATCAATAGATTACCATGAGCACATTTCATATTTTTCACACCAGTCTGCATCAATGGATGAAAGCTGTCTTCAAATCTGGCTTTTCCCTTTATAGCAAAGTAAGCTTGAATACAGCTACACTCAACCAGAGCATATTCCTTTTTCAGAAATACATCATTTTACCTGCGATCAAGCGAAGCAGTAGCGCTCAGGGGTAATGCAGCCAACAGGCAGCTAGAAGTGTGGCTGGTGGGCAAGGAAGGCGTTTGAAGCAGAACCCCGCTGTGAACGCAGCGGGGGCTGGGGGCAGGCTGCTCTGGAGCGGCCACACTCCTGAATTTCTGGCTAATAGCTGGCCGAGGCTTTTTGGATCTTCATAATACTGCCACAGTTCCCTGTCACTATGGAAACTGGTTTTTGAAAAGGCACTAGTTTAAAAAAGTGAATTGAAACCAAAACTTGTGCTTTGTCTTAGTCCCTGGCTCTGGGGTTCCCCAGGGAACAGGCAAAGGCTCCTGGAGGCAGGTCTGGCCTCCTCAAGACCCAAAATCAGGTTCCTCTTCATGACAGAGCCAGGGCTGCATCAGCAGCTGATTTTTCCACATATACGGGCAGAAACCATGAGAGCTGTTAAGTCAGCAGGAAAGACCCCCAAAATAGCTGCAGAGGAACCAAAACCAGTGCCAAAGTAACACAGTGGGGTCTGTCCCTCCCGCCATCATGCAGGCAGTCAGGGACAGACAGAGGGGTATGCAATAAAATTGTGTACAGCTCAAACAGGGTTAAACAACTTCAGGAGATGATTCTTAAAATTGCTTTGCTCTGTACAGTCTCGCCAAAGCTTAGATATGTGAGCAAACACTACTGTGTGGTTAGTGAAGGAAAAGGACAACAGTATTGGGGGCTTACCCATGTGCTTGGCATCCCTGGCTGCTGGGCCTTTCACAATCTGCTTCAAAACCAGCAGAGGTGAGCGTAACCAAAAGGGCTTTTCTTTCTGTGTGTGGGCTATAAAAAGGTCCTTATTGAAAATGGCTTTGCCTTGAAGCCTACACTTCAAACTTAGCTGTGTTTATAATGCTTTGGGTATGTCATGCTTGACTCCAGTGAGCCAGCCATGAGAAAAAAAATGGCCTTTTAAGCCTCTCATAGCAAAAATCACACAAAGGACTTACACGTGAGTGCTGCTCCCATACTAGACCTGGTGGCACAGCCATAATTTTGATAGTATTTATGCATCGCTGTCCAGCATTGGAGAATCATACCTGTATCTTGACACTACCACTGTCACCTGGGAATCACAAAACACTTGCAATCTGTATTTTCAGCCCTGGAGGCATCACTGGAGCCCAGAAACTCTTTGCAAAGGCTCAGTGAGCCAGTACACTTCTGTCCTCACCATTCCTGCTCCTTTCCTGATTTCATCATGCCCATATAACTCTGTGGGGCTGTGCTGCATTACAAAGAAAAAATTGGGGGCTGGAGAAGTCCAGGAGTGGGGCACTGAGCAGCATGAGGGGGAGGAAGGAGGGAGGGAGGTTTTTGAGTGAACTTTGACACTAAAGAAATCCTCACTGATCTGCCTTTCTGGGATGGGTTCAGGAAGCCCTACGTAGGGCATACCCCACCTGCAGCCCTTACAGACACCTAATTAGCAGGTGCCAGGGTCCAGGACATGATTCAGAGTAATTAATTTCCATATAAATTTGGCAGAAGGAGGTGAAGACTCCCCCAGGGAAGACCCAGAAAGCCAAATAATAAAGAGCTTGGAAGAGAGAGTCACAATGTTTCCATCTCTCTCTAAAATTCAGCACCCAAACCCCACTCCATGGTAAGGTCCTGAAACAATAAATTCCTGTTTAGGACAAAGAAATGGAGGAAAAGAAATGTTACAGTCTCATGCAGTAAAAACAAGAGAAGTAAGCAGCTGGGCTTCTTTTTCAAACAAATTTAATGCTGCTCTGTTATCATGTCGCCACGCTGGATTGCTTGGACATCTCAAGCCTTTTCACCTTCCCTTCCCCGTTGCCATGTCAGCATCTTGCCACAGAGCCCACAGATCTGAAAAAAGCCTGCAAGAAGCCCAGGGAGAACAAAGAGCACCTGCTCGTGCAGAATTATGGTGCAGACCCTGCCCCAGAGCACAGGGGCTATTCCCAGCCTAAACGTCAGAGGCTGCCCCTTGTCCAAGGCCAGTGTACCATCTCCAGCACAAGCAGGAACCTGTATGATGTGGTCAGGGACTGCTGGAAAGGACGAAGTCAGTGGTGGAAAGGACTTTCTGAGCCTCAGGTGCCCCCAAATACCCTTGGACCAAAGACATGAGCCAGCAACCTCCAGCCCATGTGAGGGAGCCTCTGCAGGCCCCTTCCGCTTATGGTTATTTTTGGTCTGTTTTGCTTTCTCTCCCTTAGGGTTTTCTCTTTTCCTGGGCATGCTGTCAGGCCCAGGCACTTTGCCAGCAGTGCAGTTCAACATTGCTGGTCATGCCGTGCCCTGGTCTGAGAACTTCTGCTCCCAGTGTTGTTGCTCCAGTCTCCTCCAGCCAGAACTGCATGGTGGCAGTTTTCAACAAGAAAATGCATCCACACAGCCATCTGTGGTGACACTCATTGCTTGTTCTCATCAAAAGCATGTTTAAAAAAGAGAAGTGAGGCAGGCTTCTTGTCTGGCTCCTCTCAGAAATTACCAGTGTGCCGACATATCAAGAAAGGAGCGACTGGAAAGTAGCTTAGAATAGCTACTAGCATTGCCCTCTTACCTGGAATCGCACTTGTTTGTCTATGAATGTTCTAGGTGCTGCAGTGCACAAACTCAGAGGAGCTCCTTTTTCAGTGACACTGCCCCTGCACTTCACTTGTTCTAAATTGCTAAGCTGGAAGGCATAGCCTTGAACTTGGGCCAGTGTGTCTTTACCATAAATATCTGTGGTAGCAGCTTCAAAGACAATAATTTTCCCCTGCCACCCTTAGTGGTTTTTTTTTCACTATTCAGTATGCGACCAAGCCATTAGACTTCAAAATACTTTAGCATTTGTCATTCCCACATCTGCACAGGGAGGACAATTGCTGCAAACAGAGGGCATGAGTCTCCTGGTGGGGAATGGAGATGCTGGTGCTGGTACCAGTCCTTTCCACTGGGTGCACCAAGGCTTTACCACAGCTGCCAAGAGGGGAGAGTGAAGGCAAGAGAAGATTTTAGGTCAAGCAGCAGTGCGGTAGCACCAGGCTGGTACAACGAGGCTGCTAGGCTGCCTCCCAACCCTCTCCGTGCTCCCAGGGCATCAGTTGCCCTTTTGCTTGTCCCATGCCTCAACTTCTGCAAGACTGAGATGGTTAAACTAGAATTTTCATTTAGACTATTGAAGACTTTCAGCTAAAGAAGAAAAGTTATTCTACAGAGGAAGATCTGGATGCTGCCTACAAATTCCTGTCCCTATTACTAATCAGCTGTAGGAGGCAAGTCTTTTAAAAATCCCTATTTTGGCAGTTGAGGGTTAGGCAGCATTTAGGAACTGAAGCCTAAGGCAATTATTCAGAAAGCATGTTCGACTGCACCCCAAAGTCACTCTTATTGATCAAGTAAATAATGTGTCCGTGCAGTTTTCATCTTCTCTATTTCTGCTAAACACAGAGCTAAATTGGCTTTCTCCTAATCTTTCGTTCATAGGGCAAAAAGAAATGCAAACAGAAGATAAAGAAGATCAGTATACCCTTTAGGAGAAGTCCAAAGTGCTTCTCTGCACTATCAGTATTGTCATATCAGATAAATAGTTTTGAATTTTTCCTGTTTGGCACAGAGAAAGCTCTATTTTCCACCAGAGTTCATGTGGCCTCTGAGACAGGGTCAGCAAGAGGCCAAAGCATAATGGACAATAAAACCAGCATAAATAACTGAATTGGGATTTAGATCAAGATGCAAATGTTTGAGAACCTTAAAGAAGATATTTGAACTGATCTTAATTGCTAAAAATAAGTTTAAAAAAATTGTAAAGCTTTTTTGTTTTTTAAAACTTCTGGATAGCTAAGGTTCATTTATTTTCCTGAGGTGGAAACAACCAGAAGACAACAATATGGTTTAGCTGTGAAGTAAACGTGCTGAGATCAGCTCATATGTCTGTCCAGAACTGCTGACTTCAGGGTGCAGTCCTAAGTGCCTGCTTTTCATCTCATGATAACTCATGTGTATTCATGCTGCTGCTGTGAAAAAATACAGCTCTTTCAGCAGATAGGGCTAACTTTGTAGTTATGTGAGAGCATGGTATACTTTCCAGTGGGGACACTGCACTAACATTAATGTTTTGTTTGGAATAATTAATAGCAACAAGGATTTTCTTCAACTTGAGCTGGAATTTTTATGTTTTTACTACACTCAGTCACGAATAGTTGCTTTCTAGCAGGACCATATAAACTAGGCAGGAAAAGTCCCTTCAGGTCAAGCCTCTCCTGCAAGGCTGGACATTGCAGTGCATCTGATAATGCTGAAAAGTGGAATGGCAAAAGGATCAGGAAGCTCTGAGCCTTGTGAGACATGTACATATGATGTCTTGCAAAGACTCTTCTTAATCAGGGAAACACTGGAAAGGCTTATTCATTGCTGTCAGTGGCAGAGTCCATAATCGCTGCTGTGCAAAGAGCAGTGAGCTTGATAGAAACAACTAAGAGTCATCCCTTCTTTTTGGATTAATATTCTGCCTTGTGTAACATTATCAGACAAAGAAATAATTAGATAATATTACATTTGTACAGGTACATGTGCCGTTGCCCCTCAGCAGAAAGAGAAGCGTAGCTGGGAGTGGCAAGGGGGACAGACACTCAACTTGCACTTATGTTATGTGGCTTTAAGTCTCAGTTCTGCCACAAACCAGCTGTTTGTGTCTCACTGTCCATCTCTTGCTGGGTGCATGAGTGAGGCACAGTGCAGTCTGTGATGTGGTTCTCATTTCTAAGTACTGTTGTAATAAATGTAGTGTAGACTTACTTTCCAGTGTTGTGCTACAGAAGTTTGCATTTCTGCATCAATATCATTAGTTTGATGAAGCTAGCTGAAATAACAGTAGAAACACACACAGGTAAACAGGTGTTCTGCATTTCAAGTCCTTGATCCATGCCTACTAAAGCATTTACAGGAGATATGATCTGCAGCCTATTCTAATTAATGAAAGTCTGTGTATTCACCTTCATGGGCTTCAGATCAAGCCCAATGAAAGTAGTTACAGAAATGATTTGCAGGAAAGAAACAACAAAAAGAAAAGCATAGGGCTGGATGGTGCAAAAGAGAAAAGTGCAACAAAGCTTAATCACTCGGAATCACTTAAAGGCTTTTTTAGTTAAATGATCAAAAGTATTGATGTAATTATGGTGAATATGATGACAGGAAAATGAGATGATTTTGTATATAAAAATGATTATCTTAGACTAGATTAGATTAGAGCACTACACATTAACTTTTGAATACCTGCATATAATTGACTTCATAGCAATAAACTGAACAAGAGAATGACTAATCTGTTGACACAAATAAGGCTGTAAGCAAAGATGTAAAGATGGGACAGCCTTGCTAAGGTACAGGTTTTGACTGCCCTGGTCTAAGGCAATGGTGTCAGAAGATAGAATATTTGGCAGCAGTATCAGTTAGCTATATTTTCCTTCCCAGCTCCTGGTGTTGCTCTGTTTCCCTCCGGCTCCTGCCTGCCCTGGTGCCAGCACAGACCTTGGTACAGCCTTTCCATGAATCACACGGGGAAACTGAGCCCGCCGTCAAACATGCACACACGGAGACAAGCAAACATATTTTCCTGGGTTATTTTTTAACCCAGATCACCCCCTCCGATCTGGCTCAGAGCACGTGCTTTTGAGCACTGGTGTTGACAGCAGGGCAGGGACAACACAAGGTGAGGAGAGACGGGACGGCTGGGACGGGCATGGGGCACGGGCTGGTGGGGCAGCCCAGAGGCACCCGCTGGCCGCCAGCAGCTCAGGTCAGCTTCTCCTTTGCTAAGGGTCCACAAAGCTTTCATGTGATCTAAAGATCATCAGAAATACCCATTCTTGGGTTTCTGTTTGTTTTAATGCAGTCAAATGAAGTTTTTACAGTTTGCTTTAAAAAATTGCTTAACCTTGTAGGAAGTGATGGAGTGTTGATTACTCATTCACTGAAATTCAGGAGTCTGAATATAAATTCTCTTTTCACTCCCATTCCTAGAATGTCATTCCAATCAGGACAGTGTTTAAAATATTTAAATAAACTCCCATTCAGCTACATGTATGAGAAAATGCTTTCACTCAGTACAATAATGCAATTGTGCCTTTCCTCTGAGATGGCAAAAGAGGGTTGTTGGAGTCATTTTGAGAAATAGAAACTGAAAAGCAGAGGCTGTCAGACAGACTGGACATGAGAACACATAAAATCAAATAGTGGACATGTGGAAAAGTCCCTCTGCACGCACAGACAGCAGAGAACAAAGCGAAGAAAGCAAACTGTGTAATATGAGAAACCACATTGCTTCACCAACTAGAGAAATATGTAGATTTGGGTTGACTCTTTTTCATACTGGCCAAGAGAACGGAGTGTGAGCGGACTGATGCTCTTCTGACTTCCGCTGATGTAAATCAGGAGCAACTATGCTCAAACAACTCATTTCAGCACAGATACACTACAGTAAAATTGATTTGAGTGAAAAAAAGGTACAGGCCCAAAAGAATACGTGCAAGACCTGGCAGTCAGCCCTTGTAATTACTAATAGACATAACATTTTTGTGGCACTGACCTAAAAAACCACCAAGTCCCAGCAACAATTGTTTCCAGTATGAACACTGGGATAATTTATTGTACAGCCAAAAGATCAGCAGTGGAGGAGGTCTATGTTTAACCAAACAGAACAAAAAAACATTTTTACAGTTGTTTATGTTTATTTGTTCTACAAATGTTGAGACAGGATTCCTTTTTGGCCAGTCTGCAGATCCAATTAATTTGTTTTTCAGTTTCATTTTTGTGACTATAAGTTCAGAGGTGACTTAAGGTTGCAATACACAGTGACCACAGCTGCTAAAAATAGAACTCAATAACGTAACACATACAACAGTGTTTAACCACTGCGTTCCCTATACTTCAGCTCTTTGAAGTCCCTGTACTTAGGCAGATTCATCTATTTGGAGGCACGTAAACCTGCTGTGGTTGTGAATTACCATTCCCAGCGTAACACAGGGAAGGAGAAGATGAAAACAGCACTTCCAAGAGGCATCCTGAGCGGCTGAACAGACACATGGCTGAATACTGCCCTGTCCCAAAGGGATGGGTGGGGAAATGTTTTCCCTTGGGAAAGCTAGGATTTCAGCCTTTTCCTTGTTGAATGGCATTGATTTCAACTGCAAACAGTTATTAAAATAGCAGTCTCTAAATTCAAGACAGAAAAGAAAAAAGGGTGTAACTGGAATTAGAACAAAGAGATTTTAACGGATTTTTTTCTTGTGAAGCTGCAAGGCTAGAAATAAATTTTACAAAGCAAAGTAAAAACTCGCCCCTTTCCAATAGTGGGCAGTGGCCTTTTTTATCCTCTAAATTTTCAGACCATCAGGTATAAACCAGCTCTGAAGAAGAGCTATTGACTCAAAGATGGTGGATCTTGAACCCAGGACTCTGTCATACAGGGTTGGGTCCACCTTGCTGGGCAAGGGGAGCTCCCAGGGAGGTCTGCAATGGGTGTCTTGAGCAGAGGGCAGCGCCTCAGTGCCCTGGGAGCTCCTCAGCAAGCAGCCGGGGATCTTTCCAGCCCAGCTGCCAGGGGCAGAACCAATGTTTTGCCCGCTCCCTGCTGGTAACCAAGCTGAAGAGGTGTCATGGCTGGGCAGGAGAGCAGCCACTGAGCCTGGGTGTTGGGCCAAGAGGGGCAGGACAGCTACAAGAAGTGGCAATAATGCTGGAGTAAATCAGGGAAGGACTAGAATAGTGGAGGTGTTCCATCTTGCATGTGTCAAAGTAGGCAGAGGAGAGGCCAAAGTGGGGCCAGTTGACAGGACCCACTGCCTCAGAAGATGCTTTCTGATATTGCATCTAGGAGCGGTTTCATGACTGGCAAGCAAAGGTCTGGGTGGCATTATCCCACACAGTGATGCCATTGATACCATTCTGCTTGGCGTGTTCTCTTTCTCAGACCAGGAAAAAGAGAGGCTTTCATACGAAAAGCATAAATAGTTTGGGTTTGTACAAGAAAAGGAAACATAGTAAAGTGAGGATGCAGTGGAGATCTCTGCCATTAATGGTCTTCTCTTAGTTTTTTCAAGTAGTGCCTACCTGAAGTTACTTGTCCAAGTAACTTCATTGGTAAAAATCAACAGCAGTGCAGAAGGTAGCCTGTTTCCTTGCTCTTTAACAGTCACCATCTTCCTCAAAACTAGAGGAAAGGCAGACAGTTCTTGGCTGATGGAGGGGAGGCCAATGGGGTGACACTGTCTGACAGCTCAACAGGACAAATACTGTGAGAAGAGCCAGGTTCTGCAACTCAAGAAGTGAGAAATACAGTATCTGTCATGATCAGCCATAGCCAGGCTTTAATTTTTAGCTGCCTGTATTTACAGTCTTAATTTTGTATTTAGGGCCTTTATTTTTGTGCTTATGGCACAAACTTGGCATTCATGCAATACTCCAGGTGACCAGGTGAAGTCCTCTCATCAGCCTCTCTTCCCTGGCAGTTTTATCATCTCTCTGCTCATCCCGGCTCCAGCCCTGGCTCTTACAGTGCTCCAGTGATCCTGTAGGATCTCAGAGCAGCTTCTGACAGGTGGATGGAGATCCCTTACACATCGGGAAAATGTAGCCTTACCTAGATGTGATATATCTGACATAATATCCCATTCATCCTTGACAGCCTTTAGTTCCCATCTGTGTCTGCAGCAACTGTCGCCTAAGCCATTCCTGCCACATCACTTCCTGCATGCAGGGGTATTTGCACGAGGCGTGTTTGTAAGACCACATTGTCTGATGTGTTTATGTTCTGGATTAGCTTAATGGAACTGCAATATAACCTGCAAGACAGTTTCCCAGCTGGTAAAACATGTTTAAACAGCAAAAACCAAATAGACTTTCTTATTGCTTCAGTCTTTTTATATCTGGTTGCTTAGCATTGTTCCTATCTCATGTCCACTTTGCAGTACTTCAGCAAGATTGGCAAACAAACTGGACAAAAATCTGTTTAACAGAGATCAGGAAAAAAAAAAACCCTAATGAGATACAACAGTCACTGATGGGATACACAGACATATCAATTTGGCAGCTAGTCAAACACCTCTGAGCCATCAGTTGTGCTCATTAAATGTCAGAGTTGTGAATTTGCCCTGGTTATTATCAGCAAAGGCTTGAACGTGACACAGCTTGGTTGCAAGAGATTTTTCTCCCCCAGATTTCAGGTAAATAGATGAATGAGATGTCAATCACAATTCCATACCCCAGTTTTAGCTCCAGAACCAGGTTTCTGTGTCACAATGCCAGGTTGTAAACTTTTCCTTTTATTCCAAATCAAGACAAATCTTTTCCCTAAGTATTTACAAGTACTTCTCAAGCAGAGGCTACCAAACCATACCTGTCTGAACTGAAATGCCAGTAAAACTGGTACCAAGTTTTGATTTAATAATGTTCCTTTATACAGCAATGGAAGCATTTACATAGACACACTTGCCTCAAATCTTTCCCCCTACACCACAAAAGTGATAGGGCTTCTAAGTGGGTTTTGGTGGGGTTTTTGACGTGGAAGATCCAAGAAGCTGCAAACTTTTTGTAAACACTCAAACTTGGAAAGATGCTGCCATTACTGGGTTTTGTTTCATTTAACATCACTACAGGTCATGTATTATATGACAAGCGCCAGGAGGCAGCATAAAATTAAAGACAACTAGAGAGAGATAAAGAAAACCTCATCTTTTTTGCACCTGACAGGGGCCTCAACAGTGGTAGGATTTAAGCCAGGTGTTACTCAGATAATTCTACAGAAATCAGTGAGGTCTCCCATTGACAAACTGGTTAACCAATGTGGCCTAGGTTGTGAAACACACACTTGGCTAAGAGTTCTGTCTCACCAGGGACTTTGGGATTTGACCTTTACTTTTGAACGTGTGACTGTATAAACAAGCCATCACTATTTGTCTGCACTGCGCTCGTCACAAAAACCACTCACACAGAAAGGAACTGGAGGTAAGTAGCAGGCAGAGGCCATTTTTGTAACATCCAAGCCTGGTGATTTCTCTGAGGGCAAGAGACCTCCTTACCTTACCACAAAGGTGGAGAGCTGCCCAGCTTTACAACCAGAGCCCTAAGCCTCTGCAGATCCCTCCGTGACCTGGGATCTTCATTATCTGGACATTCAGAAAAGTGTTCAAGTGTTCCCCTGTTTAAGAGATACTATTGCCTCTGGAGTGCAGTATTACTGTTGCATTAGGTAAGCATCACCATCAGCGTTCTGACTGTTGCTGTGTGCTTGTATCATATTTCAAAACATGCAAACAAATCTCTGGCCTTTGCTCCCAGCAGAAATGTTGTGTGGGTTTGAATGGAGACAGAGAGGCTGCCTGGCGGGAGGGGACTGGCAGACCAGCTAAACCGTGCTCTACTGAACAAGTAAATCAGGAAGCTTCTTAAGAGTGAAAGCTCTATGTCTGACACTGCATTTCTCTAGCACTGGACCCAACAGGGATCAGTATTCTTTGTGCCACTGCTCAAACATGGCAGCACCTTCAGGAGCAAGTGGCGTTCATTAAGCAAATGCTGAGTAGCATTTGCAATGTATTCAAGACTGCTGTCTCAGATATTATTTACCATTAAGGTGGATATCAGTTGTGCACCTCTAGTGTCCTAATTCTCAGGAAAGAGTTAAAATTGTAAGTGCAACCTCAAAAACTACAGCTATTTGCACCTTGCTGTTGGCTCAACAGTTTGCCTGATTAAAGGGGCCCTGACCTCTTCACCTGTAGAGGAAAGTCCAAAGATCTCTTCTGAAGGTCTTGGGGTTGTTTACCTAAAGGCAGAAGTGCAGAAACCAACATAGGGAGGCAGCCTGGGAACTCAGAACACAAACGATGTAGCATGGCAGAGGCCTCTGACTACTAATAAGAGAGTACAGCTCTCAACTCATAATTTTGCAATGCCCCTCAACCATGTGAAACCCCAACCAAAGCATGTCTCCTTTGAGTGACATGAACTGAATCTTGCTGAATTTATGATTCAGTGCCATAGCTGCACTGCTTCCTGCAATCCCTCTGATGCTGAAGAAAATAACTTGCCTATTATCTTTACTGTTAAAGCCTGGATTTCCTGTACAGGGGAAGTCCTCATGTAAAAAAGCAGAGAAAATACTTTAGAGAAGGAGGAAAATGTGCTCGGATTGTGAAGCAGCTGATCTAAAGGCAGCTAGCCCCTGAGGGAACTCTGGACCACAATAGTTGACATTTGAGGCAGGAAATGATGGTTTATTTAACTAACTGAACTGAAAACTGCCAGAGAATTTATACAAGGGAGCAGCATTTAGCTAAGACAGACATGAAGGCTAAAACTCTTACGATCGTGGGAAATCCGAAGAGATATTTGACATCTGTAAGAGCAAGCGTCCTCTGCTTTGTGATTCATCTAAAAGATAGATCAGGTGGGCAACAGATCCCCTGGAGGGAGCTCCTGCTTGGTCATCAATAAGGTTTCTTGCAGTGTCTGCCGCTTGTCCGCAGTTTCTCTTCCAGCCACAGACCTGCCTTGAAGTTTCTGAGATATAATCACACAATTCTGCAACTGAGCTATTCTGCTCCTAAATATGCATGGGTTTTTTTCAAATGCTTCAGTAAAAATCTTTTGAACACATTTGCTAGTTAAAAAGGACCTTTCTCTTCAAATAATGGTAGTTTTTTCAGACATTTTCTTTACTCTTCTTAGCAATATGCAATAAATGCTGGGATTTTTCACTTTCTGTGGTAGTGAATGATACCCAGGAGTGTGACTTTGCTAGAGGATCTGGCTACAGACACCTAGCTGAGAGGGAAAAAAACCTCTCTAAGTCAGACAACTTTAGTAACAGCAATGCATAAATGCATTTAGTAACAGCAACATAAATGCATTCGTTATTCATAATTGATACCCAGGGGAAAAAAAATCTGTGAGCAGTTTTTGGATTTCACAAGCCAAATCTGACTTTGCTGAAGCCTGGACAGTCTCAATGCAGACATCCTGTAGGTGAAGTGCTTGATCTAAGATCTCCCCCATTTTTGCCCAACAGGGACGTTCTCCATTGCCCTGGTTTCTCTGCCGGGTGTCCCTCCCGCTCCTCTCTCCAGCCCTGCAGAGGGCCAAGGAGTCAGTGTTTTGAGCTGGAATCCATTGTCCCAGCTGCACCTGAGCCCATTTAACAGGGAAAATGACAGGTAGCCGTCCTTCTGCAGCGCAGTGACCTTAACCTCCTTCTCCAGGCCCTGGGAGAGCAGAGGTCAATGAACAACAGTCCGGCTGCTCTGCTGAAAGCTGTGGCCTTAGGGGGACTAACTTGTTGTTGTTGTTAGGTTTGCTTCCAGCCGAATGGTTCCCCATCAGCTTCATTGTGCAATTGTACAAATTCTGATGCCAGCACAAATACGGGGCGATGCAAAAGCCAGCGATGCAGAGGGAGCAGAGTTTTCTCTTGGCAGCTGCACTGGCTTAGGCAATCCACAAATGCTTGTGGAACACCTGTTCCAAGAAAAGTTTGATGCAAACATGTCGAATGTAAAACCCTGTGAGATGATTAGTCAGACTCTCCTGCAATTCTGCACAGATCCTGCTCCTCCCTGTGCTGCACTTTGCTCAACTTCTGTGTGCTGCATGCTTTTAAATGCTCACACAGCACTATCTGGAGGAGAGTTCTTCAAAGGGGAATGAGTCTATAGCACCAAATCATCTCCTGCTGAGCACCACCAAATCATCACAACCTTGGACAATCAATCAACTGATTTTGTGTTATCTATGTTTCTCTAAAGGCCACATTTCAAAGCCTTGAATGTATGCGCTGGAAAAGCTGACAATTCATTCATTCATTCAACACAGACCTTGTTTGAAAGATTTATTTTCAAGGAACGGAGTTTAACCAACTACCAGAGCAACTTCCTTCTCAGTTATGGTGAAAAAAAAAAGTCTTCAAAATATTTAGAACCTGATTTAAGCTAACAAGTCAAGCAAATAAGTGTTGAAACTCAACCTCCTGCTTGATGCTCTATTTGTTGTTCATCCAGTGGTAATGAGCCAGATTCTTGACTGGTATAAGTGGGCATAAATCCACTTAAGCCATGCAAGAATGTTGATTTATGCCTTCTACAAATCTGACCTTTATTTTGGTATTTCACGGTAAGCTCCAATCCTCTTTGCACTGCTCATTTATTGGAATGGAATTAGATTTACCAAGGTATGCTCTGACAAAATGGATTGCTTTTCCCTTAAATTTTTATGTCAGGGATAAAATGGTGGTCTATTTCAATGTAGAATTGCTAATAAGATAGTTTTGTCAAAAGAAAGTCAGAAATGATCGTGTCATTCACTACAATGCTGCACATTTTTTTTTATTTCTCAAAGTTAAACCAAATTAGTAAAATGTGCTCAACAAATTACAACCTCCTCCTAGGAAATCTGAGATAAATCTGAGGGATGGAGGTCGAAATAAGTTTAGCTAAAAAACAGTTGCATAAAAGCTTAAATATATGAAGATAAATGATTTGCTGAGAGTGTATTGGAATGAATATAACCTTATGTGCGCTTAATTGAAATTACATTCTTTGCTTCTAAGTCCACAGTCCCTGCACTGAGGCTCAGCACACTGCACAAAGCCAGACTTACCGGAAGATGATAATTAGTTTTAAATATAGCCCTCTCAATTTTTGACTGTACTAACTGCATGGTAAATACAGTTTATCTCTGCAGAGAACCACGCTGAGAAAATTGCGTGTGAGACTACACTACTGTGAAATGCTCAATATGGGGGCTACACTCAGAAGACGTAGCTCATGTAGGAGGCAGCAGCCTGTTTGCTAAATTCTGTTTCACATCATCTTATGCTGATGCTATCAGTCTGCACTAGCTTTTGATTAGCCTCCTGATGATGACTGAAGTGTTAGTTTGCATTGAACTGTTTACAACCTGGCCACCATGTAAAGACTTGTCCTTTAACATGACAGTACACCCATAGGGATTTGACACAGATACATTAAGGTTGATATGGATAAGGTACGAATGGCAATGTGCAAGTGTGAAATCACGAAGAAACAACAAGAATGGGCAAAGGAATGGTATGTGCGCCTTCTGAAGGCACCCAGGCCTGGAAAACCAAGGGCTGCCTCGTGCGTGGATCTCAGACTTCTGCTGGAGGCAGTTTTTCTCCTGCTCTGACTCCTAGATGAACCTCAGATCTGCACTGGAAGTAGCTTGTCTCCAGCCATGCTTCCTCGGTGGACCTTGGACCTATGCTGTAGCTTCATCTTCAGTCTCATCTCCTGGGTGGACTTTGAACCCATATTGCAGCCTTTTTTCAAGCCATGTCTCTGGTCCCATCTCCTGCTGCTCCTGGATGGCCCCTGGACATCATTAACTTTGCCTTATTTGGAACTGTTTATGGACCCTGTTACCTGTACCCAGGTCTGCGTGCCATGTTTAGGGACAGCACCCAGTCAGTGAAGGCACTGCCTGTGCTGGGTCACTCTCAGCTCCTGCCCTGCACCACAGAGAGTCCTGTTGGGGGTACATGGCTGCACACATCTCCATCCTCATACAAATGAAAGAAGGAGTGATAGTCTGTGAGAGAAAATACGCATGAAACCAGTTTAAAATAAAATAAACTTCCCTTTCTATGTGGTTTTGCATTGGAGCTGAACATAAGAAAAGGAAACACTCAAGATACCTCTGATCTGGTCTGATCTGATCTGATCTGATCTGATCTGATCTGATAGAGAGGTGCAGGTTTCTTCGTGTCCTTGATTCTGGAGGTTGTTTCCTGATAACATGCAAAAGAGATTGGGTTTCTTAATCTTGGAGGGTGGGGGTACTTGATAATCTGGGCATAAGTTTCTTCAGCACAAAAAGAGGATGAGATGAAGAGATGCAATAGGTAGAGGAGCAGAGTTTCAAGAAACAGTTTATTTTAGGTTGCTTTCATTTGGCAGCTTGTTATATTGTTTTTATTTTTCACAGAATCACAGAATGTCAGGGATTGGAAGGCACCTCAAAAGATCATCCAGTCCAATCCCCCTGCTGGAGCAGGAACACCTGGATGAGGCTACACAGGAAGGTGTCCAGGCAGGTTTTGAATGTCTCCAGAGTAGGAGACTCCACAACTCCCCTGGGCAGCCTGTTCCAGTGTTCTGTTACCCTCACTGAGAAGAAGTTTCTTTTCAAATTTAAGTGGAACCTCTTGTGTTCCAGTTTGAACCCATTACCCCTTGTCCTATGCTTGGTTGTCACCGAGAAGAGCCTGGCTCCATCCTCGTGACACTCACCCTTTATGTGTTTGTAAACATTAATAAGGTCACCCCTTAGTCTCCTCCAAACTAAAGAGCCCCAGCTCCCTCAGCCTTTCCTCATAAGGAAGATGCTCCACTCTCTTCATCATCTTCGTTGCCCTGCACTGGACTCTCTCCAGCAGTTCCCTGTCCTTCTGGAACTGAGGGGCCCAGAACTGGACACAATATTCCAGGTGTGGTCTCACCAGGGCAGAGTAGAGGGGAAGGAGAACCTCTCTGGACCTACTAAACATCCCCCTTCTAATACACCCCTTTCCCCTACGCTGCTCTCTAATAGGTCATTCCCCAACTTATGCTGGAACCTGGGGTTGTTCCTACCCAGATGCAAGACTCTACACTTTCCCTTGTTATATTTCATTAAGTTTCCCCCAACTCTCCAGCCTGTCCAGGTCTCTGAATGGCAGCACAGCCTTCTGGCGTGTCAGCCACTCCTCCCAGCTTGGTGTCATCAGCAAACTTGCTGACAGTACACTCTATTCCCTCATCCAAATCATTGATTAATATATTGAATAATACAGGCCCCAGTACTGACCCTTGAGACACTCCACTAGATACAGGCCTCCAACTGGACTCGGTCCCATTGACCACGACTGTCTGGCTTCTTTCCTTCAGCCAGTTCGCAGTCCACCTCACTACCCAATCATCCAGACCGCACTCCCTCAGTTTAGCTGTGAGGATGCTGTGGGAGACTGAAGTCAAGGTAGACCACATCCACCGCTCTACCATCATCCATCCACCTCGTTATGTCCTCATAAAAGTCAATGAGATTGGTCAAGCACAACTTCCCCTTGGTGAAGCCATGTTGACTGCACCTAATGACCCTCTTATCCTTGATATGTCTTGAGATGGCACCAAGGATAAGTTTTTCCATCACTTTCCCAGGGATGGAGGTGAGGCTGACCGGTCTATAGTTACCCGGGTCCTCCTTCTTGCCCTTTTTGAAGACTGGAGTGACATTTGCTTTCCTCCAGTCCTCAGTCACCTCTCCTATTTCCCAAGACTTGGCAAAGATGATGGAGAGTGGTCCAGCAATGACCTCAGCCAGCTCCCTCAGGACCCACGGGTGCATCCCATTAGGACCCATGGGTTTATGGATGTCCAGATTGCCTAATTGCTCCCTAACCCAGTCCTCATCCACTAAGGCAGACTCCTCCTTTGTCCTGACTTCCTCTGGTGCCTCAGGGGTACAGGGCTCCTCAGAACAGCCTACAGCTGAGTGTAGTATAGTAGAGATCCGTAAAAACAGCTGGGAGCCTGACTTCCAGAAATGCCATAGCCCTAAAAAACAAAGTTGATCTTCAAATCAGGCTCTCATTGTTGTTTGGTAAATTAATTCAAATATTTCTCTAAGTGACTGAAAAGAAGATGCTTAGGGTCCAGAGTGATATGGGAAACTGTATAATCCATTTGATCTGCTTCAGATGCCAAAACCATATGCAACTGCATGTGGCAAACTCACATTTCTCAGCTTTCTCAGGCACATATGATTACGAAGAGCTTTAAATACTTGCAGTAAAATAGATAAACCTTTGGTATACTCTTTTTGTTGTTTACTTATCTCTCAGCAGCATTCTGTGTGAAGATCTCCTCCTCGAAGGCTCGGGGTGGGCTTGGCTGTGTGTCTGTGAGTCTTTCAGCGCAGAAGACTGCGTTCAGAAGTGCCTGGGGAGCAGCCAGCACGAACAGCAGCGGCTGGCACCGGGAGCGGGTCACAGATGCTTGTCTGAACATGCTATTGTGCACTATCTCCCCACAGTTTGGGCTCCAGCTGCTGCTGTACTAAAGCCACGATCGCCACCTGCTGTCGCAAAGCCAGCCTGAGCCGGGAAGCCACATTTTAGTGAGACCCCCGTGGAGGCCTCACCCCCCAGCCACCAGCCGCTCCCGCGTTCCTCACCCTCAAGTGGGCACTTCTAGTGGTGCTCTCAGTTCTTACAGCTTATTTATTTCCTCACTCCTAGGCAGAAAGAATAAGCTCCTGTCACCGGCCATAGGTGACGCGGCGCTACCCTCTCCTGGGGCTGCCGCCCGCCGGGCAAGGGGCGGCCGGAGAGGGACGGCGGGTGGGAGGAACGGCCGAGCCGTCACTGCCGCAGTGTGCCCGTGTGTGCCGCTGTGTGTCCGTGTGTGCCGCTGTATGTATGTCCGTGTGTGCCGCTGTGTGTCCGTGTGTGCCGCTGTGTGTCCGTGTGTGCCGCTGTACGTATGTCCGTGTGTGCCGCTGTGTGTCCGTGTGTGCCGCTGAACGCGTGTCCGTGTGTGCAGCCGTGTGGCCGTGTGTGCCGCTGTGTGTATGTCCGTGTGCACCGCTGTGTGTATGTCCGTGTACACCGCTGTATGTATGTCCGTGTGCACCGCTGTGTGTCCGTGTGTGCCGCTGTATGTATATCCGTGTGTGCCGCCGTATGTATATCCGTGTGTGCCGCCGTATGTATGTCCATGTGCACCGCTGTATGTAGTCCGTGTGCGCGCTCACAGCTGCCCAGCAGCCTCAACTGCTGCGTTCTAGGCACCTGAAACACCGTTTTCTCAGCTTCTATTCCGTGCACACGCTCGGTGTCCCGGCTGGGAGCCGGGCCGAAGCAGAGTCTGGGCAGAGCTCCCAGCACCGAGCGGAGGGGCTGCTGGAAGCTGCTGGCTGACTGGGGTCTCTCAGGCCAGGTTTTCTTACCAGGGCTGCTCTCCCCAGAGGCTCCTGTTTTCCCAGCAATCTAAATCAGCCTAATCCTGTCATGGAGGAAAGCCCTCATCACTTTGCAGTCTGTCTTACATGTGGTGTTTGATTTCCTGTTAACTCTCTATTATCTCGGCACTATGGCATGTATTCACTGTTTAAATACAGTTTTTCCCATGTTTACTGTGATGCTGATTTTTTAATTGATTTATTTTTAGCAGCTTTGGAAAGGAGGTTATTCTTACAAAACAATCCTTTATTTACATCTTATTTTCATAATTCCTATGGATATATTGCTGGCTTAAATAGTTTGACATAACGTCTATATACTTATACCATGTGTTATAGCGGGTTTTTTTTGTTTTTTTCTATTTCCTGTATACTTACTCTTTTGGATTTCTGACATGTTTAAGCAACAGGCACTTTCAAGATACTTTAGCTAACTAAACTATTGAATAACAGCCTAATAAACAGCCTAATTAAATATAAGTATTCTATTTTTTTCTTAATCTTCTTTCTTCTCTGGTTAAGAGAACACTTCGAAAACACGGCTATTCCACCAGCTGGTGCTATTCAGTATCATTGTCCTAACTTTCTGGCAGACCTATTTTTTTATGGTGTTGTGTTGTTTTTTTCATGAAGTTGTTAGTATTTTCATCATCCATTTTGTCCTGATTTTATAGGTGGTCCACAGGGCCCAGTTCTTCACCCTTGTAATGCAGTTCATCCATTGACTTTAGTGCACACCGAATGCTCGCAGGCAGTCACAAAGTGCTACACCACTGACTGCTTGGTGGGGCACAGCTCTATTCGTTTCCACTGATCTCTGGACCAGAAAGCTTCATAGCCTTTGTTTAAAGCACCAAGTGGAAAACTGGCCAAGCCAGTTAGTTGAAATCACTTTTAAAGACTAGGAAAGTTTATTCCTTGGTATCTTAAGTTTGTTTCTGTCCCAAATGTACAGCAATGTACAATCTTGTGATTGCTCTGGTTTTGAAATATATGCATTTTAGATAAACCATAATTTTAGGTCAAGTAGAGAAGAATTCGCATTCTCTGAATTTAATTTGTCTAGCTTGTATTCGTGTGTTAGGAAAATGTACCTCTTCCATGACCAGCTGAGCCACTGAACGATCAGCTGCTTAAATTAAACCTCTGCCTCTATTGACACATTTAAGTACCTAGAAAAGAAATTAGTATCAGTTAGATTACTTCACCTAGAATAAAACATGCCAAACAAGCTCATTTCCAGCTCTGATTAGGTAACACCTCTTGTGTACAGCAGAAAAGCCACGGATGCCGGATATCTTGGTTTTAGAAATATTTCTAATGCTGTCTCACACAGCCATCTGTCTCACAAGCAAGTCACAGCAAAACATAAATGGATGAGTACACAACTGGGTGTAAACTGGACCCAGAGAATATTTAGCAAAAGTACATTGTCAACTTTGCTGGATGTATCAAGAAGAATTCTGCAGAAGTATCTCTGTAGCACCAGTTTGATATTTTTATTAAATAATTTGGATGGCAGAACAGAAAACTTTCTTACCAAACCCACTGACAGGGAGGGACAAGAAGCACTGAAGGATAGAGCTAGGCTCTCAATGAACTTGGCAAATTACAATTTGGGAAAATAAAAGGATTGGAAGGACATGCTTCACCCTCTGCAGAATTACCAACATCACAAATGCAGGTTGTGGAATCACTGGTCTGATAGCATCACTGTATAAACAAACTCTGTGGTTAGCGTGGATCACAAACCAAAGAGAGTCAGCCATGCCACTACAAAAAAAGGCAAGTAGCACCAGGGGATATATAAAAAGGAATATTGTTTGCCAGGCAAATGAAACTGTTCTCATGCTTGGGGCTAGTAAACCTTCAGCTGGAGTATTGTTTTCTGCTTTGGCTAGAACAGAGAATCAGAAGTTTTATGCAGAACCGTTGGTGGAATTTTAGTGGTTTGTCCTAGAGCAGGGATGTCAAATGCATTTTCACCGGGGGCCACAGCAGCCTCGTGGTTGCCATCAAAGGGCCAAACGCGATTTCAGGACTGTATAAATGTAACTACTCCTGAATGTAGTTTTAGGACTGTATAACTGCAGAAGTAGTTACATTTATACAGTCCTGAAATCGCGTTTGGCCCTTTGAAGGCACCTGTCCTAGAGGAAGGGCAGAGCCAGTAGAGGGGTCCTAAATAGGTGCACTGCATTTCTAAAGGTGAGGGCAATAAAGTCATCTGCTGAAAAGACTCAGTGGGCAACAGAGACGTGGGCTAGATGTTAGAAACAGCTTTCTCATGGTGCAGATAAAAAAATCAGCAAGAGAGATTGCTATGGGGTACAGCAGCCTTGGGGTTTAAGTTTTCAGGCACAGATTGGACAGGTATCCCTGAGAAATATCTAAATATAATTGACCCCGCTTTTTGTGCGGAAGGAAGGAGACAACTCCCATCCTTGTTTTTCTGATATTCCTATTTGGAGCCAAATGTCGTAGACACCTAAGTTAGATGTCTAAATTATACATTGTCAATACAAACTAATTACCATCCCGAGACTCTTCCTTTCAATTTCTGTTTAATATATCATTAGGGGAAAAAACTCTTAGTGGTAAATAATTCAACTCAGAAGCAGCTATAAAGTAGGCTGGCATCGTGCTATGCAAACTTAATTTGTTCAAACCTGTGTTTTCCAAGTCCTAGTCTTCTTTTGAACACGTGCTGCCAGCTCTGCTAATGTCTGAACAGCTTATGATCTAGAGACCTGTCAGGCACTGGGAGGCTTCACTTCATTTAGTAAAGGCCGTATTGGAACACCCATTGAACTTATGCAGTAGGGATGTGGGATGAAGAGGGAATGGAAAACTCACACAAATATTACTCATTCAGAAAATGCTAAAACTCAGGCTCTGAACGGCCTTTGATATTTGACCTCTGCAGATGGCCTGTAATTAAGACTCTAATCCTTCAAACACTCAAACACACTTAACTTAAAAGTTAATAGGATTAGTCACATGCCTGAAGTGTGCATGGCTGGGGCGGAACTGTTGCTGAGTACAGCTGATTAAAAACTTGCAATGAAGACATTTTATGGTGGAATATTGTCTTATATTTCCTAAGTATTTTCTAAACAGTTCTAGTCCCAAGTAATTTCCTAAAGTGAGGATATTTAGCCAAGTTCTTGCTCAAAGAGGTGTACAAAAGAAGAATAAATCAATCTGAACTCTTTCAGAGGCAGATAGTACAGGTTCTTGGGAGATTTGAGAGGAGTTATTTTGTTTCTCTGAATGATGTAGGTTTGAATTCACTGAGTTTTACAATTCTTCCAAAGCAAATTTGAGATTAAAAATGCACAGAATACGACAGACCAGAGAGTTGCAAAAAGAGGAAGAAACATTTTCTATCTTGATTTTTTATTTAGCAGAAATATCAGTTTGGTTTAAAAGCACACAATTTTTTTCTTCTCTTGTTACTGACAGACGAGCTGTACTTGGGAATCCTGGCGAGCCTAGTCTGCATCAGTTCAGCACATTGTAAACACATGAAAAGATTATGAAGAGTGAACACAATTTGGGAAGTGATTCAAGATCCAGGGAGCACAGAGCTGTAGGCATACACATCACAGAGTTCCCATGTGCTGCTGCACATCTGCCAGAAAAATAAACCGGGCTGCAACAAGACATGGTGCTGATGCATAACATATGCTAGATTTGGGGTTAAGTGCCGTGGGTGCAGTCTGGGAATCCTGACACAGCTCAGCGCCGCTTGCTACTGCCCTATAAAACACCTGCAGCAGACATTTACACAGTGCTGTTAGTTCTCCCATTGGCCCCAACACGGACATAAATCCCCGCTGCTGAAAGACGTGATATCACAGCATCATCATACTGTCTTGGATGGATTTTTGACATGGTTTTGATTTAGCAGCAATTTAATATTTGTTGAGGGAGATCACAAGCTGTTTTTTAATGATTTCCAATAGCACTTAATCGACAGCTGATTAATAAAGTGATTGAAAGCAATTCAATGGCATTTGTTATAATTAAAACAGCAGCTCAATTACAGATTCCAAAATGGCAAGAGTCAGACTATACTTCCAAAAGGGATAAACCAGATCACATACACATAGACCTCCACACATATATAAAAACACATGCATAATTCACACGTGGCCACATGCAATAATCTGTGGATTTTTGAACATATGTGGACATATGCCTATGTCTAAAATTCCCCTCTCGAGGTTAGTGAATTCCTCACTTTTAGTGTGTCAACATTCTCAACAGGTGGTTGTTGAGTCTCGAGAAATCTATGTTTGCCCCATCAGTGGACAATCGTCAAGCTGTGCAAAATTAGGCTTTTGGATCTTCATGAAATCATCAGTAGACAATCACTGAGTCTTCACAAAATCGGCACTGTCGGGCATCCCTGTCAGAGGGAGGTGCTGGTCACAGCCTGATGCGATCCAGGAGAGCTCAATAGGCCTCACTTAGGATCACTATTTATAGGGTTGTGAGACTAAAATCCTAAATGTGGCCAGATTAGATAAACACTATTTATCTAATCTGGCCACACTTAGGATGAGGTAATATTCTGGTGTTTTCCACCATGTCTCTACACCCAGAACTTTTCATATGGTGCAGCTCCATACTGTCATGCTCAGGCTATGATCCAGATGGCAGGTGTGCCAGGCTGTCAGGAGTGACTGATCATTGCTCCCTTTCCCAGGCAGAAAAGGGTCTTTTCCCACATGGCAGGAGCTCCGAGAGCACCTTGGTTCACTGCACCTGCACAATGGGAACTGTTGTCCCCAAATTGCCTGACTTACCCTGGCATCCAGGCTGCCCGGGGGGGCTGCAACCACCACACCTATACAGGAAAAGATAATGACTGTGTTTAAAGGTTTCCAAAAAGTGGCAGGTGACGAATAACTACAATGCCACCAGCTGGCCTGGTGGAAACTCCTCTTTTAGATGCAGGGAGAGATTTTCTCTATTCATCTTCAGGAGTGCAGTCCGTAGAACAAAGACTGCATTTAAACAAGTATTCCTGCCAACTCTAACATGGAACAAAGTAAGCAAACATAAAAGCCAGTGAGCAACAATCATCGCTCTGCCAATACTGTTGTTGTTACACAGGACTCTGAGTCATACTAAAAGGCCTCTCGAGGAAGAGCGCACTGGAGAGACAAGAAATTCAAGACGGAGCAGGGAAATTAAAGAAGCACCACAGAGGCGATGGGGTGGCAGATAAGACTACCAGAAAATGGCATCATATCCTTCTTGACAATACCACAGGGGGGTAACAAAATGCCAAAAATGACAGAAAAACTCATGAACCACTCACTGCTTTTGACAAGGGACTGACTAGAAAGTCTTAAAATTAATAAAATACTTAAACTGAAAATTTAAATTGATAATATAAAGAGGTTGGAAACCAGAAAAGGTGATCTAGGTCTGAGTCAGAAGTAAAAAGTCAGTGCAGTGTCTTATGGAGATAAGACTTAAAAGAGGAAGAGAGAGAATGATGTTCTTGCAGGACAAGCGGTTAAATCAGACTGTAGCCCAAGAGAAAGCAGGGAAAGCCAGACAAGCATTTACTCTGCACAGAGCGATGCCACAAAGAGATACCAGAGCAAGCATTACAGAAACAACCTCAGAACTACAAAAGCCCTGCAAGTTAACTGGTGCTGTGCCTCACTCCAATAAACTGTCCTGTTCGTACCCTCAGTTAGGGCCGCACTGGGCATCTTTATACAGGCTGCAATGTGGCATACACACAGAAAGGAATTTCAGGTATGGAAAAAAATAAAGTGAGTGCAGTGAAGAGGAAAAGGGAGACTGAAAAAGGAAGGAACCTGGAGGAAATGAAAGTGAAGAGTGCTTGAGGGATATCAATATTAAAGAATTCATGTTAAAGGATAAAATTAAGGAAAATAAGCATATTTTCAGTGCCCAGGTTTCTACAAGAAGCAGTGTGGAGCACAGGATTTTTTGTCAGATGGATCTTCGGTAAGAGTAACAGGAAAAGACCTGATAACTGATGCAGGGGAAGAGTCTTCAGTCTACTGATGTCCTTGCACAATGTTCCAGGTTGGAAAAATATTTGAGCACACACACACACATAGAGCGTCTTGTTCTGCCACTCTGAAGGCCAGCACAGCTCCTGCGAGCCCCATGTATCAGGGAGTTTCAGGCGGCCAGGGGTGCGCTGCTGTTGGAGCTGTGACTCCCTGGAAGCCAAGCACCATTTTTCAAGCCTGGTAAGACAGATTGTTGCAAAGCTGAATCCATGCTCCTCCGCTGTTACATGATTGCCGATGGGCCGGCGGCCGGCGCTGACCCGCGGAGGGAGGGGGCGGGGGCAGCGGACGGGGCGTCCCGGAGCAACCGCCCCGAAACAGCCTGTCCTGTGCCCCTCCAGCCCCCACACACCTCACCGCCCCCCGAACGGCAAGAGCTGCTATTAAAAAAAAAAAAAAAAAGGCACTCCAAATTGATTAATTGACGCGTCCCTGCCGGGGCCACGGAGTTCCGCTGGGTCAAACCAAGGCGCGCAACGGTGCGGCCGGGGGAGCCCAAGGGCCAAACCAGGCATCAGCACCGCAGCGGCGCCAGCTGCGGAGGGGCGGGGCAGCCCCGGAGGCCCTTATGAGGCCGCCCCCACCGCAGTCCCGGGCCCCAGCATCCCCGGGGCCCCGAGCGGCGCCGCTGCCCCGGCCGGGCCGTCCCCCACTCCTTCCCCGGCAGACGCGTTTCCTGCGGCGAGGCGCACGTCACAGCGGAGGTGACGCGCGGGCGGTGTGACGCCGGCGCGAGGCGAGGTGATATAAAGGGTAGGCGGCGGCGGCCGGAAGCGAGCGGAGCCGAGCGGCGGGGCGGGCGGGGACGGGCGGCCGGGTTCGGCTCTGCCGGGCGCGGGGAGGAGCGGGGCGGCTGTCTCACCGCCGTCCCCGAGCCAGCCATGGATTTCCACAATATTCTCATGATGGCCTCGGAGCAGCAGGGGCTGAACTCAGTGCCGGTGAGCTCGGGGGTGGCTGGGACTGGGGGCGGGTGCGGGGAGCGCGAGGCCGGGGCACGGTGGCGGTTACAGCCGTTGGCACGGTGGCGGTTACAGCCGTTGGGGCGGCGCCCCCTGCCTGCCCGCACTCTGGGGAACTGCGGGGGCCGGTTCCTGGCGGCTCGGGGCCGGGCCGGGTCGTGCGGGGATCCCGCGTTCCTCTTGTGGGGAATCGAGGGTCTCGTTTGGGCCTCGGCCCCCACCCGGGAACCCGCCCGAGGGCGCCGGTTTGCGGGCCTGGCCGGCACTGCCGGAACCGGCCGGACCGGGGCCGGGCCTGTCGCCTCGCCAGCTGGAGGTGCTCGCGTTTGGGGGCCGGAGGGGCGTCTGTGTGCAGGGGGGCCGAGCGGGGCTGCTCCTGTCAACAGGTCTCGGCGTGGAGCCGGGACGGGGCTTTTGCGTTCGGGTCGCTGGAAATGCCGAGATGCCGAGAGCAAAAACGGTGGTGCAGGAGAAGGCAGTGGCTGTGGTTAAAAGTCGGAAAAGTCTCTTTGTTTGCTCTGAAAACAGAAGCTGCCACGTCTCAAATGCGGGTCAGAGACAAAGAATGACAAGTTTCGGATGAATGTGCTGTGTTGTCCAAACCTTTGTATCCATCGCTAAGGAATATATATGTTGCTTGACTATATGGGGATTGTTGGTGAGATACATTTGGTTCATTATGAATATTATTCTGAAGTCTGTAATTCAGCAGTTTGTATTTTAACTCGAGCTGTTATCAGTTTTATGTTGTTTTAGTGTGAAGTAACCCACTTAGTTGGTTGAATGAAGTCCGGCAATAGGAAGGGCCTGTGTGGCCATTTGGTACATTAGAATACTGTGTTTCATTCCTTTGGCAGGACCCAGATTATAAAATGAGTGCTTATTTGGATTAAAAATATTTTCTCTTTGGTAGCCATCAGCTAGGTGAACACTTTTCTTGTCTGTTCTTTAACTGAGTGCCAGAGTTCTAGGTTTAGCTTGCTTAAACCAGTGTAAATGAGAGGGGTAGTTGTTTTTAGCATAAACTACAGGAAAAGCACAAAAAGCGTACTCTTTAGTTCTGACACTGCTAAAATGGAGACATTTGAGGATTGAGAGTATCTCAGTCTCTCTATATAACTATTAAAACTTTGGTAATGTTCACTGATTTTGTGACCAGATAATAATATGGACCAACCATGTGGCAGATATGTCTAATTCATCAAATTCTATTGTGTTTTTTTTTAAAAAAAAAAAAAAAACAAACTTATAAAATATAGTCTTTAATATGTAGCCTATTTAGTTTGTCTCTGACTCTACAGAAAAGTATGGTTTGGAAATATGAAAATATCAAATATATAAATACTTTAAGATACTTAAATTCGTGTGAATTTTCATTGGGTTGTTGTAGTTCT
This sequence comes from Streptopelia decaocto, assembly GCF_964273445.1. Classification (NCBI taxonomy): domain Eukaryota; kingdom Metazoa; phylum Chordata; class Aves; order Columbiformes; family Columbidae; genus Streptopelia; species Streptopelia decaocto. Next base: position 53,651,312 of record NC_138661.1, read on the forward strand.
TCTTTTTACCTTCTTAGTTTTCTAATGCAGCTTTAATGTTATATACCACTATTTTGTGTCACAAATAGTTATAAACCATGATGATTAATTGATGAAATATCTGCTGTGTTCTCTGTTGCAGGGGTGATGGTGGAGGGAGGCAATCCGACTTGTGCAGTGCGTGAGGGTTTTGTTACGCTTTTAGAAAAGACAGGATTAGGATTTGCTTACCTGATTAACGCATGGAGTGAGCGTACAATTCAATCCACAGCTGAAGCAGTTTCGTTTCCTGTCATTCCAAGATGTTAGTGGTGCAGCTTTTAACTGTAGAGTTAGTCTTAGTCTCTGAGCAAAAGTGGAGCTGCACTTGGTACTGCTTGAGGTTTTCTGCAGCTGTTAGGCTTCAAAAGAGGGCTTGTGGGGGTTTTCTGACCAATGGATCTCCACTAGATTAAAACTAGTACATGAAGTATGTGTTCACATACAAGAATATAGTTAAACATTTTTATTAAAAATAACACACAGGCTAGTTACTAACTTTACTGGTACGTAAAGTTAACAAGTTTCCAGAAAAGTTAGATCCTGCATTAATCAGCATATCCCCTGAATTTCCCTTTGAGAAGTTTAAAATAAGCTTTACAGTACACTAAACTAAGTATTCCACACCTATTGTAATGAAAAAGAGTAAAGTGCACAGTAGTATATGTATCTCAAAAGCAGAAACTGTAGAAAAACTCTAATTAAGAAATAATATGGTCTTGTACCATAAAAGAGGGACCTGTGTAAAGCGGGTATTGCATCATTTCCCTGTGAAAACAGGCATGCTTGTTCATCTCCCTATGGAAATCCAGATTCAAAAGGAACACTGCAAAAATCAGCCTTTCAGTGCCCTACTAGTTGCATCAGGTTTTGTTTCAAAATGAACCAGTACGTATATGAGCTAGTGTATAAGCTATTAATGGTGTGTTGCTAATAATCTTTATATCACTTGCTGAAAAGAGCCCCAGTTTTTCTCACATAATGTTCCACTGGGACTTCACTATTGTGTGTATATATCTTATTACATGCATTCATGTTAACATTAGTTAGATTTCCAGTGTGATCTCGCTTTGATTAGACATGATGCCAGTTATGAGATTTAATGTTTTCATTAAGATTTAAATACTTTTTATGTCACTCTTCTCTTTTTGGTGAAACTTGTATACTCTGTTATGCCACAAGTTTTATGTGATGTGGTGAAACACTTTGAGATGTTTGTATGGAAGATATTCTTAAAAATATAAAACTCAATTGCAGTTAAAAAAAAAAAAAAGCCACAATAAAATAAAAAAAAAAAAAACAAACAAACACTGAGAGTAGTTGGAACCAAGTCATTCTTTTATTTCACTTTGTTTCTATTGTCATTCATAAATTATTAGAAATGATCTCATGTAACTTCCTACTCTTTTTAACTGAGGAGGAATCGTTGGTGCACAGGGTCTGATACAGAGTAGCATTTAACCACAAATTTGACCCAAAACTGAAACAGCTTGTCATCCATGTCAGCACCTGCTGAAGTCTCATTCGAAGTCGGACTGATACATAGGGAGTATGAATCATTACAAAATAGCTGCTGGTAAAGTTGACATCTACAGGTAGTTACCAGTAATTGAGAAGTGAAACAGTAGCAAAATGCCAGAGTTTGTTCAGAGGACCCTGTGTGTGACATGGAATTGCAGTCTGCAAACTGTTTAGTGTTTGCCCGTAGGCAAGCGAAGCAGTGCAAGAGAAACATGGAGAATGGCTGTGAAGTGCGCATAGCCAGCAAAGAATTGGACTCCTGCTTGATCAGTGTGTGTATTATGAGGTTAAAACTTGTCTTAAAACAGGGCCTAGAAATGCTTTATATTATAACAGTGTCCACACCAGGAAGAACTGCATGATACTTGATGTAACAAGTTGTCAAGGGGTGAGGAGGGCTTGTACTCTCAACTTGACTGAACTTGATAGTTAAGTTCCAGATGCTTGCAAACACTGACTACAATGTATAAAACTTTGAGCTTTTCCTATTCCTGGCCTCTTTTGGCATAAGTAAATGAGAATGGGGACCACAATACCACTACATAAAGAAAAGCACAAAGTATGCACTCTCTCTTTTTTTTTTTTACTGTATGAAGCAACATTTAACAGAAAAAATTTTTTCATTTTTCCAGCTAACTGTCCAGCTTGTGACAGCAGTTGCAAAATCTTAAGAAAATTATTTTTGCATTTTTTAGAAGTAAAATGTGTGGCCCTGTTAAATTGGTTAGGGGAGGTGAAACAGTATGAACTGATAGTTAAAATGCTCTCATCACTAAAGCCTTTCTCTTGGTAGGAGTTGTTAGAACCTGAAGAGAATCAAATTTAAGCATACTCAGTAACTACCATTTACCTTCTCCTGACTTGATATTGATAACAGCAGTTGAGAAAGACTTTCTTAGAATACATGCACATCATGCTATCTGCAGAGTGAGCTGCTGGTAACCCCAGCATGGTGTCTGCACAGGGCACAGTGATAGGACTGTAACAGAGGCCTTCACAGTACAAACATGGGATGATAGCAGAGGCCACGGGCAATTTACACAAATGACCACTTAACAATTTAGCTGCCTTTTGAGAGACTAGTATTAGGGTACTGTGAGAGGGGTGGCACAAACATGGATGTATGTGTGGCTTAACTGGGTGAATGCAGTGTTAGTGATAGTATCAGAAAGTTATACCCTGAAAAATATTTGGTGAGAAAGAGGGATTTCTCACTGGAGAAGGCTACATGTCTTGATGAATGATAAGAAGAACAGGAAAAGTGTTGTAACTTGTACAGGGGTCACAACTTCCTAGTGAAAAACAAGCAAACAAACAAACCCTCAACCTGTGAGAACCCCTGCAAGTTGCCTGTACCAAATAGTATGAGTGGAATTGTCTTTACACTGCAAGCCTGTAGCAAAAATTATTAATTGCATGAGTGCTCTACTTGAGAATCAGGTTTGGCAGAATTGATCACTCACATCTTGTATTGCTACCTGTGTAAATATTGATCATCGTTAAAGGCAATACTACTTCTGTTGCTTGTGTCTGGGTCTAGTATTTGGTCTAAACCTTTTGGGGCTTCATTTGGGTGTCGCAAAGCTTACAACAACTTTATAAAAATCTGTTTTACAGTCCAAGATTTGGCACTTAAATGATGACACTAAGACAGCTGCAACTGTATCAGGATCGTGTGCCATGTTTTAAAGTCAATGATTTAAGAGCAAAATCATAGTTGCAGATTACGCAGTTGAAACTTGTGACCTGGAGCTTGCATGCTTACCAAAGCTGATTACTAGCCACTGGCACTCTGCATTTAAGGGATGGATGTTGTCTTTATATAAGTATAAACTATACCTGATATATTTTGCATGTCAGTATGTATGTGTGTGAATGTATAGGCATATACAGCCTGATGAGTTTTTTATTTGCCATATTAATACCAATCTTTCTTAATTCATCTTTTTGTATTGAGGTATACTTTTCAGAGAAAAATCTGCTGTTTTGTCAGTCACGTAACTTTGTATGCTAGATACCTCGCTGAAACAGTTTATTCAGGCTATAAGTGGAAAACATAAGATTTTGCACTGTAGCGGACTTTCTACCATATTCTTAAAGTACCATTGCTCAGATTCAGGGAGAGCTGCTTATTGGCAAGGTTTGCAGAAATGAAGGTGAAAAATAGGACACCTCAGGAGAAATACTACTCACCAGTAGGAAAAGACTTGTTATTTCTTAAGGGTGCACAGCTGAAGCAATGTACTTTCACAGCTCGCTCTTCTTCCTCTGGGTGAAGCAGTGCCCACTGTGTATCTCAGCAGTATTCACTTAAAACTGTCACTAGGTTCTGCCCAGAGAGATAATGGTGTTTACAACTTGAGTAGCTCAGTGTTCTGGGAACAGCTTGACCTGCTGTCTCCTGAAGGCTTAACATTTCTGTTTCTCTGATTTAACCAACTTGGCAATAGCTATAAAAAGAGAAAAGAATAGTGCAGCTGCTGCTTGGGTGATTTAAGTAGTGACATGACCCAGCTTTTGCCTGGTTTACCTGGAATCTGATGCATGTTCATTTGCAGTGTAAGTAAAACACTTTATCAATGCTTGTGGAACATGTGCATGGTTCAGTGCTTTTAAATAGACTAAACTTAAGCTAGTTATTTTATGCTGTTTCTAAATGAAGGTGAACAAAACTTTTATCAACAATAGAAGTGATTTACAGTATAGAAAATGAGTGTTCATTTATGAATAATTTAGCTGTGTTTTCAGTTGTTAGTCAATATCAAGAAATCCTACTGTTAGGAAGAATTTTATATGTTGAATTCTGCACAATTTGCCACATTACTAACAGTGAGAAAATGGCATATTTGTCAAGCTGTGTTACCAACCTGCTGCCTGATAGGACTGTTGGTTGTAGAACAGCAAAACAAAGCCTGAAAACTGCTTCTCCATCACTTTAATTCTTTATAAGGCTTCCTAGCAGGATAGCTCAATCTATATTTGTCCCTACTCTTTAGCAGTTTTGATAGGTGCTCCTTAGGCCTAAAACTCTCTCATAGAATCATTTAGGTTGGAAAAGACCTTAAGGTTGATTCCAACCATATCCTGTTTTGAAAATGCTCTGTTTTGTCTGTTTTAAAAAACTGTGTACAAGTTGAATAATTAAACCAAGTTTTGCTAAATAAGGTTACCAATTGCAAAACATGACATATTTAACTTTGGGAGTAACAGAATTTATGTGGACATTATACTAACCTCCAATGGTTCCTAAGGTACTAACGTGCTTCAACCTTTTTCTCAAAGTATTTTCCCTGACAATGTGTGGATTGCTTTGCCTCTCCGTCTGTTCTGATTTAGATGGAGCATGCTGGATCACTTTGGGCCACTGAAGTTTATAGCCTATACTTGAGCAAAAATTGAGAGTCAGTACTGCATCATGGTTCAGTTTTCCAGAAATACTTTTGGTGTAAACAACACAAAAGCTGGAGAGAGAAGGACTCAGCTTCCCACAGCAGACGGGCCCAGCTCCAGCTATCATCTTATCCTTTAAACAGTCCAATCTATGATGATCAATTCTAATGATTTCCATTGTAATTACCAAAAATCATTCAGAGTTGGAGCTTCTCTAATTAATAAGGATTTACAAAATAAGTTCTCAGGTTGTGGTAAACTCTCTTGGGCATAGGTGAATCTTGGTAAATAAGCTGGACTGTAGTAGGTCTTTAATGTGATGAGGCAACGTGTCAGGTTTTACTACTGCAATGTATGTGGATGGTGTATCCTTATAATTTTGCTTTAGTAATTTCAGAAAATACTAAAGACAACTACAAATAGCTGATTTTGTAGCTGCCCTTCCTGGAGCCCATTTTGGCTGCATTTTAGAAATTAGTCTCTGAACTTTGCTTCTTAGTGCATGTATGCACAAGATAATTTATAGGTTTGCAAGTTAGTAATTTAAGTAATCCAAGGGTCTGTGCATGTGCTGCTGTTTCAATGAATTAGAAATTAGAGGTTTCCATTGGATGATATTGAAATCTATAGGGAGCTATAGCTTTCCTGATTATTTCTTCTAAAACATTGGGATGTAGGTATTTCTACCAGATTTTTCTTGTTAAGTTTCATAAGGCTATATGAGGATAGGAAGATATTTATGGGAGTACTGACTTGTGTGGCTTTTTACATTATTGATATTGTTTTTATGTGGAACCGTATTTCACAGCTCTTTCATTTGAACTCAAACCTCAGATAGAGTTGGTTGTGGGTTTTTTGGGTGTTTGTTTTAATTTTGTTTGGGTTTTCTTCCTAAATGTATTCTCCTTTCCATCTGCTTCTGGGTTTAACTGACTTCTATTGTATTTATCTTCGCAAGTGTCTCTGTCCTTCTTATTGCTTTATCTTCTCTAGTCTGTTTGTGTGAGGAAGATAAAAAAAGTCTTTGTTTCTTTCTGTTTTAGCATTCAAAAGCCCAATCTGATAATTGGTATGTCTGTGAAAGGTTATGTCTGAACAGGTATAGCATACTAGTGTGTTTGTTATAGATCCCAGTATGAAAAGCACTTGGACTCTTAACATAATGATTAAAATAATATTCATTGAAGATAACAGGTGAAGAAAAAAAGGTAATAGCACAGATAACTTTATATCTGTTCAGCTGCTGGAACCTGAGTTGTACAGCACTGGACAGACATGCATGTGAGCTGTGCAAATCCTGCCTGTGATGAGGATCTCTGGCATTGTGGTCTATTATGTTTAGAGCTCTCTAATAGAGTTTTAAGAGCTTTAAGATGTTATTTGAAGTAAACAGATCTATTTGTCATTTCTACTGCCGAGCAAAAGGATATTCTATGAAAACATGCTGCTTCACTTCAACGTAGAGCAAGACAGAATCATAGAATAGTTTGGGTTGGGAGGGGCCTTCAAAGGTCATCTAGTCCAACTGCCCTGCAATGGGCAGAGACACCTTCAACTGATCAGGTTGCTCTGAGCCCCATCCAGCCTGGCCTTGAATGTCTCCAGGGACTGGACACCTACCACCCCTCTGGGCAACCTCTTCCAATGTTTCACCACCCTCATTGTAAAACCTTTCTTCTTTATATCTAGTCTGAATCTCCTGTCTTTTTAGTTTAAATCCATTACCACTTGTCCTATAGCAGCAGACCCTACTAAAAAGTCTGTCTTTGTCTTATAAGCCCCCTTTGAGTACTGAAAGGTCACAAAGTGTCCCTGGAGCGTTCTCTTCTCCAGGCAAATTACAGCACATGCAAGTGGTGTAATTGCCAGGTGCCAAGTGGGATCTGGATATTCTGTCACAATTACTCTGAGTTCATCCAGTTGTCTCAAGCAATAAGTACGGTGGAGTGCAGGCCTGCGCCTGTTGAGGTCAACTGCTATGTGGATCATTAACTCCTTGATGTACAATACTGCTCTGTTTGAGACCACTGCAGCAGGAACTAAAATCAGTATCACTGGTTTTATATCAACCTACTAATTATGCTGGTGAAGCCAGTTCCAATTTTTGGAGTAATTCCATTTTTTTAGTTGATTTATGTTCACTGAATAAGAACCTGAAACTGAAGTGAGTGTCCACAAAAAAGGTGAAAGCCCTGATGGATCTGTAAACCTGCAATCTGGAATTATATGGGCTCTGTCAGCTTGAGCTGTAGTCTGCTTTTGTTTCCTGCTTAGTCAAAGACTATGGCTGAACTAAAATATTTTTATTTAATTGCTGATACAGCTGTTAAATTCCTTTTCAGTCTAGTGGATTTTACTCATTTCTCTAGGTTTCCCTACCCGTCTTCTGGTTTTCTTTGTTCCTTTTGAAAGCAAGTGCGTTCTTGTGGATGACTGGAATGTACCTCACTCAAAACAGTGAAGCAGCAATATATTTTATTGAGATAAAATAATTTGACAGAGTTCCATGAGTTTGAAATTTAACAAAGTTTTAAGTGTTTTGATGAGGTTCAATAAGCTTGATGGCAGGGGCCACCTTGTTAATAACTGCATGGAAGAAACATAAAAGGGAAAATTGAATTAGAATTGAGCTAGAATGATTCACACAGAGGCTAGAGATGCAAAGAGCAAGGAGGACCCTCCTATTGAGTCACAAGATTCAGAGTGGACCCCCTTTGCTTTCTAAACTCTTTTTGGAGCTTAGGTGTGGCTGGATCCAAACCTAGTCTTGGACTCATTCAGTGGTTTGTGTCTAATGGAATTATCCATATGATGTATGTAATAATATTGAGTAGCTGCATGGAGTAGTAATTTTTCATTACATTAATTCAGCATGCTATCAGTCTCTTACTGAGGATCTGTTACAGGTAAGGGGTCTCTCCACCTTGGGTAAGGAAGGATCTTTTAGTCTCAGGTCATGAATCTCTAACCTTGAGAGGTGTCCCTGCTCAAGGGGAGTCTCCTGGCATGCAGTCCAGCTGCAATTCAGGGAGAGCTCAAACTGGGCCCATCCCCTTGGTAATAAGTATAGGGTGAAGTAGTTGGCTGCTAGTCAATAGTATAGACAAGATAGATGTTTTCCTTTTAGCTCTGGTGTCTTGTTCTGTACTTTGATTATCTTACACTTTTGGGTTTCAAACCCACCTTTCAAAGTATCTTTCAGGGCACTTTCTGTCTCTTGTATGTAAGGCAGGGGCTTTCTAGCTCACAAGTTCACTGCAAGGACGTGAGGCCTGTTGCTTCTTAGTCAGCCTGAACCAAAGTGTGGCTAGGAGTCAAGTGTATCTGTCACAAGCCTTGGTGTCAGCGGGAATTCATTTTTAGTTTATTCTCAACTGTCTCTATGCTTAAAGTCAATTACATAGCTATTACATAACTCTTCAGTTTCAAAAACTTAAAGATTTTTTCATTTCTTAACTTTTCTGACATACTTTTTCTTCTTTGCAGAAAAGGTACAGTTTGGCTGTTGGTCCTCCCAAGAAGGTTCCAAAAGTCAAGGGTGTAGAGTCTGCAGCAGTGCAAGCATTTCTCAGACGGCAAGAAGAAGAAAAAAGAAAAAAAGGTAAGTTCTTAATATTTCCTGGAGGAGGCTTTCATTGACTCTTTTGGACTTTGTCATCTTATTCAAAGCTCTTGCAAATACACATATGCATGTGTTTCAGGAATTTTTGCACATAACTTACGCTGAGGCAAAGCCAGGACCAAGTAAGGCCTAGGGACATTTACGTGCTTTCCCAAGGAGTTAAACATTTATCAGCTACACTAGTGTTTACTGTTGAAGATTTAGAAGTAATTAAGATGAAGAGATATTGCATGAAAACGTCTGGACTTTTGGTGGCTTAACTTTGAAAAGCTTCGTCTGTGTGGAAAAAATTGTAAGAGTTGCTGTTGTTGTGTCTTAATCTAGTGTATCAATTGAGTCTGAATTTTAAATTTTCATGGCAGAGGCTTTGTTTGAGTCACAGTTTTTCCACTGTATTAATATTTCCTCTAAATGGCCTATAGAATAAATTAATACTGTTTTGCTTCTGATGTCAGTGTTTTGTTAAAGATAAACAAGTCTGATGGACTACATGGTCCAGGATATTTCTCTTCTCCTGCACCAGTCATGAGCCTGTTCCTTATCCCTCCTGCCAGGTCCAGCCTGAAGCAAGACTGAACATGAATTCCACATGAGCATGCATGCACTCACTCTCTGGACAGTCACAGCTCTTGACAATAGAATAACACAGGCAGGGGATGGTACCTTTACAGACACCCGCAGCACAAGTAGCCCAACCTGTTTTCTAGGAATTCATGCATTTCCTGAGTCTTTCTGGTATTTGGCTCCCACTCCCGTGGTGTCTCCAGTTTCTGGCAGTCAGACTTCTCATCCACTTCACCAGCTCATTCGGCCTGAGCTTTGTCAGTAGATCACACACACACTCAAGGTGGAAAGTATACTTATACAGAAAATAGCTAAAACCAGTTCAGTAAGAATATAGAACAGGCTGTGGAGATAAGGCACAGGGTCCTACCAGACTAATGTAGTGACCAACAACTTGCTTATCTGTGGCTGGTGCTTCTGTCTCTTCCCTACACTCCTCTATGTGCACACTCAGCCTGTTTTCCAATTCTTATCCCCCAATTCTTATTTTTGATTCCCTCCCTTTCCTCATCTTCTGTTAAATATTTGATAATAAATTCTGTACAGTCATAAAACTTTCTCTCAGTCTCAGAACTCTTTCCTTTACCCAGAGATCCCATAAATCCTGTACCTCCTCACACAGTAGTTCTCCTTAGTTTGCTTAGCTTTCTGGACAGCTGCTTTGGTTGAATCACCTTAGTGGGTTTTGCAATAGCAGCATCTTACTTAATTGTTCACCTTTGTTGGAGTAGCTGATTCAGATGGGTTAGCTTGCCCTGTTGGCAGATCTCTGATCACTTGCTGCTCTAATTTGAATAGCTCTTAGACAGACCCTTAAACTACTATCCTAAATGGTTTATCAGTTTGGAAGAAACTGAAATAAAAAGTAGAGCTTTTGCATAACTGTCTCCTGGTTTTCTTTTGCAGCACTGGAAGAAAGAAGAAAGAAAGAGGAACTCTTGGCTAAACGTATTGAATTGAAACATGACAGAAAAGCAAGAGCTATGGCCTCACGAACAAAAGATAATTTTTATGGCTATAACGGCATTCCTGTTGAAGAGAAGCCTAAAAAGAGGAGGACTTGTGAGAATGTTGCTCAGGCTCCAGAGACTGAATATGCAACAGAAGATGAAACTGAGCAACTTGAATACAGTCAGACTGAATCTGAGCATGAACAAGAAGAATATGAAGAGAAACCATCCAAAGTTGCAGTGAAACCAAAGGCTCCTCCCAAAAGTGCACCACCACCTCTGAACTTTGCAGAGCTCTTAAAGCTTGCTGAAAAAAAACAGTATGAACCAGTGGAAATAAAAGTAGTGAAAAAGGTAGAAGAGAGACCCAGGACAGCAGAAGAATTGAGAGAGAGGGAGTATTTGGTACGCAAAAACAAAAGAGGAGACATGCATAAGAAAAGTGAGAAGGAGATTAAGAATACAGGGATATCCAGTTCTTCAAAAAAAGTGAATTCTCAGAAGGAATCTGTAAATGCAAAACTTAACAAAAGCTCAGCAGATAAATATTCCACACCAAAAGGCAGTTTGTCTTCTGTGAGTGGTACTGATAAGAAATCCAAAGAACCAGCATTGACTGAAAAACACTCGCGGTCATTATCTTCCTCCAGATTTGATCAAATGGAAAAAACCTCAAAAACTAGCTCCTTAAAAAGCTCTACTGGTAGCAGTCATAATAAATTGCCTCTCAATGGTATTGGAAAGTCTGGCTCAAGCTCTCATGTGCCACCCTCAAAACCAGTGGCCAATGGGGCTCAGAGGTTGCCATCTGCTAAAGAGTCCAGTCTGAAGAAATCTGCCCATACAAAAGCAGGAAATGCTGCAGCCCTTCAGCATGGCATCAGCTCCAATGCAAAACGATCGGGAAGCAGTTTAGGAAAAGGAGGACCAGGGCATCCAGGTGGTGGTTCAAGTGCAGGGCCTGGGCAATCAAGCAGCAATTCTGGAGTGGGACCTGGAAGGCCAGGAAGCAGTTTAAGGCCAGGACCTGAGCGATTGGGCAGCGGTTCAGCTGCAGGACCTGGAAGACCAGGCAGCAGCTCAAGTCCACGACCTGGGCGACTGGGCATGGGACCTGGAAGGCCAGTTGGTGGCTCAAGCACAGGACCTGGGCGACCAGGCAGCAGTTCAAGCACGGGACTTGGGCGACCAGGCAGCAGCTTGGGCACAGGACCGGGAAGGCCAGGCATCAGCACAAACACAGGACCTGGACGACCAGGCAGCAGCATGGGTACAGGACCAGGAAGGCCAGGAGTCAGTCCAAGCAGTGGACCTGGACGACCAGGCAGCAGCTTAGGAACAGGACCAGGAAGGCCAGGACTCAGTCCAAGCACAGGAGCCAAGCGACCAGGCAGCAGTTTGGGAACAGGACCAGGAAGGCCAGGTGTTGGCCCAAGCACAGGACCTGGACGACCAAGCAGTGGCTTGGGTATAGCTGTAAAACCCAAGTGTACTGTTGTATCGGAAACCATTTCTTCTAAAAACCTAGTCACAAGACCTAGCAATGGACAGATAAATGGAATGCGGTCTCTCCAAGGGCATAGACCTGTGCTTCATCCACAAGGTATGAAGTTCTAGAGAAAGCATTTTTTTCACTTAGTTATTTGGCTTATATTTTTTATATATGTCTGAGTTGCAGTCACTGAGGGTCTTTGACCCTTATAGATGCAATTAGGAGGTCTTGAACAAAATACCATCTTTGCCTTTTAAAGAGTACATTTAACAGCAGAATGTGTTGGGTTTTTTTTTTTCTGCTTTACAGCTATTTTCATATATGCTCATATTCCTTGAAATACAGGCCTGGGGGGTGAAGTATTACGTAAAAGAAAACTAAGCGGCCTGTGATGGATGTTGGTATATGAATGCTGTTAGAAGTAAAATGATTGAAGGATTCACTTCCTGCATTGTTTAATTATGCTTAGTTTTTAAAGTTTCATAGTGTCTTAAATAAGAGGTGCTTAAAGTGGTATATGACAATTAAAACCACACAGCAAATGTGTGACTGCTATTTTAGTGTTTTGGCAAATTCACCTTATTGTTAAGCAAGCAGTTTCTGATGAGAAACAAACAGCGTGGACTCTAGCAAATAAGTACCTAGAAAACCGTGAACATCGACTTCTCTCTGGTAGTTTCCTCAAGATGCGGTTGGTGATAATGATGTGTAATATTCTAAAGCACAAGTTAGAGGATGTATTCCTTTTACTGAGTTTCTGGGAATTGCTAGTTAACTTGAGGCAAAAGTTTTCCACTTCGAAGCCCAGAGCTGTAAAATAGCTGTGCCCAAGATTTAGCAAGGAGAAGTACTGTTAAATTAGTCTTATATTAGTTATTTTTTTTCACTCGCCTGTCTTTTAGGTCTTGGAAGACCACCTATTAGTTACAAGAGACAAATAGAAGATGATGATGATGAATATGACTCTGAAATGGATGACTTCATTGAAGATGAAGGGGAATCCCAAGAAGAAATATCAAAACACATTCGGGAAATATTTGGCTATGACCGGAAAAGGTAAGAAAAGTGTCAAATTTAAAATATTGCAGAGCAAGCAACAAAAATTATAGTTCAACAAATAAGAATGGTTTAGAAATAGAGGAAGTGCTGATAGCCAAAAGAGGTTTTACATTGCAGAAATTTAGCAGGCATTAGAGCTGCTTCTGTGCAGAAGAGACCTTGAATTCTCACACTGCCTGCTGTGCTCTTCTGGTGAGCTATAAAATTTGATGCAAAGGACATAGCTGGAAAACAACACAGCTTCTTAAATGTATCACTTGTATAATTCACAGCAACTATTTAATATTATTGCATGTTAAAATGCTTTCTATAGCAGTCTGCAGTATTTCAGAATTCATCAAGCGAAGCTGCCTGATTATGAACTGCTAAACACAATACTGTTAGCTGTTTTGTAGTAGGGTCTAACTTGATATGCCTAGAAAGTGCTGGACAATGAAGGAACTTATTTAAATATTTCCCTCTAACAATAATGTATATAAGAAAGCAAGCATTTTAATGGCTTGTAACTTGGATTCTTTCAAAACATTAAAATCTGGGTATGACAAGGAATAATTTCTAAGAAGGGATGTGAATTCATAACTGTACATGATAATGTTTTTTTAGTGTACTAAAATATAATATTTCATTTCCAGATACAAAGATGAAAGTGATTATGCCTTACGTTATATGGAGAGCAGCTGGAGAGAGCAACAGAAAGAAGAAGCTAGGAGGTATGAAAGTCAAAGTGGAAAGTTTGTTATTGCCCAAGCCATGGGGCTAAGTTAGAGTGGGTATTTGCTGCTTTTTATAGCAGAGGTAAATAAGCATTACCATTTTTTGTAAGAAAGCTTAGGTAATGATGAAACTAAGCCAGGAAGTGGTGGGTACCATAAGTAAGTCTTGTATGTTCATTCTTATGCATCACAAACTTTGCTGGGGGTGGGGGGAACCAACTTCAATTTGACCCAAACATTACATTATTCTGCTAGTTAGAGGACTGGAAGGAGATTTTTATTATTCTTTATCTATATATATGTGTTTGTATATATTTCTATGTATGTATATAAAGTACTCTGACAAACTTTTATAATTGATTTCAAATATGAAGAATATATTTTCATGTTGGTTTAACCATTGGTTTCAACCTCTAGACCCGCACAATTCTAACCCGCTGCTGTTATAAAACCAGGTGTTCACAAACTGATTTTCTTAGTTTTTAATGGCTGGTGGAACAAGCTTTGTGAAAGTTAAGAGGTTTTTATAGATTATGGAAAATATTGGAGTATACAGAGTTACCAGATTTTTTTTTTGTTCTGCTGAAGTTTTTATATTGTTATTCAGAAGGTGCCTTGAGCACTGGAAACTTGCATCTTTTTGAAGTTGTAGTCAGTGTCCTTATTCTTCTTTTCTCCTGGGGAATAGCTGCAGTTCATGCAAAGCTATAGTCTGTTAAATGGAGTTAGAAGAAACTACTGGATTTTTACAATTAAATTGTTATTGACTGAATTCTCTGAAGACTTACAGTGAGGTTTTGAAGAGTTGGATACCAGACTAACTTTTAACTACACATGCTAGCATAAAGGAAGGGGAGATAAGAAACTTGAGTAAAACTGAGTTTAACTGTTTTCAATGCTCAGCTACTTTTTACTGAGTTTTCAGTTAAAAGCATTGTGACCCTTGAAATGAGGAACTTTTTCTAACCAGGCAAGTCTACTAAAATTATAGTATTAAGTTCTAAGTTGAAGTGAAAAATGATGCTTCCAGCCAGAGTTTTACCACATAGATCTTTGATGTGTTTGTTTCTATTCTTAATTTGAATGACTGCCGTTTCCTGCATTCAAGATGACTTTGCTATGCTTGTTTAAGCATAAAGTCCATTTTTAGAACCTGTACTGGAGCAGTTTGGCCTGGAGCAGTTGAATCCTCATTGTCAAATGGCTGAACCTTTTGCATCAAGGTGTGTTCTGCACTGCCTTGTGTGAGCCATGGATGTACCAATCCACTTGGCAGGGCTGCAAATGAGGCAGTAGCTGATCACAAAATGGTCACTTTGTTACACCCATTCCTAATATCAAACCAGCAAGACTATCCAACCCTTACTTATTGAAGAGAAGATCAGTGATTGCAGATACTGTTTTAAGTATCACTTTCAATATCCTGATTTCTACAAAGCTGCAGAAATCATGCAGGTGCATGGCTGGAACATGCTGTGTGAGTAGAGTCTCTTCCAAGAGCCTGTTCACCAGAGCCAGGGCAGGTGGATGGACTGAGGGTGGAGCAGTGTTGTGCTTGTGGCTGCCTGAATGGTGCCTCAAGCCTGGAAGTTGGAATAACAACTTCTACTTCTCTACAGTTTGACACATACATTCTCTCCCTTGCCATTGTGAAAGCTTTAGGGTGTTTCTCAGAGAAGTTGATGAGTCGGTCCTGTTATGATTTGTATGTAAGATTTACATTGGCAAGAATTGATGGATGTGTTTTGGTAGCTGCTTTTCAGAAAAAAATGAGCTTCATATTAAAATTGGGGGCTTTTTCAGTCTTGATTTTTTTTTAAATTATTTTTACCTAAAAACATTTTATTCTAATAGAATGATAAAAACTTGATTTATTTTCTTAAAGCTTTATTCTTGCTATAATTAAATCAGTTCAATTGTGAATTTTCTTTGAAGTTTTTGCTCAAATCAGCTGTAACTTTAGGATTGCTTTTCTTGAGGGAAGGATAGAAATAAAATTTCATGTTTGAATAGCAGTGTTTAAAGGATTTCATCTTATTTGACAGCTTGAGACTCGGTGTTCAGGAGGACTTAGAAGAAATGAGACGGGAAGAAGAAGAATTAAAACGCAAGAGACAGTCTAAGAAGCTGAGGACACGTTAACTGACTTACAGTGTTGACTTTGTTCATGTTTCTGCTACCTTCTGTCTCCATACATCTCTTATTCTACTTCAGTTCCATTTGCTTGTTAGAAGGCAAAAGAATATTTAAAGGGATTAAAGTACTGAAAAGCAAGGCTTTAGTTTGACCTAAATAAGATATTTATTTTTAATACTCACCAGGGTTGGTTTTTTATGAAGAAATTAATGCACTAATGCATATTATTAAGTGGAATAAAATTAATAGAAGTTTCCATTGATTGAACCAGTTCAAGATGCCAGCAGAAATATTGACTAGCTATGCACTGACTTGGAACTGTGTGGGCCCATATACCAGTAAAACAATTTTGCATCCACTTGAAAGAAAGAGCATTCTTGTTCCCTGATGTTTCTTGAGACTTAGAGAAATTACTTTATATCCTACTCTGTCTCCCAAGTTGAGCCTCAAAGTATTGAAATGTCATCTTCTCTACAGAAGCAGCTTGGGTATAAATTCAGGCACTGCTACAGATGTTCAAAGCAGTATGTTGCTGCATATTTTGATTTGAGGACACAAAAATAATTGGAACCTCTTTATTTCTAAACATAAGTGCATATCATGTGCTAATTGTACAGTTATGGGCATGGCCAAAAGATTGTTTGGCTTTTGCTGTGTCTGGAATTCCAATGCCAGTCTAATTCAGTACAATGAATACACACCCTGAAAATAGGAATTTCTAGTGTTTGTGTGTAACTTGTGCTTTTGGGCTCAAGTGTATGCTTGGGGATTCTTCTCCTGCCCTGTAAATCCTCACATTTGTTTAACAGCTGCTGCTGCTTCTACAAATTGTGTATGATGCACATGTTTTTTCTTGCATTAAACATCTGATGGGTTAAATGATTTAAAATGTGAAGAAGTCATTTATCTAATTAGGTTTACTATTTAGAAATCACATCAGAATTAAGTTTTGTTTGAATGTATTTGCAGCTTTTCAATATTAACTTCATGTTAACTAGTTAATACCTGTGACTAATTTCATCAAACCAAAAATGTCAAATGTTATGTATAGCAGGACAGCTAGTTCAGTTACTTACCTTAATGCCCATATTTGCACATTATTTCTAACTATGCACTTAAAGACTGTTTCTTTCAGTAACTGAATTTGTTTACAACCAGTACAGGGCTCATGCAAGTCTACAGGAGTTGTAGTGAGAGTCTGAAGCTCAAATCTGGTGTTGCATCTATTTTGATTTCCCCAGGTTGCCCTTCAAAGCTCAGCAGTCTCCCTCCTCAGCTCTGCCTCAAGCTCCAGCACTCCATTGATAGTATCCGGGGGCTTCAGCTGCTGAGACTGTTATATTTTAGTGCTACAAGTACTTGGAAAAGTACTAAAAGGGCTTTGGGTGTTTAGATGTGGAAAAATGTAAAGGAATAAAAAGGAAAAATTACCTTGCAGAAAATGACCAAGGAGCCTTTCCTATTGGGGGCTATTCTTAACTGTGCTGTTTCTAGAAAGCAATTCAGATAGCAACAATCTTGGAAGCTGCTCAACTTTAAACATCTGACTCTTAATGTAAGAAAAAAGATTTGCCTTTTTAAGGTGTTTTCTGTCAATGGTGTAGCATTTCACTGCCTCAGTAAAACACTGACATGAGTAAGCTATCAGGATATAAACTAATTCAGTATTAGCTGACAGGGAGCCCAGATGAAGATGCCATTGTTGCTCCTCTGTATTTTTAACCTTCTATATTAACTAACAAAAACTGTTTCTCAGTGTGTGCACTTGGGACTGTGCAAGATAGTGTAACCTCACTGCTTGTCTAGAAATGTGTTGTATTCACTCTGCCTCATTGGGACCATCTACAAATTTTTGTTGTAGTTCCTAGAATTGTCTGTTCAAGACAATGAACAGTGGGACCATGGTCAAGTTACTGGTTTGGGTGGGGGTTTTTTGTTGATTTTTTTTTCTGTTTTTACTTTTGAATTCTTTTTAGCTGGAAAAAGGCTCCAAGTCTGTCAACCCTGACAGCTGTATCAGCTGTGAGCAACTTCCCACCTGGTGGTAAAAAATGTCTTTTGTGAAACAAGATAAATACATTCATTCAAAATTGGTTTGATTGCTAATTAAATCTGCATTTCAGATAAATCTAGGTTAGATAAAACCTAATTATTTAACCACGAAAGATCAGTTAAAGTTCTTAATCTGTAAAGCACATGGTCATTTGTATTTCAGATGGTGACCGGAATGTACTCTGCTAGCCTCCCTAAGACACTGTGAAACTGTTTCTTCACACAATGATCAGGACTTAAATTTTGTCTTTCATATGAAAAGTTATTCAAGAACACACTTGTAAATTTACAGTCAAGAAGTACTTTCTTATAATTGGCATGGGATGCTAATGGCTTTCAAATTTTGTACAATTGTTTGGGTTTTAATGTGTTTGCTGTGTATTTGTAAATCAGCTAGGAAGGAACTGATTTTTAAATTCCTGACCCTGTATTCAAAAACTGCTTGCCAGATGAATAGGATTAATCTAATTGAGAGGACTTCAGTACTTGTTCAAAGTGCATCTGAATTTGAGGTTAAGAAAAACTGGAAGAATGCTTATATTGGTTTGTGAGGACCTGCTGTTAAGCTAATGATTTAACTGTATTTAATGAAATTCTGGTTTGGTTTTTAGATTTTTAATTCACTGTTTGACAATGTGCCTTTTTTACTAAATTGTGTCAAAAAATAATGAATGTAGAAGTATAAAAAGGTTGGTTGGTTTCTGCTATCTCAGATTCTATATCCTTAAACTTGATAGTGTGAATTACATACTTTTCCTAAAACCTTTCCAGGTCTGGCTTTGATTGCACAATTACAGTAGCTACTTCTTTACTGCTAATGCTAAATCAGATGAAGGGCACTTTCTATTGATGACTACTTTTTGAAAACATCTTGTATTTACGCTTGAGCTGTATTTCACTTTACAGCAATGTCTTCTGGAGGCCAGGGTTTTGCATATCACAGGAAGCCTTAGTGTGCAACTCTGTGCTGTGCTTTAAAATAAAAATCTTTCAAGAAGTATATGAGATCTCTATGGAAATCTGGATTTATTTTTGTGTAAAGCCCAAAATATTGTCCAGGAAAACTAATTTTCTATTTTTTTTGCATTTTGTAACATAATCTAGTAGCTGCATATTTCTAGATAAAGCATATTTCTGGAGACCAAAACGTGTCCAAAAGAAAATAAATATATGGAGAGCCTGGTGTTTAAATTGTGATGAATGTACTTCTATTTATTTTGGTGAGTGGGTGTGATGCAATATTAAAGTTTTAGTGTGTAAATAAGAGTGCTTCTAGTTTTAGCTGATTTTTTTTTTTTCTTTGGGGATATCATTTGTGCACAGTGTCTTTTTACACAATGTGACAAATCAGGTTAAAAACTCATACATAGCTTAATTGTCTTCTGGTGCTGTCAAGAAAGTGTATACTTTTGCACACACCAAATGCATTTAAGTTTTGCAGAGTATGTATACAATAAATTACAGGCATTAAACATTTTACTGCTATTTCTCATTGGTTTACTTTATGGGAGATTTTTTTCAGAACTCTTTTCTGCTGGTTTCCTCTGAGCTGTCACAACAGTCTTGGGCTGAATGTTCTGCAACAATTGTTCTCTTGTTGTCAAGCAGCCGGCAAGAATTATGAACCAATTAATGGAGTCACTTAAGCATTCAAAAGAGATCTGAAAATCCTTGGTGTCTCCTGTAGTTTAGGCTTATGGCATAATATATATTTGGAGGTATGTGTA
Organism: Streptopelia decaocto; assembly: GCF_964273445.1. Taxonomy (NCBI): domain Eukaryota; kingdom Metazoa; phylum Chordata; class Aves; order Columbiformes; family Columbidae; genus Streptopelia; species Streptopelia decaocto. Next base: position 53,670,556 of record NC_138661.1, read on the forward strand.
TTTTAGAATGATAATATACACAGGAGTGCCATTGCTTTTAATCACTTCCATTTGGAGACTGGTGTCATCCTGCAGTTTCATAAGCAGCATCTTTCTCAGATTCTCTTATTCCTGTGTAAAGAATCTGAATCTCCTCAGTTGCTGCCTCCTATGGAACAGTTTACTGCTTTGACAGGTGAAGGTAAATACCAGTGACTGTTCCAATCAGCTAGTGCTGTGACCCACTTCCAAACAGATAAATGAGTATACATCAAAATGAGCCCACCTGCCTTTCCTTTGAAACAGCAACAAATTATATTGCAAATTAGCATTTAATCAGTGTCCTACAAGTATTTTGTTTTGAAGGCATGAAATGCTACCTTGTTTGGAATTAATTTCTATGGAATTCCCTTGAGATTTTTAATCTGTCTTAGTAACTGTAGTGAGTCACTATCAGTCATTATTTCAAAGTAAATATATTATGTTCAGGTGAAGGGTGATTCTACATTGAGATATTAGCTTAATACAGGCTGTAAAGCTGTACTTCTCTGGAAGCAATACATTTTTACTCAGGTTTGGGAAAAAGACATGTTTGAGGGTGGGTTTTAGTTGTAATTTATTTAAAATAACAGTTCCACAAGACACAACTTTAGTTTAGTCATCCCATAGATAACCTTTTCTTAACACTTGAAATGTGTATGGAAACATACATATAGTTTTCCATGAGCCTTGGGATCAAAAATCCTTCAACATACGCTTGACATACTTTATGGGATGAAATTAAAGATAGAAGAGGTTCCTGAAGTAATTAATTATGTCACCAGGTCCTAACTTTGCTATCCACAACTGATGAAAGGTGATGTTTTCCCAAACCACCTGATGCTTAATTTTCTTTGGGGATTTTCTCTGTTCAGTTGTTCATGGGAGTTTTGGTTTTTTACCTCTATCCTTTTCCCTGCAGTGGCAATTTTTTTTTGGATGCAACTTCTTCTCATTTTCTCATCATTCCTCCATTGATGAAAGGCAAGTATCTGATGCCATCTCCTGTCACACTGTGTGTGAAAGCTGTTAGCAATTGACAATTTAAAGAGAATCAAGAGCTTGTGGTGTTTTGGTTTTCTGTCATCTTTTTAAAGGAACAGGCTTGATTCTGACTTGAAAAGCACTTTGAGTGTAGTGTTTCAGGTTTTGTAGTGCACACAGGATAACTATGAGAGTGTGCTTATGCACACACTGAGTTTAAAAAGATGTTTTTGAGTGCTTTACATGTATTTCTCTATGTTATTTAACCTCTTTTGTGGACTACTTCATAAAAGGTAACTAGCTTCCTTGAATGATACAACTAAGGATTTGTGATGCTTGTTATGAGTCTGTCATCAACTCCCTATCACAATAATTCTCCCCCCCTGCCAGTTTCTTTGTGTTCTGGTGTTGCACAGATACTTTGTGGTCCCATGACACAGCATGTCATGAGATCTAACCAGACAAAGAAGTGGTGTGTATGTTAGAGTGCTACACCTGTCAATTGACCTGCTGCTCTGCAATTGATGAAGGACTCTGCTTATTGTTATTTTTGCACGGGAGAGACACTAACATGAATCCATCAATTTTTTCTGGTTCCTGATTTCTATAGAATGTGCAGGGTCTGCTTTTGAGACCTCTACAGCAGTGTCAACTGTGACTGTAAATGTCTAGACAGTCAGCCCGGTCACATAAGGTGAATTTTCAGAGTTTACACAGAGCGATGTGCTGTCGTTAACAACCCTCTTCCCCCAGCCAAAATGAGTGAGCCAGCAAACCCTTTATTACCGTGGCTTCTGTTTGCCAGCTGCGTGTACACAGGGAATGTGGCAATGGCAGTGTACAGGGTGTGATGTGGCCCGGGGCTATGGGGAGCCCTATTTATGGGCAGTGTGAGAGATGCTGAAACTTGCAGGAAAATTTAACTGGTTTGTGGAAGACTATTTGCTGCTGTATGCAGTTGGCAATGAGCTCTGATGTACCTCAAAACTGCTGGCTTAAATCCAGTTTTGATTGGATGGTGCTTTTAAACTGATAGTTGTGATGTATAAAACAGTCACAGTGTAGTTCACGCACACACAGGTGACTTGCTGGTTTTTCAGAACAAAAGTGAACACTGACATAAATAATGCTCTTACTTGTGGTATTTCTAGAGCTTAAGTCAGTTTGGGTTTTGTGAGGAAATCTACTCCTGCCTCTTGTGTTGCAGTTGATTTTCATTTATTCCCCAAACTTCAGCATAAGGGATGATCACTCGAGCATATTTCAGAAGTGCAAATTTTGCCCATAACATTTAATATTTATAAGTTCAACTTGTAACTTCCATTCCATTACTCTTAATGTGAACAACTCGTAGCACTGTATGATTTTCTCCACTGGGGAGAATTCTTTGAAACACTTTCTGAATTGTAGTTTCACATCATTGAGAAGCCTTTCCCTTGGCTTTGCTCTAAGCTGGCATACCTGGAGATACAAGATGTCCACAGAAGGATGAGACTAGTATTTAGAGTATGAAGGTTTAAGACAGTAAAAATGATGTTGTTTTCCTCATGTGAAGCTGAATAAAATTCAAAAGCCACAGGCTGTAGAACTCACTCTGTATTCTGCAGGGCTGTGATTTTTTTATTTTGCCTTCTCCCTTAGCACCTGAGCAACTGCAGCCTATTTTCTGTGTAATTAACCATCTTAACTTTTCTACCAAGTCTCAAAGAAAACATCTGAGTAAGAGGACCCATACTTCTGGCAAAATGCCATCTTTTTGAATACAGAGGATGAGGTTTTATGGAGCAAGGAGTTGTAATGAAATAAGAGTATTGCTCAATAAATGCCAGTTTGGGGAATTTTATGTAGCTTGTTTGGTAAGCATATGTGCAAAATGCTATGGCCTCATTTGAAAGAGCACAGCATTACCAGTCACACTGGCTTTACTGCATTATTTGTGTTGAAAGCTGATATGCATTTGAAAACTTTCCTAGAGCAAAGATGGTGTTTTATAACATATTACTTGATGCGGAAAGCTAAGTTTCATATTTTTACCTCTAGAAATCACGTAAATTTAGAATTGACACCAAATCAAAGAGATGTTAGTCAAAACTCTGGCCAACACACTATCAAATAGAATAAAAGAACAACCCTTTTTGTAGCAGATTAAAATTTAGTATGTCCAGTAAAAGACATCTCATTACTGCCTTGCAGCCACCCACGGATGGTGTAAGGCAAGGTGTGTTTATCTTCAAGACTGCATTTAACAGAAGTCCCTGTTGTTCATGGAGCTATTGGTATCTCTCCATCTGTCTGTGTTGAACTTTGGCTCCACCCTGAGTGCTTCTGGCCTGCCTCATGCTGCTTTGCCTGATTGAAGTGGGTGTGTAACCACACACAGATGAAGTAAATAACTGGCAGAAAATATCTTCAGAAATTATAATTGTACTGCTGGCCTTCTTGCCTAATGCTTGGTAAGTGCTGGGCAAGGGAAGTTGGGAGACAGCTTCAGAAACTGAAATATAGAGGGGAACATTAGTAACGAAAGGTAGAGTTCAAGTGAAGGGGGAGGAGAGGAACTACTAGGAGGACCAGTACAGGGTGATACGTGGGGTATAAAGGCTGTGTTCTGCATGGGCAGAATGTTAGCCCGCTAGTAAGATAATTACCATCACATTAGTTGGCATTAGGATCTGTTAATTTAATACAGAGCTATTCATTGCAAATGGCATTTAGAATAGATTGAGGGCACAGACACAGCTCTGAATTTAAAGGAGAGTTTGAACAGTGAGCACTAAGAAATTTGGATCTGGAGTCTGGGTGCTGGCTTAGTCAAGGGTGACCTGTAAGCCTTGTACCAAAAGAGTATTACCACTTTTATTCTTGAGACAATAGTGGTGGGTCACTACCCAGGGTATGTTGTTACTGTTCTGGTTTCTATGATTATTGTGGTTATGTATGAATGTAGAGATTTTTAAAAGTGTTTCCAAACACTTAACCTATTAATAACCACAAATACCTATCAGATGTTCCTAGTTGTGTTTTACTGTGAAAGAGGGAGAAATTAAAGATGTGCTTGACATTAAAAACTTAAAAGGAATGCTGTACTCTCAAACATGAGTCTGTGCTAGAACCTCAGTGAAACAGTTATTTTGAAATTGTCTCTTTAAAGGATTTAGATAAATGTTCAGGCAGGGGATCAATATTGGGCCCAGCACTGTTCAATATCTCCAGAAGTGATCTGGAATCAAGTGTACCCTTAGGAAGTTTGATACCAAACCAAGTGGGGAAGTGAACACTTTGGAAGGGAGAACCACCCTGCAGGATGACCTGGACAGGCTTGAAGAGTGGCCTAAAAAGAACTGTATGAAGTTTCAACAAGCACAAGTGTAAGGTCTTGCACCTGAGAAAACAATCCAGAAGTGCAGCACAGGCTGGGATCTATCTGTCTGGGGGGCAGCTCTGTGGAAAGGAACCTGGGGATGCTGGTAGACAAGAAGTGTAGTATGAGCAAAGAGTGTGCTGCTGTGGCAAAGAGGACCAACGGGATGCTGTGCTGCATCAATGAGGGCATTGCCAACAGAGACAAAGTCATCATCATGTTCTACACAGTGCTTGTCAGGCCACACCTGGAATACTGTGTTCAGTTTTGGTCCCTGCTAGACAAAAAATAACTAGATGGGCTGGAGGAGGTCCAGAGATGGGCCATGAAGGTGATCAGAGGACTGGGAAGCTGCCATAGGAGGAAAGAATGAGACACCTAGGCTTGTTCAGCCTTGAGAGAAGAAGGCTTAGGGGAGATCTCATCACTATGTTCAAGTATCCAAAGGGTGGCTACAAAGAAGATAGAGACTCCCTGTTTACAATGAGTCATATGGAAAAGATGAGGGGTAATGGGCACAAGTTACTCCTGGGGAGATTCTGACTAGACACAAGAGAAATTTTTCACAATGAGATCAGCCCTTGGAATAATCTCACCAGAGAAAGGGTGGATTCCCCAACATGGGACAGTTTTAAGATTTAGCTGGACAGGGTGCTGGTCCATCTTCTCTAGACCCTGCTGTTGCCAAGAAAGCTTGGACCAGATGCTCCTTGAGGTCCCTTCCAACCTGGTGTTCTGTGACCAGGGTCTTATGGTCATTCCATAAGGGCTTGTCATAGGGTTCTCTAAGTTTCCACCCCCCCAAAAAAGCACATAGCTACAGACTCTGTAGTAGCCTGGGGTGAAGGCAGATGCCATTGTATGTGTCCCAGAACAGAGCCTTCAGGCTGCCAGTAAAGCTTTAATTTCCTGTTCCTCCTACCACAAACTCCAGGTTGCCCAGAATACTTTCCCCTGTGTATAGGTCTATACCACAGCACCCAACACCCCAGGAACTGCAGTATACAACGTTATAACTGGTGACAGTCTCCAAGACAAACTTGCTTTGTCCCCTCTTCATGGTAGAGCCTTCTCTGGGCCAGTGAGGTTAGGGACACAGCACCTGGGAGGCTGCTGGCCTTGTCTGTGCAGTGCAAAGTAGGGCTGGGGGCTTGGAGGTGGGGAGCTGGGTGGCTGCTGCTGTCTCATGCATCCTGCCCTGCAAACACTCTCCTGGAGGTCAGCAGCTTCTGCATAAATATGGGCCTCAAGGAAGGGTAGGACCAAGTACAGTGAGACCACCAGGAGTCCTCACTGCATCTCCTGTTGACAGAGCCAGTCTGTGGTGAGTTTGGTATCCTACCCTAGGTCTCACTCCTTCAAGAGGTCCCATTACCCTTTTCCCCTTGCTCTGGGCTTCACAAAGCCCCAGCTGTCACTTGCTAGGGGCTGAGTGCCACTCAGGCTGTTAACACCCCTCCCACTGCTGCTGCAGGTGTGGACCACTGATCTCCTAAAGCCCAAGCCATGGTTTCTGCTTCTGGGTGAGCTTTAACAACCTTGGATACAAGACACTGTTGTGAATCCACCTAGCTGGGATTCTCAAGTGCAAGAAAGACCAATATGTGATGGTCCTAGCATCATATAGCAGGAAAAGGTCAGTCTCCCTTTAAGCTGAGTTGTCTGTTAATGTCTTCTTCCTGAAACTTAGGTGCATTGAATGGTGGCAGCTGGAAACTAAATCATGTCTTAATAAGCAATATTTAAAAAGATCAGATGCTGATTCACCGAAAAAGCTCAAAGAACCAGAAAGCAGATCCTCAGTGTGTGTCACCATTTAGAGTGGGACAACAACAAACTGTGGCAGATGCTCTCTATTAACCCCTGTCCTCCCCACCAAAAAAAAATGGGAAAGAAGAAAGACTTACTGAGTTGGAAAATCAAAACAGCTTTACTAACAGTAAGATATATACAGCAAAACATACAAAACCAGTGTTTGAATCTCTGGCTGTTGAGGAATTGCGCTCTGTGGGGCTGGGTCCTGCCAGCGGCTGGACAGGTCCTGGACTGGATCCCACAGCAGACAGGAGCTGGAGAAGTGCGCATATCAGATCAGAGGCAGGACGACAACGGGCTGGGTCCTCTTCAGATGCTGGCCATGAAGGAAGAAAGTGAGGCCCCGCTGACCCCCCCAGCTTTAAGCTGTGTATCACGTGTATGGCACGGAATAACTCGTTGGTCCATTTGTGTCACCTGTTCTGTCTGCCCCTCCCTGCAGGCACGACCCTTTTACCACCCCTCACTGGTGGAACATCACAGATCTGCCATTGACCTTGGCTGCTACAGAAAGAAGTATAAAAGTGGAGCTTTTCTGCATACCATTGCTACTGCTAGCTCTGCAAACCTGTAAACATCAAGCACTACCAGTTCTGGAAGCAGACACTGTCTGAAAAACATGAGGCCAACTTCAGAGAAGTGCAGTGACTTGGAAGAAACTTAACTGAAAGGAAAAACTACTGAAAGATAACCGATCCTGTTTTAGCCAAAACCACGATATTCCACCTATTTTCCCATACCCTTTATGTCATGCTCAAATCACTATTGCCTTTTCCCATCTTGATATCTATACACATATGTATCACTAGTTAATCATTCATCTTTCTACACAAAAAGTTAATTGAGTTCATTTAGTTTGTGGCTGTGTGTCTCCATCTGTCAGAGCAGTCTCTCTGGGCAGGAGAGGAAGTATGAGATTTGGTGCAGTTCCTGCCCACAGGTTGCAGGTTAAAGACATCAGTCTTGAGGACATTACTGGATGCCACTTGATGAAGCTAGCTCGTGTTCACCACTGCATTAACCTGAAAGACACTTATCAAACACTGTTAGCATAGTGCAGCAATTAACATAATACAGTTCAAAACTGAATACTGTCACCAAGAATTTGATCTTCTTGGACTTCAGCACCCTTCAGTATAACCTACCAAGTGCAAGAAGGTCCTTGAGCAAAAACAGTTCCACAAATGGGCTTGCCCTTGCCCAAAGCAGGAATAACTCAGTTTTCCCCAACATATTCCTGTCAAGCACCACAGGGACTTTATTCCCTTCAACCATATGTAGAAGGGCTGAGTAGGGCTAGCTCAATCAATAGGTTCCCCTGGTGTTAATTAATCAGGTGGCTTATGCCTAATGTTCATCCCAATTTTTTAAGGTTCCGTCTCCCATATATTCCCCCTGGTCACACAGGAAAAAACACAGATCACCTCATCTCATAGTGTGCACCATTTCTGTTGAGACAATCCAAGACAATCCTGCAGAAGAGCATCTTCTAATGGCTGCAACACAGGCCTGTGTAGGTACAGAGTAGGATGTATGCTTTACCTTGGACAACTTATCAAACAGTTTTTCAAATAAACTATCTGATTTCTCAGTCAGTTTTTCCACAGCCAAGACATAGGCCTGTAGGGAGGAAAGAGAATGTCTTAATACTGCCGCATTTTGTCAGCCACTTCACCCACAGTAGGTGCCTTTTCACTTGCTCCCAAGTCCAATGTTTCCAACAAGTCGGCATATGCTGGCACACTCCACACAAACTTCTGCAACATAGGTCGGGTGCATTGCACTTCATCAGGATCTACAGTTGTCTGTGGGTCACTGTGAATTATCTCCTGCACAGCCAATTCTCTCAGGTACATAATACCTTTTCCGCGGTGGTCCATTTTCTTGGGCAGCAGATGATATCATCCTTAAAGGGATACCTGCTCTTTACCACCACCAAGATTCGCCTCCAGAGGCTTTGAGTGTCTCTGTTTTTCCCAAGTGCCTTATCAATGCCACCTAATCCAGCCAGGGATCCCAAATGCTCGGCTTCTCTACCACCTAAGTCCAAACTATTGGCCCCACCATCACAGCATCGAAGTAACCAGGTGATAAGTGGCCCACTTTAATGACGGCTAAAGTCTTTATTCAAGTCTCTCAACTCCTTCGGGGTAAAGGGGCAGATCTCTGATTCTTCTGCCCCTGATGATGGGCCTAGATCAGATGAACCCTTTTTTCCCCACTCGCTGTTCATCTACTGATGTCAGAACTGGTGTATCTTCATCATCACTTTCTTTCACTATGCAAACTGATTTTCTTCTGTACTTCCTTCTGGTTTCAAGGGCAACTGACATTGCTGGAGTCTGAGTACCCACAGTGCATACCACAGAGGCCTGAGTAGCCACAGTGACTGTTGTTGGGGTTGTAGTGGCTACGGTGTCTATCCTCACTGACCGAGTAGCTGCAGTGGCTGTAGCAGGAGCACCAGTGGCTGTAGTGCCCGTTGTCGGGGTTGCAGTAGCTGTGACAGGAGCTGGAGTCGCATCAGTACATGTTAGGAAAGTTGTGCTGCCTTCGCAGCCCTGACACCTGCGCCAATGTTTAATCTCACACCACACATAAAAAACCATCAGGACAACCGCTAATAGAAGCATGATAATTTGATAAGCCCAAGAATATTCGAAATTCCCCAAATCTGGCCCAGTCGGGTCAGCATGAGGACTACTGCCCCAATTAAAGGTGTAATCACCAGTAGAGTCCGCCAGGTGGCGCCCGAGGCTCACAGATGGGGTGCCAGCCGCGGGTTCGCGTCCCGCGGGCGCCACTGCCGCCTGACAAGCAGGGACGGGAGCGGTAACGGCCCATTGTGCCACGGCGCGGGTCAGCGCCACACACCACAGCACAGCCACGCCTCTCACCCAGCGCCCAGAGCTCATCAACCAGACACAAACACTGGCAAACAGCACATGCAGCAGGTACAGGAGTATTAAGGCACTCAGCTCTGAACAAATCTCTAAAAAGACATAATATAATACTGAACATAAAAACAAGAAAATTGGCATGATGAAAGCTGTCTGTTTTAATTACCAAGCCTCTAGAGTCTGTTAAAGAAAACGTCCAATATTCTCTCGACTGAACTTGGTGGTGGGTCTCCTCCCACAAGGGACAGGATTTGACCTCGGGTATCTTAGAGCCCAGAGTCCAGCGGTCTCGTGGTTGCGACACACAGGACACTGTCCTAACAATGTCTCAGAGACCCTCTGTTACCCGCTGTCCACATCCACATCAGATGCCACTAAATCTGTCACCGTTGAGAGCTGGACAACAATAAACTGCGGCAGATGTTCTCTATTAAACCCTGTCCTCCCCACGAAAAAAAAAAAAAAAACAAAAACAAAAACAAAAACAAACAAAAAACGGAAAAAGAAGGGAGACTTACAGAGCTGGAAAATTAAAACAGCTTTACATATAACACGAGAAATAATGCAAAGTATACGAAACCAATCTTGAATCTCCCGCTGATGAGGAATAGGGGCTGCAGGGCAGAGCCCGGCAAGTCCTGGACTGGATCGCACAGCAGACGGGATCTGGATTCAGGAGTGCGCAGACCAGAGACAGGACAACAGGCTGGGTCCTCTTCAGATGCCGGCCATGAAGGAAAAGAGCAAAACTCCTCTGACCCCCAAGTTTTAAACTGTGTATCACGTGTATGGCACGGAATAACTCGTTGGTCCATTTGTGTCACCTGTTCTGTCTGTCCCTCCCTGCAGGCACGACCCTTTTACCATCCCTCACTGGTGGAACATCACTGATCTGCTGTTGACCTTGGCTGCTGCAGAAAGAAGTATAAACATGGAGCTTTTCTGCATACCATTGCTACTGCTAGCTCTGCAAACCTGTAAACATCAAGCACTATCAGTTCTGGAAGCAGACACTGTCTGAAAAACATGAGGCCAACTTCAGAGAAGTGCAATGACTTGGAAGAAACTTAATTGAAAGGAAAAACTACTGAAAGATCATTAGTCCTATTTTAGCCAAAAGCAGAAGAGCAAGTTATTGTAAGTCTGCTGAACTACAGCACCTTATTCTGGCAGAGGGCCTGTGGTGCTGCTTTAAAAAAAAGCCTATCTCAGGTTCTGCCTTGTTAGTGGAGCATGCAAAACCAGCTTAAAATTTAAAAATTCTGGTTTAGGAGTTTTGCTAGTGGTATTATTACCTTCTTTTGCATAAAACAGCTAATACCTTTGCAGGGATGCAGATTTATTTTGAACTTGCCTCACAGTACTACTCCTTCAGTGTTATTCACAAAACAAACTATCCAAAAGTTAGCGACGACTGCATAATTGTTTGCAGAAATTCATCACTGAAGAGGCGCTGTACTTCCTGGGTAGATGATGTGTAGCATGTGCTGGAATCTGCAGTGCCAGTTCTTGATGAGCTGATATTGAGTGGTCTGGTTCTGTGGCTTTCCTTTGAGGCTATGGTCCTCTCCAAACTGAGCACTGAAATTGTAAGGTCACTCATTACATCACAGTTTCAGCACAGAAACAGAATGGCATCAGTAAGCAATACATATTGTGAAAAATGCAGTTGTGATTCATGCTAAGATGTTTAATGTTTACAGGTATAACCAAATGAGGCACGGACTCTGAACTTGGAAAAGGGAAAGGTGGTTAAGTTCTATGTAAAAAGTTATCAAGCTTGTTTAGGAAGTTATATTGATAGAGGGAACTAACATTTTAAGGGTTAAGCAACTGTATAATAAGGGCCTACTAACAAGCTAACATTTTAAACCACATAATTAATATCTAGTTTAGAGCTGTATGTAACTAATTGTGCTAAAAAAAGCAGGACTCCATTAAATGCCGAGATAAGAAGTTTTACAGCACCAGCTGCAACCTTGAGGAGACAAGATATCCAAGATTTACAGCAAAAAGGGGGCGCCAGTCTGGTTTCAGTCGGTTTGGTAGCTTGGGTTCCAGCCAGTTCCTCCTAATGAGCCAAAGGTAAAAAGTCCACTGTGACGAAGCTGAAGGAGCCTTCATCCAAAGACCCCTAAAGACCCTTCCTCAAATTCACCAAGTGACATTGCGCAGGCGCAACAGGGGAGGGTCAAGGAGGGGAATATGTAAATGGTTATCTGAGACTCATTTTAATAAAAAGCGGGAAAGGTCATGAATATGTATAGGCGTTTCTGGGGTCATTATGAACATACTGTATTTAAGCACACTTCTTATTGTTAAAAGTGTGCGTGTTGGGCATAGTGAATCCCCCGCGCACCCAGCGCTGTTTTGCTTATGCTCTAATGAACACATGTTTAAAGAATACAATTAAGGAATTGGATTAAACATTGTTTATCCATAGAAAAAGCGTAAGTTATTTATTTCAATATGATCGAAAAGCTTGATAAGGGTTGTTGTAAACCTAATCATAATTTGCTATGGCTGTACCAACAAAAACCTGTGCTCTTGGTTACTGTCCGCCTCAGGCCTCACATCAGCAAGGGAAGAAAAAATTGTAAAAGCTTTCTTAAGGAGATCTTACTCCTTGTAGAAATGTGCTGCTATCGTGTTTGGTCTGTTCTGATCTGATCTGGTAGTTTCCTGGTAGGTTATGAGGATAGCACTGGTAGTTGTCTCCATTTACTTAGCCGTCCCACTCGGGACGCAGGGTTTACGTTGCCTTACAGCAGCTGAATTTAAAGTTGCAGCACGTAGAATTTTATTCCTGTGGTCCAGGACACAGTAACGTGGGTGATGTACTGCGTGCAGTTAAAACCTTGCCCTGCCTGAAGAGTTACTCGTTTCCTTGGGGATTTTTTTGTGATAGTCCTGCGCTATAGAAACAGTCATTTACTTTTATAGCATTCCTCTGAGTGAGGTAAAGGCATTTTAATGTCCATATGAGACTCTGTTTTCCACCAAATTGGCCCTCAGACTTGCACAGCCCACTTTCCAAAAGGCAGTTTTCTGATATCTCTACTGTGTGGTAGGAAGGCTTAAGAAATAAGAGCTAGATAAATGTAGGGAGAAAAATTCATTCCAGGTTTTTATTTACATGCTCCTAGCTTCATAAAGTTGCAAATCAGTTGTGATATTCCCAACACAGAGGGAAGAAACCTCCAAATCCCTATAATACGTATGTATGGTCTTATATCTGAGATTACTTCTGCTATTGATTCCAGATTCCACTGCACAGATTCCATTCAAAATTCATGTTAGCTTAGCGAGAGAAAAAGTAGAAAGGAGGACAGCAGAGGAGAACTATCTGGCACTGCCGTGCATTAGAAGTGATGTGTTGCAGTAGCATTTGTTCACCTCCCACATGGGCTCTAATGTTTTTCTGCAGATTCCGTGTTTCCAGCACAGTTCATGGCAGCCAAACTCCAGGACGTGCACCTGCCAAGGGGGTGCCCCTGCAGCACCCCTGTTCTGCACCTGCAAGTGCCACGCGTGGCACACCCTTGCCTGTCGTCTTGAAGAACATATTTAAGGAGCTCCCGGGTAGCTGCGAGAGTTTGTTTGTTGTTTGTTTGTTTGTTTGTTTTTCCACAGATTTCAGCCTTTTTTAGAGGCTGCGGCCCGGCTGGCGGGATGGTGCACATCATGAGGTGTGGAAACGGCACCCAGCCGACAGCTCCTCGCATTCACCTGTCACAGTAATGTATTGAAACGTTTATTTGAGCGCCTGCTCGCGCCGTTAGAAGGAAAAAATTAAAAGGACACATCTTTATTTACGGTTCCCCTGAGGGACGGCGGCGCGCCCCGCGCAGGGGCTGCTGGGAGGCGGCGGCGCGCGGCCCCTCCCGCCGCCATGGCGCTCGCGGAGGAGGCGCTCAGGAAGCAGCTGGGCAAGGTGCGCGCGGGCCCCGGCCGTTCAGCCGCCGGCGCGGGGGGGGGGAGGAGGGGAGGGGGCTGAGGGCTGACGGGGCGGAGGAGGAAGAAGAAGAAACGTTGTGGAAAATGCCGAGTTTTTAGGAGGGGTGGAGGGGACGGGGCGTGCGGCGAGGGAGATGCGGTGTCTGGCGGCCCCGGCCGGTGGCCGCTCCCGCGGGCGGGAAGGTGCGGGGTGGGGAAGGGCGGCGCTGAGGGGCCGAGCGGCCCAGCCGCCCTCCCGGTGCCCGCAGGCAGCGCGGAGCCGTCTCCGGTGTCCTGGTCATCGCTTGTGACAGACTCGGCTCCCCCTCGGGACGCAGGGTTTACGTTGCCTTACAGCAGCTGAATTTAAAGTTGCAGCACGTAGAATTTTATTCCTGTGGTCCAGGACACAGTAACGTGGGTGACGTACTGCGTGCAGTTAAAACCTTGCCCTGCCTGAAGAGTTACTCGTTTCCTTGGGGATTTTTTTGTGATAGTCCTGCGCTATAGAAACAGTCATTTACTTTTATAGCATTCCTCTGAGTGAGGTAAAGGCATTTTAATGTCCATATGAGAAACTGAGGCATGTGTATTTAAATTTTGGGCTTGCCAAATAATTTTAGGTGCAAAATGAGAAGGTATGTATCTGACTCACCTCGTAAGCCTCTCTGATCTTTAGAAAATAACAAAATATGTAATAGGAATGCTTCATTTTGTATTACAAATAAGAAGGAGGTCAGCTGAGGAAAGATGGCTTTGACTTCCTCAACCAGATGTATCAACGCTTCTGAAATGTGTTAAATTTGTGTTGACATTCTTAATTTGGGCACCTTTGATTATTTTTTTTTTCTTACTGCTTGCCTTTGCAGTATCCTGTAAGATTGCATGTGAAGAAGCTGACTAAAAGGTGTTTCTTTTCGGTAGCTTTGTGTTTTCTTGTACAAAGTGGAGCGTAGTCACACCATCCATGTAGCTGTAGTATTGCTGCTGTTTCTGGTGGGTGCCTTACTGAAGAGATTGTAGATTTTAGGTACTACTTCATGGCAGGGAGCAGCTCTTTAAGCCATTGTCAGGCTGTAGTTGCATTTGCTTAAGTGAGACTTCCAGGACAACTCCAGACTTGCTAAAATAAGAAGCAGATGCTCTAATCTAGGAAATGGAAAATATTCTTCATAGTGATAAAATGCGTGAGAATGCAAGTCTCTTAGAAGTTCAGGTATTGGACTGGCTGAGGACAGTCTAAATGAAGTAGCAGTGATTCATTCTTGCTGATAATTATTTTCAAATCACATTTCAAGCATCAGTACTTCTGTTAATCTGTGGGCAAATTTTCTGCAGGCAAGGAAGAGGGATGCCTTATTTTGCTTGAATTTTCTCAGCTCCCAAGGACAGCTTAAACATGGAAAAAAATTCCCAAAGGCTAATTACTTGTACATTTAATATGTTTGTGGAAACTGACATCTTATGAAACTCTTCTAAAATGTGTGCAGGTGGATCTGAGTTTTTAGTAGTAACTGTGTCAGTAGTAAGATGACTTCTTATTTCTGAGAGGTTTATATTTTTATATTGTTTTTAATTATGGTGTGCAGATGAGACTAAATTTAATTAAGCCTCTGCTCACACAGCTGTAAAGGAAAGGTAATAGGAGTGATGTTCAGAATTGTAGTTCCAATGTAACAACAGCAGACCTGCAATACCCTTCAAGCTTTTTTTTTTTTAATCAAATTTTTTTTTATAATATATTTCACACCAAACTGTTTATAGTACTACAAGTAATTATTACCTTCCCCTTCTTGTGTTTCTACTTTCTCTTGGTTCCTTTTCGCTGTCTCTGGTAACGAAAGAAGGAGCTTTTGAAATTGAAACGTTTTTCCTTTTTTTTTTTTTTCTTTCCCCTTCCCAGTATAAGTTCAGAGATCTGACCATAGAAGAACTAAAGAATGTTAACAAGACATACCCAAACTTCACATTCTCCATGAACACATACAGTAAGAAGTGATACAGTTACTTTGAACTAATTGTGATATTTACTTGCCATAGATTCAGACTGTGTATAGTAGAATCTAAATAGTGTATCTTTCAGCTGTCTTCCTATCTTTATTTTGACTTACGGTAAAATTTCTGGTGCCATGTGACTAATTTTGAAAGCTCTTCCGAGAGTGCATATGTATAAAAAACTAAGCAACTCATTCACTAAATTTCATTTCATTTTAACTGGTCAGTAATAATAGAAGATTGATGTTCCTTAAAATTCTTGACATGTAGTGGCATTTTTCCTGTATCCCATGCCTGTATTGAAAACATTTTGATGTCTTTATCATATCAAGTGTAACTTCTGGATCCCTCAGCCTGACTGAAAGTTTCTACAAGACCAGAATTAGACCCAGGACTGGGGATTTTCAGGCTAATGCTTTTGAAAGGATTTTTTTTTTAATAACAGTTTTAATTTCAGCCTTCAAGGATGGATCCCAGAAGGAACTCCTGAATTTTAGTGGTACCGTTCCAGTGAAATATGGTAAGATAAGTCAAATATAATTTCCTTACCAGGTATTAATCTAATTGCAAAATGTGTTGGGTACTTCCTCTTAACAATATACTGTGCGGCTTGTTTAAAGGTGGCTATAAAGGATTTTATATTAATTGGCAGAAGCTACTTCTGCTGCATAAAAAAGTGTCTTCATGCAGTCATAGATACTGGAATAAAGTCGTATTAGATAAATCAATTAACTATTTAAAAAATCATGTACTTTGAGACTGTGTAGGCAAACTCTTTGGTTCTAATGGAGGTTTGAATGAACTCTCCAAGGTCTATGCTTGTATAGGCAGTGTCTAAATATAACTAGTAGGTAATTTTTTATTTTTAACTTAGAGCCTTTGAAGTCTGAGGTAAAGCTTTTATTAGATGCCTCTTTGCATCAGTTGTTGAGTCCTAAAATACATATGATATGTGTGGCTGTAAGAGATTCTTTGCCTGGAAAAGGGGACACCTTGACTGATAGAATATCCTGGGAAATAAAAAAAGCAATAAAGCTTTATATTAAGACACACGCAATGGGTAGCACTTCAAGCTGATCCAGGCAAGTCTGCTTTTATTAGCAAGCCTGAGTAACATAATTACTTTCAGGTGTGAATCTGGAAAGTGGTCTGTCAGGCTTTTTTTCTTTGTTATTAAGAAGCATGAATCGTATGTACACATATCTGGGTTTCAGTGCCTCTTCTCCATGCAGAAGTTAGCAATGGCTTTTGTTTTGTGTTGAACAGGTAATTCCTATAACATACCTATTCGTCTGTGGATTCTGGATTCTCATCCCTTTGCTCCGCCCATTTGTTTCTTGAAGCCAACAGCGAACATGGGCATTTCAGTGGGAAAGCATGTCGATGCTCATGGCAGGATTTATTTGCCCTACCTGCAGAATTGGAGCCATGTAAGAGGTGGAGTGACTGATGGGAGGAACATACTTGAAAAGAAAGCATGTTTGGATAAGAGTGAAAGGGTTTGGGGCTTTTTATTTTCTGCATTTTTTGTTAAATATGTAATGATTTTGTAAAGAGAAGCAGAATGTTATGTCTATTGGAAGCACAGCTTTCAGACTGAAGTGATTGTAAAGGAAGTTATAAGTGATGGTAAGGAAAATTATTTTAAGCTGAAGAAAAAAGGGACTGACTTCATTATAAAGCAGTATAAGCCTCACATGGGCACTTTGGTACTTTTCCTTTGTTGCTCTGAATAATGAATGATAATACTAGACCAATTGAGTATCCCTTAAGAAAGTTTAATGGAAATTCCTACCTTTTGGATATGTCTTAGCAGAACTCTGAAAAAGTAGCATAGAGGTTCAAAAGCCAGTGCTTTTGCTAAATGATTTTCTGCACTGTATTAAATAACTTACTTAAATATGTCTGCCAGGCAAGTAAAAGTGATTTATTGAATGCTAGCTTTTGGAAATGGATGGTGTGTATTTTTCATTATTGATACAGAAATTCCCAGGCTTTCTTTACCTTAGGTGTTTCTGTAAGTGTTAAGGGTATCAATATTCATAATTCAGTTAAATTTTGTATAGCTATGGTTCTTTATGAAATACTGCAGTTTACAGCTGATACCACTATATGAAATAGCTATTCAACTCTTTTGTCTTCTGTATTGCTATATTTCAGCCTAAATCAACTGTCATTGGATTAATCAAGGAAATGATTGCAAAATTTGAGGAAGAGCTCCCTCTGTATTCGTTATCTTCTTCTGATGCAGCCAGGCAATCAGAACTTCTCTCCTACATTGCAAAGATTACTGAAGGTGTGGATGTTTTCATATATTTGTTTGTGATGTTCCTACACAATATCTTCTTTATTTAATTTTATTACTTGATATCACACAGATGCCTACACAATTTTAATATCTGAATTTTTTGTGTTTGCATGTGTACAGTATTTGGTATTTACTCTGTGTAGTCACAAGTGCATCTTTTTGAACTGAGAGCTCAGATTCTCTTTATTTGAATAAACAGCTCATTTTAGATGTTTGCATTTAAACATACTGAAAAATGCTGTAGACTTTGTAATACCCACTTATTGGAAATTACTGCAGCAAAACTCTATGTGAGATCTTTTGGAAAGGAAATGTGGTTTTATTATAAACAAGTTGATTTTACTCAATCACAGTCATTTGTTCTCTCAGGTCTCATTCACTCACACTCTCACATCCACAGTCACAAGCCCTGAGACCTGTCTGAGCACAGTCTCTTGTCTGTAACACTGAGGACAAGGAGCACTGGCTGTTGAGCCCGTATTGTGTCTCTTGGGTTCTTCTTGGTCTTGTCTTTTACACCCTTCAGGAGTGGATGCTATTTGGCATTTTTGTCTCATTACTTTATCTCAGCCATTCTAAGTTTTGGGCAAAATTCCTGAATTTCACAATTCTCATGTTTTCCTTATCTCGGTATTTCATGGCTTCAGTCCTGTTGTTCTTCATCCTGACACATTTTCGTCAGATCAGTCTTTACTTCTTACTTCTTTCAGTGAAATCACAGATCATGATCTGTGGCAACTGGTACACACCTTTCCCTTTAACCCTTTTCTGCCGTTTCTTCTGATAATTGTGTACACCTACATGATTGTGAACACACATGTATATGCACACACAATACACATTTCTAGTAAATCAATCTTAATGTTTCTGTTAGGACTCTCTCTACATTATAGTCAGAATGAGATCTGTTTTATTACCAGTAGCACTGGCTAAACAGCCTCACATCATTGTATTTTAATCAAATTCTGATTTGCATGTCTTTTCAAAACACAAATATTATGACCATGCTATATATTCACATCTGTAACAGTAGCAAAGGGAGTATTGTTTGTATGGTCTTAGTGTCTAGCTTCTTGATACTGTTATGCCCAGAAGGTAAATTGTATCTTGGGCTGCATCAAAAGCAGTGTGGCCAGCAGGTCGAGGGACGCGATTCTGCCCCTCTGTTCTGCTCTGGTCAGACCCCACCTGGAGTCCTGTGTCCAGCTCTGGAGCCCTCAGTACAGGAAAGACATTGACCTGTTTGAGAGGGTCCAGAGGAGGAATGTGAAAATGATCAGAGGGATGGAATGCTTCTACTATGAGGAGAGGCTGAGAGAGTTGGGGTTCTTCAGCCTGGAGAAGAGAAGGCTCCAGGGAGACCTTATTGCGGCCTTTCACTACTTAAAAGGGGCCTGTAAGAAAGAGTGGGACAGACTTTTTAGTGGGCCTGTTGTGATAGGACAAGGGGTAATGATTTTAAACTAAAGGAGGGTGTATTTATGGTAGACATGAGGAAGAATTTTTTTTATATTAGGATGGTAAAACACTGGAAGAGGTTGCCCAGAGAGGTGGTAGATGCCCCATCCCTGGAGACATTCAGGGCCAGGCTGGACGGGGCTCAGAGCAACCTGATTTAGTTGGCGATGTCCCTGCTCATTGCAGGGGGGTTGGGCTAGATGACCTTTGAAGGTCCCTTCCAACCCAAACTATTCCATGATTCTATGCTCATGTTTTCTACCTAGTGAAAAAACATTTATGTTCAGAGAGGAGTATTTGTGTTCTACACCTTGCAAGTTGTGATGAGTTTTCTGTGGTCAGGCTTGACAGCTATTTTGAAGAAGCTGATATAATTTGGTTTAACTTGCATAACTATGATCCTTTATGAAGCAACAATACTTGATACAGTATTGATACAGTGTGGACCAGCACTTAATTTTGTGATTTGATTTTCCTTAAATTGTAGGAGAGACTGGCATGAAATCAAAGAGTAAAATTGGTGGAGACAAAAACCAAGGATGTTTTAACAAAATTACTGTTGTTGGAGCTGGAGATCTTGGCATTGCATGTGTACTAGCAATTGCAGCAAAGGTATGTAATTATTATAGGCAGCAACAGACCTGATTAATAGAGAGACTTCCAACCTAGTTCTTAGTGTCTGGCACAGAAATAACTCAGCAGTTGTAATGCCTCTGTCACTGCTGATGTCATTAGCCCCTTCAGTTAACTTATGGACACACACAAGTGTTAGTTTCTGCCTTGTTTTCTCAGTCAGCTTTTTAAATACAAAGGGTTGAATATTGAATTCACTTATTTTGAAAGCCCTTAGTTAAAGGATTCTTGCCTGAGCGGTGGCTTCTTACAGTTGGGATCTCCTAGTCCCCTGGAAGACGATAGTCTGTAGATGGTCTGTGCTTCATTACGGCTGTATTCTCAGGGACAACAGTAGCATCAACATTTATAACTTCCCAGAGATGGTTTTGTGAGGTTTTTTTGTTTGTTTTGTAATGAGTCATTTTCCAATTAAATTCACTAAATTCTTTTTCTTGTGATTTGGTAGTAATTTTGGTCAGTAATTTAGTTTGTTTTATACTCAGTACAACAAACAATGGAACTGGAGGAATATTGGTTTTTATTCTTCATTCCCCCAAGAGCAAGTTTTGGTTTGTTTTATCATGGATCTGCGTTCTTTTTACTCATACAGGGTGCTGCAGACAAGGTGGTTCTTTTGGACCTTTCTGAAGGTTCAGCAAAAGGAGGGACCATGGACTTGGAGATCTTTACTCTGCCAAATGTGGAGATCAGCAAAGGTATTGGATGTTGTTGCTGGAATAGGAGCGAGTAGTGTACTGTGTGTACTTGTGCTTGTTTTAATGAGAGCAGGACAGCTGGGGAAGTAGAGGGGCTCTGGTGTATGTGCCATCTTTTAAAAACTGTTATCTTCTCGTAGCTTCTTGCTTTTCTTCATTTTCTCAGGGCAAAATTGGGAAAGGAAGGCTCAGCAAAGCTTGTGTTGCTTTTATTTCAGGGTTTTTTCATTCTGTTTATAGAGGTAGAGGTATGTGAGCCTGTGCTTCCAGGGTAAGAGTCTAATGCTGAAATTGGACTCACACAGAAATAGAGAGGAGCCAAGCTAGTACTTCAGTGTCATAGGGGGAGAGAAGTAAGGGGAGAAAAAATATATTTATGTTAGGGAATTAAAGATAGTTGTGAGAGCAGTGTTAAAAAGGCTGATAAATAAAAGTGCGTTTTGAAGTACTACGTTCCAAGATTGACGTTCATTAAAATGCACATGGCCAATAGTTCTTAATCATTGTCACTGCATATCCAAATAACTAGTTCTTAACAATCTTGTCCTCAGTTAGCTGTGAGTGTACAACTCAACAGAGTCGATGCCATGTCTCCATAAGTAGTGGTAATGGCTACAGTCTTTGGTCTTAGCTGCAGAGATTGAGGTGATACAGCTTAAAACCCCTCCACAGGGGAAAATGGAACTGAATTAAGCAGCTTCCCCATTCTTCCTTGCTTGTCTGTGGTGGTTTTCTGTTCCTTGTGCCCTCTGCAAGATAAAATAGGAGGCTTTCTTGTGCTTCTGATGTAATTTATCTTATTTTGGGGAAAGGGGCTTGTTCTGGTTCCACCAGGCATCTTATGTCCTTATTCTGCACCTGACAT
Organism: Streptopelia decaocto; assembly: GCF_964273445.1. Classification (NCBI taxonomy): domain Eukaryota; kingdom Metazoa; phylum Chordata; class Aves; order Columbiformes; family Columbidae; genus Streptopelia; species Streptopelia decaocto. The sequence goes on from NC_138661.1 coordinate 53,691,527, forward strand.
TGCCTGCTCTACATCCTTACATCTTGTCTTGCAGGTTTTACTGCTAGCACACTTTTTCCTGATCCCTGGTTGTGCAGCTGTACCACAAATCTCTGTTGGTGTCTTTGTGGTTACCTATTACGTGTTTACATTTAGCTGTGGTACAAATAGCCTGTATGTTGTTGCTGGCTGTGCTATTAGTAGTGTTACGATATTACAAAATGTTTATACATGGTCACCTGTTATTTTAGCATGTTTATATCTAAGTTTTGGGCAAGCTGATATTGATTGTGTCCTCCTTAGTATGCTTCTAATTTGCCAGTGCACTAGGCTCCTGCTTTAGCTTCAGCTGGTTCCAGAAGTGGTGTGACAGTCAAATTACCTTGTTTCTGTGTCCAGGCTGGTCACAGATGTGATATGATACGGTACTCAAATATTCAGAGTCACCCGCTCAAGGCTGTTCTGACTTTGGAATTTCTGCAGCAAATGTAGTTGTGTGTTTTCTTGGGCTAATAAATACTTGTCTTTTACTTCAGTTAATAAATAGTCTTTTGGAACACTTTTCATGGTTGTCTACATGTCGTTGATTAAGCTATTAGAACAAAAATTATAGAAGCCTCAGATAATAGGGAAAAAGTCTTTCCCCTTCTTTAAAAATCAGAATAAAAAAGAAGGAGCCTTTTCATGGATGTATTCTTTTTTCTCTGTTGCCAAGAAAACTTGGAAAAGCTTATCTGTCGACACCATCTAGATCTTTTGTGGTCTCTGCTCTGTAACCTCAGACAAATTGCAGTCTGCCTTCTGTGTTTGCCAAGTATGAAATGGGAAAAGTAGTTTTGTGGGAGAGCTGTGTTCTACAGGTGCTGTGAAAGTGCCCCAGATTCCATACTGGGGGACACAAAGGGAGACAGGAGGGGAAGAATCCCTAACTAAAGTGAATGCTGCAGTTCAGCCTTTAGGACAGCTCTTTGTTTTGCATCCAAAACTTGATAGAATTATATAAAATTTAAAAATGCCTTTTCTTTATATTTCAGATTTTTCTGCTTCAGCTGATTCAAAAGTTGTGGTACTTACAGTTAATTCTCTGGGTAATGCTCAGACTTATCTTGATGTTGTACAAAGCAATGTGGATTTGTTCAGAGGAGTTATCCCAGCAATATCACACTACAGTCAAAACACTGTTCTCCTTATTGCTTCTCATCCAGGTGTGTTGGTACTTCACCTAATATTCTGTCCCTCAGCTGGCTTTCTCTTCGGCCTGTTTTAAAAATATGTTACTGCCAAATACACCCACTTAGTCAAAAATTCTTGCTACTCTGAAAGTTGTTTTCCTTTACAGCTTTGAGCAGGACACTGTCTTTGGGTTTTTTTCTTTACTGTTACCAAGATAAAAGAAAATAGTATACTTTGTTTTGTACAAAAGGTATGTATTCCTGTATGTTTCTGTATGTAGTTTCGACCTGACTGTGTCTACAAGATTAGCATCCATTGGCTGTTGTCTTGTCAGTTGTGAGTTTTATGGATGTGTTTCCCCTGGGCAGTAAGGATAGGGGGGGGTGTGTGTGTGTGTATTATATCCATACTATCAGACTCACAGACTACCAGTGTACGTAATCCAGAGTTGATAGTAAATATTCCAGCTGTGTTGTCATGGAAAGTTTGAATCTGTTTGGTCAGTGATACTGTGAACTAAGCTAAAGCTAAAACTCTACTGAAAAGGGAAAGAAAGAGGTGTGGACCTCTCTGTCCTGTAAAAACACTGAAGACAGGCCACTCAAGTGCTTCTTAACTTTTGTATCATGTAGAGTTGTGGAGCTGGAGAAGAGAGTGCTTGCCAAATGAAAAGAAATTAAACACTGGCTGAATTAAATTTAGAAGCATGTGAGGGTTTTGGTAGCAGGAAGCATAGTGACTCATTCTGAAGTTTCACTTGACTTCTCTTAAAACTTTACCTGGGCTTTGAATTTTCTTCACATCCTCCCCACCTGACTTACTGTTTTAGATTGAAATAAACTACTGGTGTGTTCTTACATGCTTATACCTTTTCTAAAGTAAACAATTTTGTCCTGAGTTTTTCATAATCGTGATTCATAGTTTGCACTTGTGTTGAAATTTGAGTCCTTCATTGTCAACATATTTTTCTTTCACATATAGTTGAAGTAATGACATATGTGTCATGGAAGCTGAGCGCATTTCCCAAAAGCAGAGTTATTGGAGTAGGTGCCAACCTAGATACTGAGAGATTTCAGTTTATACTGACAAACCTTTTGAAAGAAGAAGTGCTGGCAAAAGATGCTTGGATTATTGGTGAACAAGGGGAAGACAAAGGTAAAGTGATACTTTATTATTAGACTATGAGTATATAATATCCTGGCAGTGCTTAAGTAATTGAGTAATGAAAGTATAATTGAGAGAAGTAATAAAGGTAGTCATAAGCAGGGTGGTAGATTTTCATAATAGTGGTTCTAAATAATACACTTTTAGTATGTGCCTGAGACTGTAGACCCGAAGTCATAGCAAAGTATTTGACATTTGTCACAGTAAAAAAAGATATAGAAACTACAACTTCACATGCTTTTTCTTTGATATAACAATATAGGTTAGAAGTACAAAAAGATGAAGGAAATGTGGTATAAAATATGGTGAGATACTGCTAATGTAAGAATTATTGCATATTACTTCATTCTTAAGCGTCTCTGGCCAGGTACTACTATAGAATTTATGTTAGCAGTCCAGGGAACTTTAGTTCATCAGCTACATTTGGGTTGTTGTGGGGTAGTTGTTGTAACTTATCTGGTACCTGTTTTAATCGCTGGTTGGGCATGTATTTAAATGTTGCTTATTTCTATTTAGTACCATCATGGACCAGTGGCAATTCAGTTGCAAATCAAACAGAAGCAATGGCTGCTCATAACTCAAGAGACAAAGTGGCTAACAGGTAACATAATTATAATCTTAATTTTTTTTTTTCTTCATGTTTAGGCACTTGAAGTTTGCAGAGTTTTTTCTTCAACTCTGTATGAAAAGGAGGAAGTTTGCTTTAAAATCTTCATACATAGAGTTTATAGGTCTGGGCCTCAGTGTCATTCAGTTTCATATATGGGTATATGCCTGCTGTTTTTCTGAAGTTCTCAATAATGTTTTGCCTGTGATGACCTAAAGGCAATACAGGCTTTGTGGAATATACACTAGAATATTAGAGCTGCCAGTTCAATTGTTTGCTTTAAAAAAAATAGTAGACAAGCCTTCTGGAAGGCTTTTCTCAGAGCTTGTGTGGAAGCAACTTACTTCAAAGCACAGTACATGTTTGGATCAATATACCCAATTTAATTAGCCACATATCAGTTGCACCTCTTGACAGAAGAGAGAATTGTTGCTAGTGTGGGTAAAATATACATAAAGAAATTATTTAAAGCAATTCTTAATTTCCTTCTGTTGTTTTCCAAAATAGAATCATGTTTTTATTGTATACTTCACCTGATATGGTACCTTTAACCTGTCTCTTGGGCTTTACATATAAACCAAAATAGGAAAAATCATGTTTCTCTCCTCTTCTTGGTTTATCTAGAGCTATGGAAGTTCTAAAGGGAAAAGGTCAGAGATCTTGGTCTGTTGGGCTCTCAGTTGCTGATTTGACGGACAGTATACTGAAAGATAAAAGAAAAGTTCATTCTGTATCCACTCTGGCAAAGGTAAATGTGTTACTAATATATTTTGATTGGCACTGTAATTATATTATTTATACTGGATATGACCATTAATTTTAACAGCACAGACATCTCACTTAAAGTAGCTGTTCCACAGTAACACTGCTTCTGTTAATTTCTTCCAAAACCAGCTTTCAATTCTACTCCAAAAATGAGCAAAAATCAACTCTTGTGTTAATCTGAAACCAGTATTAAAAGTGGATTATTTTCCCAAAAATAGAAGAGTCCAGAGGGAAAATGTGGCTGACCGGCTCCCCTGGAATAGCTGGATTTGGCCAATGAAGATGAATGTGTGAATGTGTGCATTGCAGTTTCAAGTGCTCAGCATTTAATGTAAATTTTTTCCAGAGGCCAAAGGAGTTCAGTATATTTTATGAAAGTATAAAATACATGTTCTGCCAGTATTTTATTTGAGGAGCTTTGAAATAGCTGCTTTTTTACTCCTTCATACTTTACATTGAGAAGATTATGAAGCTGTATTTAACTTAAAATTGTAGACTGAACCTTATTTAAAGCTTATCCTAAAAGGCTTCATAAAAGCATTAAGTCATCTCATGTAAGGAAAAAACAAAAACAAAAACAAAACCAACAAATATGTAGAAACATTTACTGGTCACTTGTATTTACAAGCTTCAGAAGGGTGATTTGCATGTCCCAGTGCAGTGAACCTGAGTAGACTGCTTATTGCATCAAGTACAGACACCTAATTTAGTCATTATGCTTTCAAGTAAAGTTTTTTTAAATAATTTATTAACTAAATTCAGATCTCTTAAACTGCAGGGTACCTACAGAATGTGAAATTTCCCATACAGATCTTAAAAATAAAATCTACAGTGTAAACCTGAATTATAGGTATATAAGTTTAATAAAAGTCTCTCACAGGATGAATATGGGATCAATACTTGAAACGTATTCCCCATCTAGCTCTCTTTGGCTGCATTTTAAGATTTCTTTTGTGCAGTCCTAAAAGAATTAATGATACTGTACTGTCAAATGTCTCTTCTTGTTCTACCTAAGAAACTGTTTAAATGGTGGCTTTGTAGTACAAGCTTTGGCTGCATTACAGAGCTCTGATATATCAATATTGGGAAACTTCCAAGTGTCGAATGGTTCAAGATTTTTATCTTTAACATTTTAAAGTTTCTATGTGGTAACCCAGTTGCACAGGATCTAAAATAACTGGAATTTGAACTATACAAAACATGCCATATAATGGAATATCCTTGCTTAATACAAGGTGATTTTGTATAATTCCATGCTTCAGAGCGGAAATAAGTAACTGTGTGACCATGTTATTTGTGTGTTGTTTCAGGGATGTTGTAATATAAACAGTGAAGTATTCTTAAGTCTACCGTGTATTCTTGGAAGCAGTGGAGTGATTGAAATGGTCAAACTAGAAGAAGATCCACTAGTGCGAGAGAAACTGCAGAGCAGTGCAGGATCAATCCATGACCTTCAGCAGCAACTGAAACTGTAAGCGAGCACAAGGGAAGCCACAGTCTGCTCACAGTGTCAGAGATTGGCTAGGTGGAAAGGGTTGCTTGATATATATGGATTTCTGTGTAGAACAAGAAGCTTATTTGCTTTATTCTCAAAAAGTGCTTTCTCAGTTTTGGTTTACATCCTTTAATACTGCACTACACAGTAATTTCTTATTTGAAAAGTGCACTTTTGGTAGCCAAAATGAGTAGGGTAACGTGCAAGAACATTTTACCTAAATTCAGGTGACTTGTGCCTGTGGGTTTTTGGTTGCTAATTATAGCCTGATTCTTGGGTTATTCTCAGCACTTTGTACCTCATCAGGACAGAGTCTAGGAGACCAGCTTACTCAGCTCTGTGGAAACTCCAGTGTGCAGAGCCAACAAGAACTCCTGGTTTTCAAGTGCCGCATCAGGGGCTTGTCTAGAATACGGTCACGCTCCAGCTCTTCAAGGCACCAAGGGAGGCAGTTCAATCTTTCATACCTACCACAGATGCCCTTATGTCAATGGACTCCTGCTTATTACTAAGGGGAAAAAAAAAGCTCAAAGTGTGACATTAGCAGTATCCTTCAAACCTGAAGTATTGGATATGAATTGCTGCTTCATGTTTACTGATGTCTGGTCATGACTTCTTCAGTCTTATTTTGTAAAGACAGGGTGCTGAAGCATCTGCATTTCTCAGTACATACATGCAACATTCCTACCCTGTGCAGCATCAGAACAGGTGTCCTTCCTGAAAGGGAAGAGCACGAGGTGGGCTTCAAATAGAGAATAAAATCTGACAGTTAAGTAATGCAGAAATACCTGTGAGTTCAGGCCTTGATGCAAAGCTGGCTGATGTCAGTAAGCTTTACATCAGCCTGAGGAGAATGCAGCTACGTGGAAGGCAACAGAACGTGTAACCCTCCTCAGGGGAGGCCAGGGATGTGGTGAAAAAGCAGGATGTGAATTTTTAGATAAATCAAAACCCAGATGTTTTTAAGGCAAAGGTGTTTTGGGGGCTTCCAAGCTCTTGGTGCACAGCAATGGTATAAGACTCCATTCATCCCAATTATACCTCAGCATCGCGATGCAGACGGAGGAGACGTGGGCTCCACTCCTGCTGTGTGCAGCCTAAGAACGGCATTCCATGTTTACATTTTGAGGTGTGACTGGTTAAATATCGATGACGCTTTCTGAGGAAATTAGGATATGCGGCAGAGTGGCAGATCTGTTCCTTTGTGCCTTCTGGTTATATCTCACAAAGAGCCAGACTTAAAAGGAATTCTGAGTTTATATTGATCTAAGAATTAAGATAGAAACAGAAGGAAAGCAAGCCTTTAGTAATTTGTTGCTTTTTTCATGGACTACTCAAATTTCCTTGTGTGGTTGTCAGTGATAGGACAAAATTAGTGATGGCTGCAGGTGACTTTTTTACTGTATTAAAAAAATACTCCCAACACTGGCTGGATTTCAGGGTGCCTTTTTCTTACTTTGGAAAAAAAACAGCATAAATTAATGGTTTTCTGTTGTTTTGCAAGGTGATGTATTTGATCTGTTGAGCATTCTCATGGGAATAGTCCAGGTGTTTTGTTTATTTAGGGGTTTTTATTAATAGCTTTTAAAAGCTGCAAAGTCTTCCGGGGCTGCCTTTTAGATTGATGCTTGTTTTAAAATAACTCAGCTATTTAGAAAAAATGTCACTCTTGTTTGCGTTGTATTCCTTGAAAAATAACCAAAGGACACCAGCTTGATCAGTGTGGTGGGAAATCGCACTTTACATTCTCACGGGAAATTAATTCCCGAAACTATGTATTAACAATAAACTGCACTACAAAGCATTTTCAGACACTTCGTGTTTTTGATCCACACAGTCCTGCTGGGGCGCAGCGTCTGTGCGGGGTGTCTGGAGGCAGGGAAGCGGCTGCCAGGCGCTGTCGGTGGAGCTCCCGGCGGGGGCTCAGCCCCGGACTCCCAGGCGCTGTCGGTGGAGCTCCCGGCGGGGGCTCAGCCCCGGACTCCCAGGCGCTGTCGGTGGAGCTCCCGGCGGGGGCTCAGCCCCGGACTCCCAGGCGCTGTCGGTGGAGCTCCCGGCGGGGGCTCAGCCCCGGACTCCCAGGCGCTGTCGGTGGAGCTCCCGGCGGGGGCTCAGCCCCGGACTCCCAGCACTAGGCCCCGCCGAACGGCGCAGGGCAGCTCGCTGGGCCCGGCTGGCCGCTCCGGCCCCGCCGCCACGGGAGGGAAGTGTCGTCATGGTCGGACGGAAGCGGGAGCTGCTGCCGGAAGCGGGCGCGCGGGGCCGCTTCCTGTGTTTACCCAGGGGCGGGCGGGGGCCGGGCCGGTGCGCAGCGGGAGCGGCGGTTGGTGGAGGAGGGGCCGCCATGGCGGTCACCGAGAGCCAGCTCAAGAAAATGCTCGCCAAGGTAATGGCGTGGCCGGGGCCGCCGAAAGCCCCTTCCCCTACCTGCCGGCCGCCCTCGGCCGAGGCGGTGCAGCCTCAGCGAGGGTCTGGTGGCGGGGAGCGGGGTCCTGCCCGCGGCCTGGCAGGCCAGGGGCGGAACGGGGCCTGTGTGTCCTGCAGCCTGGGTGCTGCCCCGGGAGGCGTCGGTTCCCCCTTCCTCTCTCCCTCCTGACGGGCGGGCACGGGCAGCCGCCCGCCCGCGGCTTTGTCCCGGGCCGTAGCCTGCGGGGCTCCGGGGTGGTCGTGTTGGCCGCTGGGCGAAGCTGTGACAGAACGGCTCTGTGCGGCCAGACACTGTAAATTGAGTTAGTTTGTGAAGGAAAGAATGGCGCACCAAACCTGAAATATTTCCTTATTCGTAGTCCTGCTAAACTTTCGGTTTGGGTTCAGATATGCTGGTAAAAACTGAATAGAAACCGGTTGCCCAGCTGAGGCTGTCGAGCATGGCAGTGGATCAGAGCTGTAGTGTGGGCTGTACGGTGGCTTTTGCAGTCACTGGTTAACTGAAGGTGGAAGGCAAGGTCCACTTCATTGACCACGTTAAGGGTGGGTCTTGTCATCCTTGTTTAAGGAAATGAGAAAATCTCTTGGAAGGTAAACCATTAATTGCCGGAGTCATGTGTAGTTGTGCCACTCTTCAGGGGAAAACTGGGCTTTGGCCAGCAGCTTGGAATGAAACTCCTAGGGCTGAATACTTTGGGGGAGTTATGGTTCTGTTTGGGTTAATTAACAACATTTAATCATCATATTTGTGCAATTTTAAGATGAAATAAAATAGGGGATGATCTGATCAGAACTGAAGAAATATTATTAAAGGGTCTTTCACCTGCATAGAATCATTAACAAATTTCTTTATTAGCTTGAAAATGAGGGCTGAATGCTAACTCTGTATTGGCAAATGAGATCATGTATATATTTGTATACTCCTGTTTTCTTTAAATGAATTATTGCCATGCCACAGAAGAAACACAGTTTACAGTAGTCCTGTGTCCTCCTTCCCCTGTGCTTGCCTATTCTGTACCCAAAATGCCATCTGACTTTCTGTAGGTAAGTTCAAAGTGGAATGTACTTAACAGCTGATGAAAAGTGAAGTTGCTGTTTCACGACTCCATATTTATTTTTCAAAAATAGTTAAACTTTCTGTTCTATAGAGGGAAGCTTAGTGATATTTCCCATATTGGATAGTTCAGTGTGTGAGATGACAAAAGATTTAAGCCATAGTTTGGGTGAACATAAGCACTTAATTTAACTTCAGGTATTTACCTGCTGCCTGATCTTGAAAAGCTTGATCTCTTTGTGATCTGTTTCCTGATATGTAAAATGAGGAGGATACATTTGCCATCCCACAATGGAGGAGGAAAAAAAAAGTTTGGAAATTAAAAATTCAAATTAGTAAGTTTTAGTTACCTTTGTAAAAACCACTAGGATCTTATGTTTTCCAGTAAGGTTTTGACACTTCTTGGAAATGCTCAACTACTTACTCTATGAACACAGGAAAAGAGTGTCTTGTAATATTCTAATATGACTCAGAATGGAAAAGATAAATAAGCACAGAAGAGTATACTTTGTGATTTAAATAAGAAATAATTTAGAAAAGCCATCATTCTCATAAGGAAAAAAATTCATATGTAATTTTAATATAGAGAACTTTGGTCTTCAGTAGCTATCTGGATCTAAGTACTGAAATTAATAGCTGATGTAGCACTTAATTTTGCTTGTGGCAGTAGCTGGAATCTTACAAGCTTACCTCCACTGAGCAAGTATTCATCACTCAGTGTAAAAACTATTTGCAGCAGTACTCTTTTTCTTAGTTTTAAGAGACATTAAAGTATTTTTTTAATTTTCAGGTGTTGGACCTGAAAATAAACTGATACCAAATCTAGGTTTTATCAGCCCTGTCAGCCACTGTGTATCAGACTCCCAGAAGGTCTGCTGAGCAGTTGGGCTTTGGTTTATCTATTCCTCGACTAAACTGACTTGAGACTCTTGGGCCAAAAGCAAAGTTAAATCGCAACTCTGAATCCTTATGCTTGTTAGGAGCTTCTGTTAGTGAAAGCCAGTTCTTTTTGTTAATAGTGATGATGCCGTTCTTCTTGAGTCTATATCCTGTACCATAAGGTAGCCTCCTATAAAAAGACCCCCTCATACTTTTTAAAGTAGCTGGGAACATGCTGTCATTCATGCTGTGGTAACACATTCAGCAATGTGGGTATGTACTGCCAGTCCCTGGCTGGCCTAGCCCAAATTCCACAGACCTCTGTCTCTGTGTTGTACCAATGCCTGTTACCTGTTTGTTGCTTTCGCTAGGTGTTGGGGAAGAAGGGAGGAATGTACTCAAATGGTAGCAAAGTTGTCTCCCCTCTGTCCCTCCTACATGCTCCAAATCCTGCACCCACTTCCCAGAGGAGGCTGAGATGCTTTGCTGCAGCCCTCCCATCCAGACAGCGTCCAGGGGCTGCCCTGACCCTCCAGCTGACCTCTCTGCTGGTGCCTCCCAGTACAAGTAGCCATCCCTAGTGGAGGGGCTGCTTTGCTTTCCCACAGACCTGTGTTTTGACACCTGACTGTGTGGCTGGTTTGCCCTTGGTCATTTCAGGAAGATAAGTCACAGCATCCCCCAAAGTGCAGGTGCTTTTTGTTGACCAAGGTGGCATTATGGGAAGTGGCATGGTGTGTTCATCATTACTCATTAAATAAGAGTTATCATGCGCAGGAATAGCATCCTTGTAAATCTCTGTAGATAGGAAGAAGAAGAATTAGTTTCTAAGCTTCACAACTCATGAGTGTTGGTTGGAGCAAAGGTGATCTTTACCCATGGCACCATGTTTTGCTCTCAGATAATGTCTGAATTAATTTGTTCAGATGTTTCTAACATCTGTGTGCTTTGGTATCAGCCATTTCATTGTGTTGGGCCTTTTTTTCCTCCTACCATGGTTAAATGAAAGGATGCTGTCTCTTTATGTTACATCTGAACATCTGAAGAGTGTAATTTTTTTTAGATTTTGTTACAATGAAAATATTGTCAAGAGACATTATTAGCTTTCTTTTAATAGTAGTTATCAGGAGGAATAGCTATGAGGTTAGAGAAATGTGCCACACGTGATCTGGCTCTCTGTTGCCCAGGAACCATCTCCTTTGTTGTCTGTGGAATACAGTTCTGAGACTGTTCAATTCAATAGTAGTGTATCTGTGTTTTACAGATTTGTGTTCCAAGTTACTCCCTGCTCCTCCTGATAATACTGGTTTTACCTCCTTCCTTTTATTACTAATAATGTCATGCCTTGAAATGTCTGCTTTCTAGTTGATAAAATACATTAAAATGCTGATCAATGATCGATAAATACTGTGATGCTTTGAAAAGTGCCATGAAAGATAGCTATGACGCTCAGATCCTAGATAGCTGTGTGTCAGGAATGTTCAAAATGTCATTATATTTGTTTGGAGATGCATTTTTAAGATCTACGTATATCTCTTAGGTACTGTTGGTTATAGTGGAGTGTGAATGAAAAGGCAATAGTTTTCCCTAAATCACTTGACGTATGGACCCTTATTTAAGATTAAAAGCATCTTAACACCTTGTTAAAGTTTGGTAACTTATATAGGCAGCATTCAGTCAAGTAATATGGAGAACTAAGTTCTTATTCCAAAATAAAAGTGGAGAAGAATGGCCGTATATCAATGTAAACTCTAATAAATGCAGTCCATTGGGTAAAATAAAACCAAATTAACTGACACTAAAAATTTAGTCTCTAAAATAATTATTTCTTTTTTGTTTTCCAGTATAAGTATAGAGACCTAACTGTACAGGAGACGACCAGTGTTATTACTCAGTACAAGGACCTCAAACCTGTCATGGATTCGTATGGTTAGTCTGTGCATGAGAATTGTTTTTTTACTGACTTGTTGATGGTTTTTATATATTTGATAGTTTTTGTCAGGAAAAAGGAGACTAAAACTAGGAAACGTAATTTGAATTTCTCTTGTTGATCTTTTACATCAATACTTCCTTAGAAACACAGACAGTTATTTTCTAAAATAACCTTTCTATATTAGTGAGTCTATCTAACATGCCAAGAAGTGTTGCATTTTTCACAGCTTAACTTTTATTTAATCACTCAGTGATGTCATATCAGTTGGTGTCCTGAGATTGCTGATATCTTACAAATTTAGCTTTGCTGTCACATGAAGATATTTTTAGAGTTCTGTTTAGAAAGAACTGTAAATCAATGAACAAATACTTCATTAAAAGTAATTTTGACAGACCTTAAGAGTATGAAGAAGACATGGTCACGTGTAGAGCAAATTGGTATGAGGGGTTTTGTAATGTAAATTAATTACGACAATCATTGTTTGTTAGCTATTTTGAAGGCTGTGGAGTGCGTTAAATGAAGATGTTATTGAGTGTCAGCTCCAGAGACTGAGGGCATGGCTTCATAAGACACAGTGAGCCAGCACAGCTGCTGAAGTCATCCTCCTTCTGATCACCATTCTTTAACTGTCACCTGTGAGATTCCTTTGTGAGCTAATTCATATTACTAATACATCATCAGAGGCTCTATAGTCTTCTGCTTTCTGGATTCTACAACTGGACTGAGAAGTATTAAGAAGGGACATAGACAAGTACAAGCTAAATTTTAGCTTGAATAGCTGCAAGGCAGCAGCTGTAACAGAAATAAATATTCATGCAGTGACTAGAGAACCAAAAACAATAGTGAAAGGACTGTGGTTGGAATAGCAAGTTTGCATAACGATAGTGATCAGAATTCCAGATAGCTCTGAGGTGTAGCAAGAAGCCCATTTGTGTTACTGCCTTGGAAAGGCTGAGCACAAAACCACTTGCAGATAATTGATGCTATTTGAAACAGTGAAATAAGCAAGAAGAAAATGGTTACATTGCTGTTGAGATAATTTTCAAGTTTTATCAATAATGAAATATATACACCCATTGAAGTCTCAATATGTTCTACTTGCCCTTGCAGAACATTTACACCCAAAAGAATTGTACACAATAAGCTACATTTGAAGTATGACCAGAAACTTTCAGGTGAAATTAAGGAAAAAAAAAAAGCTTTATTACCGGAAGTTGATTTATTCAGCTACATATAATCTGTTGGATTGAAACGATGGGAAAACTAAATACAGCAAGTCAGTAAATTGAGGTCAGGGTTCCTGTGCAGTTTGTGAACTAAGATGTGGCAGTGAGTCAAATGCTACGCATTTCTTCCTCTTCAGTATATTATTTTTTTGTTAAATTACCTTTTATTGATACAATATTGATACAATAAATACAAATGGCCCAGTGATTTTCAGTGTCCTTGCTGACCTTTTTGTTTGGAGAAAGCATAAGGTATTCTTCGTAATCCTAAAGCAACAGTTGTTTTTTAAATTAAGTTTGAGTTCAGATTATCTTTGTAGCACTTCGTACAATTTGCAGTTTGTTTGGTTCCAGCATGTTTTACTTGGTCCCTGAATGAGGAAACAGTTTTATTTGCAGAGAAGGTAGTGTGACAAAATATGATATTCATAAGAAGTTAGTCTACTGTAGTTGTAAGAAGTTACCTGACTCTAGTCATTTGCTAGTCCATAAATGTGCAAGAGCAGAACCTTTCAAGCTGAGTTTATATATGTATAATATCTGAAAATTTATGCTAATAAATAGATGGGGTATTACCTGAACAGAGATGAACGTAGCAAATATGTTTGTTCTTAAAATACTGTTTGTTCCCTTTCAGTTTTTAACGATGGCACAGCTAGGGAGTTGATGAGCCTCAGTGGAACCATTCCTGTGCCTTACAGAGGTATACATTTATTATTATTATCATCATCATCATCATCATCATCATCATCATCATCACCATCATCACCACCACCACCACCACCACCACCACCACCACCACCACCACCACCACCAGTATTTTCCCAAATTACATGAAAAATTAAGATTTGTCCTAGTTCAGTTTCACTACTTGGATGATCACTATTTTCTTGAAAACCTTTACTTGTCCAAAGTGAAATGTTTCAAAGAAATTGTTCCATATTTCTGCTGTGGAATAAAATTTTAATGTTGAATATGGCTTCTCCAGTCTTGTACATCTCTGTAACATCTCTTTTCCTTCAGTACTGCACATTTTTCAAGCTTCTCAAATGGATGAGGGTTGCAAACTGTTTATTGCTGCAGCTAATGATAATTCAGATTAGTGTCTAGTAGAACATTGTAGAACAAACGAGATAATGTATTAGTGGTAAATGGTAATTGTAAGTCAAATTGTTCTGAAAAATGTTGAGTTCATAGCCATGTTGTGCGCTCTTCATTGAATGTTATTACTAGATTTCAGTTGCTGACTCTGCAGTTGAGTTTACAGGGTTTAGGAGTTTTTTATAAATCTGGATAGAAGAGGACAGATAGTTGGAGTAACTTTTAAAATCTTTCAACATATCTTTTCTAGGTAACACATACAATATCCCAATTTGTTTGTGGCTGCTGGACACCTACCCTTTCAACCCCCCGATTTGTTTTGTTAAACCCACTAGCTCTATGACAATAAAAACTGGGAAGCATGTTGATGCAAATGGAAAGATATACCTTCCTTATCTGCATGAGTGGAAATATGTAAGTATTGCTCTGTTATAAATTCCTTTAGAAAGTTCTATCGTTTTTTACAAAAAAACATAATCCTCTTTATTTGAGATCTTAAACCATTTTTAAATGGAAACAACTGCTTCTTATTTGTGATGTCTTCGAGTTTACGATGTTGCATTCTGTTGCCTAGTCAAATGCATCTTTAATGTACAGTTTGTGTGGTTAAACAGTGCAGCATAGGTGTCCTTCCCTGGCAGGACACTGATGTGGAGATCTGTGAGATGCGAATATTTATGGAAAGGAAATTAAAAATTTTGTTAAACACCTCTGGGCTGAAATTATTCTCTGTGATTAAAGTGGACTTGTATGAGCACTTGGACTTCTTTATGTAGGCATTACTGGAGCTTTGAGTACATGGATATATTTGCTTTACCAATAAATAAAAGCACTTAGCAGTGCAGGCCTCATAGAAGTTTTGACCAAAGTACGGACTTGTAAAGATGACAAACTGTGCTGACAAGGTCAGAAGAATGGTACATTCATTAAGTATAGGTGGTAGTTCAGCACTTGCATGCTAACAGTGGAAGATGAGTGCCCAGATCAGGATGCAGGTTTTCCACAGGCAAGAGGTTCATCTAAGATACAGGTGATACAGAATTCATTCAGTTTGAGAGGCTGGTAAAAATAAGTAAGTGGATTATAGAGCTAAGAAAATTTGGAAATGGGATATTTAATCTGGTGCTGTGTTCATGATGCTTGTCCTTATTTTGGTGAAATGAAATCATGCCTATATTAAATGTAGTTAGAAACTGAGAAGCCTAGTTTAGCTATACTTGAAGGAGGTTTGTGTCATTCCTTAGCGGGTTAGAATACTTTTTTTTGAGCCATTCTGAACCTGAGCAAAGCTGTATGCTGTATGAAATTGAAATGTCTGAAAACTTAGTGATCTGTATTTTTATGTTGGAGAGTGGATTTAGGCTTTTAAAAAATCGTTATAATCCATCATTGCACAGTCATCTTCAGTCATTTATTGCCATGCAGTGGATATGGAACCATGTATTACCCAGTTTATTCTGGTTGTAAACACTACTGTAGCTGTATTTTGCTGTACCAGTTTGAATACCAGCTGGCTGTTCTTTGAATCTGTAAAGAAATCGATAAAGGGAGTTAAATATGTATATATGTATGTAAATATATTAGGACTGATGGTACCATTGGTACCATTTTGTTACTATGGTCAGTTAACTGTCTGATAACAATACCAACAACTTGCCACTTGCTTTCCCTCACAGCCCCAGTCAGACTTGCTAGAACTGATCCAGGTCATGATTGTTGTGTTTGGTGAGGAACCTCCAGTCTTTTCTCGGCCTACAGCTTCATCAAGTTACCCACCATACCAGGCAACAGGCCCACCAACTAGTAAGTGGTCGTGGCTACTAATGTCTATAAATAATCATAGTAATATTCCAAAGCATATTGTTGCTCTGCATAGTTTGTGAACAAATGATGTGTTCTACTCTAGAATGATTTTCTACATGGTTGGCTAATGAATTCACCAGTGCTGTACTTGAGCTTTTGAGCTATGTTGGAAGAAATGTGTGTGTTTCTTTGAATTTTGGAAGGAAGGGAAGAATCAAGTTTGTATTTAGAAAAAAAAAAAAAAGGAGGAGGTGAACCTGCCCCTCCCAAACCAACAACAACAAAAATAAATAAACAAACCACCCCCCAAGCCCCTCAAAACAACAAGTAACCTATCACCATTGTCAACATTCAGAGATAAAATAATATTCAGATAACTGTCTTTGTATCTTGTATTTTTTTTTATTCTGATAATACAAGTCCATCTGTTAAATTTCCTGCAACCATTGATTTCATAAGCAAAAGCATAGTGCTTGTGCTTTCTATGCCTACACTCCTGTTTTGTTTTGGTTTTTAATTTTTCAATAATTGCTGGATGAATATTAAAAATAAAAAAACAAAGCAGCCTTGTGATCTTTCATTCTTCTTTGTTGATTTAGTACACTGACATACTATTCATTCTCATTTTCTTGCAAAAATTCTCAAGACTTTTTGAAGTCTTATTTAAACTTCTGGAGGTATCTTATTTTAAAGACTGGGGACAGGTGGGTGGGGGAAAAAGGGGAAATGGGAAACAGAAAATCCTAAAGATTCTTCCAAAAGGAGACTCTGCATTGGGTGGAAAAAACAAAACAAAACAGTAGAGGAGACCTACTCAAGGCAAAGACTGAGGCAGGAGGGGATGGAAAGCATATCAGCTGCAGGTTGCTTAATGATATTGTAACAGTACTATGTTAATTTAATGATAGAGTAAGTGTATTTGAGGTTATATATTTTTGCTGGATTTTTAAGGCTGTGTCTATTTTCTATTGCAATGCACATAGTGTTACATCTGAAAAGCTAAAGTACTATTCATTATGATTTCCAACTGAAACCATTTTTAACAAAATCTAAGCTTCCAAATGTGTGAGATGAGGGGTAGCAAACAAGAATGAGACCGTTAGAGATAGTTGGCTAAAGGTGAGTGTTTGGGACTTGTCCAGTGCCTGCCCACCTATGAGAGCACCAGGTGATTCTACTGTTCTGATTTTCAAGAACAGCGGGTGTCAGTACAAGTATAGTTTTAGTAGAGACTGTGACCTGTATTGTGCTTTAAGAAAGGATCATCAATTGAAATGCACTTGATTACTCAATGCTAGCATAGCTGAACTAATTTTAGTGGAAATGTTTCAGGATTCTCACATTGTTAATAACTACTTAGTTTTAATAGTGTAGCCAGGTTTTCCTTATTTTACAGACATCTAGGTTTGGGTTTTTTAAGTTCTAGATACGGTGTTTAAGAAGAAATTAAGCCCTTTTTAAAAAGTCGAATCATGTGAAAGCATTCAGGGATGACAATAGCTCTTCTCTTTAAAAAAAGAAAAGCTATTTGATGTAATATTCCTCAAATTACAAGAAATGTGGAATAAATATATCCAAACCATAATTTTTATAGTAGAATTGTGAGATTTCCAAGAAGAAACTTAAAATTCTTAGGATTGTTAAAGCCGTAGGCGTTTATATGTGCTGGTAAAAATTCTCAAAGTATAACTTCTAAATGGCAGGAATTACTGGATAAGAACATGATTGGGTTGTTAAACAGCTAATCAACTGTTGTGAAATCTGTCTACTCTGAAGGTACTTAAGTTATACACTTGTTATTTAGTGAGTAGAGAACAATGGGTTCATTGGAAGGGGTATTTTCTTTTTTCAGCTATTATATAAAAACAGAGACAGCTCTCCAGGTGTGTAATTTTTAATAACACTACTGGTTTTTTTATTTCCCTAGCTGCAGATACTTTTTTTAATGCATTCACATTTTACTTACTGCAACTACTTGTTGCGGATTTTTAGATCTATATCCATTTTTATCCATGCAGCGGTCAGTTTAATGATAAAAAATAAATATGCAATGAAAGGTGTTCTGTCCCATTGTTCTAAGGAGTGTGTAATTGACTTCAATTACAGTTCTTGTACTCTCCCTCCGAACAGAATACTCTTGAAAATATTTTAACTGAAGTTGATAGGTAGAGGTAGAATCTTCAGAAGTGCAAAATTTGCCTGCGTTATTGTGAAAATGTGTTTGGATACAGAAAGGCAATTCTAACTGGTCAGTGCATGGAGGGAAGGTCTGCTGCGGTTTAGTCCTTCAGGTGTTTCAAGGGGAAGCAGCTGCCTCGGTCGGTTGGCACAGAGATCGCTCCCAGCAAACATCTGCATGTGTCCCACTTGCCAAGCTGCACAGGAGCGGCTTGGGAAACATCTGGGGGTGCTGAGAGATGGTGGTGGAGGGTGCAGGGTACGTGGTGTTGAGGGATTTGGCCATAGAATGACTTATTATTATTGTTTCATTGTGTTACACTGTTGTTGTTGTTCAACAAGATTTTGAAAAGCATCTAACTACAGCATAAGTACAGCTCACTATTGTGATATTAATGTATATTGAACTTCTGAAAAGTAAAAATACACAAAATCATTATTTTATTTAGCTTCCTATGTGCCGGGCATTCCAGGTGGAATATCTCCCTACCCAGCAGGCAGCACCTCTAACCCGAGGTAAGAACCCCTTTAAACCATATTCGTTTATGTAATAGACAGTTTCACTGAACAGTGTCTAGTCTTAGGTTTATTTTCCTAAGGTATATTTGTTGTATAATTTTCGTGTTAGCATTTTTAAGTGAGGACTGAATGCTTGTCAATAGCCAACAGAAAGTTTGAGAAAGCTTTAGCTTTCTTAGTGTTGCTTGCTTCAAATACAACATACATGAGTGATAGATGTATTTTGAAAATTATTACCTAACTCACAGATGTTATCTTGCTTCACTCATGTATCAGATTAGTTTTTATAAGATTTATACCCTACAACTTCGGGTTTGTTGTTAGTGTTGTTAGTATTGTTTGGGTTAATTAGCAACTCAAAACGTTGAATAAAACAATTGCTGGATTAATACAAACCTTGACTCCAACATAAATGTGGATTTGAATCAGAGAACATATAAGAGAATTTGAAGGGCACAAAATTATTTTAAAAGCTTTTTATTAATCTAAAGACTGTTTTTTAAAGTGTATTATATAATAGCTTGGAATAAAGCTTTTCCAGAAGACTTGCAGTTCTGTCTTAGCAAGTAGTAAGATGCTGATTGCTGCCTCCTAGTGTGTACCTACATTTTTTTCACATCATAATTGATTATTTTATTATTAATATCCTTTTGTTGTGATTTCATGTTAGGAGCATGTGAGGATTTGCTGTAGTATGTAACATATTTATTTTTAAAAAGAAAAAAGTATAAACCCTGTAAGCATTAGAAAGGTGGAGGGGTATGTTTTAAGAAGTGAAAAATGTTCTTATGTTCACTTAAGTTCTTATGGCAAGTGTTTTCCTCCTAAATATGTTTAAATAAAGTGCTCCTAATGTTTGTACAAAAATGAATGATAGAATAACTATTTTAAAAATAATATAATTTATGAATGAACAGAAAGATTTTAAGAATTAAGAATTTGCCGTTATCTAAGAGGCACAGAATATGCTTATTTCATATTTTACGTGTTCTTCTTGGGCTATTTTGTTTACTTACAGCCATAGTTAATACTCTGCTATATGCAGGTATTTGTCAGTCTAGTACTGACTAATTTGAGTCCTTGTTTTAGCTGATACTAAATGTATTTTAGAAAGCTATTGTAGACCATCATGTTACATGTCATCTTGCCATTTTTTCCGTGAACAAGTGAATACTTTTGCTTTCATTTGTTATTCAAAGCAGGGCTGAGAATTTCTGGAGGAGTTTCCTCTTGCAGCCATATTTTGCACAACATTTTTAGGCTTACATAAAGTGGTTCAGCCATCATATTGTTAACTATTCTCATTAAAAATTATTAAATTGTAATTGCTGTTTGTGCATTTGTAGGTAGAATAATTGCTTTTGGATACTTTTGTGGTTTTGTATGGCAAGTTAGAAATTGCACGGCAAGAGGAAGAGATTGAAGAGCATTTGGAATGATCCAAATGCTTGACCAGGTAATAACAAGATAGGGTCAGATAAAATGGTATCTTCTTAGATCATACCAGAAATACAAATTGCGAAAGATATTAATGTGAACAGGAAAAGAGAAAAGGTATAACTTGGCCTGCAATTTAAACGTTTCATTATGTAAACAAATGTTTAACATGGTGACATAAAGTTAATCTATATGAATGATATTTTACTAATATTTACATAACATGAGTATACCTTTCTTTGTCTAAGCAGTTTCCCAAACTATCCTTACCCGGGTGGTGTTCCATTTCCAGCAACCACTAGTGTTCAGTTCTACCCTTCTCAGCCTCCTGTGACTACTGTTGGTGAGTAGCTTTGAAAGGATTTCTCTGAAAAGTGAAGCTTCCATCCCTCTATAGCTGATATGTAAGGAAAGAAAACTGAAAAAGGAAAAATGTATTGTTCTTAATTTGACCTTCCAAAGTATTGAACTTCAGTTTTAAAAGTAAGAAGAAAATACATTTTATGTCCTTCACTTTATATTTTGTTTAGTCAGGAACTTGATGCATTCCTGTGTTTTGCAATGCATTGTGTGCACTCAGTGAATATGTAACTATCGCAAGTTGGTTTTTTTTCTCACCCTTTAACTGTATGTGACTTTTGATTTTCTGCATTGCTCTGTTTGTGGTTTATAAAAATGCTTTTCTCCTTATTTAGTCATCTACTGGATTCACTTTACTTACTCTTTATTTATACTTTCTTTACTCCAAAAGTCATAGCTATCTAAAGCAGAGGTTTCCAATGCATTTGGAATGAGGTTCCTTTTTACTGAGTTTCTTGTCCAGCCTCTTCACTGTTGCTTCTTAGTGGTCCCTACCTGATACTCCTTTCTTCCCTTCAGCAGCAAGATCTAGGGTATTAATGTGTATTTTTCAGCGTCTGCTGCTCCGTGGCCCTGTGCTGGCAAAATACACGAGCTCGGTTTTCGCTCGGCACCTCCCTTTTAGGATATATGTAACAGGTTGGGTACCAGTGATGAAGGTCACCTAGTGCTGTAGGAAGCTGGTGCAGTAACTTTCCAATGGGATGATAGTCCTTTTGGAGCAGTTAGATGATAAGGATGTAGACACTTTTGTGACCTCATTAAGAGTATCAATCATTTGTAGTCTCTTGCACAATACTTTAAAAGTGCATTCAGAGGTTTTTCATGTAATATGTAGTCTCTCAGTTATTTATACGTACTCTTCCGTTCAGAGCTGAGCATATTTGGAAATTTTCATTCACACAAGTGGAGACAGAGCAAGTTTACAGCTTGGCAGAGGAAAGTAGATGTTTCTACTTTACTCTTAGAATATTTGATGAGTTCTTTTGTTGTTACAGTACTCGAAAACAACAATAAATTGTATTCTCCTTGGGCCTGATCCCATCCTTTGCATACACATCCTTTCAGTCTTTTGAATGAGAAGAGTCTTTTCTGAAAGTTGTTGGCTGTTTCAGTGGTCATCTCCACTCTGAGGTGATGTGTGTCTATGTCTACCACACGTACTGCAAGAAGGCCACTGTCTTGAGTCCTTGAGAACTGATGGTCTCCACTGGCTCTCATGCGGGGAGCTGATAAGAACATTTCTAGGGAACATCAGCTTTCTGCAGCATCTTTCTCAAACAGATCCATTTTGCTTTTATGTAGTAGAGAGGTTGTTTAAAATATAGATGTGTCCTATTTCATTTCTTTCCTTGATTTTCATCCCCAGTGAAGGTGAACAGAGGTGAAATATCTGCCAAATATCATGGAATGCTCTTCAAGTCCTGAGTTAGATTGACAGAATGACAGAATCGACTGGGTTGGAAAAGACCTCAGAGATCATCAAGTCCAACCCTTGGTCCAACTCCAGTCCATTTACTAGATCATTGCACTGAGTGCCATGTCCAATCTCAGTTTAAAAACCTCCAGGGATGGTGAGTCCACCACCTCCCTGGGCAGGCCATTCCAATGCCTGACCACTCTCTCTGGAAAGAATTTCTTTCTAATATCCAGCCTAAATTTCCCCTGGCAGAGTTTAAGCCCATGCCCCCTTGTCCTGTTGCTGACTGCCTGGGAGAAGAGACCAATCCCCACCTGGCTATAACTTCCCTTCAGGTAGTTATAGAGAGTGATGAGGTCACCTCTAAGCCTCCTCATCTCCAGACTAAACAACCCCAGCTCCCTCAGCCTCTCCCCATAGGTCTTATGTTCAAGTCCCTTCACCAGTCTTGTTGCTCTTCTCTGGACCCGCTCCAGCACTTCAATATCTTTCCTGAACTGAGGGGCCCAGAACTGAACACAATACTCCAGGTGTGGCCTCACCAATGCAGAGTACAGGGGAAGGATCACTTCCCTTGTCCTGCTGACCACGCTATTTTTGATACAGGACAGGATACCATTGGCCTTCTTGGCCACCTGGCCACACTGTTGGCTCATGTTGAGCTTCCTGTCAGTTAGTACCCCCAGGTCCCTTTCTGTCTGACTGCTCTCCAGCCACTCTGGATTGTCTGATACCATGTTGTAATGCCAAATTTTGTACTGGCAATTTAGCATTAGATGGATTCATTTGATGCAGCTAGGTAAAAGTCTTATACCTGTTACACATGGTTTATGTCTTGTGCCAAATGAAGTGAAAACACGTCTCTTTAATCATCTGCTGTATTTACGGTACTGTTTGTTTTTGTACAGTATTGTGTTTCTTTCTTTCAACTGCAAATGTTTATTTCCAGTACAGATTGTTTGGTGATGGTTTTTTGTGATAGTTTATTTGGGAGCATATCAGGTGCTACAAATTTAGAGTTTTGTGTGGATGGTGGTGGGGTGTTTCCTGTATTGAGCTTAGTTTGGATCAAATGAAAATACTCAGAGTAGCTTAAGTTTTTAAAAATAGCTGTTTTTAAAAACAGCCGTTTTTTCAAATAGTCCTTCAGGCTTTTTCTGTTCAATCATCTGCCATTAATTACTTTTCCGATGCAGTTACTAGTTTGATGATTCTGTAAGGTCACTTCTGAAACCAGACTCTGCCTGCTAAAGGTTAAGGGTTTCAGTGCTCTGTGGATTTAATGGCTGTGTGCCGTAAAATCTTCCCCAAGCTGGGCTAATTATGGAAGTGACAGAAAATGCTAAGGGTTCATGCTCTTTAAGAAGATACATAAAATCTAATTGACCTGTATTGAAATGGTCTTTTTATATGTTCAGAGACCTCTTACCTATCTTTTGGCACTTCTATTTGAACTTGCGTTGTGTTAGGTGCATTGTGATTTTTTTTTTCTCTATCCTACTTCACTGTTGAAGTGAACCTGTGTAAAATCTTCCAGAGTGAGGGATATCAGGGGAAGAAAAAAAATAGAACTGATGACTTGTTCTGACTTTGCATTAGAGAATGGTCTACTATGTAAACAGTAACTGAAATCGTGCTAATACTATTCTTAAAGTGAAATTGGACTGTTTTGATTTGGAACTTGCATATTTACAATTGTCTGCCTCACACAGGAAGTCCTAAACGGTGAATAAACTCTGTCCCAGATAGTTTGACTGACTTGGTTTAAGTTTTACTTCTCATTGTAGAAAGTACTCTTCTTTTCTCATCTTCATAAGCAGCAGCAATGATGAATTCCCGCGTTTGTGTGTATGGTGCCGTTTGACATCTTCTGTTGCTAATTCTAATAGGTAGTTAACCAAATACTGAAAATTATCTTGTTGACTGGCAACAGGGTGCATTGCTTAAGCCAGAACTGTAAATCAGATCAAGTGTTGGGACATTTGTATTTTCTTTGCACCAGTTGATTAATAATTTAATATCTTTTTTTCCCAATAGTAATTGGTTTATTTTAAAAAAAATTACTCACATTCTGGTGCAATTTGTATGTACGTAAAGTGCTCACATTAGTAATAATCAAAGTCTGATGTTTTCTTAATTTTAGAAGAATTTGGTGGGTTAGTAAGCATGATGTGCACCTTCCTGTAGTTCATCTCATGTCATTTGCATAGCTTTACTTTTCCAGATATCTGGCTTGGTGTAGGTTTTGTGGATAGGAATAGGACAGGAAAAGGCAGATGAGTTTATGCAGTCTTGTTCTGTTGGCAGCAAAAGTCAAAAAAATCCCCTGGATTTTTTAAGGATTCTGAAGTGTGCAGTCTTGTCACCAACAGTTTGCATTTGTTAGTATAACAATACCAGCAGGCACTCCAAATAGATGTTGTTGTTGAAAAAAAATATTATGAGACCCTAACATAAAATTGCTCATTTTTTTAAATTTATTTCTTTTCTAAAGGCAGAGTTTAGATTTTTAAACTGTGTTCTGGATTGTTGCTGATTATCAGGAAGATATCCAGTCTACCCCAAGAACACAGTAGTGCTGAAATTTCAGTCCACTTGTTTTCTGAATAACTGTAGTAAAATTATTGTGATCTTATTTCTGGCTAATAGTAGTTTAGTTATTGAGTACTATCAATAACGTATTCAAAAATACATTTATTACTGTTTGTCTTAGTGCAATTTACTCTGAAAATACCAATCTCTGAACTACTGTGTTTAAATGGGAAAATTAATGTAATGGTTTGAGTTGCTTGTTCGCTTTTTCTGAGTCCTGTGGTTGTTAAGGAAGGTGCAGACATTGATTGGCTTTCAGCTGGCTTGAGACACTTTTCTGAACCTTTGGGAAGGGAAAACAAAAGTACGCTAATGGGTTTTTCTTTAGCTCCGTGAGATTCACAGGAGCCTGGATGGATATTTTTTCACTTTGTAATTTTTTGAGATCTGGGGTCCTGGCAAATCTGATGTATGTAACGTTGTAACAACTTCAGGGTTTTGATAATTGTGTCTATGGTAAAAATTCTTTTTGGAAATTTTCTTCCCACTTACAGAACTTCAAATCTCTACTTTTCATCCATAGAAGTTAGAATGTTTAGGCACAAAACCTGATATAATTATTGCTTTATTAGTAGTTGTTACAATCCAATTGCAATTTCACTTGATCTAGAAGGTCTGGAGCACAAGCACGGGGAGATTGTGACACTCCAGTTTTTCTCACAGAAAAATGGTTGAAGTGGTCTGTGATAAATACAGATACAATTCTGCAACCTGTAGCCTCTTGACATTCTCCAGAGCAATCCAAGTGTCCTGGGCTGCAGGTACACACCACTTCTGTTACAGACGTGGAGGATTTACCTTTCTGTTTAAAAGCTGTTAGTGACAGACTCTTGAAATTAGGTGATCTCATTGAAAGGATGATTGTGAAAGCAATAAAAATATTCATGCTTAAATATGAAAACCTCTAGTGCTTCAGAGGGAGAGGGACTAATGAAATATATTAGATAATTTATTCCATTATATTTTCTAGTATTGCTGCATCAAGATATTATTTAATAAACTGAATGATTAACTTAATGAACTGATACAAGTTGTACCTAGCAATCAAAATAATAAAAAGAGGTAGTAACCTCAGTTGCTTTAACTCAGTTACATAGCAGCCTCAGTTGCTGTTTAATTGTAATGTCAATCATTTATAGAGACTAGTGATATCATACTAGAACAGTATTGGATAGTAGTTTGTTTCGCAACTACTAAATCACTACCCTGAGTTTGTGGGCATGATGGACCAAGTGAAGCCGGCAAATTAGTGTACTTGCAATAAGATTGTATGTTGTCATCTTTGTCTTATGCTTACCTAAAATAGCTATGTTTGCTTTTTTAGAATCAAATTGTATAAATAATTCCACAGAATCTCTGTATGCTTCACTAATACTCTTTATTCAACTAACATTAAAGAAGTATTTTATCCAGAGAGAATTTTTACAGGTTCTTCCTGGGTGCCATTAACTAATTTTATAAAGCACACTCCTCCCCCGGCTCCAGTTACGGTACCATCCCGCAGAAGTTTAAAAAAAGAAATGGTAGGCCCAGTGTAACACTGAACATGTACCTAAGTCTGCCATCTGATTTTAATCTGCTAGTACATATCTATAAACTGTACACTAATACAATTGATTAACATTTCTCTCTCTGCCTTATAATCTTTTAATAAATGTTCCTTGTTAAAGGAAGATTAGCTCAATATGAATGTTCTGTATTAATGTTGATTGTTTCACTGCCCTCCCATACCTGCCCTAGGATAGCTGAATGATCATCATTGTGAAACCAATTGGAAAGTCTAGATCATATTTTAGCTTTTTAATCACTTGATACGCTCCAGTAATTTGTCACTTAACCAGACCCTGTGTTTAGATCTTCGTAAATATAAAAGGCACCAGTTAAGCCATTTTTCATTGAAATTATTTTTGTTAGCTTAGTGTTTGTTTATTTTTATTAATCTAAAACAAACTCTGCCCCCCCAAAAAAAAAAAAAAACAAAAACAAAAAAACCCACAACAATAGAAGAAAACAGTAGTTGGCAAGCCTCAAGATAGACAGTACCTATAGGCAAATTCACTGTCTCAAGCCAGCTGTTGCATTAATTGCAGTTCAATACGTGTATCCATTCATTCCTATAGAGTTTACCAGAAATTTATTATTGTTTTAAAGACTCAGACAAACAAGATTTGTAGACTTTGGGGGAAATGGCCAGCCCATATTTTAATTAAAGGAAAATTGCGGATATGGGAATAGTAAAGTGAATTAATGGATTTGTACTCCAATTTACTTATGTACATCTTAATGTCTTTTATCTCACTGTGGTCTCTTCACCGCTTCTGAAAATTATTATAGAAAACAGTTTATTTTACTGTCTTGTATTGCTAAAGTACACACAGCAAATTAGCTACTCTGTTTTCAAACTGGCCTTATCCTGAAGCCAGTGCAGAGCAGACTTAATGTTGTGCTTGTGAATTTTCTTGTGCAGGACCCAGTAGAGATGGAACTATCAGTGAGGATACCATTCGAGCTTCCCTTATTTCGGCAGTCAGTGATAAACTGAGATGGCGGATGAAGGAAGAAATGGATCGTGCACAAGCTGAACTCAATGCCTTGAAACGGACAGAGGAGGACCTGAAGAAGGGACACCAGAAACTGGAAGAGATGGTAACTCGCCTGGATCAAGAAGTGGTAAGCTGAGATGAAACACTGCTCTGTATCTGAGTATTCGTAGCAGTGGACAGAAGCATACAGTTAATTCATTGTTATTTTTAAATATATATTCTCTTTCCAAATTGATGCACATGTGTTCAGGCTGAAGCAAGTCAGAAATAGCAATGACCATAAGATGCCCTGTCCTGTATGTGTCTTATGAAAGTCATTATTCAGTGGTAGAGGAATAGTGTTATTTTTTTCCTCATCCCCCCTGTGAAAGATGTCAGTGGTGTGAGATTATTTCATAATTGTGTCTCAGTTTCTGGCTAATGATGTGTAACAGCAGCACTGGAGAACATTTCAGTGTCTTAGTGCAGGGACACTGATTTTAGTCACAGCCTCCTTGTATAGCCTGCAGACTTTTTCTTTCCCAGACAAGAGTCTCTCCTACTCAGTATGCTCAGAAATTCCTACAATTTTCCATTAAGGCGTGGCATCTTTTGCTTAGTCCATCTGCTCCTTGCATAACTGCTTGGGAGTAATATTTTGGGATTGATGAGCAGTTTCTGAAATGAGCTCAGTGCTCAGATATGGTTTTAAATAAATATTAGGAATTATTAATAAAGACTAGAGAACAGGGAAGATATTATTATGGCACCCTGTAAGTCTATGATGTGCTCACTTTAAATGTAGTGTGTAATTCTAGTCTTTCCTGTCTTGGAAAAACAAGGACTTTAGTAGAACTGCAGATGTTTGATGCAAAGGCAAGAAGGATTATCATGCATATGAGACCGTTTCCATAAACGACATGATGAAGTGAGCTAGGACTTCAGTCTGGGAAAAAGACAGTGGGGACAGAGTGGAATGTGATAATGGTCTATATGGATTTGAGTGATATGAGGAAAACCACGGTGATGTGCGGTATCTTCCAGTGTGTTAGCTGTGGGACATAAAAATATCACGAGACAAATTCAAAAGTAGCAAAAGGAGGTACTTCTCTTACCAATGCAGTTGAATTATAGAGAACATTAATGGATAAAGTCAGCATATTTTGTTTCCTGGCAATACAGTTAAGTGTTTGATCCATGCTCAGCAAACTTGTATAGGAACTTACTCCAAAAGACACATTTTCCAAAGATAGTAATTGTTTTAGCTTTGCCTTTATTATCTTTAGCTAGTTTAAATGGTTATTTTTCCTTATGTGACACCTTCAAAATACTTGAAGACTGTTAGCATGCCTTCTTTACATTTAAAATTGGTAATGGATTGACATTGTCTAAAACAACCTTTTCTTTTTTAAAATTAAAGAAGCCAAAATCTATAGATTGGTAGCTCTTTCCTTTGTAAAAATCATACTAGAGATGAGTAGAGAAAGACCAACTGGCATGTCTAAAAATCTTTCATCTTGACAGTTGTATCACAAGAAGACATTTGGTTCTTGGGACCTAAGAAATAAATAAACATCTGAATTGTTTTTAGGCTGAAGTTGACAAGAACATTGAACTTCTCAAAAAGAAGGATGAAGAGCTCAGTTCTGCCCTAGAGAAAATGGAAAATCAGTCAGAAAATAATGACATAGATGAAGTTATTATTCCTACAGCACCACTTTACAAGCAGATCCTGAACTTATATGCAGAGGAAAATGCAATTGAAGACACCATCTTCTACCTTGGGGAAGCATTAAGACGTGGAGTGATAGATCTAGATGTCTTTTTGAAGGTAGGTTTCTTAGGATGTTTTTAAGAAGTGCATTTTAAATGTGTTTAAATACTTCAACCTCTTTTGTTCAGCTTATTAATGTGATTTCTTTGCTGAAGAGGATCCTGGAAGTTTTAAAAGACAAATTTCAGAATTAAGATAAAAGACCGATTTTATTAGCATTATAGATATGAAGTCATTTATTGTTAGACAGGTGCAACAGTGTCAACATAAGCTTTCCATTGGATTTGCAGTCTGTGGATGCCTAGAAAAAAAAAAACTAGCTAGTTTTACATCTCTAGCGGAGACCTTCGTAGACAATTTGTTCTCTTTCTTTGCTGTCCTTAATGCTGAAAGTTTTCATAATATTTGATTTAATAACCTTCCTTTATTTTGAACCTTATGTGCATGGTGATGGCACACCAAATAAAAACAGATCTGTTGTTATTTTGAAAATATGGAATAAAACTACACAAAATACGTATGTCAGAGTAAGTACTGTTGCCATCAAATCTGGAAAGGTTAGTGTGCAGATGTGTTAATAGTCTGTACCTGGGCCACTGGGTAACAGGAGTTACCAGTCCTTCCTTTTTCTAACAGTTGAGGTTCCCCTCAAATTACCACTTAAGCGTTGCTTTAACATCCAGAGTACAATGCACTATGTAGGGATACATTATTTCCTTCTTATGTAGCTGGCTAATTCTGTTTATCTACTGCTAAAAGAACTGTTCTCTGCCCCATGGGAACTGCATTAATCTAACTTCATCTTGGAATACATATTACTACATTTCTCTTTGATAAGAGTGTGTGCAGTTAATAATTAAAATCACAAAAAAAAATATTAGAGTGATTACATTTGGTAGCCATCTGCAAGTCATTTTAAGCCAAGATGTTATTAGTAGACTAATGCATTTAGTGTTTTCAGAAACCTAACATCTTGTTTGGATCATGATCTGCCTTGCTTCGAAGATGTGTATTGCAATATAATCAGGTTATATTGAAATTTTCCCAATAGCCAGCTGTTCTTATTTTTTCTTTCTGCAGCATGTACGTCTTCTGTCTCGCAAGCAGTTCCAGCTCAGAGCATTAATGCAGAAAGCAAGGAAGACTGCTGGACTCAGTGATCTCTACTAAGTTCTCAGACTTGAACTGGGAAGTTAGATTCCCTTATGAAACAGCCATTCTCTTGGTGTTTCTCCTAATCAGTAGGTGCCCAGAATAAGTTATTACATCATTCAAGTGTAAGATATTTTGAATCAATAATATATTTTCTTTTTGGTAAAGACTAGCTTTTATTAATGCACTTTCTATCTCCTGTAACCTTTGTGCTGGTGGACTTACGCTGAATAAAACTTGTTCCATATTTTCTTCCTCTACAGAACTGTGTACAGTGCGCTTTCTTTACAAACAGACCTGGCTTATGCAGTGTCAGCTGAATCACAGAATCACAGAATGTCAGGGATTGGAAGGAACCTCGAAAGATCATCCAGTCCAATCCCCCTGCCAGAGCAGGAACACCTAGATGAGGTTACACAGGAAGATGTCCAGGCGGGTTTTGAATGTCTCCGGAGTAGGAGACTCCACAACCCCCCTGGGCAGCCTGTTCCAATGCTCTGATACTGTCACTGAGAAGAAGTTTCTTTTCAAATTTAAGTGGAACCTCTTGTGTTCCAGTTTGAACCCATTACCCCTTGTCCTATGGTTGGTTGTCACCGAGAAGAGCCTGGCTCCATCCTTGTGACACTCACCCTTTATATATTTGTAAACATTAATAAGGTCACCCCTCAGTCTCCTCCAAGCTAAAGAGCCCCAGCTCCCTCAGCCTTTCCTCATAAGGAAGATGCTCCACTCTCTTCATCATCTTCGTTGCCCTGTGCTGGACTCTCTCTGGCAGTTCCCTGTCCTTCTGGAACTGAGGGGCCCAGAACTGGACACAATTATTCCAGATGTGGTCTCACCAGGGCAGAGTAGAGGGGGAAGAGAACCTCTCTGACCTACTAACCACCCCCTTCTAATACACCCCAGGATGCCATTGGCCTTCCTGGCCACAAGGGCACAGTGCTGGCTCATGGTCATCCTGCTGTCCACCAGGACCCCCAGGTCCCTTTCCCCTATGCTGCACTCTAATAGGTCATTCCCCAACTTATACTGGAACCTGGGGTTGTTCCTAACCAGATGCAAGACTCTACACTGTACTTAACTGTACATTCACTTTACTTCTGAGATTTGGAAGACATTTCAGTTTCCTGAACTGGAAAAACTAACATTTCAATGAAACCAACCTTTGTTATGACCAATGAAAGCTGCAAACTCAGAAATTTAAGCCCCTGCTGTTAGAAATCCAAATTATTTTGTATTCTACCATCAGGTCATGGTCACAATGGAGTATTCCTTATGGTCCCGTAAGAAGCCTTGATGTATGTTGCATTTTTCCATTGGAAAATGCTAGGGGAAAAGCTGCATTTTTTGTGCTCCCTGGCTGGCAGAAAACACTACATGCCAGAGTGGCACAGGAGTTGGGGTGGAGCTCATACTGACCAGCGTGGTGGTTAAACACTGCACTGTCTGCAGAAGAGGCTTCGTGCTACAGTGCATCTCCCAGCAGGGAGTGCTGTAGGGATGCAGGGTGCTGCGCATGTTGCCTCTCAGCAGCATCATGCTGTCCTGCTCCACGTGCTTCTGTAGGCTGCCTCAGCAGAGCCAGCTTCAAAAAGTTTCTTGGTCTCAATGCAGTCAGCAGCGTGGTGCAAAGCTGAGTGTTTCACTTAGGGCTTTTAATGTTATCATTGGATCTGGAGTTCATATTTAAAAGCTGGGTGGGACTTCATGTAGTAAAAAGTGCAAGTCTTGTGGATCTTCTGAAAGCTTTTGAAAGGGCTTCATATCATCCTCCTGTCATCTGCAGAAAGCACTATTGCTGTCTGCACTTTCCAGGTGCTGTTTTGAACATGTGGACACGAGAGAAAGTGGCACAGTGGCTACAGCTTTCCCTTTGTTGCTGAAGTTGCTTCATGAGCACTTCCACTTATTCTAAAATACTTTGTCCTGCAAAGTGTCACCTGTACTCCATATTAAAAAATCCACACTAGACTTAATCAGGTGATCTATTTCCATTCTTAAGCTACATGCTGTGTCCTAACCTTAGAAAAAGCTGAGAATAAAGCCTTTTCTTTTATTGTAATGAGGTATATTGTTTTAAAATATTAATGACAGAGAAGATAGTTAATTCTAACTTACTAGGAGGTTTGAGGAGTAACTTTAGTCATTGCTTCTCTTCATGGCTACTGTTCCAGAGGTCATGCTTTTCTGTGACTTTTTATGAATGTCAGTACTTGATGTGGAGAGATTTCTTCCAACGTGTTTTTGTGTGTACAGGTAAGGAAGACACTTCCTTTGTTGCATTGTTTCTCTACTCCTCTTACATTATTTCAATAGAGCCTCTTTCATTGCATAAAGAGGGGAATCAAGTTCAACTTCTGAGTACTGACATACTTCCATTAATATTTTTTCATTCCTACCTTGAGACTGTTAGTTCAGTCTAATATAAATATCTGGAGCCTACAACAGAGCAGCTGCAAATTACACAAGGCTGGAGCTGTTATTACACAGCTGAGGTGTCAGCATGACTGAAGAAATAGAATTGTTTGATTTAGATGAGTGCAAGTGCAGCTGCATTTTGGAGACAAAGCCATATGAAGAAAAAGCAAGGAGACAGAAGTAACAGTTTGTGGTTTATTTGGTGTTAGAGCTGGTACTACAGTTGGACAGTCACCGTCTTGTTGCATACAGAAACCTCAACATTTTTTAAACATGCTCAGGATATAAAGTTACAACTAGGCTGATATAGTACACAAAAATAAGGTTCTCTAAAAAAAAAAAAAAAATATATTGTACACAAATTCCAAAGCAGTGTTAGGAAAATACATTTGGACCTACCAACAGTGAAATATATAAGCTATTCAGCTGGCAGAGAAGGTTGATCAATTTGTTTGACAATCCTTTAACTGCGAGAAGATAGTCTTTGGTTTCACATTGTGTGGTAATTAGTTACTTATTGTTCTGAACCAACATTAAACAAGATGAGGAAAAGGCAAAGGGTTTTCTAGGCAGTGCTGCTTTGAATGCTGGATTTCTGTCACACCACTTCACTGTACAAGACTGACTAGCTTTTCTAGCTCTGGCTAAGAACATGGGTGTCTGAACAGGGAAAACCCTGGACTAGTTTCCTAGTGCTATCTTCAGGAAACTCATTTGTTCAGATTTGAGCTTTTTGTGTGTTCTGGTTGAGATACATACATTGAAAGATTTGACCTACCTGGAAAGTGCAACGTAAGACAAACCACTAAACCCATTAAAATGTAAAGAGTGAACTGCTTGGGCAGATTTAAAACTGTAGTTCCTTCTGGATTCCCCAGAGTGTATCTGCACTCTTCCTTAATTTGTCCTCTTCCTCAGGTTTTAGGATCATCTTCACTACATCAGTGATGCCACTGCTGCCCAGTACACAAGGAACACTTAGGAAGACATCATCTTTTATTCCATGCATGCCCTGAAAAGCAGGTAAGGATGGTTAGGCTAGAATTCATTCTATAGAATGTCCTATCAAGAAAACTCAGAATTTAGTTGAAATTAAACTAGAAAGTTATGACTGTTCTTCAGAATTCCCAAGGTTTTTAGGTTGCAGTAAGGCAAAAGTTAGCAAAAACAGGCCGCTCACCTTAACAACTGTAGAGATTGGGTGCACTCTTCTCAAATTCTTCATAATCGTTTCAGCTAAGTCTGCCACAGAAAGGCCAATAGCCCATGATGTGTACCCCTTCAGTTTGATGACCTCATAGGCACTGCAGAGACAAAGGTATTCGTTAAACAACAAGTACCAGCAACTGAAATATTTAAAGTTTGGAAGAAGGGCTTTTCGAGGTGCCTTAATCAATTTGGGGACATCAGAAACTTGACTGATTTGCTGACAGAACTGAGATGAACTCAGTAGTAAAGAACTCTACTTGCATTTTACACTACTCCCTGCAGTCACAGTGGAAACTTGGAAGTTAAAAGCACTTCCCCAAGTTAAAAGTTCATTAAGCATGAAAAATTAACTGTGCCAAATCTACATTACTCTTTAAAATATTATTTCAAGTTCTATTGCATCTGCATCTTGATATTTCTTTTGGGCTACTACGGTATTTATGAAACCAGATACGGATACTGCAGTTCAGAGGTACTATAGCTCTTCATCATCTGTTCTTGTGTTGCAAAAAATAAATAAAATAAAATAAAATAAAATAAAATAAAATAAAATAAAATAAAATAAAATAAAATAAAATAAATCTGCATTTACCTGTCCACCACCTGCTTATGGACCTCCTTCCAGTGTTCCTTGTCTGCATCAGTTCCCATGTCTGGATGAAGAGCCTTCAGGGAGACGCCAGCAACATTGACTCCGCTCCACACAGGTACTGAGAGTTGCACATAGATTAATTATCTCACAAGAAAACTTAGTTCTGTCTTCCTCAAATTAACAGTTAACATAAAATCAAGTTTGATTAATCTGCAACACACATGTTGCTATGATTTAGGTATGACTTTAAGTATCGTATGACCTATGAGGAAGATATAAAATTGTGGGCTGAGAACCCAGGAGCATATAAACATCTTTATACATCATGTCACAACAACTGAATATACCTTTATTAAAGCAAAACACCCCTGCAACATGAACTAAAGTGACAGTAACTCTATTTTGCAAAGTTTTCTCAAGAATAGGAATTTATTCCAAATGAATCCTCCCAAGCGTCAGGAAGCAGACAAGACTGCTCTGGTGCTGCTAGAGAAAGTACAGGTTATGTAAGGAAAAAGCTGCTCTTTCCCCTGTCCTCTACACTTGTCTCTGCACTTCAATTTCTATATATAGTTCTTGAAGTAATCAAGAGATGCCACTAAAGACAACTGAGTGACTACCAGTAAGTTTAGTGCAGACTTTGGTAGTCCCTTGCAGAGAACTTTACCCTCTTGCTTCTTCAGTTTGGTTTTTTTTTGGAGAGTTATGGGAACAACTTAGCCTTGAAATTTTTAGCCTCCTCAGGTTACAGTAATGACCTTTTCCAAGCAGAGTAACTCAGGTCAAATATAGATCATCTAGGGTTACTCTGTGCAGCAGAAGACCTAAAGCAGGGCTTGCACTCTTAAGGTGCTGCAGTGGAAAGGTTTTTGAGCAATGTTTTGCTGTAGCTTTCGGAGATGTTTCTTGCAAACAAACTATAAGAAAAAGGTTCTGTGTAACAGCCAGCCAGGTTTCACCCTTACCACTGGAATCTCCGTGCTCTCCAACAATCCATCCGTGGCAGCTCAGAGGATGGATGCCCAGCCTTTCTCCCATGAGGTGGCGGAAACGGGCAGAGTCCAGATTGCAGCCGCTGCCGATAACACGGTGCTTAGGAAAGCCACTGATCTTCCAGGCCACATAGGTCAAAATGTCCACTGTAAGTAGAACAAGGAGGACAAGAGGTGCCACTTATGAGCAGTTTGAAAACTAGGATAGTATCTTCTGGTCATCTGCATTGCTTTTATCAGCACACTAGTTATGGGGAATAGAGCATAACATAATCCCCACAGCCAGGGCTCATATAATTACTGCTTTAAAGGGAGACTTGAGAGGCTATTCATAGTATGCATGCAATTATCAGTGCTCCTTATGTGTCTTCTGCTAAAGATCGCTTAAAAGGCAACTGAAGGCCCAAGTTGGAGGCAAGTTGGTTTATTTCTCAGAGTACCAGCTTGCTGAGTGTGGAGAGGGGAGATGACGCTTCTTGCTATGTGGTTATGTGTCATAAGTATTTGCTTGGTCATATCAGTATAGTAATGCCACCTTCCTGAAAAAAAAAATCACTATTCTCTCAGCCAAATCCTCTTGTTAAAGCAACACAAGACAAACCTGGGTTTGAGACGATAAGCAGCTTGCAGTCAGGACTGTATTTAACAACATTGGGAATGATGAACTTGAAGATATTCACATTGCGCTGGACCAAGTTAAGGCGGCTCTCTCCTTCCTGCTGACGGGCACCAGCAGTGACAATGACCAGCTTGGAGTGTGCAGTCACACTGTAATCTGCAGACAAAAGGCTGTGTCAGAAATGTCTACACGTGGTTTAGAACAGTTCTTGGTTCCTTTTAGTATTAATATCTAAAATTCTTGAGTTTGAAGGTGCTGAAGTTCTGGTAATTGTTACCCTAGGCTTTGCTTCTGTATAAAGTTAAATTTTCTTTTAAGATTTTGGTTCATTGCCACAAGTGGCAACCTTAAGGGCACATCAAAATCTTAATGTAGAATTGGGCAGTGGTTGGTATTACACACTTCGCAGGCACAGATGGGTGTGGGGTAGCTGTGCATCCAGTTCAAGTGCTGTGTAGGAAAGGAAAAATGCTCTGCCTGTGTAACCTGTGGACACTGGAGGTGTGGGACGACTAGCATTGCCCTAGTCAGGTTGCTACTAAACTTACAGCTGTCAGATATTTGTGGCCAAGAAGTAAGCAGTAACACATTCAGGGGCCAACTGCCTGTGAAATTAAATTCTCAAAGGTGCATGAGTACTTAAGAAATTGATCTTTCTATACTGACTGATGAACTTTGGACCAGAGGACTCCTAGCTGGAACACCTTAACAAGGTACATGAAACTTAATGTCAGCTGAGCAGAAACAAACTTTCCTCCTGACAATTAGGATGGCAGGCTAAGTGCTAGACATGGATGGCCAGTTTGAGATCTGAAGTGGCTGTCTCCATTTCAAAATAACAAGCACATTAGAGCCAACTACTTGCCTTTGCCAGAGACAATCTTCGGTGTTCTAAGGAAGAGGCTGCCATGCTGGAGATCAAGCATCTCTCCTCTGAGCTTGTCCTCCACAACATCAACAAGGGCAAGTTCATCAGCTAAGTCCTACACAGACCAAGATTAAACAGTAAGTTTATTGCCTCAGAGGAAAGTACTCGATTTGTAAACTGTGAAGTCACAATTATTTTAAAAGCAGGAATCTATTTAAGCAATCTTGCCCATCTTCATCACTTTACTTATTCCCAAGCAGAGCATTTAAATTAGTCTCCTAGGATATCCACTTTATTGAATTAGTTTTGTACTTTCCATATGCACATTCTGTGTGGAATAGTTGTACAATTTAGCATGAAAATGGTGAGTAATTTAATAGCTGTTCATAAACAGCCTATTTTACAGTTAAGAAAAGCAAGCCTGATGTTAAACACAGCATTTTCAATATAATAATGCAATGCAGAGGACAGGTCATTCAGAGTGTCTGGGCCCACTTTTTCCAGTCCACACTGCACATAAATATTCCATCACACTCTCTGCTTCAGACAGAATGATGCCTCAGTTCTTAGAAGGGATTCTGGAAGTTATTCAAAGGTAAATGCAGCTCTTTTAAGTCAAAATGATACATAGAGCATGTTCTGTCTGATACTGGAATAAACTTGGTTTACAAGAACTTACAGCTATTTGCTCTCTGCCAATAGCTTGAAGATTGCTGCTTTGTTTCAGGCCCAAAGAAAAGAATGACCAACCAAAAGTTCATCCTGTGTGCTGGCCCAATTAGTCTAATAAGGGAGATTACTTTTCGCCTGTCTCTGAGGCCTCAGGTAGTCACAACTGTGCTGCTTCATCCCAAGCTAAAACTTACCTTCATCAGGATGCTGATAGCACAGGCCATTCCAACCGCACCAACGCCAACCACACTGATCTTATTGTGGGCATGACTGTGCTCCTCTTTGTGGACATTGTGGATGAGCTGATCCTTGAGAGACATGGTGCGCTGCTGCAAGGAGAGCAACACGTTATTTCTCTAGGCATTGGAGCTCTTACCAACACCGGAATACTCGTATCAAGAAGGATGGACTTTATTCCAGGATGATAAGAAAACAGATATAAATCGCACACATAAAGCATCTGGCAGTACTGCCTGTATGCAGCAAAATGATAGAAAACTGAATTATTGATGACAAGCTCACTGTAGCTTTCCCTCAAACACAGCCTGAGCACCATTGATTATATAGCTGGGTGGCACTCCAGCAGCATTAGTAGAATGTTCTAAATGATCATCCATGTTACACTTAGGCAAAGGAAGCCATTTTAGTACTCTGAGCACAGCATGGTCTGGCAATCCCTATTCTACCACCCTGCAAAACTGGTATTCTATGCCCTGAAGCCTTTCCAGAGCTGAGGTTGTACAACACTTAGGTAAGCCCTTCTTAAGCACAGTGAGATCCTCAAAGCCAAATTTATGGATTTGCTTTCAGGTGAGACTGCATAGTTTTGAATTAAGATGTATAGAGTCTGGTGTTATCTCTCCTACCCTCAATTTTTTTAGCTACCGGCTGCATGGTTCCAATCTGACAGTCACAGCTACAATGAAATGCCATGATAAAAATGGAATCCTGTGCTTTCGCCCCAGGGTCTCCGCAGAAGCCGACACCACGCTTTACCGCTCGCCGGAGGCAGGGGCAGCCTTGCAGATGGATGCAAGTACAGACCTAACGTGATTCTAAGGTTAGTGCTGAACAGGCAGCAACTTGTTCAGAGCAGGAAAGGCCGGAGAGCGCTGGCAGAGCAGGTAGGGACTGGCAGGGGTGGGGGAAGGACAGGAAATCAGTGCCCATATATAGGAAAAGTTAGCCAAGGTACTTCAGTCTTCATTTGCATCCGTCTCCCGCAGCGTGGCCCAGCATCGTGCACACGCCACGTGCCAAGTTGTCCCTTTGCGCTGTAAGAACTTCAACGTGCAGGGCACCCGCTCAAACGTTTCTCAGTTACATTTTATAGTCCAATTTTTTTTATTTTAGAGTGCTGTTCCCCTGAAAGAAGCAGACTATGGGAGAGCCAGCAGCCAAGGTGGTATATTTATGCTCTATTTTGAACGCAGGGTCACTCCCAGCGCCCTGCCCAACCGGCAGCTGCCTAGAGCCACACGCACTTCCACCGCCGATTAGGGGAAGCGACTTAATTCCCGCAGGCTGAAGCGGGGGAGGGGGGTGGCGGGGGGACGCAATCTCAAGGGGGGATGGAAATCACGCCGGTTGCGCAAGGCCGCGGAGCAGGGCGGGGTGCCCCACCGCACCCAACGCGGCACCGGGCTGAAATCCAGGGCTGTGCCCGCTCCCTCCTCGGTCGGACCTGGGGTCCGCTGTGCGCCGCCTACTCGACCGAGTTCCCCCAGTGGGCTGGCGGCCAGCGGCGCCCGCATCCCCCTCCCTCCCTCTCCCCGCAGCAAGAACCCCCTGGCCCGCGAAGACGATCGCACCTACCGAACGTCCTCACCCAAGCGCGGCGGCGGCGGTAGCGGTGGGGCGGGGAAGCAGCCGCCGCCTTAAGTAGGGGCCGGGCGGGTGACGTGCGGCGGGCGGGCTGCCGCGGTGGAGACGTGCCCGCCGACACGTCGGGGCGGAGGGGAGGGGGAAGTTGTGTTGGGCCGGCATGGGAAAGTGGGGGGGAGAGGGGAGGCGGAGGGTAGCGTTTGGCCCGTTGTTGGAACGTCGAGGGCGTAAAGGTCGCTCTGGAGCCTTCGGCCCGGCCGGCCGGCACCGCGAGGGGGGCTGAGGCGGGCGAGCGTGATCTCAGTCCCGGCCGAGGCTGTTGGACGGGCCCGCCCCCGGCCCGAGATGGAGGGGCTGCCGGGCCGGCCTCGCTGCGGCTCAGCGTCCCGCCCCTGGCGAACCGGCGTCCTGGGACGGGGAGTCCCGTCGTCGAGGGAGATTTCCCTCTCCCCGTTATTAACCGGGATGGGTGGAGGTGACGTAAAACGTTAGCTCCGGAGGGCAGGGAGGATGCCCAGTGCGTGCCAGCCAGCACACAGGAGCAGCAAGCGGTGCCGGCTCCCAGAGTTACGGGCAGTTCGAGGTGCCCGGACCCTCCTTTGGCGGCCGCACCGCCGCCCGGCCGGTGCAATCCGGGGAGCCGTGCCCAGCCCCGCCAGCAGCCAGCCCTGTGCTCCTCAGCACCCACACAACCCGACGGGGTTTATGGCCGAAGTTCTTGTCCGATGGCTAGAAAACCACTTCTAATTTCCACCTCAATATATATGTTTGCTTTTTTGTTACAGACATCCTTCTCTGGCGTTTACCTCTCCTTTCCGTGTATTTACTTATCCAATTCCCATTCATTTGTGTGTGGTTTTGTTTTGTTTTGTTTTAAAGTTACATAAGCTCAATCTTTTCAGTGTTGCATGATGCAAGCTGTGCCCTGGGCCTTGGGACGTCCTTTCTGCGGGTCTCTTTCAGTCTGAGTGCTTTCCTCTTGAGAGTGGCTGCCATATGGAGCATTTTAGACAAGTCTTCTCAGTGGCGTTTCAGACAGAACACTAATGCTTTCCTGCTGTTACTGGAAATACCATGACTGGACTCAGGCTTTTTTTTTTCCACAGTCATGCCGCCCTGTCATATCCCTGTCCCTCTGTGGTTGGTTAGTAAAACCAAGTCCTCCGCCCCTTGCTAAGGTACTAACAAAGAGGGAAAAAAAAAAAAAAAAAAATATATATATATATATATATATATTTCCTGGATGCTTAAAGTTTCAATTTTTTCCTGTGCTACAGGGTTGCCCTGTAAAACTGGCTTTCACTAAATTCATGATACCTTTTATCCTTTTGTTCAGCTGGCTGTGCTCATTTATTACCTTGTATCCATTTCTCCCTTCTGCTCCTCCACTGCATCCTCTCTGTGATCCTTTTTTCTCCCCTTTTTTTTTTTTTTTTTAATTTCTTGTAGGTGTGGTACCTTTTTGATGTTTGTTTTAGTTTCTCTTTGGGATTCTAACTCTATCTGATTTTTGGCAATATCTATTTGCAGCTTCTAGGATGTACTTGACTTTCTTTTTGAGACAATTATCTTGCTGCAGCGGAAAGCCTTCCTGACTCATTAACCCATTTGTCTTCCTCTGCCCATACTGGCCTTCCCATCTCCATTTTATCTGGGATGTTTTTTCTCTCTTCTAAAGGCCCTTTATGTAGTTTACCTCTTAGTCACCACAGTTAGTCACTTTACAGATGAGGAGACTGTACGTTGTCATGGAGGTCCTGATCTCTCCATGACCTCATCCCACTCCAGTGCACACAAGCTTAAAATGTGGCCCGTGGTCATGCTGGACCAGGGCAGGTGGGGTGAAGATCACACGTAAGGCTTGTGCTTGCCTACTGAACTCTGCTTTACAACTGAAGGAATTTTCTGCTGCTGTTCCAGGCACACTAACACCCTCTCACAGACCATCCCAGTGACAATTTGCTTCTGCTGTGGCGATCTGATGGGAATAGTAGCCCAAAGCCTTATCATTTCTTTGATTGTCCATTGGCAAAACAAAAGAAACAAAAAACATGAGTGACAAAATATCTAAAAACGCTCAAAACACGGAGAATATAGAGAATTGCCTGAAACAAGCCAGAAAAATACCAAGTTTTTGTTCTTATTATAAAGATCAGCACTTCTGCCAAAGGAGGTTAAATATAGTGATCTGTCAGCTGCAAAGCTAGATGTGCTTTGTTCTTTGCTGCTGCTTGAGGAGTGAGTGATGCTTGTGAGATGTGTCATGTCCGAGGAGACTGGTAGTTGAGGAGCGAAAGTGCTGGTAGGTGCTGAGTAGGCCTAATGCCGCATGAATGCAGAACAAAGGAGACCGTACAGTGTAGTTCTGTCGCTCTGCATTATGCTGGGTTCACTGAGCATCTTGTTCTAGCAGAAGTCTCAAGGACGGATTAGGAAGTTTAGTGCTGCATCCCAGGAATCTGTATTTACAGTGGTTTTGTATGAATGGGACTAAATATCTCATCCAGAGTTTGTGTTCAAGACATCTGGCAGGACAGAAAATGAACATTTTGACAGGAATGTCAATAAGAAATGACAGGAATCAATAAGAAATGTTTTCTCTATAGGGAGGATTTTTACTTCTGAAGAGTTTAAATGTAAGATAAGAGGCTTCTAACACAAGACTGGCTGAATAGGCAGTTTTAGATGGGCATTTAAAAATATGTAACCAGTATAGAGCAAGTGGTATTTCACTACTGTCACGGTGAGACCAAGGCTCCTAAGAGAAGAACGTTGGTATTTGAAGATTGTTCATACCCTATGGCTCAGAC
This sequence comes from Streptopelia decaocto, assembly GCF_964273445.1. Taxonomy (NCBI): domain Eukaryota; kingdom Metazoa; phylum Chordata; class Aves; order Columbiformes; family Columbidae; genus Streptopelia; species Streptopelia decaocto. The sequence goes on from NC_138661.1 coordinate 53,733,094, forward strand.
AAAATAAAATTTGATGTGGTTTTCAGGGTATCAGTTCCAATAAAGTCTTCACTTGCTTGTGCTTGTGTTGCTCATTTCTGAGAACAGAACCGAGGTGAAATCTCTGTTATTTATAACACAGGGCATCAGGTTGTCCTTAGCTGTTGGTGCCTGTTCAGATACCAGAGGTCCTACCTTTAGCAGAGTAGGCCAAAGCAAGCTAGCCAGGATGTTTCAAAACCACCCTGGTCCCAACATGTCCTCAGTGATGACAAGCAGATCAGAAACTTCTTTTGTGAAAAAATGCTGTCAGTTTTTAATATGCCAGTGTTAATTCACGTGGGTGACAAAACTGAGAAGGTGGCTGTGACTGCCACATATTTCCTTTTATGTGTCCTTTGTGATCTCAGTGGCAGCAGTAGATGCTGAGGAGGAAAGCAGTCATCTGGCATGACTGACATTGATTTTCTGCCTCAGAGAGCTTCAATCAGACGAGGCTCACAACAACACAAACAGAACGGGGTGAGCAAATTAAGGGCATTTTTCTTGCACTTGGAAGATGGAGGCCAGATTAGTTTTGATTTCTTTTAAGAGATTGACTTGGATTGCAGGGATGGGGCCAACTTTCCTCCATTGTATACGCAGGGAGTTTTGTTCTTCCTGTTCTTTTTCTGCTGCTGCTCTCCATCGCAGCGGTGGGAGGTGGTGCTGATGGGACTGTTTTAAATGTGACAGGGTCTCTCCAGGGAAGCTTGGCCCTTCCTCGACCTACTTGCTCTCTTTTCCTTATTAGCTTTCACAGATTAAACATGAAAAATAAAACAATAGAAGTTGCTGAATGGAAACATTGATATTTTTATTCTAGGAGTTACAAGCAGGGCCTTTGCACTGGCCTCAGGTGTCATTTATTCAGGCCTTGGCTGGTAACAGAAGGAGACAATGCCACATTCTTATTACAAAATGTGTTTGTCTTTAAACTATGAGATACTGATTAAACCTTTATCCTAAAGTCCAGAGACAGTTAAACAAGGTGAGTTTAATGTGTGCGTCTTGCTATTTTCAATAAAATGCAAAGTGTTAGTAAATTTCTCTCCATTTTGCTAATATGCAAGAGGTTTTACATGGTGATATTTAATTTCTACACTTGCCATTTGCTCAGGTCCTGGCTCATGACAGAATAAGTCAGATCTGATGGCGCTGCTGGGGTGAATAATGACACCAAACCCTGACCTGCACGTATTTGCTGTGTGAGCTACAGCTCAGCTGGGAGGTCAGCAGTGACCCAAAGCCACCGGAGATGCTGCCTGGCCCTGGAGAGGTCAGTGGAATCTCTCCACCTGAGATGTGAGGTGTCCTTTGCCCCGAAAAATCATAAGTGTTGCTCCCAGCATGATCGGTCCTGCTTTTGCTCTGACATCATCCAGGGCTTTGCTTTCATATGATGTCAGTGTGTGTGTGAGGGAAAGGTCTGGCACTGGACGTAGCTACATTGTGTTCCAGTCCTGTCATTCGCTTTGATATACTCGGAGGCTCCAGAGTACTCCCTCCAGCTGTAATGGCTTCTTTTCTCCTTTGTAAAATGGGAAGTGTCTTTATCTACCAACCTGATGTTGATACTGTAGGGATTAGTTCATTATGAAACACTTCAGCTTGGTAAAGCAAAATGAAAATGATGGAGGTTCTTTACCTAAACCAGAGAGGCTTGGACTGCAAAATGGAGTAGTTTTGCACCAAAAGTCTGGTACATTCGGCTAAATTGTCAACATCAGAAAATCTCCCAGAGGGAGAATTCTTGTGATTTCAAAATACTTATCAGAGTAAGATACAGGAAGTTGGTTCATATTCCATAAAAATCCATACTTTTTGTTCTTCAAATTTGAACAGTATAGCAACATCGAACCATTTGACCTGATCTCCTAAGAAAACTGAAAGTTAAAAGAGGAATTTCACCTCAGCTTGCACTAACAAGTATCTCTGCACTTAACTGATTAGCCACGGTCCACAGACCTCTGGTCCCTCTCCTTGGCTGCTTCCATGCGTGCTTGTTGCAGTAAGGATGCTGGTATTACCATGATCCAGTGGTTTTGCTGCTTCAGCCCCGCTTTTCCTTTGCACTGTCATGGAGGGGGAGGGGTAGCTGATGCAACCCTCATTTCCGGGTATTTATACATCTTTGTTTCTACAACCTATTTTTAAACGTGCACCAGGGTAATGTATATGGAGACCTGTGTAAATAATTGTCAATTTCTGAAGATCCCGGACTTCCACAATGCCCTTTTGTCACATCTATGTTTTTGATTGCAAACTGTTTTCTAGCTGACATGTTTCACTACAAAGAACTTTCAAGTTACACCAGTTTTTCTTTTCCCCTTAAAAGGCTGGTTATGTTTGCAAGTACAAGAGCAATGGATTATGTATTCAGTATAAAGCTAGATAATACTGTATTTATTGCAATGATTTTCTCAACACAAAGCTAAAGAAAACTGTGTTTCTTGCAACATTTTCCTAAATCATCACTCCAGGTAGCTGGACTAAGCAGAGTGCCTGATTTTCTCTTGCTTCTCTAAGGAACTTAATTTACTCATGGAAGCATGAGTCACTGTGCAGGATTCTCCAAGCCAAACCCATTCCCTTGATGTAACTCCGACTACTCACTCGTTTACTTAGAAACTGCAGGAATGGGATGCCCAGCTGAACCACATGGTTCAGAGAGAGACTTTCCAACACACACCATGGGCAGGGGCCACCAGTCAGTCCCGGCCTAACAAAGCTGCAAAGAGATCTCAGCCAGTTCAGCACCTGCCTCCTGTTTGGTGTCAAGAGGAGCACAATCATCTACATCCCTGCTGCTGCCTTCTGAACTGGCAGCAACAGAACTATTACTGTTACCTAACTTGTACTCGAGTGCCTGGCAGGTTGCAGTAAGTGGACACTTTCTATAAATTACAGTAAGGAGCTGGAGGGATATGAGAGGAGGGCTGCAGGCTGCTGCTGCTGCTGCTTGCCAGTTCCAGAGGGCAGGCAGGTTCAGCAGCAAAAGGTCAGAGACATGTCCCTGTACTCTGTCTGCAGCAGAGACCCCCTCGCCCTTATTTTAATATTCGTGTTCATTCTGCAGCTGTCAGTTTTGATTTCCCCAGGATCGCTTCTCAGCACATCACATGCCAACAGAGCTGGTTAGCTCAGTAAAGAGCTACAGAGTCCTGCAAAGACAGATTTTTACTGATTGGGGTGGTTTGGCATGCAGTACATTTAATTACACAATACTGCCTCCCCTACAGAGGGAGACACTTTAGCATTTCAGACCTTCCATGTCCAGTTGACCTCCAGTGTATTTAGCAGGTTATGTATTCTCTCATATATAAAAATGGCTGTGGCCAAACTTTAATTCCTATGAATCAAAATTCCAGGTTACCTTGCTGGAAACTTGGTATCCCATGGTTGAGAAAGAAGTAACTGGGCCCTATAATCACTGTAGAAAGCTGAGAGTACCTCTCACCATTACAGACACACAGAGGAGCCTCTTGCCCCGCCTCCTCTACAGAAACAGTGCACAAGAAAGATATTAATTCATCCTTTCCTCTCTTTAATCACTTTAGGAGATGGGAGCTTCACAGTTGGGACTCTGCAAAAGGAAGCTCTCACTTTAGCAGCATAAAGTTACAGGGTCAAGTCCCAGACATTGAAAATAGTTTGGTCTGAGTTTTCATGAAGGACACCCTTCAGCATGCAGGATACTTCTCTGCAAACCTTCCACCAAAGACATCAGTGCTATAAGGCACAACTTTTACAGCTCCTGACATTTTCTGGATCTTCTAATACATGGGTTAGTTTCTGTAGCTCTGTGTGTCCGGGTGAATAAAACCCACTTCTGTGCAACGAATGGAATGCGAAAGCCAGAGGTCAAGAGGTAATAACATTCTGATCTTGCAGTCTCCTTTTAGAGCCTGGATGCCAAAACAGCCTCATGATCCATCCCACATATTGGTGTTCTCAGATAATGCCCAGTGAATATGGAAAATGCGTGTGCCTACAGATGACTGTGTAATAAATGATTATCTGTTGCTTGGAGAGGAAGCTGAAGCTTAATTTGCAGTTCAACAAACTTATTATAGCAATAGAATGTCGGTGGGCAACCACCTGCTTTCAGTTTAGTCCCCACACTTGGCCACACCTGAGGCTCTTTAAAAGAGCTGCAGCTGGGCTGGCTTGGCCCTAAGACACTGGCCCTGAGGGGTGACTTCAGCCTGTGTTACACAGTTGAACTCTTCTGCTGTTCTCAGATGGGAAAACTCAACTGTTTCTGCACAAGGTACTCTCTTAGGCCTCTGTTTCTGTGGTGGTGGTTGTTGGCAGCTCTGAGGGTGAATGCAGAGCACTTGAGGGACAAACGACTGAAATGCAGGTACTGTTCTGAGACATTACCAGGCAGAGTTTTATATACCATTTGTACCATTTGTATTGTCAGTAGAACCTACTGCTGGAGTGGATGTGGAGCTATCCCACAGGAGAAAGCTTTTGCCTTATCTCTTTGAAAATTCTGCTCCCTGAACATTTTTTAATTTTGTTTGGTTTAGTTTTATTTTATAACCAGAAAGTAGCCAAGGGAAAGAAAGACCTACACCGTTTCCTTAATTGCTGAGTTCTCCTAGCTTGTACACATCTAGCTGCGCTGTATCTGTATGTAATCTGGCCACTGTGGAAATCCAGCAGCCTGCACTCTCCCCGGCTTGCAGGTTGGTGCTAGAGGTCTCATGCTACTCACAGCAAAGCTGGATGTGAGCCCTGAGGCCACATGTAGGTCCAAAGTGTGATTTGGCAGGAAGATGGGTGCGATTTCTTATTCTTTTCAATAAATTTTTGTAGTCTTAATTTTCTTCCTTTCATTTTAAGTGCCCGTGTTTCTTAATTGAAACATGATACATTGCACCATGACTCAGTACCAAAGGTCTGAACTGCAGCAGTGATTCCAGAGGAAAATAAAAACGGATAGAGGGAGGTGCAGCCTGCATTGCTAGCATGGAATACTCTTTTGACTCAGCTTCATTACACAGCCATAGTGAAATCATTAACATACTTCAAGCAGGTACCAAACTGAACATCTCTGTTGGGAGCACAGCTTCATGGCACAGGCATCGTATGGACACACAGCGGTTTTTCTCGGCAGAGAGCTCATCAACTAACAGGGCAGAACAAAACAGGGAAGTGAAAGTGGAAGCAGAATAAGGCAGAATTATTGCCAAATATGGTGCTTGTCTTAGTATGCTGTGTTCTTCAACAACATTACATAAATACTGACCTTATCCCTATCAATTAATTCCGTTTTCTTATTTACACTCAAATTTTAAATGGAAAAATGAAAGGTTGCTGCTGGTCTACAAACTACTAACAAATAATTTTCACAATGCTGTGCGAAGTGTGGAGTTTCTGCCTTGTGGACCCTCTGTTCCTGTATTCAAATGGAATTGCACAAGTGTTTAGCAAACATTTGCAGGGCATGGCCTTGCTGTTTTGCAAACTATGGTGAGTCTTGTTTAAGGAGGTGGATGTTACCAAAGGGAACAAGCACCTGACTTTTAGCTCCTATGGGAGGAATCCTGATATTTGCAGAATCTGTTGATTGTCTAGCTTGGGCCTTATACTAAGAGAAACAGTATGCCTGTGTCTTGGGTGGTAAATGCAAGGTGTGCCTTTTTTCACTATCTCCAGCCTTGTGTTGTTTTTCTCATAACTTTATCCAGATTCGGTTGCATCCCTAGACCCTATGCAGTTCTGGCTTTGAGGCAATATCTCAGGGCAGGTACCCTTTTAAAAGAGGCTGTTATGAAGAAAGTGTGAGGTCCTAGGAGCTAGTGTCATGGATTCTGTGTGTGTGTGCGTGCACATGTGTGCACAAGAGCTGGATTTCTGGAGGCTGGGTTGCCTGAACGCTGCATGCCTCATATATTCTCCATACCCTTTTTGCTAGTTGTACCTCATTTCTGCTTTATCCATTTTATAGTCTATGTAGGAGTCACTGTACATTTGTGGAAGATGTTTGATATTTAATGCTGTTATGTCAGAAGGGAGAAGGTACTGTCTTGCTTTGTCTTTTGCTCACTGTGTGAGGATGAACAATCTTGGGAGTGGCAACAGCGATGTGCAGTCCTCTTGGTCTGTGTTAACTTCTTGCCACATGAGAAGCCTTTGGACTGGCTGCTGGGGCAGTGGGGCTTGCCCATCGCTTTGCTCTCAGCCTTTGGAGTCAAGTGTTTGCAGACAAGACAGTGCCAGTTTCGAAGAAGATTGTCAGGTTAGAGTTTGTGAGACACAGGACAGAGCAGAGCCCAGGTCTGTGACTGCCAGCATGTGATGTGGTGTATTTATGTGTTCAGACAAGAGGAGCTGGGTCTGGTGCTTTCTGCATGGAGTATTGTCCTCTGTGTGTGTTTGGCTGCTAACCCAAAGTTCCTTCATTTTTAATCTCATCAGCTGTTTGTGTTCCCAGAGTGGCACAATGAGGAAAATAAATTCGTTTCACTTTGAAACGTCTGGAGCTAAGTAGTATTTCTATCTCCAGATTTGGTCTTGAGAAGTGAAGGTGGTTAAAGGCTGAGGGTACTCAAATTTTGGGAAGTTCTGGATTCAGGATATGTCATTATTATTTTCCCTGTTTGTATATGTTTAGCCATAATGTTGACCATGTGTTCCTTGGGTAATAATCTCAGCCTTGCACTTTTGAAATATGCTTCCTTGCAACAACATCTGGAGATTTGGAGTCAGTAGAGTGTTAGGTTATGGAGAGAATTAAAATAAAAATAATAAATGAATCTCTGTACCATTTGGTATCTCTTTAGGCGATGGTTGCTGAGGCCTGCTAGTTCAGCGCATGACATCTGTGAGAGTTCTTAGGCGTATAAGAGCAGCCAAAAATAGCTCCTTGGAAGGTCAGGGAAGGCGTCTTTTCTTTATGTGGATAGCTGTGCCTTCCGACCTGAAACATCTATAGGTCTGTCTATGGTAACCAAGCAAGAATGGGTGGAAAGAAAATAGAATAACAAAATGGACTCGGAGAGCAGCCAGAACATGTGTAACATGTTCCTTGTTCATAGGACCCTGGACAAACTGCTGTCAGCCTCAGAGATTTTTGGATACATGAAATGAAGGAAGCCTGCACTAACTTCTAAACCCTGCTTCAAAGATAACCCAGCCAAAAAAGGCTGGATTCAAACTGTCAATAGATGAACAACAGTAAGAGGGACCCTTATGTTTTAAAATGGAGCAGTAGGCTCCCATCCAAGTGATTTTAAGCTTCTGACTGACCCAGGAATCTGAAATAAATTTTGCCTTGTCAGACTGAATGTTCCCTTTATTTTGATATCTGCATGCTGAGATGGAGTTTACGAGAAGCTTTTATAGCATATCTGAGTGACCACAAAACACTTTAATTATTGAATAGGCAAGAGCTAATGTGAGAGGGAAAGGTTCTGTGTTTCTCCACATATTAATCTTGCCCCCGCCCCTTCCTGCCCAAATCCCCTTGGTTAATCAGGTTATGTTTGCCCTATTTATCTCAGGGAGCAAGTAGGATGCAGCGTTGCTAGAAATGGAGGAAGGGAAGGAGGAGAAGGGCACGGTGAAAGCAAGAGTGGGTTGCAGATGCTCCAGAAATGAAAGCTTGAATTTGGCAAGGTTCCCAAGATCACAGCAGGATGTCTTGGGGCTGTGGGATGTCTCTGTGACCTGTCACACTTGCTGACATGCACGATCTCGCACCCCGGGCCACGTGCCAAAGGACAGTGAAGGGAGCTTGCCTGTCTGCGCTCAAGCTGGAGGGATTGGTGGCCCCTGCAGCCAACAGCTTCCTCCCCAAACATCCTCTCCACAGCTTCTTTCAGCTCCCCCCAGGAGGGAGTCACTGATGTCCCTGTGGGAACACACGCTGCCCATCATTTGCCTGAAGTGCAGTGGTTAATTGGGGGGGGTGCGCCTGCGCACACACATACACCCACACACAGAGAGCTGTGTGCGCTGCAGGATTTTGTGCAGTTGTACAGCCTTTAATTCTTGCTGCGCTCATCCTCTTGGACACCTGGCTGCAAGCCACAGAAAAATAGCACAGATGAACCCACCAAAGTAAAACGCAGCTTTGGGAAGGAGGGAGCCAGCACACACACAGACAGCACCACTGATCTGTGTGCTGGTGAATCTGGGCTTCCTTTAAGCCTGGTGATCCTGCAATTTAGCTCTGCATGTGCTGAGATTTGGGGGGTTCTTTATGTGGGTGCATGCCTTGGAAATTATCTTCTCTCCAATTACAATGGGCAATAGCAGACTGGGAGACTGAGGTCCAAAGGTCTTTGTGGCTGGTGTCTAAACTCAAAGCTTGCAGCTAAAACCATTCCTGACATGCAAGAAATTGCCTGTTCTGAAGTCTGGCTCTGGGCAGGCTTACGAAATAGGGTCCGTATTGATAGGAGAATTCAGTGCAGTGACTTGGGCGATTTTTGGAAAATAATTCAGAAGGATATAGAGCTGCAGGTCTGCATCTGTATTGTATGTTTTGGGGTTAAATTTATCTGAAAGCTCAAAACCAAACATTTCTAGACCAAATCATGAAGCTTCAGAGAGTTTATACATAGCCCTGCTTCTCTAACTCTGAGATCCTGGCTCAGGATCAATTGAATGTCAGCCTCCGCTTACATTTCAGTTTTGCCAGGAAGTGCCAAGCCACACAGGCATTGCCTAATTCCATTTTGTGTGCCAGCTTCTTTGCTCGGATCAAGACACATTGTTCCTTTGAGACACATGTATTAGGAGAGATTTTTAGCACCCCTTTTTGTTACCAGCATGGCTCAGAAACCTTTTTGTAGCTCAAGGCCAGGTGAATGCTAAGACATTGTTCCAAAAGCATAAGCATCATCAAACACAGACCCGAGCCAGTAAATCCTGGAGCTGTGACATGATTTTACATGTTCCCGAGCACAGAGCAGAGCTAACTGTCTGGCCGCAGATCCCTGTTCCCACAAGAATGAAGACAGGCAGGAAATGAACCACCAGAAGCCATTCCCTGGCAGGAGAGCGCTGTGGCGAAAGCAAGGTGTAGGGCTGTGGGCTGCTGCGGAGCCAGGCCTTGCAGGTGCCTACAAGCCACATGGAGGTCCTGGATGCCGTGTTCCCCCTGCACTGTGCTGCTGGCAAGCACGTGTTGCAGTGCATGTCCAGAGCTTGCCGGTGCCCCAGCACGGTGTGCTGCCATGGCCTGGTTGCTTGTTGCTGTAAGGCACCAGCCGGCGGTGTGCATTATGGCGTCTTTGCCGTGCATGGGCCTCCTGTACAATCCCTCTTTGCAGCAGTGAAGAGCAGGAAGGCTGAGCCTGTGATGAGCCGTGTGACGGGCGGCTTTGGCTCAGCTCTGCACGGGGTGTAGGAGTTTTCCGTGTCGCAGGAGGGCTGTCAGAGCAGATGGTTGGCAGCGCGGTTGTGGTGGGGTTGGTCGTTTTGTGGGCTGCTGGTCCTGTGCGGGCGGGGGGCACCCTGTCTGTGGAGGGGGCGAGCGGTGTGTGACGTGACAGCCCACAGGCCCACCTGAACACAGAGGGGTCTGTCTCACTTGGAGGGTGAGCAACAGCATGATCCAAAGAGCAGATCTCAAACTGTTTGCAGGTTAAGAGGAAGCTTTTTTTTTTCTATGCCCGATACTGCCAGGTAAAAAATCGCACAAATATATATATAAATATATCCTCCCCAGCCTCCCCCAACTAGGCTTAGGCACTTAGAGTTATGCGACAGGCTTAAAAATTCTAAATTTACCATCAGGTGTACTTCTAAATTGTATTTCTGTCTTCCAAAACCTTAATTCCTGCTTTCAAGCATTTTTCTAATAAGCCAGGAACTATTTTGTTTGTTTGTTAATGAAGTCCCAGGGCTCTAGAAAGTGGAGCTCTAAGAAAAGTCACAGCTGTTCACAGTCACAGTTGTTCAGATCTAGCAGCACTGAAAGGACATGGAGGGGCACAAACCTTACCCACGACCGTGGGCCAGGAGGCAAGGCTGGAACAGTGGCTTCATTGTTGGACTTCTGCTGTAGCTGCTGGATATGGCTGCGTGTCCCAGCCATATCTGCGTATTACAAGTACATGGCTCACAGTGTGCACAGCAATCAAATCATGAGGAGCAGCGGGAGAGGCGTGCAAGCGGTATGGGCTGTTAATTAAAAATAAATAAATAAATAAATGAAAATCTGGTTTTAGGTGAGAAAGAAATAGGAAGTTTAGACGTGAAGAATCTTGAGAATATCTGCCTCAGTTTTAATTCCTGGTCGTGATTTTGACGGGGAGGTGGCTGTACTGACTTCTGCTTCCAAACAGTTAATCATTTAAGACCTTAGGCATCTAATGTATTGAATTCCTGATTCTGCAGAAAGTACTGGTACAAAACACTCAGAAAAGGCACTAAAAACCAAAAATCTTTAGAAACACTGCTATGACAGCACGGGATGAATTTGGCAAAGATCCATAGGGCTGGAGATCCTTCACTAACAGAAACAGGATAATTCTAGTCTAAAATCTCTCAACTTTTCCCATGCTGTTCTGCTGCAAATATGAATAGAAATTGGAGAGTGAGTAATAAAATGTTAGGATTTTAAAATGTAACATATATTAAAGTCTCAGTTCTTTTGTGTAGTTTGAGGTATCCTACAGAGAACAGGTTCTTGGAGGCTGGATACTTCATGTCTGGACAGTCAGTACTTCCCCTAAATACAGCCTTTTCAAGCTGTTGCACAGTGTTTCTTTTAAGTTTATTGTCCCTGGATTGACTTAAGCTGTTTAGAAACCTTGAGCAGAGAAACAAGTTGTTTATTTCATATGGAATCTTGAATGCAGGTGTGTGATAAAGTTGGTAGATACATAATATTGTCTGATCCATTAAATAGGTTTTTGCATTTCTAGTACTATCACAAGTGGCTTACTTGTGATAAAGCAGCTTTGAGAAATAATTTACGTGCCAACTGGAGATAAATTGCTTTTCAAGTGATTTGTATCCTTTCAAGGATATAGCATCTTCTAGTTTCTCTGAAATAAGCATAACCACAGCTCTCTCCTTTGATAAAGAAATAGGGAAAAGAAAACTTGTTCTACTGAAAGTGTTGATGACCTTCCCAGGTTACCTGAAAATACCTGTGATCTCAGCCTTGCAACTGGACTAAAAATGTCATTAAAGGCCTGCTGTAAAAATGGTTGCGCAAAGCCTTTAACAGGGGAAATTAATTTGAACTTTGTGCTGTTGCCATTTCCTGATTCTGTGTAATTTAATATTATTACATGCAAAGAAATAAAGGGAAGGAAAAAAACAACATACTCCAAAGTAAGGTCAGCCATTGGACTCTGGATTACTTGATGTAGTGGCTGCAAACAAGTGAATTATATTTCAGGGTTAAAAAAGATTCAACTTTGCAATTCTATAAACTGTATAAACCTAATGAGCCTGAGGGATATTTTAGGACATGCTTAGAAAGGTTACCGTCCATTTCTCAGTGGCATTTCCTCTAGAGCTTCTTCCATAGTCAACTAAGATAAGTTGTTTCATAGGTTCATCCTATGGAAGGACTGAAGTTGGTCTCTCCAACCATTTTGGTTTTGGAAATCCTTAGAGATGTGCATGTGGATCCTCGCACTGCAAGCGGAAGATAAACTTGCTTTTCCTGAGCCTCCTCACACATCTCTTGCAATTAATCTCTGGACCTTCAGGGGTCACAAATATAAAACCACGGCTGCAGAGGAGCCATCTTCACGAGGGTGGGAGGGAGCTCAGCTTCAACAAGCTGAAGTTGGCCTTTGTCAGTATCCTTCCTCCTCCTTATCTCATCCTCTCCATCTGCTGTTTGGTATACTGAAGTATGATGTTGGAAGACGGCAAACATGTAAAAAAAAAAAAAAAAAACAAAACCAAAAAAACGCCAATCCCTCTGGGCCATCTTGCTGAAAAACCAACCACTGTCAGTGACCTAGATCCAGTGAAGTTTTCAATTATTTAGATCACATCTTGCAGATATTGCAGAAAACTTGTGTTTGGGAGAATGCTCTCAATTTTAAGTTGGATTAAGTAATCTTCTCTTTAGAAAGTTTGATGCTGACTAGGGACAGCTGAAGGGCTGTCTTTGACCTCTGGTACTGCCCTTTTGATTACATAATTGTTTTCAGCACTTAATAGTAACTTGGGAAATGACACATCTAAAATGTCTGGGGTTTTGGTTTTTTTGTTTGGTTGTTTTTTGTTGTTTGGTTGGGTTTTTTTGTTTCCTTTATGCTGTTGTTTGGCAGATGCAGATTCCAAAACAGCTGAACAGGTCGAGTTTGGGCCCTGTGCTACCCAGTTAGGCTCTTGCCAAGGGAAATCAATAAGAGTGATGGCCCCAGGGTTGGATTTTTAAAGAATTGGTGAGTATTTTAATCCTACTGCATCCAGTGGGAGGTCAATGCACAAATTCTTGACTATAAACTGTAGCAGATAGGTGGGGGAGCTGCCTACAGAGCTTGTGGCTCTGGCTCACAGCACTGCTGTCTGTACATGCCATATGGCTATGGCTGCCACCAGTATCTATAGTTCTGCTGCAGAGCATACGCTGCTGCAGCAGCATGGCACTTCCTTACACCTAGTGCTTTAAAAATGAGGGAGCTATTGTTGTGTTAGTGAGCTGAAACTGAGTAATGTGAAGTGTTTGTCCAGGTTATTAATGTGAGTTACTGCAGCTAGTCCAATGCTTCCTGGTGCTGCTGTAGGAACAAATTCAGGCAGGAGCTTGCCCTGTTGCTGCTGCAAAGAGAAAGCAGAAATAGGGCTGAGTGGTGAAGCCTTGGAGTTCGGCGCCTGGCTTTTGTTTTGAGCTTGTCCTTTAAATGAATTAAAGACATTTCTTGGTCTGGTAGTAGTGCCTGGCACTGAGATTTGCACAGGATTGTAACCATCTGTGTCTGCATTAATAAGCTATGTGCAATAAATAGGGTCAAATATTGAGCAAACAGTTGATGCTATGGACCTAATATCTGCTTTGTATGTGTGCTGGAGGTTTTATTTCTGGCTATCTCTAGTCTAGTCTTGTGGGCTGACACCCACTAGTGATTGAAATCTCTGGTTTAGTTTCAGTCCAGGGAAGCCTGTTTGCATACTCTGAGACTGCCTTGTCATCCGAACCAGAGCTCAGTAACCAAGAACTTGAGACATTTGCTTTGAGACTTGCTTTAAGAGCAGATGTGAATAAAATGCTAAGATAGCTTCACCCAGTACCCAGGAGCTCCGAGCTGTGTTGTGTAACACAGCGATGTGTGCTTTAGGGGTGTCTAATTATAGCATCAGATTCTGAGTTTGGGTAGCTTGATATTTATTATTTAAAAGGGAAGTAAGTTTGGGGGAGAGTAGTAATGAGATAATCTGACTCCAGCCTGGGCAGTGGCAGAAGCAGCAAAGCCGGCTCCCAGCAGGCTCCCTGCAGCCCTGCGCTGCCCTGGCACCGGTTCTGTGTGGCGCAGGACGATCGCCGCCGTGCGGGAAGGGGACCGGGGCTGCACCGCGGGCACTCAGCTGGCAGTCAGGGCTGCAGGGGACGGGCGTTGTCGCGGGGCACAGCACAAAATGTCAGCGTTTGAGTGTAGAGTTTCTGGGCATGGCTGTGCTGTGTCCCTTAGGATTAAATAGGAGACTGACTAGGACAGAAGCAAAACTGATCGCTGCTTCTGTGCTTTTTTTTATGTGAGCTTTTTTCCCCCATTTCTCTGAACTTTCTTGTAGTAGAAAGAGTATTGAGTAGTCCTACTTAGCAACATGAAGCGTGATCTTCCTTTCACCCTGCGAGCCACAGTTTTACCATGGATTGAAACAAGTTGGCAGGAAATCAGCCCCTGAATTGTAACATGTCTGGTACTTCCAGTGGAAGATTTCCCAGCTGCAGTCAGGTTTGGTGCTGTTGAGGCTGCCACAGCCCACGCTTCTGTGGGCAAAGGTTTCCATGAGCAGCAGAATAATCTGGAGCCCTCACACCTGCTGGCAGGGACCTGGTTCTGGCTGCCTGAGGCCAGCTGCAGCCTGTGTCTTGAGGAGAGCACCAAGCCTCCAAAGCTGCCCTTGTGGAGCCAAATCCAAATGGATAACCGGCTGGAAAAGGCACTGTTAGGTGTGGCATTGCTCACTGCCCAGGCAGCCCCCCCAGAGTGGGACTGCTCATGCGAGTGCCTGTGTTACAGAGCTGCGGCTGTGCCTGTGCCCGTCAGGTCAGCATCGCTCTCCCTTCCCGCTTGCGTCCCTGTGCCCGAGGAACATGCTATTTCTGAATGTAGGCCAGTGCTTCATAAGCCTGTGTCATTCTTCGCTTGGGTACAGCAAACAGCTGCGGGGCGGAGGGGCCTGGTTTTGTGCTCAAATGGCACAATGTGCTGAATTTCTGGAGAAGCAGTTCTGTGCAGTGGGAGGGTTTTTTTCTGGCTGGTCTCAAAAGGCAGTCAAACAGTTACTGACCCTCATGTAGACCAGACTGTGCCTTTAAGTCACCTCTGCTTCCATCCCAGGCAGCAGAGAAACTAGTTGCCTCTTCTGTGTCTCCTTCCAGGCTTTGCACATTGAGACATGGAGACAAAGATGTGGAGTCTGGGGCTGACAGTGCTTTGTCCCAGCTCTCATCCAGTTTGGGCACAAGGAGAGCTCTCAGGGAAGGGTCTTCTGCAAAGCTGTGCAGGAAAGTGGCCTTGAAAACCAGGCGGCCTGCACTTAATGGGGCTGGGGGTCGGGGATAGAGGTTGGGTTCTGCCAGCCATGCTGCCAAGGCACTGGCCTGACCTCACAGCTCTCCCAGGGCTGGTAGGCCTCAGGTCATGTTCCCATCCCAGTGCCCCAAGAGGCAATTGCTTCTGCAGAAAGGTTGGAGGGGCAGAGAGAGCAGCCATTTCCCTTTGTCTGCTAGTATAGCAGAGTAAAGATGATGTTGCTACCTAGATGACTGTCACAGCACCTGCCCAAGCAGGGGCTGGGGATCCTCCAGCACCAGTGAATTTGTAGCTGGTAAATGAATGAACGGCTTTTTGAGGGAATTGTTTGTTCCTTTTGTAGTCCCCACGTGCTTTGGTACCAAGGGTGCTTGGCAGCGAGTCAGCCTGGCAGTGGTGTGACTGGGGAGTGAGGTTCGAACCTGTGGTCGATGGAGTTCCTCCTTGTGAGAGAGAGATCAGCACCAGGGAAACTCTGGCAATCTCTGCTGGCTTTCCAGCCGGGAAGTGCCTTGGACTGGCTGTGACCTGGGATCATCCTTCTTTCTAGAGCTAAATAGGCATTGTCTGTCTTCTGTGATACTATATCTAGAAATTGTGACTAAGTTTGAATGACATGAAATGCTTGGTGGTGGGGACCATGATGAACAGGAGGGATTTTCCGCCTACTGTCCCCCTCCCTCTCCCCCCCCTCCAAAAAAAAAAAAAAAAAAGCCACCCCTGGGGAAAAGTGTCCCCCCTGAGGTAAAATGGATCTTAAATCTCTGGGTAGAGATCCCCATTCCTTTAGCTGAATATGGTCCCACTTAAAGATTGGATCACAGCTCTGACAGCTGGTTCTTGTTCTGGTTTATCATTCTGGTGTTTACTCAGTCTAAAGTACTGGTTGTCACCTGAAAATGGTTATAACAAAATCTAGTGGTAACTCCTCTGTTCATCTTTGGACTATTGTATATGTTTGCTGTTGAGATAAGTTGAGGAGCTGTGCCCAAGGGAGTGGCAAGCCATGAGGAAAGACTGTTCCATTTCTGCAGCACCCAGGATCCCCGTCCAAGGCTGAGGTCCCTAAGGACCCCCCCACTGTCTGTTGTGAAACAGCACAAGCCAGTTTAGGAGGTAGTGACAGAACTTGGCATAGGGAAAGCGGCATTTTAGTGAAGTGGAGTTAGCCAGAGGGCTGGGGAGGAGAATATCTGAACTCTCCGAAGTCTTCAATAGCTCCCAATGTGCTTTTGATCCATGCAAATTTTAAATTATTGCAGGACGCCTAATTGAAGTGCATTTGGAGTCCAACAGAGCTTTCTTTCCTGTCTCTTTTTTAAGGGACTGCTCTCTTTCCCCGTAACTGCCTCCTTGCTCTCCACATCTGTCTCATGGTGAACAGTGCCATACTCAGCCACTCAGTGTGTAAAATG